>NW_026250021.1:1823065-2423065 GCF_022578975.1 Hypoxylon trugodes
GTTGTTACCACCACCCCATGTGGTTTGGGCCCCCCATATTCTTTTTTTTTTTTTTTTAAGTTAATCTTTTTTTTTTCCCCCCCCCCCCCCCCCCCCCCCCCCCCTTACTCTCCTCGTCATCGTCGTGCTCTCCGCGATTACCTACCTATCTAGATACCCAGATGGCCATTCGCACTTTCTCACCCTACTCCTCCCAATACATCCCTTCTCTTTCTACACCTAATCCTAAATACCGATTTTTCTCTCCTAGTTAACTTCTTTCGACTCCTCACCACCTCCACCTCCATCTCCATCCTCATTCCCATATCCCTCTTCATCTTCGTTATCACCACACCTCAACGTCAAGGCTATTTGAGTTGTGATTAGAGCATCTTTATTCAATCTACATCATCTATCAGCAGATTTTAATGAAGCTGCTGCTTCTAATTCTCATGCTTTGATCTCACTTGATTTCTTCTCTCAATCAGTAAGCCATAGCACTATCAAGCACCAGGCGATCACCAGTCTACCAGTCACATCGAACCTACTGACCTAAAGAAAGATACTCGTTGATGCAGGCAATCTAAGTTGGCATCGCCGGTCAACCCAGTAAGTTCCTCATAGCAAGTTCCTTCCGCCGCTCTACTCTTGCCTATTCCCTTCGTTAAAAGCACCTGCCTCGAAAATTATCATCGAGCCTTCAGGATCGCGCCTTCATGTCACATCCAACTACCTTCCTAGCATACTTCATCTCACAGGCTAACGCTGCTCCTTTTCTTCACCTAAAGCATACCCGTTAATTCATTCTTCCTCCTTCTCTGACCCTCCTCTCCGATACCTACTTTACCAGATCTCCTTACCTAACTCCCCATCTCATTGCCTAGATATCTATTACAACAAGAGTTTGGCCATTTCACACGATATTTTCGCATTTGAACCATAACCTTCATTCAAAGCCCTAACCTGCTATCTACACCATTACCTTTTTATCCTATGTTTCTCTGAGCAATGAATTTCATGCTTGAGTAACTTACACGATTCCCCCCCAAGAACTAGTTCAAAGAAGCTATTTCCAAGCTTCGAATCACAGGAAACCCTCAGGTAATATTGCAGCTCTCCTCTTACAAACATATCTAACCGCACCTAAAAATCTACTACACCATTTACCAAGCCAACTTCCCCGTCTTTTGACAGCCCCCGACAAAATGTCATCCCCGGGCGACAATGATGCTACTGGTCAGCCCAGTGGTGACGACTCGATGCAAATTGGGGACAGCGGCATCCCACAACAAGATAATCAGAACGAAGAAGCTGACGATAGTTCTGTCCATGCAAGCGTTCTCAGTATACCATCAGATAGTGATGCGTCATCAAATAGCGACATGTCATCAGTTGGCGAAGATATAACCACTCTAACTATGGCGGAACTCGTCGAAAGGTACCGCCAGCTTCAAAATAGGCATAATCAACTTATCGAAGAGCATGACCAACTCAAGGAAGATCATTTCATCCTTTGGCAAAACTACATTGTCTCATTAGAACACCTGGTAAGATCTATGGAAGATACTTTCACCAAGAATAGGAGGATTCATGAATTAAGGAGAGCTAGAGAAAACGCGCGAAGTACTATCAGGCGAAGAGACCAAACGATACACAATCTGGAGAACCGGATTCGGGGAATCCGCCCACCTCGCACGGTATGTACTATTTCCTAGCCGCCATGTACGTATAGGCATACTAATAATTACTCTTAGCCATGGAGCCAAATGCTTAGGGTATATTACCACGGAGAGGTTGACGAGGACGACGAAGATTGGTATGACAGTATCTACCGCGAGAGCTGTAAACAAGAGAACATGTCACAGACATTGAACGTGTTCCACCCGGATTTTTCCCTCCAAAACGAGGTACTCGGGGAAGCGGCGCGCGCAGATCTCCTCGCCCAGGACGACCACCTGCCTCAAGCGCCTCAGCTTCTGGTAGAACACCACCCGTTCGCATTCGAAATGCTGCCTGCCGATATCCAGGTTAAAATATTTGGGAAGGTGTTTGTGAGGCGCGAGTTAATCCACTGCCTCTCGCGGTTGGACCCTGCGAATCCGCCACTCACATTTCCCGACGAAGACGACCAACACCGAAGCCAACTACCAACCAGATTCCACTTCGGCTCATCGCCGTGCCAGATCATCCGGGCGCGTAAACCTAACCATGTTCTCAGCGCTCTTCTAGTCTGCAGGCGTTGGCTCTATATTGGTACACATGCCTTCTATGGAGGAAATACTTTTGCATTCAGTTCTCTCGGCGAATGGCATCGCTTCTGTAATGGAATCGGCCCCGCGCGTGTCGAGAGGTTGGCAAACGTCGAACTCATGTGGCATGGTGCTCTAATGCCCAAACACCCTACTCAAATCTCCCGTCGTACTCTTGGGCTCTCATGGCTCGCCAAAACTAGACGTCTTCGCACACTAACAGTTCATGTAGCGGAACGTGTGGGAGGGCGTGCGAGACGCAAATATGAGAACAAGAGAGCTAACCGAGTTGAAGAAGACGGCGAGTCTGATCGAGGATCGTTCGATGGCGAGTCTGTCGGCGACCTTCCCTCGGATAGAAACTTCCAGGCATACAAGCTCATGTATGAGCGCACTAAGATGCAGCCTAATTACCGCGGATACCGCTCGATGAGAACTATCCAAGGAATCGATTATGTCTACCAGCTTCGGGGCATGAATTGGGTACGGTTCAAAGAGAGGAACGGCCTCGAACATCGCCAAATAATTCGAGATTGGTCATTCATCAAAGATATCAACACTCTCGTCGCCTTACCGAAGCAGGTTCCTGATGCATTAAAGAGCGAAATCGAAAACTTGACACCATTGTCGGGTTTGGCACAGTGGATTCCTTCGAATAAGGATGTCCAAATGGCGAAGGCCTTCTACGACGAAGACCCCAATGCGGATCCTATAGCTGGCTCTGAGACAAGTGAATCGGACCATGGAATGTTCGGCAATATCTCAGATGGAGATTCTGATGATGACGATGACTCGAGCAGCGGTGGCGGCGATCCCCAAAACCCTACGCTCAACGATCCTACGCCCAATAGCGGTGATGTAGACATTCCAGATCAGGACTTTGATGAAGGCGATGCCCACGAGCTTGACACTCCTCCAGGTAGCGATGACGATGATGACGATGACGATGACGGCGACGACGACGAGGGTGGCGGTAACGGCGGTGGCCAAACCAACAACCCTGCCTCGCCAACAGGTCTCGCGGGGCAGTTTGGCGATTTAAACATAGATACCCAAGAGCATAAGGACGATCATAGCGAACGTTTATTCGTCAGTGAGGGCTCAGGACCCAGCCTTGTTGCCTCCGATCATTTAGATGTCGCCCAAGCACAAACTGCCCACAACAGAGCTATCAGCTCAGAACCTAGCCCACCCGAACCCCCCAGTGCTGGTCTGCGTAGTGCAGAGTCTTCGGGTCCAATAGTGATCGATCTTACCGGTGACAGTGATGACGAATCGTCACTTTTTGTTCGCTCGGCGTCTAAAGCAAAATCTGTCAAAACCGAACCTAACACGGATGTTGATGGCAACTCGTCGCCGCTCTTTGTCCGTTCCGAGCCACCAACCGAAGCAGCCATGGGCGGAAGTGACCAAAATACACAAGATGTAACTATGGCTGACGCGCCAACACGAAATGGCGATAATCTTGATATACCCTTTGATGAGTCAGAGTCGTCCGAAGATGACAGGGAGGATACCCCTCCAGATAGTGACGATAGCGATTCAGATGACCCCGGCGGAAGCATGACCACCAGTCATGCATCCCGCCCCCCTGCAAAGCGACCCAGTAAGGGCCGCTCGGATGTCGGAAGCAAGACCAAGCGCCCTAGACTAGGCGGCTTCAAGATTTCCCCTTCCTGATCATAGCCAAGGGCTATTGAGGATAAATCGCATTTAATCTTATTTACTACATCCTCTCGCGTCTATACAAGATGTGTAGCGACTTGGAAAAGTTGCGATCCCAGATTCTACTTCCTTCAATATTCTCATACATTGGCATCCTAGGCGATGTACTTTCTCTTACATAAATTCTCTACCGAACTTTCTAATTGAACTCGAAAGTTCATGCCATTATTCTCGAACCATCTAACAGATATCTATCTCAACTTAGTTACATACAACTTGTCTAGATTCCAAGTCACCCACGGGTAGTCAGCTCATATCTCCTACCAACAGAGACACCATCGTATTTCAAGCTGAAAAATACATTCAAAATCTACTATCAGGCAACATACCCGAAAGCCTAGGTTACAATCCTCATTGCGCTCACACATACCCACGTTAATTTCCTATCCACCTAGTAGTCTAGGTGCACCTCAATAACTTTGCTTGGGATAAGCATCCTCCCCGATACAAATTTGACTTACTATGCCGAAACTTCAACCATACTCTTCGGTTTACTTAATCGATGCAATTTCATTGTCGTTTCAATATCACCAATACCTCCTAGGTCACCAAAAATCAATACATAAGGGCTTGCTCACATATTGCTAGGATAGGGATTTGTCTGTTGGAATGAATATGAAGATTTATGCGCTGATTTCAATGAGCCCGGATTAGGGAAAGCCTCAGTTACACAGCTAGATACCGATAGCACACACCAAAGCAGTGCAAGAATGATCACCACTCATGATTTTCCATAATGCGTTTTACTTCCTCAACTAATGATTTTCGTGACTTATTGATGTGGTATCTAAAACTTAGTCAAATACAACCTTGCGCCCTTGAAATGCTACTTTTTGACCTTCCTCCTTAGCTTTCTTAGCTGCGGCCCAACTAGGATGTAGAGGGCCTGTATCATCTCTTTTAGGAGGGGCTTTGGGCTTTGGCTTCTCTTCCCTCACCTGCGAGTTGTAATTTCTCTCCCGGTCTCTTCCCTGCAAATGTTGCTGACGCTCGGGGTGTATATGCTTATTGTCAAAGGGATTATGAATGCCCTTCTTCCAAGGCTTATTAGATCCATCGTCGTCACCAACAGCGCCCCGTCGCATATCCCAACCCTGATCCCTCCCCTTTGCATTTTGCTGATTTTGAAGATGTTTGGCTTTTTCTTTGTATTTCTTCTCCCAGATAGCTTGTCGTGCTCGCTGGCCTCGTCGGTTCTTCCGCGCGGGTTCGAGATCAAGATCAGACGCCTCGGATTCGGAGCCGGAAATATAACCACCCATTAATGTAGGTAGAAAGGCTGAGTTACCAGCTGATACAGGACCGTTTTTCGCAGTTTTCGTGGTTTTTGCTTTCTTAGAAGGTGGGATTGATGCAGATTCGGAGTCCGAACCGTCGCTCTCCGAAATATCTAAATCCTCTTCTTCTGGCTCGGATGATTCGGCGGATGAGATAGATATATCATCGGCGGTTGGTGCTCTTCGAAGTGACCGCGCCTTACTATCAACAGCAAGTTCATCTTCGCTCGCCCCATCTTCGTCCGATTCGTCCTCATCGCTCGAGGAGCCCGCCACGAAGATGTCGTATCGCGACCATGCTCGTTCCTCGGCATCACTATCCGAGAAGCCCTCAAATTCCTGTCCATCCGAAGGGCCATCTTCCTCATTTTCGTCGCTCTCGAGATCTTGGTCTTCATCCGCTAT
Source organism: Hypoxylon trugodes (assembly GCF_022578975.1). Classification (NCBI taxonomy): domain Eukaryota; kingdom Fungi; phylum Ascomycota; class Sordariomycetes; order Xylariales; family Hypoxylaceae; genus Hypoxylon; species Hypoxylon trugodes. The sequence continues at coordinate 1,828,701 of NW_026250021.1, forward strand.
TGTCTCTCGTTTCCTTTTAAGCAGCACCAGTTCCGGCTCTTGGTCTAAATCAGATTGCTCCCCATCGTCTTCCTCTTCCTCTTCCTCTTCCTCTTCCACGTCCTTTTTACCAGCTTTACGTATCGTCGCGCCGGAGTCCCTATCATCAGCCTGTTCTTCCTTCTCCGCCCTACTATCCTTCTTCTCTTTCTTCCCCTTGCCTCCCTTCTTCATCTTCTCCGGCATAGGCACCCTCAGCGCAATGCAAGTACCCATAATAGCCTCCTCAACAACATCGCGGATCTGTTTTCGATTGCATAACGCACTCGTAACATTATGCAACGCAGCCTTCTCTTCCTCAGACAAGCCCTCGGGTTTCGGAATCGGCCGTACGATATCGGAGGGTAGGCGGGGGGACTCGGCGATGCCTTTAATTTTTAGGAGCGACGAGCAAAGATGCGCATGTGCGGCTTGCTGGAGATCGAGACTCTAATTATTTTCAATTGCACGTTAGCCCATATTCCCACATTCAAACAAATTGCAAATATTAAGAACATACCTTTAATACAGCAACCTCCCTCTCAAGCCTCGCCGTCTTATCGGAATCGGTCTGCGCTTCGCGAATGCGCTTGCTCAGACGTTGACGCTCGAAGCCCTTCGTTGTCTTCATTCCCCGCGCTAATTCCTTGTGCCATTGTGTCAATTTCTCCTCGAGGCTAGGCTCATGACTCCGTTTTCGTTTCGGCATGTTGTGTGGTGGGAAAATGTTGTGCTTGATTTTTCTAGAAATTTAGAAATTTTGCGACGCTGGAAAAAGATTTGGAGAGATAAGCTTGTTATTTACATATAGTGCTTATCGGATAACTAGATACCACCATACTAGGCTTACGTAGATATACCGTTTACAGCTCCGACGATACTTCAACTTCCATTACAGTAAATAAATTCTGGGATGTTTTCATAATTCTATAGTTTCGTAGTAGTATATTGATATAAAATTATTTTTCATTTGTTTGAGGATTTATCTTGTGCTTCTAGCAAGGGCAATATCTCCTAACAGATCATGTTTTGCACCCTCCATAGCAGCGCACGATTAAGATAATCTCAAAACGAAATTCAGATCGCGGAACTGCAGCTTTTTTTTTTTTTTTTATTTAATAATCGATTGAACTTATTTCTAGCATAGATCGTGTCCAATAAGAGTTCTGTGATTACCTTATTAAGAAAAAGGTCTCTTTTCCTTACTTCTTTCTGCCGGATGTGTGGGTACCAAGGAAGTGGAAAGTTATCCCGCAGCCCACAGCATCCCATTCCGGCGTAGCTATCGCGACATCGGGTGCCACTGTGGGTGGGTAACCCACCTGCGCACTGGATCCCTACAACACGCGGGACCTACCCAGTTGTCATTGAAAATGACGACTCGTGTGGTGATGGATCAGCGCTAAGAGATTAGTCTTCAGACAGTCATCTTTTGCACCTTCGTATATAAGGGTATAAGCGGAGTCCTATGTGCTATGAAAATAGTCAGCTTAGCCCAAAGGCTTATTTAGTTAAATATTCATCTCCCATTCCCCGGGCTCTCACACCGTCAGAAATAGAGCGATTTACTCGGTTCTGGGATATCAGTGAATATGGCGACTTCAAACCCAAGCTCGGCTGCACTCGGCGCCGAAAATTTATTCAGTGTCAAGGACATGGTTGCGGTCGTAACGGGCGGTGGGACAGGTCGGTTAGGCCCGATTCCCCATAGTAAATATGCCACCTCGTTGCTAACAACCCCATTTCAGGCATTGGGTTCATGATCACTAAAGCACTCGCTACTAACGGCGCTTCTAAAGTGTATATATTGGGCCGACGTCTGAATGCTTTGCAGCAAGCCGCAGCGCAGATAGGCTCAGGCAACGTGATCCCGGTGACCTGCGATGTAACGTCTAAGGAGTCGCTACAGTCTGCAGTTGATCAAATTCAACAGGAGGTCGGTTTTGTGAACCTGGTAGTCTGCAACTCGGGCATCGGCGGGCCGTATGGAAACCGACCTAAGCCCGAGACCACGCTTGACGAGTTCATCGAGGCTAACCTATCTGTCCCTCCCGAGGACTACACCAACACCTTCGGCGTTAATACAACCGCGGTTTGGTATACTGCTATGTCATTCCTTAAGCTCCTCGATGCTGGCAATAAGAAGAGGAACGTAGAGCAAAAGAGCCAGGTAGTCGCAATCAGCAGTATCGGCGGCTTAAACAAGATAAATACCGGCGGTTTCGCGTATGGGCAGAGCAAAGCCGCATGTATACATCTCATTAAACATTTAAGCGTGGTGTTGCCGCAATGGGATATCCGAGCTAATGTTATATGTCCCGGTTGTAAGTTGTCCTGGCGAATCTTCGCCGGAGAAACCACTCAGGTACCGATGCCCACTTATGCTGACTTATGTTTAGTGTATCCAAGCGAGATGTCAGCTCCGATAATTGAGAAAGGAGGGATTGGAAAGAACATGATACCGCTCGAGCGTGCCGGAGATGAAAAGGATATGGGAGGCACGATACTCTACCTCGCGTCAAGAGCGGGAGCTTATTGCAACGGTACCGTCATCGTGACAGACGGGGGAAGATTAACGACTTTCCCTTCAACATTCTAGGTCATATGAGAGCAGAATGGTTGTCGCGCGGATAAAACTTTGGCCAAGCTTCTATCAGTTACCGATCTGCGCATCTGCTTTCTATTATAAATTTAAGACTGGCATATATTTTGCGCGGGAGCTTAAGAAAATTTTGCTTTCAAATCTATTCAGCCTCGTTTTCGAAAGTCGCGCTCACAGATCGTAGAAAACGGTGAGAGATCTCGGACAACTGTCATGGTGGAACTGGTCCGGTCACCCGAACCGAGGACGCCGTGCCATGTATCAATACCCGAGGTCAGCCACCTTGTCCTTGTGGGTACTGAATTTCGGCCCTGAGAGCATGATATTACATCCTTAGTAATTATAACGGCTCTTCGGAGCTAGTGTGTTGGTGGTGTTTCGAAATGTCCCTAGTAGTAGGGTGAGATATTTCCCCTGCCCACATATCCAGGTGGTTCCTATAAGGTAAGCACAGTGATTCATGATTAAGCGATTAATAAGACGATGCCACGGAAGAGGAAAATGTGGAAACATAGTGCCGCATAGAAAGATCGTAAAATTTATGCCAAGTAGATACGGTCGAACGGTTTTCAGGTGGGTTAGGGGTGATTTAGCCACGAAGCCGGGAGATGGGATGCAGCCTCGAATGTTAAGGCACATCGACCATGTACTGGCCCCCGATATCCGGGCCTCACAAAATCACGATCCCATCGAGTCCCCACGTGTATCTACCGCTCATAGATAAGGTGGATGTTGAAAAGTTGGCCTGCCCCTGCCTGACTATGCAGTTCTAGGCCAATCATCGAACGCTGTTAGAAGTGAGCGGTAATGTTGGAGTTCCTTAAAAAATAGATTCCAGTAATAGCGAAAACGGCAGCCGAAATAAATCAATTGCGGCCTTTCCCTATGACAGGTCTTTGCTTTACTACGTCAATCTACACTTGTAGTTCAACCGGAACCACATCAACTGTAACGAGGACTTCCGCGACTCGGTGACGACTCGGCAGTGATTCGACAGATACGCCGAAAGTGTTGGGGAGAGAAGTAAGGCGACAGAGACATATCGGTGAAACTTCCCAAGTCGCTTACGGTATCTGACAAACCGGATTATTACTTCGTCGGTCACATAAGACTCGTCGTGAGCTAGTTTATCCCGCAGCTCTGGGTCTTTGGTTTTAAGATCGGGACGATCCGGCTAGGTGGATCCTCGCGTAGACCTAGCAACCCTGCGCAATTTTGCGCGTGTATCTAAAGGCAAAAACTGCAGGTAGTTGTTGTTTTTCATCGCTTCTTGTTGTCGTAAACATTTTTCTACCTCCCCTTTTTGTCATACGACGAAGCCTACACATAAGCTAGGGCCAGGCGCCAAGGGGGTAAAACCGATCATGAAGGCATCTTGTTATCGAGGTACGCGCAAAGTTTTTTCCAAACTTTCCCAAGCTGGAGATCGATGGATCCCAGGGTTTCCGGCCCGTCTCCGGATGAGTTCGGCGCATGAAAATGCATTGTGATGATAACTAGGATCAAATCATGAGGTGTATCGCGCGTATTCAGCCAATTAACAGTCTAGTCTTTAGATGTTCCGTTCACCTTTTGCCGAGGACAACACGCGCTTCGTTGAAGCCCGATCGCGTCTAAATGCGCATTAGCAAATGGGTAGCGGCCAGGTTAAGTACTTCACCCAAGCCCAAACCCATTTATAATGAAAATGAAACCGAATAATAAGGGCCGGGAAATCCGCTCTCAGATGTTTCGTGGTCACAAGGACATTTGGTGGTATTGAAATATCTATGTCGGTTATTGCAAGCGACAAATATTTAAGCTTGGCTTCCAGTGGGAGTCCAGTGGAAAAAGAGTGACAAAATATTGATCTAGTTTTAGATTGGAGAAATAAAGATGCAGGCATCCCATTTGAGAATGAACCTGGTCTAGTGCGTTCCACTTTACATGCAGATTTTGGCCAATCAAATACCACTTATTCTTAAGGCGACGAAAGCTACATAGCTTGACGTCACCTACCGATAGCAGGTACTTCTTGTACATGCTTGTATCCTATACCTTATGGCTGTCTTTCTAGAGATCCCGGAATGTCCTCTTTTACCATGAATAATATCAGTCTCGAAGCCATTTATTGAGAATTTTCCTCGTTTTTGCACTTATACGATTCCTTCTATGATTGAAATCGTATAATAGATCTTGTTGAGCTCATCCAGCTAAAATATTAGCACGTGCTTATCGATAAATACCTATTGTATGCAAGCTAAGGCAGCTCAGCTCCGGCGTGTAGGGACTTTACCCCGCAACCAAGACAACTGTCGGGACAAGGGACGAGGATATTACGGCATCTTTCGAGGCACAGGACAAACTACATTCGAACACCAAAAGCTATAGAAACAATGATCTTCAGCCCTTATTCATCTTGCGGGCATTCGGACGATTTTCGGGCTCTGTGGCTTTCAAGATGATGAAATAGAACTCCAGTTTCCGAGGTCTTTTGTCTTTGTCAACACCTATGTACGGACATCCGCATACCTGATACCAAGCGCAGTTTAAGAAATCCCGGTTGAACGGGGAGCAGCAGCGCAGATCTCAACCACGCAATGCCGAGATCCATCCAGCTAGACTTGCCATGCGCTCTCATGTACCATGTACCGTTGGTAGTCCGCCTTTGATGTGACTATACCCAGGCTACCTTCAAATGTTGTCAAGACTCTTGCCTAAGCTATACTTTTCGAGATGATAGCAATAGCTTCTTATCACTCGAAAAATATTATAATTTGAGGATATTGCCAAGGTTAGTTAGCCGACATATCAAGGTGACATAATTGATAGATGCGGTACACGAAAGCCACGTCTGGAAGACATGTATCACTACCAGCAATTACACAGCATTGACCTACTTCCAATCTGATGTCGATATGATGGATGCTATGTGCAAGCCCCGCATTTTGATCTTCTCGGTAGTCCTGTCCAACTAACCTCCAACTTATACGTGGTAGGTATAGGATGAGATGCGACAATAAACCAATGAGGATTCGGGTATTCGAGGGTGAAGGAGGTAGGGAAAACCAGAAAGAGGAGAAAAGAGAAGCTGCCAATGGATAGGACCACATGGTTTGTGCCTGGTCGCGCCCTGCTTTCCTTGTTATCATTTTACTTTCACTTTACATAAAGTGAAGGTTCTTACCTAGTTCCGTTACTTCTTTCCTTTCATTCTTCTGCCTTTAGCTTTAGCTACTCGTGATAAATCTAGAGTTTGCTTCTGCATGACTACGGCACCTATCCCCTATTTCTTCCTACTCTTCCTACCCTTTTCAACAACAACCGAGGTCACTACAAGAGGCATTCCAATACATTGACCCGAACTTCTACTTAGCTTCCTGACATTGCCGACCGTGTCGGTTCAATCAACTTTTTTCCCTTTGAATCTAAAAGAAGTTGAGATCCCGTCCTTTTTGCTAGGCTGATCTGGTGCTCCTCCATCATATTGGTCGTGCTTTGTCTTCTCCAACTCATTACCTCCCTCTCGAACCCCTGCTCTCTTCTTAGCCGTCCCGTCCGTGTTGATCGCGTGTCCAGTCAATTCTACATACAAATATTAGTTGCTTATTATTATCTGTCGATTTTTTTGATCTTGTCAGAATCCAATTCAATAATTTTGCTTCGAATTATTTTATTTCGCAGCGGAATATTCCTTCGGGCTGACATCATCTTGCTTTTTTACTCGCTACGTTGTCGGAGCTCCCTACATACAGCTTCTAGCTTGTTGAGCTCAACCAGATACCAGATCCCTCCGTCATCCTGCGGGTCTCGGTGAGCTTACCTCGACCCAAAACTGAAGGCTTGCAATCCTAGATTCTAATTGGTGAAAATAGGAATTAGTGTCCGGTTGATCTATTAATTGTACTGAGACATTGTTGCACAAGTTGGTCTCCCCCCAATTTCGTTGTCTATTATTGCTATTATTGTCCCCGCCGGTATCCATCCAACATCCTCAACATTAACTATCACTATCCACCGTGGTCAATTTACTACCCTATTGGTGGATCTTTCTTCGCACACCTGGAACGGGTATCCGAGATGCTACCCTAACGACTGTTTGTTCTGCGTGGTACCTGTTATGGCATCTTTACTGGACCTTCATTTACCTTAACCGCCTATTTCCTATCTTTTCCGATGAGGTCCACATCTGCAACAATCTGCATATGTCATAATAGATAATCAAGCCGTCAACCACATTACCGTTTGGACCTGCGAAATGAAGCCGAAGTACACATCGGTTATCTTTCCACCTCGGTCATGGTCTGGTTTTTCTCGTCTCGTTGTCTGGCGGATGTTGGATCCCGTCAACCAATGGCGCTCCGCCGGACCTTCGCTGGAGTTCCCTCCCTAGTCCGGTTCATAGTATAAGCTTACCAGCCCATCTCACCATATTAAAAGCGAGCCAAAGTCGCACTTCGGACATGGTGCTAACCATATATCGTTTATTTTAGCTTTCCATTTCTTCTATTTTTCTAGTCCTGTTTCTAGAGTTTAGACGGGCCTGGGCCTTGCGTCAGTGTACGATTTCTTCGACTCCTTATTGTCTTGCCTCTTGATTGGGAATTATGAGCTCCAACACTCTGAAGCAAGCCGCGGAAGCAGCACGAACTAAGTCGTCCGCCATGAGCAAGCAAGGCTCAGAGACCGTTGCCGCCGTGGGAAATGATTTCCTACACACCCCTGTTATGCGGGCGGCCCTTCCCTTCCTCAACGGCGGTGTATCTGGGATGGTGGCGACTACTGTTATCCAACCCGTGGATATGATCAAAGTACGATTACAACTTGCAGGTGAGGGTGTTGCTACTGGACCGAAACCTACTCCGTTATCGGTCACGCGAGATATTCTCGCCCAGGGCAAAGTCCTCGACTTATACACCGGTCTCTCGGCTGGTTTACTTCGCCAAGCTGTATACACCACAGCGAGATTGGGCTTTTTCGACACGTTTATGAAGAGCTTAGCAGTTCGCGCCAAGGAGAAGGGCACTCAAATCAGCTTTGTTGAGCGAGCGAGCGCAGGTCTTGCGGCGGGTGGGATAGCAGCCTTCGTCGGAAACCCAGCCGATCTTGCCCTCATTCGTATGCAGTCGGATGGCCTCAAACCTATCGCCGAGCGGAAGAACTACAAGTCCGTCATCGATGCGTTATCGACGATCGTCAAGTCCGAAGGAGTCACCGCACTATGGGCGGGTGCTACACCAACAGTGGTACGAGCCATGTCACTCAACTTAGGTCAACTAGCCTTCTTCTCGGAAGCCAAAGCCCAACTCAAGACACGCACCACCTGGTCCGCTCAATCGCAAACTTTAACAGCCAGTGCTATTGCCGGTTTCTTCGCCTCATTCCTTAGCTTACCCTTCGATTTCGTGAAAACGAGACTACAGAAGCAGCAACGCGGTCCCGACGGCAAACTACCGTACAAGAGTATGACGGACTGCTTCGTCAAGGTTGCAAAGCAGGAAGGCCTAACGCGCTTTTACCGTGGATTCGGCACGTATTACGTGCGTATTGCCCCGCACGCGTAAGTTGAAACCCCCCAATTCCGAATATCGGACCCACCTAGTAAAGACGCATGCTAATATGATGTTACCTACAGCATGGTTACTTTAATTGTCGTGGACTATCTCGGCTGGTTGACTAGATGATTTAGTAACCCCGATTTTTATAACTAATAACGGTCTTTTTTTTGTTATTTTCCTTTTATATGTATCTTCGCGCAAAAGCTGTCTGAAGAAACTGGCCGGGGCGTTTAAACGGTTATTATCGTGGGATAGCATCGACAAATGTCATTTATTGGGGGATTGATTCATTGGGAATACCATTCGTACATACTACATACTATAACATCTATATAGTCTTCAATGCAGAATGCAAAACAGCGTTCACTATACAATATTTTTTCTATGCCTCCAATTGTTCGAATCTACATCTCCACATAGCTAGCTTATATTGCTTCTATGCCGTATCCCGATCCTACACACTCCTCTTAGTGCAAACGATCCAGTTCAAGTAACCACAGGGCCAGAGGAACTGCTCTTTTCCGCTGTGTACTTCCCAATTCTCGGCATCGGGGGCACCGCAAGTGCGGAGAAGAGCTTCGACTTCATCCGCAGTACGGGTACGTAGACACGAAATAAGACCGTCGAAGACAAGGACAAAGGGTACGACGGGGATTATGTACACGAAGAAGAGACGGACGGGCGACCACCAGTAGAGAAGCGGCGCGATTAGGAAGATGAAGAAACCGAATATGAAGCAGGTTAGTAGGCCTGTGGGGGTTCGGTCTTGGAGCTCGAAGATGCTGTGGCGGGACTTCAGTTAGCAATTTTGATCTTGGATCCGTCCCACTGCTTGGTTTGAGGGGGACTTACCCAAATCCTTCACTAGTCTCAACAGTATTCTTCAAGATAGCACGCGCGAGGTTATCATCGAAATGGTGGAAGGCTAAATTGAACAGTCGGAATATACCCTTTTTGCTACCCTCTTTCCTAGCATATTGCTGTAACAAGTCTGCGGGTGCGTTGGCGGCGTCGACCGGGTGGTTGACGTATGTTAGGTGCTCGCTTTGCTTGCTGGCTGCGGCCCAGGACTCGACGTGTGGGTGCAGGTCTGTTAGGACGAATTGTACTTGTCCGTCCCCATCTTCGGTGGTATCAAGAACGGTTGTGGATTTCGCTTTGGGATCTGCAACGGCGGCGTAGCTTGGTGTGGTATCGGATGCGGCTTGGCTTTCGCTGTTTACGACGCCTGATGAGGCGGTGGCTGGGACTTGGTGTACATTGTTTCCGTTTGTTGTGCTGGGGGAGGAGGCTAGGCGTTGGTTCAGGGCTCGCTCGATGGAGGGGGTTGGGCCGCCGGCTCCGGCGCAGAAGTCGATGTATGTACGTTGCGAGGCCGAGGCACCGAGCATGCGTCGTAGGATGTCGGCGACGATGGTGGCGGGGCTGCTGGGCTGGAGGATTGGGATGTGGACGGTCCAGGCGTGTGTTAGACCGGTCTGGACGTAGGCGCGGAGGAACGAAGGGAACCTGAGAGTAGTTTGGTGAGTGAGGTTGTTGAGGCTGGATAATGCGGGCAGGAAAGGGGACCTAGACATGATCTAGATCTATAGTAGTAATACCGTCGGATACGAGCCGGTGATCTGCTGGTCTCGCATCTCGGGGTTGTTCGCGGCATATAACCAATTGGGGAGGTTTGGCGTTATAGTGCTTGTGATTATGGGCTTGGCTGTATGGACTTACCACGGCTGGTCGTCGATCTCCCATAGATGCATCCGGGGAATCCAAGGCTTTGCCATTTTGATTTGTTGGTTTGTTGATACTCAATATGCTGTGATCGTTTGTTGGATCCGTAGATTTCAAGCAATTGGCTCAACAGTGAAAGTAGTAAGCAGCAACAAATCAATTGATGAAGCTTGATATTTGTGAACCAGCACAATTGACCTTGGATGAATTTAAAAAGAGAGAAAATGAGGGAATTGAGCTGTCTAGCTTCCTTCGTTGGCGTCATCATGACAGCTTCGTGACAGGAGCTTCTGTCGAGTTTCGAGTTTGAGCTCGGACATGGTTCCAGGGCATTTCCAGGGTGTTTAGGTAGTATTAGGCAGTAGAAAGAAATAGCTAGAGTAGGAGGAACAGGGGTGTTAGAAGGGTACCGGCGCTATCGTGCGTCATTGATGTAAGGCTGAGACGGTGGTACAAAGGGAGAAATTGTACCCCTGAATGCATGCGACAAACTAACCCCAACCACCCCCAAACGCTGTAAGTCCTCTGCTCCTCTAACTCCTCACTACAGGCCAATGGGGCACTGCTTATTTCCCCTCAATTACATACTTTTTTCATAATTGATGGTATACTTCCTCCAGGCTTATTGTTGAAGTTACATGCTAAAGTCTCATTTACCAATAAATGACTTAGTTTCGCCAAACTATAGCTATTGAGCCATTGTAACATGAAGCTCTTAGAAGGGTTAATAGCCCTGGGGTTGGGATTACTTGGGGTAATTGTTGTCTATCGCTTCAGTTTGCGAACCCCCACACTTCGACGAAACGGCGTCCCTTTGAAGTATGTATACCATATCTCGATCATAACTAAGAATCAAAAGTTGACATTTAACTAGAAAACCGCCGAATACTCTACCTTTCGTGGGAAATGGAATCCTCTTTCTTCGGCCGCGCTGGAAACTTTTCTCGTGGTTCGAAAAATGTGAGAAGCAATTCGGCTACGAGACATTTCAAATTAGTGTCCCCACTCTACCGCCGGGCGTCGTGATCAATGACCCGAAGAATTTGGAGTACATCTTTAAGAATGAAGCCATATTTTCCAAGGGCGACTTCTTCAAGAAGCTATCCTGGGATTTGTTCGGAAATGGAATCATCAATGTCGACGGTGAATTATGGAAGGCTCAGAGGAAAGCTGGGCTCGCTTTTCTCAGCGCTTCCAACATGAGAGTCTTAACAGATGTTGCGCTACCCCGGTATCTCGATCGCGCTGTGGAGGATCTACGAGCACAGAGTGGTGCTAGGAAAATAGTGAATCTCCAAACTGTCTTCCACGAAATCACTAGCCAACTTATGGGGAAGATGGCTTATGACATGGAAATGCATGCTGATGATGAATTTACAACTGCTTTTGAATATGCATCGGGAGCGACAACAGAGCGTTTCCAGAATCCATTATGGTCTGTTACTGAACCGTACACTGGTGCCCAGTTTAAAAAGGCGCTCAATACGATTCGTACTTTTGGTCACAAAATTGTGGACAACGCCATTAACAAAAGTGGAGAGAAACGATCCCAATCGACCTCCGACAGATTGGATAAGATATCTGGCAGTCTAATACATTCGCTATTAGAAGTTTTCGGAGATGATCGAAAGATGATATCTGACGCTGCTCTAAATTACCTATCCGCCGGCAGAGACACCGTTGCTCAAGCCCTTACATGGTGTATATATACACTGATGTCCGAGGGGGCGGTTGTTGATAGAATGCGAGATGAGCTACAGAAGTTTCTTAGCAACAAGGATGGGGACGTCAATTCGGCCGCTTTCACACCAGCATCGCTACCATACACCACAGCAGTTTTTTACGAAACATTACGATTGTACCCACCAATCCCTTTCGAGATTAAGCAATGTGAAAAAGCAACCACCTTACCCGATGGCACTTTTCTTCCGGAGAGGTCCATAGTCTTTTGGTGCACGTGGGCTATGAATAGGTCGGAAACTAGCTGGGGAGAAGAAGCCGAATCCTTCCAGCCTGAGAGATGGCTAACAGCGGACGGCAAGCTAATTACGAAGAGTGCTGCTGAATTTCCGGTATTCAATGGTGGCCCGCGCTTGTGTCTTGGAAAACGGATGGCAGAACTATTAGCTGTTCAAGTCATTGCCACTATGGTGCTGAAGTTCAATTTCATTCCAGCCTTTGGGGGCGAACGAATCAGCAAAAGCAGTCTCACATTACCGATGAAGGGCGGGCTTCCATGCCTTGTCGAACCCAGGACGCCGAACAAAACACAATCGATACCATCATAATCCTAAATAGAGCATTAAATTACTTATCTATTATTATCCTCCCATCTATCTGTCTATCGTCTCAATCTCATAAGTAAGCAATCCTCGTACTATGTTAACGGTAACCCGGTGATTCGAGTAAATGATAATTCCTGCACTCTAGGTAGGCTTGTCCAAAAATCATATTATTTTATCATTCACCTAGTCAAATAAAACAAGGTAGAATCAAGCGACTAAAGCGTAAATATTTAATTTCCCTCGTATCGCGCTTAATATTGGGTTTCAATCTTCCATTGCTCATTCTTCGACAGCTCATCAAAGGCACAACGTGTACCTACCTATACTTGAAGATCTAAGGTAGCAGCTTACTCCTTGTTCAAGACTGCCTAGGTACTAAGGCACTTTTCATGACATCAATCCCCCCTCCTTACCTTGATACCTGGGCGTATAGCTCTTGCCATTAGCTATGTACGTGTGTATTTCAAAGAAATACATCTTATTTCTCGGTACGGATGCTTAGAATCATATAAACATTTAATTGCAGGGCCTATATCTCAACAACTGTATACGCCAACGGTTAGATCCTCATACCTATTCACACGTATGAAATACCACGACATTCGTTATCAGACCACATAAAATCAAAATATATCTACCTCTAATACCCCTTTTTTCATCACGACGCCAATTGTGTTGGAATTATTGCTCTGCGTATTCCACAGCCGCCCCTAAATCATGGAACCCTTAGATGATCCCGAATGGACATTCGAGTCGTCATCGATAGCGAAACACAATGGAATCATCGAATCACCAAACGACAAATCCGGCCCTCTTACCTTTGGTCTCGAAATAGAATTCCTATATCCTACGTTATTCAGCGGAATACGAGACCCTTATCCACACGATGGACGTACGTTGTGCGTGGTAGTAAGGAGTGACGTCGAGGCCGAAGAGCAACTCCGTTTCTTCCTCGAAGATGTCTCCGGCATTCCTTTTTACCTCCGATACGACGACGAATACGATGCTGGTCTCTTGCTCTACAATCACTGGCGACTTCTTGACGATGTTTCGGTCAAATTTTTCAAGCATGAAAATATGCGGGATACAGACATGCCGGTGCGGCCTCGAGCGGGTTACGTTTGGGTAGGAGGGGAAATCACCTCCGAGGTGATGAACGCCGAAGAATACGACTACTACAAAAAGAGGATATAGGATGTCTGCCGAGCTCTCCGAAAAACACGCATCCATCTCAACGACACAGCATCAGTGCACGTCCATATCGGACGGGGAGATGAACCGTTCAGCCTCGTTACGATGAAGAAGACCACTTGCTTGCTTTACCTTATAGACGAGATGTTGCTGAAATTGCATCACCCTTCGCGCCAAAACAACGAACACTGCCGACCACTCGCCAAGCGCTCAAACCTTGCAGATCTTATAGCGCACAACGCGCATAGAGACTTCATGGTATACACCTCGGTCAGACAGCAAGGTATGGGCGAATTTATACCGGTCAACGCCACATCAGATCGACTTGTACAAGTTAGTTTATTCTCAATCCCCTTAAGAAATTTGGAGCTCGAAGTTCTAACTGCAGAATAGCTACGTCTCATCTAGGAGTGTAGGGACATGGTAGCTATCGCAAAGCTGATGTGTGAGGAACCTGATTACAGTCTCTAGTAAGTAACAACACTAAATCACCAAGGGAGAGTTTACTAACACTTCGGCGTCTCATAGTCCTGGCAGAGGAACCGTCGGGTTTACACGCTTCCTACCAGTGAGCGGCGTCGTACAGGGCAATATACAGACCTTTGAGTTTCGACAGATGGGCGCGTCGCTTGATCCCGACCATATCATCTATTGGGCAAGAGTTTGTTTGGCGATAGTCAACTTTGCTAGACTTTCGGATGGTGAGACTTACAAAAGCCTAATCGAGAAAATAGTGAACGAAGGAGAAAACTTCACAGCGTGTGACTTACTTCATTTTCTAGGTTTGTACGAGGAGGAAATATATTTTAGAGCTAAAATAGCAGGGTACTCAATGGGCGATGTAGAGTTCTATGAGGGGGAAAGAGCAGGAAACTTATTCGTCCCTGAGATGCCTGAATGATGGCAGATTGTGGAAGTAGCAATCACATAGTAGGTAGCTAGCGACATAACAGCGTTGAATCATCTTTACTTGCGAAACCTAAGATGAGTCGTTCTTTTACTTTTAGATTAGGTAGATGACAGGAACTATGAAGAGGAACTTTAAATGATTGGCATATAAATATCTGCTCTGCCGTCGGGGGGACATTTAAACATTTAATCTTGTAAACAACCATCAAAACACACACACACACACATATTTACCTAGTTTTCTTACCTAGGTAATAAGTACCTATATTCATCATCAATATACATCTCTTAATTCATCTCTTCCGATTTTCTTCCACTCGGTCGCCTATCGTTCAACAAGAGCGCAGATTGAAGAAACAATTTCACCACTACCAGCACCTGCCACAAGTATTGGTGATAAGAGCGAAAATAAATTCTCGGGAGCAATTACGAGGGTTGATTAGGAAATTTACTTGATCCCCCTTGGACATACATCAAAACTAAAGGTCAAACATTTTCCAACGTACTTCGATTCACTTAAACCGTCCCTTAAATGGACTCCAATATCATCCTCCACAAGGTCTTCCTTTGGATGGAAATGCATCAATACCTTCTCTGACTTCTTTACAAATCGTTCGACTACGCTTTCGACGCCCCGAACAACAGCTCCTGTGGCCACGGTAGAGAATCGTGTTGGATGGCGCAGAAAATCCAGAACTATCGACAACGCATTCTCCCACCCAGGTGTATGGTAAGGAGAATAATGTACGCCCTAGCCTCCTAATAATCATTAGGCTGCCTGTTTCTTGTGAGCGCTTGCGAAGTCGTCCTTCTCAACACTTAAAGCCTTCGGAAACGAATTATGAGTTGCCCAACTTGAGAAGTTACCTCTATTCCGAGGAATGGGCCCCTATAGGGCTAAGATTTTTGATCCAGGTCATTCTACGAGGGTGTTAGTTCAGAGCAAGGCTTTTTATTATAAGAGAGGAGTTTGAAAGGGGTACAAGTCGACTTGAGAGTGTAGATGAAGGGCTACTAACTGTATGTTTGCCAAGAGGCATGTAACTATCGCGAAGCCAATTGAGGAATTTTATTGTTAAAATAGGCCTGGGTGTTTACGCAATTACGACATCCACGATCAATTATAGCGAACAAAGCAAAGGGTGCTCTCATGAGCAAATATGTTTAATTTAGAATATTGCGCGCTGTTTGAAGGTCTCGGCCTGTATTTGTAACGGTGCACCGCCTCCTGTACATGTCCCCGAGTGAAGAGCAGCAGTAATAGTCTGCATGGGTGCAGCGCAATCTCCTGCCGCAAAGACACCTGCAAGACTCGTCTGATTGAATGGCTGGCTGACTTTAATAGTTTTCATCACCGTCATCTCTAGCCCCAATTGCTGAGCTAAGGTCCCCCTCAATCTCGTTCTCGGCTTATGGGCTAGGAATCCTTCCGTCGTACTGGTGCCATCCTCAAACCGCACAATGACGCGAGAGCGTTCCGGAGCTTTGGTAAAGCCTATTATCTTCCTTGAGTCAACTTTCATCGGAGCCGGGGCTATTGCAAGGGCATCCGTCAGATTCTTGGTGAGTGTCTCGTTACCGTTCGTGTATAGGGTTACGTGCGCCGACATCCGCAATGCCTGACGAGCGAAATGTAAAGCAGGCACCGTTCTCCCAATATCACCTTCAGCCAATATTCCCGCCGAAGCTACGCCTTTCTCCTCCCATCCATGACAGTACAGACAATGAAATCTAGCGGGGTAAAAAAAGAAAAAATTAGCGACCAACATTTTAACGTAGGTAACACGCTCTCAAAAGTTCCCAAACTCACATCCCCGAAACCCAGCACTCAGCATACCCCGGGATATCGAGGAGCACGTCCTCCACACCGGTCGCTAAAATGACTTTCTGCCCAACCCACGTTCGTTCCCCGTCGCTGCTGGTCGCTTCAAATAACCCGTCATCTCGCTGTCTGAGACGCTGGATCTCTAGGTTCTCCACTTCGACTGTGCCGTACCGCGCTAGGTCCTTCCTGGCTGCGCCGCGAAAATCTTCGGGGTCGCGATAGTCCCACCCGGGTACCGCGTGCAGGTGTTTGCTTGGGGAGTTGCGATACACGCCTGAGTCGAATAGGATGGTTTTGTGGCCTTGACGTACTACGGGGATGAGACTTAGTATATGATGTTTGACAAGTAGAAAAAAATTTTAAAGTTGCTACATGAGGTTGGGACTATGGTACTTTGATAAAAACTGGCGGGGTTGTGTGAGGTTACTCTACTCACCTATTGACGAAGCGGCGCTTAGTCCCGCGGGACCGCCACCAATGATGATGATTTCGTACTCGAGAGTCATAGTGGATCGACAGTAATTAACGAGGTATAACGTACGTTGAAAATTTGAGAATATTCGTTGGTTACAGCCATGATGATAACAGGTCGTAGACCAGGTATTTAAGCAATTCCCAGCTCTGCTTGTCGAGGGTATTTCGTGACGATGACAAAAGCTTGCGCAGCTTTATCAACGTTTTAGGATATCAACCAACAACATATGGGGTCATCTGTCAGTGCGATAGTGGACCGTCATCGAGCGGGGATTTGCGGCCTAGGTCTTTGATTGCTTCATTCGTAGTTAGAATCCCGTTGTCTTGTCGATATATCATATACGACGCCTGAAACTCGCATTTGTGGTCGACCAATGACTTCGCCGCATATCGCGATGTAGCATCTATACTTAGTTTTTACTTGTTTAAGTAATAATGTTGGGATCTACTTCGAAGCCTTATCTTATTAGAAGTGGATCTATCTATACCTAAGCAGTTAATAATCAAGTAGAACTTCAAGATGTTTCTAAATTGGGCAATAAATCGGGTTAAGTTCGGATTCGCCTGTGGACATAACTGCGGCGTTGAGGTGGTAGTGGAGCGGAGTCCAAAATGAAGGCATATTTATGGGTAAAGGTATGTTGGTTTTATCTCGAGTGATTGGGTTAATATCGTACGAAATTCTTAGCTAAGTCTTAAGGGAACAAGAAAAAAAAAAGTTCCTTTGAAAGTATCGGAATAGGGTCAAGAAAAAGCAAAAAGAGAACGACGCAGGCCTGATTCGAACAGACGCTCCCGAAGGAACAAGATCACAGAATTTCTCTAGAGATTCTAGTCTTGCGCGTTAGACCACTCCGCCACTGCGCCTTTAATTGGTGAAAACTGGGAGCGTAATCAAATACTATATACTACATTGAGGTTACACTAAGCCCGCTAGTCTCCAGAAAAGGTACCTTCAACTACTTTACTCCGTGAGCTGAAAGATTCCGAGCTGTTACCAGTTCGTTACGAGACAAATACGTCAATAATACCTAGGTACCCGAGGAAAATGGTAGCGGACACTCGACCCTAACCCTGTATTTGACCATATCTCAGCCTTACATGAACCGACAGTGTCGTGTCGCATTATAATTAATATTATTCTAGTAACCCAGTAGAGCTTCATGAATACTTCAGCGCATATTTCACGCCTACACAGGAGTCGTCACTATGCTGGAGTATATGCCTAGGTAGGTACCCCTCAGGGGAGATTATGATAGCCCCCCAGCGATTACTACCAGGGGTATTTCCAATCTTCAAACTCCTAATCCTCATACTAATCCCAGCAACTTAAGGCATCGCCCTACCCAAACCTCTCCCTAGCAATCCTTCTCAGCCCCTCCATAGTCCCCTCCTCTCTTCTTATATACTCCCTAACCCTCTCTTCCCTTTCCGCTGCCTTTGCCCTCGCCTCTTCCTCCCTCCTAACCTCCCGATCCGTCCTGCGCCTCTCTGCCGCCGCTTTCGCGCGTTTATACTCTGCAACGCCATCTTCACCCCCACCCATGAGCTCCGCCTCCCCCACCTCGGCTGTAGCACCTGGCGACCGATTGCGAAAGCTGCGCATCTTGTCATTTACCTCGCGCTTCTTCTCAAGCCGACGTTCACGGGTACCTGCATCGGCACGCGGGGCCAATTCATCGAGACGCGACCGTTGTTCTGCACGGTCGGCACGCCGGGCTAGGCGTAACGATTCGATGTGCTCCAGACGTTCTTCCTCAGCGTCGCCGCGGCGCTGGTCCAAGTCTTGGAGGCTAGGAATGCCAGGGCCGTGTTTGGTTTGTATAAGAGTAGGTTCGGATGGGTCGCGCGAGCGGCTTCGCATAGATTCGGGGAGGGTTGGTCCGTAGTCGTCATCGTCATCGCGTTCTTCTTCCACTCTTCCTTGCTTATTCTTATGGTCTTCTTTCTCTTCGTCTTCATCCTCGTCTCCAGATATTACTGAACCATTATTTATCCCTTCTTGACTTGCATCTCGCGCACCATATCCAGCTATTATAGCCTCTTCCAGCGTCTCAGGATGATACCATCCCTCAGCTAACTCGCCGCGATTCCATTTTCCAACAAAGCTTTTCCAGCGACCGCGAACCTCCCTCTCGTCCATTCCGACTATGTCCTTGCCCTTTTGTACCTTAAGATATTGCGCGAGTAGTGGTCGAAACGTATCGAGGTCGGAGCGGACAAGGAGACGTGCGCCGAGAGGGAGTTCATCTGGGGTTCGCGTCGAGCGCGTTGGGGAGCGGTGATGTCGGCGGTGATGGCGATGATGGTGATTCCGGGTAGCAGGTGAACGCTCGGGGCGGGAATCAGGAGATCGTGAACGTCGCAGTTGTCTCCTCTTCTCTTTGTACGAACCATTGGATTGCGACACGTAGTCATCCCTCGAATCACGGTAACTCTTACGTCGCACATCCCGATGCACCTCATCCCGGGGCAACAACGACCTCCTCTTCATTTCCTCATGCTCATAGTCATAATCATCATATCCCCTCATAACCCGTCCCAAACCAACCCCATCATCCCCTTCTTCCCCACGCGTTCGCTTGCGACCCGAATGACGTCGAGCATCATCCCCCAATCCACGGTCTCGGTACTCTGTAGTAGTAAGCTCCGCCATCTCTCTCAATTAAATTAAACCCTCCCAAAAAAGAGCGATCGAGTAACCCGGAAGGATTCACATTGCCTCCGAAGCCGCAAGCAATTATATGGAAGACATCGGTTTCGAGGGGTCGTACTTGTACTAGGCTAATTTATTAATATGTGCTGTAGTAGTAAGCTAGCTAGTAACCAGGGAAGAATTGGGCAGGAAGGAAAAAAACACAAACTGGAACTGGAACTTAAGACAGATAAGCTTGGGCTTGGGGAAACAGGGTAGCAACCATGCGCCTATCGGAAGATTTACGCCCATGTGGCCTGTGGGGATGGGAAATTTTGACATGTACCGCACTCACATAAGCGAATTGTCCATTAAGGTTCTCACAAGCAGGACCTATGTATCCGATACATAACATAGGGCAGGTACATACACATACATTATTGCATCATGTCTGCTTTAAATATACTTTATAATATCCTTATCTTGGAAAGGTATGATATCGAATTACCCCTGAAAGCACGTCATGTTTCTCATTAGATCAAATAGCAAACATTCCATTGAGCATCATGAAGACAGCAATGCGTCCATATAAAATAATAACTAGCATCCTCGAAAGCCTACTAACGCCCGCTACCGCTAAACCATGTTTACACAGCACAGAAAAAGAGAGAAAATAATAAAAGGTGTTTGCGCGCTGATTATATTGTACGAAACGAAGTCGCTATGCTATAAAGTGGAGGAGAGTCAATAGCTCATGCGTCTGCCACGTCGTGAACTTCGTAAAAACATCATCCAGGGCCGAGTTCTACTCGATAATATCCCCTTTTTCGGAGACACGCCCGGGACCCCTATTTCACACCTGACGAGCATGAAAAAAATCCTCATGTAGGACATCGGCCTTTTAGAGCCGCTTTCTACTCGTCGGCCTTCACCGGGAGCTCCCCCTCTCCTCGGAGAGACGGCAAGAAAGCCGATTGGGGCTCGACCAGTATAACAATTCCCCACCTATGTAGCGACAGTAGGTCCGCAGACGACAATCCACCAATTCGTCGAGAATAAGCGATATTCAACCTCCGAACCTCCATCAAATTCGCGGTCGAAGCGTCTGCATGATGATCTCGCGTCGACGAAAAAAAAGCATTTTCGCTATAGCCCCTTTTATATTGTGTTTAGAGCCATGTTTCAAAATATTGAATTGGGAGATTTTCCTCGTCGCGCCCTATGTATATGTTACGCTCATCTCATTCCTTGGGTATGCATAAGTCATGTATCTCCTCTCTCATGAATTTTCGTCCGAAATCTCAGAGATTTCATTCGATCTCTCGATCTGCTTCTCCTTCAGAAGGCGCTATGTGGTTCAAATATTAAACCACGGGACAATTGGAACAACCACGGTTTCGCCCCCACCTCAATTGGGTGTTTTGTCCTGATGACCCTTAGGGTCTATAGTATCACGATGAATCATACAATTGACACATGCGCAGTCATCGCCGCATCCGCACATGCCACTGCCGTAATCCACGAAGAGGAATTCACTTGGTGATAGGTTTTGATCGTTCCCACCTGGCGAATCGGTATCGGACGGGGTTTGAGCTGGCGCTGGCGGTGTTTCGCTCACCGCCAGCGGCGGATCCGGTATTGAGTTGCCACTGTCTATCTTGCCGTTAACATTGGTTTCTTGGAATGCCATAACCTCGCGAATATATTCGCACGTCGCTTGATTGTATGGGTGGGCAAGACAACCAAGACAATCGCAGTCGGGACCGCAGTTACACACATGGCTAGTATATGAGCCGGGAGCATTTCCATTCGGTTCAACCTGTGGTATCAGGCTCGCCACTAACTGTTCCCACTGCGACTGTTGCAACGGAAAGTGAGGTGTCCCGTACGACGAGGTCTCCGGGTATAAAGCCGACTGACCGAAATTACTTATCGGGTACATCTGTTGGTTAGCTGCTATTTGTTGAAACTGGCCCATTATCGAGCCGTTGTTCGTGATAACCTGAGGGGCATATCCCATCATATGTGTCTGCTCTTGAGGTCTGGTCTGCATCTGGCCCTGGAATTGTATGTGATTCTGCACCTGGGTTTGTGGTTGAGGTTGAGGTCGTATTCGCTGGGAACAGCAGCTTCCCGCCGCTTCAAAAGGCGGCTCTTGCGGTAAGGAATCCCCATTACTAGATGTCGGTGTATGATACGGCGAGCTAGAAGTACCAGGCGTTAACGTACCGGAACTGTCAGATACTTCATTTCCGGAAGCTTGCATTAGCGGCGGTCCCGACAGGCTACCGTTCAGCGACATCAACGGAGAGTCCACTGCACTATCTAAGCGGGAATTTATGTGAGGATATGTTGGGTATTGGTGGTTTCCATTTTGTAGTGATGGAATATAGCTGGTATAATCGGGTATTGACGCTCCATTTCCAGGAGCCGTCACCGAAACATTGGCAGCATTGACCAAATTCAGACTACTAGGGTTCATCCGCTGCAGGGCAGATGCGTCAGCAGACTGTTTGCGAGGTGGTTTCGTCGTCGGTTTCTGTATCCGAAAAGACGCTTGTTTCGCGGGTGATAACGGTGGGTTGTCCGACGGTTCGGCCTTAACGATCGTCGGCGTACCGTTAGTTTTAACAGACGAGCCTCCGCCACAACGGCAGGCGGCACCTCTAGGTATCGCAGCTGTTACACTCGATCTGCATTGGCAGGCCTTTCCCGGCGGATGCGGGCAGGTACTCAGAGGCCGACCCGGCTTTCGCACGGGCAGTAGGAGACGATCCCCCGCATGAGTACATTTAGTCGAACGATGGCCTCGTATGCATGGCTCGCTAAAGATGGAAATAATGACCTGTTAGCAAAAACTACCCAACTCGGATTCGGTCGCATCTTCTGAGATACGAATTTTATATCCGTTACACGAACTCCTGATGTTGAACAGATGGTTTACCAGGAGGAGCGCATCAAAAATTAGCGCGACAGCCTGCAGCCTTCCGAGACTACCAAGGAAGTACTGCGCAAACGAAACCAAAAAGAGAATATGTTTGACTCACCAAGCCATTTTTTGTCCGTTGATGACAGGCATCTTTCACAGAGGCGCCGGACGATGCCAACGCGACAGGGAATTTAAGATATCGTAGGCGTCGCGATGATATGTAGTATAAAGAGATATTTCTTACATCAAGGCAATCCGGAGTATAGCAAGCCCTGAAGTCTACTTCGGAGATCGGCGAGCGATACGCCGGCTAGGGTGAGGTGCTCGGAAACCCTTTTCGTCACAGTCGATGCGCGCGGGTAATAAAATGCGAATCCTGTTAGATTGTGTCTCGGGAAGGTGAGATGATTACTGTGGCATGAGGTGAAAGTGGCTGGCGTCGTGGAACTTGAACCGTCAGAGACGATCGAGATGGACGAGAGCGGATACTCAGGGTTCTACGGGAACCAGGTTGAATAAAGGTAAGGAGATACCGGAGGGTCAGATGAGTTATGAAGGCGTGAGGTATAGGGTATAGGTATAAGGTGTATAGTATAAATGACGGATGTGCTAATGAGTATAGGGACCGCAGAAACAGGTGAGGGTAAACGAATGAGGTTTAATCCGTGCAGTTAGAGGGTCGCAATTTTAATATGGCTGATGTGAGTTTGGAGGTTGAGGCGGAGTAAGATGAGCTAGGAATTATGATAGCGGAAAGCAAAGGCGCTCGTTCGACGTTGAGAACGTTGGCGTCGGCGCTTTGCGGTCCGTTATGGTTTGTAAAGGACAAAACCGTCTCCAAGGCTCGATTATGAATCGATTCGACATGAGTTGCGGTCGAGTATGCACGAACGGGTGTGTGCACGGTAAGTACTCCGGGGAAGCCTCGGTCTTGCGGTCTAGAGGTCCAGAGGTCTAGAAGTCTAGATGACTGGTACGAAAGGGGGAGAAGAAAGGGGACTTTTTTTGACCAGGGTTTAAGGCTCCTTTTTTTTTCTTTCCTTTCTTCTGAAAAATATAAAAAGATGATGACGATATTCATAAAATTGCTTTCAAGTCTTATGGTTTCCTGAGATCTGAAAAAGGGAATCCCCCTCTTTCCATGGGGTGGTAAGGATTGGGGATTGGTGTTGGTATTGGTTGCTGATGCTGGGTTGCTGGTACTTTGGTGGTTGTGCTGCTGGAAGTGACGGAAATTCCTATATATTGAACCTGTTAGATGTTCCAATCCCTCGTTGCCTTCCCGGGATGTTTAGAATTGGTAGTCTCTCTGTCTCTCGCTTGTTGTCTCTTTTCTTGTCTCTAGTACATGTTTACCAGACGACTGAGATGTCTTCCCAATGAAGCATACCTAGAGGTCCCACCACAAATTTAAGACTATCACTTTCAGACCATAGACAGTCGGTGGCTCTCAACTCTACTATGTAGAAAAGGGTCAAAGAGTATTCATTAGTAGAAAAGTGAAAGATGATTGGGATGGTAAGTGTCGTGTTGTCTGTGGGGGTTTCCCAAAACGAGCAAGTTTTGATTGGCTGATTTGCCAAAATGGTGCTGACTTTCAAGTTAGATCCTTCACTTTCCTTCGCTACTATCGACAGGGGTCCTCAAAGAAGGCAGAAGGCGACAAGTACCCAAGTACCACCTACGTATCATTGATGCTGGTACATAAGGTACAGAACTACCTAGGCAAGTACTAGGTACATAATGTACACACATCTAGGTTAGGGACTGCAGGTCGCGCTCACGCTAGACTGGAGGGACGGGGGGAACGGGAATGTGAAGAGCCCTGCAGAAAGATGCGTATCATCTACATCCAATGGACCATGAAATCGACTTTTTCCTTATGGAGGGGCTGAAAGGAGGGGCACTTGTAGAAGAAAAAACATGTAGTTGGTCTCGGGAACGTGGGGCTACTACGTAACTGTAACAGTCCGCTGCGATGTACGTATATGTACCTGTAGACTTAGAGGTAACCTTTCAGCTTCTTGCGGTTAGAATTACCTACTTCTGTCCTACGATAAAATACATTACATTCTTCATGTTCGGGTAGTACCATACCTATTGTAACACCTGAAAGATGTGTCATCTGGTCTGATACCTATCGTCTATTTTTTTATTCAAAATACCTAGGTACATAATGAGTAAAATGGTCTTTCAGAAGTACATAAATACACAGTCAACACTGTATAAAATGTATAAGTAAAGGACGTGCATAGGTACTTGCTCAAGACGCCAAAACTAAAATTCAAGGTTAAATCGATCGCGAGCTATCACCTTTCCTCTTTAGGTAACGGCACTTTCAAAACTCGGCAAGTTCTTGCGCCCGACCATGGCCCTAAGCAGGTACATCTATACATCTAAAACGTACTATCTTGATGGAGGTTACATAACGGACCTACTTACATACAGGTATCACTCGAAAAGCGGCTCTTTAACGAGAATATATCCATGGATCGACCGTAGGGGTACTATATATAGGTGAGCCGTTCACATTTCGGTCCCAGCTTCTTTCCGGAGGGTTCTAGAGTGTGACAGCCGTAAAATAATAAAATAAAAGGTCATCGCAGTACCATAGCCTCGGTAGCAGCCGAGAAACCTAGTCTGCTCATGATTCTATGGTTGATATTATTATACTCATAGCCTACATTATGTATGCGCAATTTATGTTACTTTAAGTTAGCTGTAAGGAACCTTCGAAGATTATAGCTTTGATAGTTCATACTAATAACGTTGGGTGTCTACTCTGCTGATATAAATAAGAATTTGGTCAGTACGAACGACATATTTAGGACATGTACCAAATATCAAATAATACATTGTTATACAAACATATGTATTCAGCCCAATCACATATAATTAATAATAAAAATGAATTCTTATGAAAAACATACTAAAGCAATAACTGGTGGAAATATTCCATAGAATATATTCAGATATGTACCAATAACATGATATCAAGACCCTTATATACCAAGCCAAAAATTCACCAGTTAAACAACGCTGAAGACAACCCCAAGATTCGATCAAAAAAGGAGCCGACTGCCGAAAAAGTTAATTCTCACGTCATAGGGTGTTCGGGATCATTCCAATTGGTTCATCTATGTGACATTTCACGTGGGTGGTGGTTGACCACGTCACCCACGATAATTCGCATTTTTTGGACTTGTTTGGCAGGTAACAAGGCTTGATAACTTATTTGGAAATGAATATATCTAGAAGTTTCATCCAGCCTTGGTGAATTTCTATAGCTATTCATTTATCACTTGCAGCCTGCCTAAGAAGTTAGCAAAGTGGTGCCATTGTTAATATCCTACACACAATAAAGACAGCCTTATCAATTTCACGATGCCCTGAGTGTTTCAACTCACGCCACTATATGCCGGCTCTATCTAATGCGACTAAAATCAATAACATATTGGTTGATAAAGACTAAGGCGCGTAACGCAAAGTGCCATCGTAATCTCCGAGACACGGCTCGGAAGGGGTAACTAATGTAACTATGTACGCCACTCACGCACGCGAAGATATCGAAGGTAGAAATGAAAACGCAATAAGGCTATTGCATTCGGTTCTAGCCTCACTTTACTTCTCTGCGAGTATGTAACTGTACCGAGTGTTAGGTATCTATTCAAAGTAGGAGCTAATATTTAAGCCTCTAAGCTTGTCCAATTATCTATCTAGCTCAAGATGTTATACCATAGGATATCTGCCATAAGGCTATCGGATGTTATAAAACCGCCGGTATCCCAGACAACACCTTGAGGTGTATCATTTCCAGGTGTCGTCGTAGCATCGAGATATATCCCGTCTCAGCCTTGTATTCGATCATGCGTCTTTGGCTCCAGCCGTAGCGAGCTTGTAGCAATTGGCACCCCGAACATATACTCCAAGATACCACACACCGAGGGCTGCGGTTATTCTCGGAGGGGCTCCTATTGGACCGTAGCACTGAGTAGGTAGGCTAAACGCTAGGTGTTCGATCACGTTCGCGACATGCCAAGACTGGGTTGCCTTATTCCCAGGGTCGGAACGTGCCAATATGGCCATTAGTCGTATCGAATGCGATGCAATCCTCCGTAAAGATCGCGTAGTGTTGTTTCTTTTCGTCGCGTTATGACGTCATCTCTCATTATCAGAATTATCGGAATCAGCGAACATATCTACAGCTCTCATACGCCGCCTCGGCAGGTGGGTAATTGCTGGCTTCTCTTCGGATGAGGACTCAATACCGGGTTTCCTGCCATCTTGCCCTCCGCCGGCTTTACTTTCGGGAGCGTCAACAGCGGTGTTTTTATCCTGGTCCACATCTGCAGCGTCTTCGTCCATGGGCACTCCATCGTCATCATCGTCCATCGGGACACCATCAATATCGGTATCCATATCTTCCTCATCAATCGACATCATTTCATCCATTACCTCCCCATCCACGTCGTCAACATCCATATTCGTAGTTTCATCGTCTCGCGTTTCCGCGACCGCGGATATAGGTACGAAACCTCTGCTTTCGCCTTGAGTAGCGCCCGAACCACCAGCCTCGACAGGTTTCCACTTGCCCCTCTTGGCCACTTCATCAACCTGTTCTTCTTTCTTTGCGCTGGGTGGGTTTTCAAATGTCTCTGTAAAGAGCTGTTGGCTCTCTTGTGGGAATGCGCACCAACCCTCCCATAGCCCTAATACTAGTTTAACACTTCGCTTCCATTTATCTGCTCTGAGTCGGCCCCAGTTAAGACGTTCCGATAGGAGACCTAAAGTTTCAAAGACTTTGCCGTCTTTTAGAGAAGTCTCGAAGAGTTGACGATAGCGCCAAGCGTGTCGAACGCCGCTAGTTGCGGATGACGAGAGGATGTCGCTCACAGCGTACAGCCCAATAAGACTGGCAGCACTCGTATCTTGGAGCTCCCCCGGTTTTACACTCGACTCCTCAGGAAAGGGTGTCGAGTTATGTGATTCACCATAGTCTTCCCCATCCTTGCTAGCTTTGCTGTGTTCGGGGTTTGCCGAAGTCAATGAGAATGGCTTGGTTATGTTAGCCACAATCATCTCCACTATCTCATCTGCTCCTCTGCTTGCGTGAGTAATCGCGAAAGTCGTAATTCTAGCAATATCACCCTTTCGAATTTTCGTCAACGTCGTAGGAAGGCGAGCCAATAAATGCGTCAATCTTGCCTTGTCGAGTGGATTCAAATAGTTATTTTCGTTCTCGCCGCCATCCGCGGGTTTGTGCCCTTCATCATCATAGTCTTCCTCATCAGATGAATTGTACTCCGAATCTGACACAAATTCGTCGATCGCGGTGGCGTATTCGTACGGTAAGTCCTTTTCAGGCATTCTCCAAGCATGACTACCTTCGAAGAGTGGTATGTATTTTCCCTGCCGTCCATTTTTGACCTGAGCGCCTGTGATAACTTCCCAGAGCCGCCACCGATACCAAACCCCGCCTTCGCTACGCGCATCCCAAAGCCAAGCCCATTTCTCTTCTTTCTGTACATCGGGTCGCGACATCAATAGTGCTTCGAACTCTGGGCCATGCGATATTACCGATTCGACAACTTTGTGGATTAATTGAAGTTGCTTTATATCTCTTGGTGCTTGGACCGGGACGTGTAAGATAGTTCGATTCACTGGGCCTCCGCCTGAACTATAAGATGATGGGGGAGCAAAGCCGCGATGAAATCCACCTTGGTGGTGGGGATTATTATTATCATTAGCTTGTGGGACGGGTTTTGCGCCGAAGGGTTGGGACGTGGACGAGGATACGAGATTCGATGTCGCTGTGGATGCTACGGCAGATGATAGATGCCTATGTAGCGACAGATAGAAACCATAACCAAGATATCGATTCTGTAAGGAACTGACTGCGGTATCGATGTCGGTCGCGGGTGTCTCCTTGGACAATGTAACAATTGCGGCAATCGACTTTCTTTCGGTACTTCCCGGTGCGCCCGGTATAATCTTGACATTCTCTGCCGTTAAATTCGGTGGTATGAGGGCCTTGATGACTGCAGGCGATGTTCCTGGTGGTAGATTAGCTAGGCGCAGCGTAGGCTTCGCTATAGCCCTCTGCTCTGCTAAATCCCTTGCTCTCGTGTCGCTTTCGTCGTCGCTCGCATTAAACACTTTCGCTAAGCCTTTCGATTTCGGCGCGTGACCACCATCGCTACTGTCGTCATCGTGAAATCCAAGTCGACCCCGAGTATCATCTGCTGGCTTCCTATTAAACTGCTGGGGACTATCATACTTCCTCCTATTGTTGAAGGCTGTGGGCGGAGGTCCCAAAGATCCAGGTCCACTCTTCGAATTTGAAGAACCTCCAGGTCCAGCACCGAAATGTCTTTTAGGCGGTGGTACTCTACCTCCATCTCGACCGAAAGCGCCGCCTTGCTGACGCGCACCGAACGCGTTTTGTTGGTTGGATACGGTACCGTTATCGTCTTCGTCTTCATCGTGATCGAAACTCTTGACAAAACTTTCATATACGGCGGCAGTTTCGGCAGCTTCCCTCTTGCGCTTGGCCTCGGCCTCGGCCTTTTGTTTTTCGAACGCGGATTGTTTCGAAGGCTTTTGAAGCTTCGCCTCAACGTCCGGGAAAGCGTTGAATTTCTTGGACGACATTATCGGCGAGGAGTGTCGGGCAATTGTCACGTAGGATGTCGCATTCTGTAATTATCTTCCCATCGATTGTCTATTGAGGGAGGATGCTAGATCCGGAATATCGATGTTTTGGTAAGAAAGCTAGAGCATTAGAGCTCTGTTAGATCGAAGGAACATCCATGGATCTGAGGGTCGATTTTTGGATTATGTAATTGGATGTAACATTGATAAATTTTAGTACGTACCTCGAGATTGATGTATACAGTAATAATCGTACAGTCATAAGCCACGAACTTTACCGTCTACGTATACATCTAAGTCGGAGTACCCCTCCGATCTTGACCGACCCTACGACTATAACAAAGAGACGATCTCGTATCAATCACTCCAATAGCGCCCTTCCAATGTACAAAACCCGACTTGTGGGGTATCACCAGCTGATTAATTCAATCTTTCTCGCCTACTAGAAGCGGCACGAGGAGCATAAAATCCCTATATATAAATATTAAAGAGTTCGGGATGTGTGTGTATTTTATGGCCAGATAGCATTTCTTATGATACATGTCTTACATCGTCATCCTTAACTGATACCCCCCTTCAGTCTTCCGGTAGCACGAGCTTCGTCATCATAGTCCGCAGCTGACTTACCTTCCCTTCTTGGTCAGATACCTGGTTACCATAGATAAAATACCCTATGGCGCCAGCTGTAACAATGGCTGACGTCCTGTCTTGCCCATGTCCCGTCCTCCCCGACGTTACAGCCACCGCCATCGATTCGGATGCCGCAGCCCGTAATTTCAAGGCTCCCGATAGCATCCTAATTATCGGCGCCGGTGTCTTCGGTCTCAGCACCGCATTCGCCCTAACCAAGCGTCCGGAATTCGCCTCAACCTCGATAACAGTTCTAGACCGATCCCCCGAAACAGGTGTATTCCCCGCCCGAGATGCCTCTTCCGTCGACTCATCGCGCATTATCCGTCCAGACTATGCCGACCCCGCATATGCTGGTCTCGCGGCCAAGGCGCAAGCGCATTGGCGCCAGACCTCTGGACCCGATGCGCTCGGCGGCGAGGGTCGCTATACTGAGAGCGGGTTCGTCCTAGCCGCCAACGACGGGCCCATGGCAC
Organism: Hypoxylon trugodes; assembly: GCF_022578975.1. Lineage (NCBI taxonomy): Eukaryota > Fungi > Ascomycota > Sordariomycetes > Xylariales > Hypoxylaceae > Hypoxylon > Hypoxylon trugodes. The sequence continues at coordinate 1,858,588 of NW_026250021.1, forward strand.
GGCCAGACGGCACGCTAACAGCCCTCGCGTATGTCAAAACGAGCTGGGTGAACGCTCTAGCATTAGCCCAACGCGAGGGTAGACCATTAAATTCCGTGCGCATGATGCATTCGGCCTGGTCTGTTGCGAAGGTGACGGGTGCGGGTGAATTCGCCGATTGGGGATATCTCAACGAAGCAAGTGGGTGGGCTGATGCCGAGGCTAGCATGGATTGGTATTACAAACGAGTCGTTGCTACAGGGAGAGTGAAATTTTTTAATGGCACCGCCGAGAGTCTTGAGACGGATGATGCGACGAGGAGAGTCACGGGCGCGCGACTCAAAGATGGAACTACGCTATCGGCTGATCTAGCAATTGCAGCCGCGGGCGCCTGGACTCCCACATTGGTTGATCTTTCATCGCAAGCTGTAGCTACAGGACAAGTTCTTGGATACATGGATATTACAGAAGAGGAGCAGAAAAAGCTAGAGAAAATCCCCGTGATGTTGAACTTATCGACTGGGTTCTTCGTTATCCCCCCTCGAAATCGAGTTCTCAAGGTAGCGCGTCACGCATACGGATATATAAACCCCAAACCGTTATCGAAATCACCCTTAGGAGTTCCAGGATCCGCGAAAGGACAACCAAAGCTTGTCTCTCAACCATATACGCACTTGGACGATGCGAATCTCTCCATTCCACCAGAGAGTGAGAAGGAATTGTTGGAAGGCTTACGGAAGATAATACCTTTGCCTGAGCTTAAGGATAGATCTTTCTCTCGAACACGTCTTTGTTGGTATACGGACACTCCTACTGGCGATTGGATTGTAGATTATCACCCATATTGGCAAGGTCTATTCGTTGCTACTGGTGGGAGTGGACATGCCTTCAAGTTCCTACCAGTCATTGGTGATAGTGTGGTAGATTGCATCATGGGTAAATGTCCTGAACAGTTTCAGAATAAATGGAAATGGAAGACCGTGGACAACATTGAAAAAGCAATAGTAACAGAAGACGGAAGTCGTGCGGGACAACAAGGTCTTATTTTGGAAGATGAACTTAAGAAACATGCAAATTAATCGAGAAAAGATTTGAGTTACAACAGATTCAACAGCATATATCACGATACTAAAACCAAGTCACAGGCAATGGGTCGGTAGAGGATGTTCATAATGTGCATAAAGCAACGATGTATGCTCTACCTAAGGAATTACCTTAAGTTATTAATCATCCGTCTGATATCTGAATGCTTCGTAGGAACTAAAGTTCTTGTGAATGCAAAAGGTTCAGACTTCGCCGACGCCTTGAGATCGGATGATTAAGAACTTAGAGGCATACAATCATGATCACTAATGATCCTTTGGCCTATGGAATAATTTCATCTCAAAGGCACGCATCATCCATTCCACCCTTCCACCGCGGAAATGCCAATACGTATTTCCGCATACCGCATACCGCAACCTAGCCGACGCCCCTTCCGCCGACTATGCAACCATTCCCTCAAAGAGGTCGAATTAAGGCGACACTTCGACCAGCGCGAATGCCACCGGGAGTGTTTCAGTGCAATCTAACCCACTCAAATGGGTCTCAAAGGCGTTTTTTATTTTTTCGATTTTCCGTAAATATCATCCGTGACCCGTCCGGTGTAGGTCCATTTCCCTGTTAAACGCCGATGCAATGCAATGTGAAAATGACGATGATACAGATGACGAGAATTCATGGACTGTGACCCATCCTGATTTTCGTCGTTAACTCGTGAGAGGTAAAAAGTCGTAAGATCATGAAAAGTGTATTTTACAAACCCCAGCGAGGAGTCGAAGAGAACGGAGATGTCGAGTGATGTATTGGGAAAGAGACGCGTGTGCGTCGACGGTCTATCAATAGTCGGAAGGGGATTCTTAGACCTTGCGGAAATCTAAAATTCGTTAGAAACTGATCTGACAAAAAGCGCAAGTAATTAAAAACATACCTTGCAAGACGGGGTAGATCATCTCGAAAGCTTGGTAGATCTCTTCTCGGACCTTGGCACCGGTCAAGACGATCTTGCCGCTGACGAAGATCAGAAGCACAATCTTAGGCTTGATCATACGGTAGATAAGACCGGGGAACAGTTCAGGTTCGTAGGAGCTGAAATTGTGGTGGCGCGATGCCAAACCCTCGAGCCTAATGGGGAACTTGATATCGCAGCTACCGACAATGTTCTGGATCTTGAAGTCGCTGAACTTGGCGTTGAAGCCAAGCTTCTGGATGATACGAGCATACTTGCGCGATGCAAGCTTAGAGTCGTCTTCGGATTTAGCACCAGTGACAACCATCTTGCCTGAGGCAAAGATAAGAGCGGTCGTCTTAGGCTCACGGATTCGCATGATCACGGCGGCGAAACGCTGGGCTAGTCAGCAAAACGTCCAAAATGACGGATAGACGGGTTGGTAATACCTTAGGGTTGTACTCGGCATTGCGAGCATGTAGTGCAATCGTCTTCAAATCCAAGCGGCACTCAAGGTTAACCGTGGCGACGATATTCCTTAATCATGCACTGTGAGAACTAGAAGTTTATTATAAATTCTAGGGGTTATACATACTGCAAGGTGGGAGTCAGACCACTTCCTCCCTGGACAGCAGCAGGCGTAGCTGCGGGTGTGGCGGGAGTCACCCCGGTACCGTTAGCAGGTTGCTGAATGACGCCATTCGCCAATCGCTGACCGTTCGCTTTCTCAGCGTCGTACGACGGCGGCGTAAGGTCGCCGGCGCCTCCGGGAAAGGAGAGCGAGCCGGGAGCCGTGAAAGCCTTGGCCTGTGCGGCTGTAGAAGGATGGGTTTGGATGCCTTCCATCTTGCAGATGCGATCTCAAAAATAACCTTTTGAGTGCGACTGGTAGATCTAAAGGTAGCAGAGGTTAGAAAGAGATGAAACCAACAAAAAGAGCGAGTGCGCGACCAAAATTAATCAAATGCGCGATTGATCAAAGGTATGGTCGAAGTGGAATACTGGATGAGGATTGAGTGATGAAAGTTGTTTTTGGTAAAATGTAAATAAATCGCTTTTTTCAGTAGAAAAAGCTACCTAAATAGTAAAACTTGTTCGAGGTAGTGGGGCAACACAGCATGGAGGGGTGCTCAGTGCGTACCACCTGGAAAAAAAGCATTCGCGGGGCAAACTCAGGTACCTGTACCCCTCCTAAGGGTGAATTTCTACAGTGGGGCTTCCAATGCACGGCAGGGAATGGGAGGTGTTCTAAGGAAAATGAGAAAAGAAAAATAGGCAGCCTTACCAAGTGAGGTGTAGGAGATAAACAAGTAAATGTCTCCCCCAACACAGTAAAGGCTGGTACGATGATGAGTCGGTCGTATAGATCTCTCGATCAATTGACCTCAAAGGCACACACACGAAGTAGGATATCTAAGTGTCAAAAGACGGTCACTTCTCGATGGATAAGATCGGGGAAGTCGAGAGCTTTTTCTTCCACTGATTCGAAGCGCAAGATGTACGAGTGGCTGTCGAGGTCGAGTGATCTAACGCGATTCGACGACGACGGAAACTCGGTCTCTGGCAACGACGGTAATCGGGGGAAGATAAAATCCTCGGTCTTGGACTTTTCTTCAAATCTCGTCTCTATTGTTTCGTCTATCTTTTTTTGCTTTGGCTACACTGCACCGAGACCCGGGTGCTGTGGACTAAGGCTGGTGTATGGATGGAATATTATTTTCTTGCGACTTGCTCGAGTCCTAGAGGCGGGCAACAAGGTAACAAAAGGACAAGCCAGAGGCGATATCCTTGTAATTCTGTTGCTTCAACTAGATTTAGCGGGCGAGCAAGGCAAAACAGCGACACTTGATTGTGTCCAAGCGAAACGTTGATTGTAGACGAGCAGCCCACGACTGTGACGTTATGATGATGGGAGGAATGTGAAAGATGTAATGACTGGGATGTGATGTGAAGTGGGGAGGGATTTTAAGTACTTGAGGCGGTGAGGTACGTACTCTCTCTTCAATCACTTTTTAGAAGTGGGGTCCCGTAATGATGCGGTTACGAGAGAAGGAGGGGAATAAAAAACAATAATTAGGTGCCAGGCGTAAATTGACAGGCAAGCAACTGCTGACAAGGGTTACGAGTGGCTGGTGTGGAGGAAATGGCTGTGGCTGAGGGGTTGAGAAAGAGGGGACCTTCGGGTCGGGGCTTCCGCAGCGCGAGAATTTTCGAAACATTGAAGTTGAGGGGGAGCTGGCCAATTTATAATTTTCGTGCAAGCGCTCTCGTGGAAGTGTGCACTGACTTTTTAGGTAGGGACGCCCCAGTGTGGCGGGAACCCGCAAGTCTCTGCTCCTTAATTCCCACCCTTAGCGGTCACGCTAGTATCAATGCATCCAATCATGTCTCGTCGCTTACCCCTTTTTTATCTTTCTCAATTTTTTTCTCTTCCCTGCTCGTCACTCAAGGTTCTGACCAAGTCCTTTTCATGTTCCTCGTCATCGCTTATGACCGGTAGCAAAACTTATTCTTTAGTACATTTGACGCGCCTCAACAACATCAAACACGATTTTTTTCCCTCCTAATACAAACAACATCCATATGTGTCATCGCTCCATTTAAAATATCACTTTTTCCTTTTCCTCTTTTTTTTATCAGTTATACAATCTCAACTTTCATCAACGACGAATTCACGATTTTCTCGGGTCAGCAAAAATGCATGACTCGGTCAATAACATCCGCACTCTACGCATAAGTCTCGTCAGCCAGTATCGTACCCTACAACTCGCACTGGGCCGCAGGCTACCCGAAGGTCACCACCCGTCTAGGCTCCTATAATCTTAGTGGACGGGTGTGGGCAGACGGATTTTAGACCCCAACCACACCTTACAGGCCTGGGTTTGCCTGCCACCCTAACACCCTAGCCCCCCTTTTTCTCCCTGAAACGCGCACAATACCTCCTCTTTCACCCCTATTCTCATGCTTTCTTTTTTTTCTCTCTTTTCTTGTTTTAGTTAATTCTTAGCCAGTAGCTATCTCTGTGTCGCCTACTCAGCCTCCACAACGATATCCATCTCATCCATTTCTATAGCAAACGGAAATCCCAAACAAATGTTGAATGAGAAGATTGCGCGTACAAACAAGTGTTTCTTTCATCGTGCGCGAGTAGTAGAAGATTGACAGACTACGTTACTATCGCACTCGCTTTTCCGCCAAATTCTTTATTTTTTTTTTTTTTTTTGCTCGTTTCTTTGTTTGGCTACGAAGATCCCTCCTTGTTGATCAGTCTCAGGTCTCATTTCGGTGGTTTCGGAGGTACGAGCCGCGACCGCAATCGGAGAATGCCACCACCCTCGAATTACATGTAAGTCATTTTCTTTTTTTTAAGTGAGAAACATCAATTTTGGGCGCAACATTTCGAGAAAATTTTCCTTACCAAACAATACTTTACGGATGATGTATGGCGTCAGTATATTGGACTATTTTGATATATTTTACATTTATCCTGTTCATCATTTTCCCCTTCGTTATCACTCGACCCGAGTTGGTCGGAAATTGAACAACAGGGACCCCCTAGTGTAGCTGGGTAGGTACTTCCAGGCTGCTACACTCTGTTCACCCCCCTTGTTTTGGTAACCATTATTTGGTTTCGTACTCTATCGGTATACACGGCGGGACCTGCCCTAGTGTACAGTTAGCCTCTTATATACAAGGTTACCCCTGTAAGTCGCCACTCGCATTCATTTGCTTTCCTTTTCTCATTTTTTATTTTTTAAGAAAATTTTCTTACAGCGGCTGCCAGCCTCATCCATCCAGCCATACCAACCAGCCGTTCCTTGTCATGTATCCCTTCTTGGCCCGTCTTATGACTCATTGTTCACTCTATCTTACAGAGTTTTAATGCACCGGTCGGTGCGCTTTATTTTGCGCATTTAGCGTAACTTTTCTAAACTATCTCGGCAATATTGCAAATTCAATCGCCAATACATATGGTTCAGGCTTCAAATTCGTATTCTTAGACGTTATCATCGTATCAATTCTGCCTAAGCGTTAATTTTCGCGCTGGTCCTGTCAATGACGCGACATCCCTGAGTGCATACACTGGAAGGAAGGCTGGCTGGCTTGGCTGGTAATAAGACGTATGCAAGCGCTCGGTACTTTCAAATCACCTGATGCAACGATACGGTCTGACAATGCACGCGAAGCAGGCTATGCAAATTTGCTGTTTAGATATGGTACATATATGTAAGTACCCTGAAGTACTCAGTGCGCCTTACTGTATTATCAATTTTTATCAACCCTAGAATTTTAGTCCCTCTTTGCAAACGGCTTGTGAGACATGGATGGATTGTGTAAAAACCCTAACCAGGCTATCGATAATCGGTACTTAGATACCTTACTCGTCTCCCAAATCAGATGTAGGTCACACGGTAATCCCGTGACTGAGAAAAAGGCCAATGAGATTCCAACTGATGATTAGCACATGCTGTATATGGAAACCGCGGTAGGCCGAGTTTTCTACAGAATCACCGCTTACACTCTATGTTAATACTAATTATACTGAACGTAATTCATTTTTTCGTGAATTAATCACTCTCATAAATGTTTTGATATAGAACTATATCCTAACACCGCACAAGCTATCCGCTTTTGGAAACTACCGACACTAACCATAACTATATAGGGTCTATTGATTCTACTGTCTATCACATACGACCATAGGATTTGGAAAACTCGGGATCCCGTCCGCTCTCCCAGAGATAAATCAAATACCGCTAGACTAGTAGCTGGGTCGGTGACGATCAGTGAATCCCTAGTGTTGTATGTTATATGTTTTTGTTTTCTTTTTTTTGTGAATGTATGTATTTTTTTTCTTCGTGTTGCTTGGGTGGTTTATCCGTGAACTCAGCGTTACCCGATGCATTTTGGAGGATGTTGATTGGCGTAGCACACAACCATCCCCATAATAAATAGGTTCAGTACTATAATATCTAGCTCTACAACTCCTACACCAAGTGCTCGATAAAAAGATATCAAATATGTTCACAGAGATTATCACCAAGTACTTATGTACTTGCCAACAGCCATAGTTAGTTACAGCTGGATGGGGTCACCGGAATGTAAAAGAGAAATTGCTCACAATCTCCGAGAGCCTCGGATACATGTCAGGCTCCAAAGTCCGGCGACATGTACAACGCCTTCGTTTCTAAAGCGGCCAGTGTCCCCTATAAGCGGAGCTTGAGGTCGATGGATTGTGATCTGATCAGCTAGATCTACCCCGGGATTTTAGACCTAGACTGATTTAAATGAAGACGATTTCCAAGGTACCCAAGAAATTCAGCCTAGGAAATCAAGTAGCTACAGGTCAAGGCTACTGTATCACAGTAGTAGCGCCAGATCACTCTTCAGTCATCCCCGAAAGTGGGAAAGGTAGAAATCATCTCGAAGCAATAAGACCCCCAACCCATCCTCATAATTGTCCTTATAGCTTGACGTGGGTGTATACTATCCGAATCAGTGGACTATCCTTTTTTGGTGACACATATCGGGCAGACTCTAAAAGTTGGATTATCCCTACATCTTTGTTCGTTACCGGACAGCAGTACTTGAGGAATGAGGGGCATCGGTTACACATTCACTACATCGGAAGAAGATAGCGATATGTGTACTACATGATCATAAACAGAACTCCGACCGGGGTGGACCGATCGTACTCCTGTCCCGATAAGTCGTCGGTATCCGGCAATTTGTAGTCCGGAGTGGGGGTACTTAGATAATAGTTCTATATGATTGGAAAGAAAAATAGAGCGATGATGTGATCGAAGTGGGGGGGGGGAAGTCCACTTCACTTAGGCGGCTCTGAAGCTTCTAGACTTTAAACTCAACAAACTATTTTGAATTAACCAATCCAGACTTTACTATTAACCATTGGGTGACATTAGTTCCTTTCCACTAAAAACCAATCGCTTATAATTCGGTGCAGAGATTTGATTGTCCCTGATTGTTGGCCAACCCTGTTGGGGCTTGTCGAGTAGAAAACCCTGAGGCGAATTGGTTGCATATCCTTAAAGCAAGGTAAACCCTTTCAGTCGATCTATGACAGTCCATTACGCACCGACGAAGACATCCCGCACTTAATCAGGATTCCTATTCGTATAAGAAACCTATTGTACTGTCTTATTTAGTATGACAATGGCGACAACGTCAACTCGGAGGAGAGTCGGGACTGGACCCGAACGGTCCAGAATAAGAACAGCTTGGGTAGTCGGTGTACGTTTGGTGTAAAAATTTGGATCTATTTCCCTCCATTCAATGTTTTATGGCGACACATTACATTATATGTATCCGTCCCTCTTACTTCCTTTTCTCGGGACTTGAACATGTGTACCTGCGTCAAAGCTAGCAAAACCCCGGTCACCGCTTCTCTTTGTTTCCATTATACATTGTACTTTCAGTGATACGTCGTGAGGAAGGTCCCAACGAAGCTCCGCTTACGGCACACTCACTTCTATTTCGTGCTAAGGTACCTACATATGTACCTAGCAGTTGCAGATTAAACATCAGCCACTTCTTCGCTCCACACTTGTTGACATATCTTTTCAACCTTTTTTTTCAACTTCCCGTCCCTCGCTTCTAGGAGATAGTCCGGTTCGAGCAACCCTTTAGTCTACACTATCGGGCATCTTCCATATTCCCCAGACCCCGAATTCACTAATTCGGACCTAATAAAGTTTCTCCAGTCCTCGATCCGGCCATCTTTCAAGAGAAAAGGTGGTCACGTGCTCGTGCTCAGAGGGTGTGCTTCTTAGTTCGACTGAACGGACTTTTTGTCTTTTCCGGGTTAGCAACGCTAGTGTTTAGCTTGGTTGACTGGAGAGAAGGGGAAATGGCAGTCATTGATATCAACAAGGATCTATCTGCGCTCTTCAGCCATCAGGTCAAGGCTACTCCCGATGTCGTTGCTCTGGAAGATGGACCGACAACATTGACGTATGCTGAGCTCGACCGAAAAGTTGATGCCCTAGCTACACGTCTTCGCCACGATGGAGTTGGCCGAGATGCCCTTGTTGGTGTCTTGCTTGGAAGAAGCGCGGACTACATCATTGCTTGTCTTGCTGCACTTCGTGCCGGTGGAGCTTTTTTGGTTCTTGAACTTGCATACCCCCCAAGTCTTTTAGCGGATGTTATCGAAGATGCGAGGCCCACTGTGGTAATAACACATACGGCTCATGCCGGCAAGATCAAGTCCGAGACCCCCTTAATCATCCTTGATGATAAGACGACAGATACAAATGGTGCAGCTTTGTCGAACGGGACCGCTAAAACGTTGCCTGCATTACCTGCGGAAGATGATTTAGAGAAATTAGCATTCGTATCTTATTCGTCTGGGACCACGGGAAAACCGAAGGGAATTGCGAATCCGCATAGGGCAGCTGTTTTGTCCTATGATCTGAGATTTAGCATAAATGACCTGAAGCCAGGTGATCGCGTGGCCTGTAATGTCTTTTTCATCTGGGAGATATTACGTCCATTACTGCGTGGAGCCACTGTGGTCACTGTTCCTGATGAGACGAGTTACGATCCTGTTGCTCTTGTCGAGTTGCTTCGCTCGAAATCCATTACGGAAACCCTTATGACACCAACCTTACTGGCAACAGTACTCTCTCGGCATTCGCAACTCGGAGCTCGTCTCCCGAATTTACAAACTGTGTGGTTGAATGGTGAAGTCGTGACGACGGATCTTGCACGCCGTGGATTGAAGGCACTTCCGAATGCCCGCCTACTTAATTGTTACAGTGCTAGCGAAACTCACGAAATTGCTTGCGGAGATATCAAAGAAATGTTTAATGAAGAAGCTCGGGTTGTCCCCGTTGGACCTCCCTTGGACCCAAAACACACCTACATTCTTGACGAGGAGGGCAAGAAGGTTGGGAATGGTACTAGTGGAGAACTATTCATTGGTGGAAAGCTACTGGCGCGCGGATATCTGAACTTACTAGAAGCGACTGCAAAGGCCTTCACCGAAGATCCCTTTGATCCGACTTCTGGAGCACGAATGTACAGGACTGGGGACACTGCAAGAATACTTCCTTCGGGACTTCTTGAAATCACCGGACGTGTAGGAGCCATGATCAAGATCAGGGGTTATAGTGTACAGCCACCGGCTGTGGAGAATACCATCATAAAGCACCTTGCGGTTCAAGACTGTGTGGTTGTTTCTCATGGAGATGGTCTTGATCGCCAGCTTCTTGCTTACGTCGTTCCTGATGAAGAATCCGATGACCGAGCAGCTGTGAAGATTGATGAGTCCGGATTCAGTCCGGCCGCGCGGCGCGCTCTATCGGAACACTTAGCACATTACATGATCCCAGCTCTATGGGTCGAATTAGATAGCCTTCCTACTCACGAAGTATCCGGAAAAGTCGACCTCAAACGTCTGCCTGCCCCGGCTAAGTCACGAAGTCCCACATCATCAATTGGCCCTGGTCAAAATGGCGATCGTAACCAAAAGATCACGATCGAGGACATCGCAAAGATGTGGGCTGCCGCTCTGAACATACCTTATAGGTCTGTTATGATGCAAGAACACGACTTTTTTGACCTCGGTGGTCATTCCTTAGCTCTAGTTGAGCTTGTAACGAGATTGACGGGAGCCTATGGTTTCCCTGTACCCTTGGGGCGCCTCGCCGGAAACCCAACATTGAAAGGGCACCTGGAAGTGGTCTGCGATGCGCGTGATGGCCATACCGCGGCCGTACAGGCAGATCTACCTGCTGTTCTGCGTGCTGATTCCGTTCTCCCTCGCGATATACAACCTTCGGGAGCGAAGTTGCAACGCCTCAGTGATGCGGATACCGTCTTACTTACTGGTACAACTGGGTTCCTGGGAGCCTTTTTACTTAATACCATTTTAGAAACAACTTCGGCAAACGTAATATGCCTTGTTCGATTCGCCGACCTCGCAAACAATAACCATTCAACCGGTACAGCGCGCATTCGGAAGAATCTTCTTGATTTGGGTCTTTGGAATGATTCGATTTTGGACCGTATTGAAGTTATACCAGCGAACTTAGCTCGAAAGCGTTTTGGTCTTTCACCCGAGGAATTTGAAAAACTGGCTGCTCGAGTCCAAGTTATCATTCACTCTGCTGCTACGGTTAACCTTGTATATCCTTATGCTGCTATGCAAGGCGCTAATGTCTATGGCACAAGAGAGATCCTACGCCTTGCGTCTAGGGCTGGTGCGACCGTACACCACATTTCTACCAACGGTGTATTACCCCCGTCGGTTGAGGGTTGGTCTGAAGATACTATATTAGAGGTAGACGAAGTACCTGAGAAATTAATCGACGGGTATGGACAAACTAAATGGGTGGCGGAAAAACTTGTACTCGAGGCTGCTAAACGTGGATTGCCGGCAAGGATTTACCGTCCGGGCACCATCAGTGGCCATAGTGTTTCCGGCTCTACAAATACTTACGATCTCTTGAATGCCTTGATTGTGGAGTCGCTTCAATTGGGTCATGCACCGGACATCGAGGGTTGGTATGCCGAAATGACACCAGTCGACTTTGTCAGCAAAGCTATAACCTCACTTGCCGATCTTGAGACGGACCAACGTATATTCCACTTGGGCGACCCGTCTCCTGTGACTACCAAGGAACTGTTCGGAATATTAGACCAGCTTGGATACCCCACGAAACCTCTTGGGTGGGATGAATGGGTTCGCCTATGGGAGGAAGAGAGAGGATCTAGCAAAGGAGGTAATATCTTTACTGTGGATATCCTCCGCCGCGGTATGCCTACTGTCGACTTCCTGAAATGGGTGACTGTCCTTAAGGACCCAGAGACAGGCTCTGCTCTTACCAAAACTGGCCTTGAGCGTCCGAAAATTGACAACAAATTGCTGGAGACCTATGCCCGCCACTTCTGCGCCCGAGGTTGGCTCCCACGTCCTCCCCGCCGTACCCAGGTTAATGGAGTCTCAAACCCATCGAAACGAGGCCCGTTAGCTGGTCGCGTCGCAGTTATTACTGGTGCATCATCCGGCATCGGTGCTGCTGTCGCTACCGCCATAGCGCAAGAAGGCGCACACGTTGTAATTGCAGCGCGCCGAACCGAGTCTCTTGAAACACTCAAGACTAAGATACTTGCTAAATCCGGAGGTAGCGGCAAAGTCCTCGTCCAGAGAACAGATGTTACGGATCGCAAACAAGTTGAAGCTCTCATGCAAACGACAAGGGAACAACTTGGCCCTATAGACATCCTCATCTGCTGCGCTGGTGTTATGTACTTCACGATGATGGCCAACGTACAAGAAGACGAGTGGGAGCGTACTGTGGATGTCAACTGCAAAGGGCTCCTTCATTGTTTAGCGTCCACGGTACCCACTATGTTATCGCGCGGCGGTGATAACGCCGGTCATATAGTAGCTATCTCATCCGACGCTGGTCGTAAAGTATTCCCGGGTCTGGGCGTGTACTCAGCAAGCAAATTCTTTGTCGAGGCCACATTACAGAGCTTGCGTCTGGAGACAGCCGGGTCTGGACTCCGCGTCACATCTGTACAGCCAGGTAACACGGCAACTGAGCTCCTGGGTATATCGACGGATGCTGAGGCTATCAAAAAATACGGCGAACCGACCGGTGCCAAGGTCTTAGATCCTGAGGATGTCGCGCGTGCGATTATGTATGCACTTAAGCAGCCGCCGCATGTTTCTGTAAATGAGGTTCTGATTGAACCTAGGGATGAGCCGATCTAAATTTGATGAGGATATTGGTTCTATGGATCTATAATGGATGTATTACCATTTAATCTAGCAAAAAGCGATATTTCGATCTTTTATAGAATTGGGGTATTGGCGTGGCTGTATCGTTAGGGATGATTAAATGTATGGTGATTTAGAAGGGGTGGTAGTTGGTGGAAAGTTAATGTCTGATGAAGTCTAATACTAGAGATGTAGCAAGCTGTTGTATGATTTGAAGACATTAGAGCGAAAAGCCAGAAATTGAAAATAGCATCCAATATCTTTACGAATGATTTAAGAGTTTAAGTCATCAATCAGTTGGTAAATTGCAATTATGAAGGCTGACATTAGTAAAACGTCACAACTAAGTCAATGTTCATTAGGAACATCACACAAATCACACGAGAAGCATCAAAACCAAAAAAAATCTTTCCCACATCCGCAACTTTCATTGGTGTACTTGTTATAGAAATAAAGAGTTCCTGATAGGCGTCGGATCGTTAGGCCTTAACCGATCCCCCCACCGCCCTTCACGGCGTGGAATAAATACACCTCCAATCATACATGATTCTAGACTAGCTAGATTTGATATCCAAGGCCGTTTCATTGTCATCCCAAGTTTCCGCGCTGTTTCCCGCGGAGAGCCGCTCAGCTCAATAGAAAAAACCCCGTCTATGCCCTATATTTACAATTCCCCCGATTTGCCGGATTCAATCAAATATGTGCAAAGATTGTGTGTTCACTTAAGGGAGGAGTCCTTGCAGGAGGCCGGCGAGACCGCCACCCTGCTGACCCTGACCCTGTTGTTGAGCTGCGTCGGCGGCACCGGCGGCACCACCAGCCTGGGCTTGACCCTGAGCCGCACCGGCATCTTGGGCAGCACCAGCGTCCTGGGCACCGCCGGCTGCGTTCTTGTTACCGCCTCCAAGGATATCTGCCAATGGGTTCGCGCCCGCGCCGTTAGCACCACCGCCGAGTAAAGATCCGACTAGGTCCGTGAGAGAGTTACCGCCTTGCTGCTGGTCCGCACCGTTCTGGGCGGCAGCTCCATCTTGTGCCGCAGCACCGTCTTGAGCAGCTGCACCATCCTGGGCGCCAGCTCCGTTCTGAGCGTTGGCGTTCTGAGCATCCTGGGCGGCCTGTCCGTTTTGAGCATCAGCACCTTGGGCGTCGGCATTCTGTTGCGCTTTAGCTGCCTTTCCAGCCTTTCCGTTCTGAGCGTCTTGTCCGTTAGCAGCAGCATCCTGGCCGTTAGCAGCGGCGTCTTGACCGTTGGCGGCATCTTGTCCATTAGCAGCATCTTGACCGTTTTGGGCGTTGGCGGCGTCGGCTCCGTTCTGTGCATTAGCTCCGTCCTGGGCGGCGGCTCCATCTTGTGCAGCGGCGGCATCCTGTGCGTTGCCATTGTTCTTGTTTTTCTTGCCCTTGCCGTTTCCTTGGCCATTTTGGGCATCAGCAGCACCGTTGCCCTGGTTGGCATCGGCTGTACCGTTGGCAGCAGCAGCGCCAGCCTAGCGATACGATTAGTGGTAGAAACAAAGGATCCTTACAGGAGAGCGTACATCAACGGCGGCTGCGGTCCCGTTGGCAGCCGCAGCGGCACCGGCTCCAGCACCCTTGTTGTGCTTGTTCTTCTTGGGGAAACGAACATCTAGAGCTGTAAATGTTCCGTTAGCGTGAACCAGGTATTCATGGAGCACTAATGCATACCGAATTCATGGGTGGCACGGGCCCCGATGGCACCTGGGGCAGGTTGGGTAGGTAGGGCAGCACCGAACGAGGCACCGGCGGCCAAGACCATTAAAATAGCTCCGAAGTTCTTCATGTTGAAAGAGTGTATATCCAGACACCTAACAGGAAATAAGGAGTGGGTTGAAGGGAATTTGTCGGGGAAAAAAAGTAATACAGTAAAGAAGGTATGAGCACAGCTGGAGAAACCGTTAGCGAAAACTGGAACATTGTCGTCAGGATATACGACTCGACCTACCTCTTAGAACAAGAAACAACCAAGAAAGGAAAGGTTGACGGTTGGGACTGATGCGGATGTGTGAGGAATGAAAAAAGTAACAGGTTGAACAGCACGGGGAGGCCACAATTTATGGTCAATCGAAATGCGTAGAACCTTGGATGAACTTGGCCATCCCATCATCGATTGTCATAACTGCGCAAGGTTCCTGTGATAGACGGTCACATCCCAACGGCTCCATGGTTACAAACAATGCTGGTAAACATAGCACTTGCTACGGCCATAGAATACCTGGTAGTATCAAAGAACCTAAGAAACACAGGGAGCATGTCATGTAAACGAGGCCCTCATTGGATTGTGGAAGACAGCAGACCCACCAAGTCCAAACATGTCAAGAGGAAATTCCGCCCCACTCCAAACATGGGGCGAAGTAGAATAAGATCACCAGTTTGGCAGATCATACGAAGCGTGTAGAAAAGAGTGCAGATCTGGACCTCCAGATTTGGAGTGACGCCGGGGAGATCAATTAGGAGATCCTTGGGGATCATATGAATTGAAACTTGAGATGCCAAGAATGCGTGGGGATCTCTTGGCCGCTTTGAGGCTCTGGGGTTTCTCGGCACTAGGAGCCTCAAACGTTAGACGCGGCAGATCAAACCAGCCTCTAACAGTTGGTATAAGGGGTGTCAGCTAAAAACTAACCAAAGAAAAACAATAGCACATAGTAAAGGCGAGAGAATCAAGGAATCATCACGTGTTAAACCAGCAAAGCTGAGTCCCCCTAAGAGACACTGTAACTCCCTCTAGCTGCAGGCGCCATACAAGGTTAAGAGCTCACCATCAAAGGGAACAAGGCTTTCCGGTTGCAGGTAGGAGTCTCTTCGATAACATTGCCATTTCGGGGAGAGCCCGAAATAGAAATTAGGTCGCGAAATTGCTATAGGACCCAGAAAAAAGGTGGCTGTGTCTTTGTTCATTTGATATGACGAGCAGGACGGATAAGAATTAAAAACGTATCAGAAGCTCCAACAGCATCATGATACATACCTACACTAGGCGCCTACAACCTGTTTAGTTGGGTTGAGAGTAGGCTTTCTGATGATACTCTTAGTGACACAGTAAGTGTATCTATCCGTTCGAATTGTCCGGTGCCCGGCGCCCGGTGTTGATGTTGAGTTATTATCATATTGTGTATATTAAATATCGCATCTGCATCTAAGTGGGAATAGCGCCAGGGTCGCGTCTGTGTGAGCGAGCGGTGTAGTGTGTAGTAGCGACAACGATTTATCTGCCTGATTCAAACGAAGAAACGCAGATCTTCATTTGAGTGCTGCCATGCGAAAATGAGCTTCGCTGGCGATCAAGCCAAGGAAAATCATAGCATTGAATTGATCGCTTTGATATGATGCTACTTAATAGCATCGACATTCCCGTTGTAAGAGTGATCATGAGGATCAATCAATGCGAATATTCTAGTCGTTTATTTCCACGCTAATAAATGGCAACTGTACGCGCTTGCATAATGCTGCATAGTTGGATGAGCCCCAAAGATCTGCCATTTTTTGTTGTTATTGAGTCATTGCGAATAGTGGGGTTGGCGATTGAAGTTGGGAGAGTTTCGAATGATTGAAGAAGAGAAGCGACCGCAAGACTTTGGGGCGTTAGAAAAGCGGGAAGATGCAGTAGTGCGGCTTCCGACCATCATGCCTTCCGAGTCAACAAGCTCCGATCGGTCCAAAGGTATTAAGGTATTGGGAATGGTCTCATTCCACAAAAGAAGCTTCCTAATCATGAGAATATGATTCGCTCACGCAATGCTCCGAACGCGGCCTAGAACGGGTTGCGACGGAGTTTTATTTTAGCTTTGGGGAATTCTTTGTCCAATGAATGGCGGAGGTAACCTCGGTAGCTCGGTCAATCCCTCACAAGCTGCGGAATTACCTTAATTATTTTTTTGCGCGTGCACTGATTTGATGTCATCATAACCTTCATAGGCCACTCAGTTCCAACCAGAAAAGTCAAACTTCCAAGTCAGGGACTTTCGATAATTACCTAAACTTAAGTATCCTTAGCAACCATTTCCTATCTTCTATACACATGGCGATTAGCACACGGTGACACATGGCCTTTTAACTATTCCTGCAACGAAAAGACAATCTTAGTCAGACGAACCGTTGCTAGAAGGAAACTTGCGATGCCTGTCTCAGCGCCACTGCACATCGTCGCGCGACGAAGTGCAATATCAATCCGCCCCAAGGTTGCTAAGTTAGTGTGTAAAGCTTCGTATTCTTCCTTAACGACTTTGCCTCGGTCAAGATGTACCTCTGCAACCTCCCCGGCCGCTCGTCCTACACCCCGCGCTTTCAGCACTACCCCTCGGAGGCGTTTTGCTAGTGCTGATGACAGTTTTGACCCTAAAACCGTCGAGCGAGAGAGTGACGAGGTGGATGTTTGTATCATTGGCGGCGGTGAGTAATGCTGACTTTAATTGGCGCCTATCGCCATTCCCTTAAGACTAACAACAGTTCTTTCATGATTAGGGCCGGCTGGTCTCAGCGCTGCGATACGTCTAAAACAACTCGCCAACGAGAACGGAAATGAAGATTTTAGAGTCTTGTTATTGGAGAAGGCGGGCGAAATCGGGGCGCACATCCTTTCTGGGGCGGTCATAAATCCAATTGCTGTCAAAGAACTATTCCCCGACTGGCTCGACGAGGCGAACGAGAATAGATTCGAACATGCCACACCTGCGACAGGAGATAAGATGAGATTCTTAACTCAAGGTAGCGCGATACCCTTGCCAGCCCCTCCACAAATGCATAACCACGGAAACTACATCGTCAGTTTAAACCAATTTACAAAGTGGCTTGGAGAACGAGCGGAAGAGATTGGTGTCGAGGTTTATCCTGGGTTTGCTGCATCCGAAGTGCTCTATAAACCAGATGGTTCGGTTCTTGGTGTTGCGACAAATGACTTGGGCATAGGGCGAGATGGGAAACCGAAAGATAGCTTCGAAAGAGGCATGGAGTTCCACGCACGTGTTACCTTGTTCGCCGAAGGATGTCATGGAAGTTTGACCAAGCAAGTTATAAAGAAGTTTGACTTGAGAAGTGAAAGCCAACACCAAACTTATGGTTTGGGGGTGAAGGAGGTTTGGGAAATTCAGCCGGAAAAGTTCCACAAAGGCGAAATTACCCATTCCATGGGTTATCCTTTACCACTGGACACATATGGTGGTGGATGGATGTATCATTTTGGGGATAACCTCGTCAGTATCGGACTTGTGGTAGCCTTGGATTATCGGAACCCATGGTTATCGCCATATGGCGAGTTCCAAAAGATGAAACAACACCCATTATATAAATCCGTGTTAGAAGGTGGCAAGTGCATATCCTACGGTGCGAGAGCCCTTAGTGAGGGTGGGTTTCAATCTATTCCCAAAGTCGCTTTCCCTGGTGGTGCATTAATTGGAGACTCAGCTGGCTTTGTCAACGTCCCACAAGTCAAAGGCACTCATAATGCCATGCGAACAGGCATGCTGGCTGCTGAAGCAGCTTGGACTGCATTGGCTGAAGGCAATGAAGAGACCGTCTTTTTGTATAATTACGAGGAGAATCTTCGAAAATCGAGTGTTTGGAAGGAGCTGAAGGAGGTTCGAAATATGCGCCCATCATTCCAAACATCCCTTGGAACGTTTGGTGGTGTTATGTACTCCGGATTAGAGGCGTTTGTCCTGAAAGGTCGCGTTCCCTGGACTCTGAAGCACAGGCATACCGACTACGGCGCAACTAAGGACGCCGATTCTTATCCGAAAATCGAATACCCGAAACCGGACGGAAAGATTAGCTTTGATATTTTGACAAGTGTCTCTCGGACAGGAACAAATCACGAAGAAGACCAGCCTGTTCATCTTCAGGTTAAGGATTGGGATGCGCATACGCAAGAAACATGGCCCAAGTATAAAGGTCTAGAAAACCGATTCTGCCCTGCTGGTGTGTATGAATATGTTGAGGATGAATCAAAACCCCTTGGTGTGAGGTTCCAGATTAACGCTCAAAAGTAAGTCTTCAGCTAGTCATCTATGATCCCATCCCTTGCTTTTCGGTAAGGAACAATTTCGTACTAACAATAGTGTAGCTGCATACACTGCAAGACGTGCGACATCAAGGCACCTCATCAGGACATCAACTGGGCCGTACCCCAAGGTGGCGAAGGACCAAAATACTATATGACGTGAAAAAAAGCTAGCTGCATAATTTAAAAAGGGAATGTGGCGTTTCAACCTGGGTTTTGGGTTGGCGTGCTGTGTAAGCCACGGATTACGGTGGTATGCTCGAATTCAACTTCTCGATATATATATTACCTCCTATGATGGACAGACTGGTAACCAAACTGGAATCGGAGCTATCCGGTGTAAGGGCCGCTTGGATATATTTAGCTGTATATATTACTGACGGGTTGACTAGAAATAAGAGGTCAAAAAGACGACAACGCCGTTAGGCTAGCAAAAATGATGAAAATACTCTCCAATTTTTGGTCCCCTTAAGGACTGCTAATGTTAAACGACATGCTTATACGGTATCGCTAATTCAGTTTATTAGAAGCCTTGCTGTCTGTGCCATTTCTCCTGCCACCCAGGGAACCAAGGACTCTCTTCGAGTGTCTTCGGCTCCCAATCCTTTTCAATTATCCCATTTTTAACCTGTTCTTTCTCGTATTCCTCCAATGCCGGGAACACAATGTGCTCGGTATGCCATGTGCCCTTGTATTTCATGATACTCTTCTTGCCCTCCCGCAGCACCTTGAGTACGAGACTCGGTATGTACGGCTCATCGCGAAACTCTTCGAGCGGCGTGAATAGCGCCTTGAAGTTAAACACGACGCCTCCAGAGAGCGGGAGTCGTCGTAGCGTCTGCCAGTCTACCCGTAGGTGGATGCGCGACCGTGTTAGTGTGGCGTCTTGCACGTCGCGGTATGCTTCGTGCGGGTCGCCTGGTGGCATGTAGAGCGGTTGGTCTACCTCAAAACCCCATGATCCCCGCTGGATTGGCTTGTTCGCGGGCATTTTGGAGAAGTATCTGGTATCGCCTCTGATTAACACGCGAAGACGTCGGGTGGGAAGGGGGTATTGCTTACCGGTCCATGCTAAATTGCATCTTCTCCTTGTAATCCGGAATCGGTTGATGTATCTCGTGCAGCTTCATTCCGATCTTGGTTCTAACGTTCCAGCCGAGTGCTGAGCAGATTATGCCCGCGCGAAAGATATAGTACCCGGATTCCGGATCCCGCAAAACGATACCGAAGTCCTCGGGTACATTGTCAAGAAGTATCAATAAGGGGTGCTTCTCCTTGATTACGGATACAGTACCTAATATTCTATTTTCGAACCGAGAGTTATCCGGGGAGAGCGAGAAATACTGCGGATACCGCGCGCAAATGAATTGCAGCACCATCTCCATTAACTCCTTGCACACAAGCTCTGAGCCTGGGAGCCATTGCAGTACGGATTCGCCATACTTCCTATACAGCTCTTTCCGCTGCGCGATCCGTTCCTTGTAGGTTGACTCTAGTTCTATCCACCAGTCGGTCTCAAGTTTGGTCAAGGCTGCAAATTATCCTTGTTTAGCCCCTGATACATCCAGGCCGGGTCGGTTTCGACTAAAGCACTTACACATCGTCTGATGGTATGCCCATCTGAACGGTCGGTAGGGCCGCGGCAGGGCCCGATCGATATTGAATTCCGGGTACGGGTTTGGCATTGGGACCTCGGAAATGGTCGAGTAGTCCGGAAAGTCCCCGAGCGCTTTCAGCTCTCGGACCGAGAAGCCCATGTAACTGTACTTAGAATCATCCGCAGTTCGATAATCCTCCTCCAAGCCCAGCAACGAACGTGCAAAAACATCTGCGTCGAATGAGAGGTCGCCAATCGCTTCCTGTTGGGTAGCTGATAGTTTGTGTATCACCGTGCGAAGTTGGTCCCGCGGAGTTGGAGGTAATGTTGCGAGAAGGTCCGAAGTCGACGACGCAAGTGGCTTGGAAGGCGTCTGCTTTTCAAGAGAGGGTGTGCTGGGGCGGGAGGCGTTGCGCCCGGTAAGACCTAATCTCCTAAGAACTACATTTTTCTGAGATCTACTGAGGGTGAGAAAGGTAATTAGAGAGAGGGCAATTGCAGATGCAAGCCAGATGATAGCATGCATTGCCATTATTGATATTGGTTAGATTATAATACGATTGAGATTCGACGTTACAAGGAGGGGGGAAATGTGTCGCCCCAAACATTAGTATGCCATCAAGATTCCGTCAATCCTATCACTTCATGTAGATTACCCCTTTATTAGTATCATCCTAATGAGAACGACGTTAATAGCAAAGCAACACACGTATAAAGTATATACCGATAGCGGCCTCCGTTATCCGGGGCCTATGATGATAAATGGTAAGGGTACCGCGAGCATCTGCAAAGACAACTGGCTTCCATAATCTCAGGTGACGCGCCTCGAGCAGATCTCAGTAAGAGGGTACGTCTATGAAATGTTGGAGATTGAGTACTCCCAGGACAAATCTCGGGATGATAACACCAATGCCGTGAATGGTTGCTGATAATACTAGCGTATAAACTATCCATCATCCTGCATCCGCAGATAACTAGTCGCTCCCTCGACGCCACAATTTAGATAAACACGGGTCACCCCGCATGGGTTTCTTGTCAAGGAGATTGTAGATATCTTACCGCCGAGTAAGTAGGTGTTCGTGTAACAAAGCCTTATCCTGGGAAGGATTATTCATAACGTTTTGATACTTGACTAACACCCTTACTTCTCTACCTACCTAGGTAGTCGTCGAGTCGTACCAGATCTAGGTACGTCTTGATTCATGGATTTTCAGATCGGACGTCCGGCTATATTGAATCCTATATGTTGGGAAATAAGTAAAGAGTATGATTTCCTTTTTCGGATTATCAGCATGTTGCAATTATTAACTCCGGCAATTAGCTGTCGCTCGATACTTATGGGTTAGCCAAGACACAAATCGTAGAAGACTTTCCATCCAAGATTTTTGCGTCGGTCGTTGGGATCGCGTGACTCTTTTCTAATATATAGGTACGGTGGCATTAGAATAATTATTTATGTGTCAGAGTTCGTCAATCTCATAAGTCCCCAGCATGTTGGACTTTGGAATGGCTCATAATTAGGTGGTTGGTAAATATTCCCCACACCTGCGACACGGCAAGGATTTAATTGCCATACGCAAGTACCCAGATACAGCTGAATGTACCTGGCTGCCTGGGTGGTTGTTCAAGCAAGCGATTATGGACAAAACGAAGCGGGTGATTGATTCACACCGGAGCAAGAATAATATAACGGACTAAGTTCCTGTGTAACGACGGCAGAGCCTGCTCTATGTATTAAGATATATGGCTACCCAAAAGCAAAATATAACACAGGGCGCATATTGGCACGCCATGCTCATCTAACAAAGCCCGCACTGCAGCTGACTTACTTTTCCTCTGCCTAGTAGTGGCAAGGATGGTTCTTCGTGAATGCGATCGCGACGGATGCTGCTACCCGGCGGCGCGCGGCTTCGGAAGCTGCATGCTTTGCTCTAAACACTGGTGCTTCAAGCATGCTGAGTTTGAGGATCATCAATGTCCTTCTGAGGTGGACCGTCCCTCTGGTTCTCTATTGCACTGACCAACATGCTATCGCGTTGGCTGTAGGAAAGCGACCCTGACGTCTATTTTGCCGCATACACTGTCGCTAAGAAAAGCCACCTCAGCGCGCTATTAGACAAGATCAATATCGAAGCCCTCAGACCCGTTGCGAGTGATGCCCGGAATGGAGTTAAATGCTGGATTCCAGCCTTTGATGCTAACAATGACCCAGCATTCCGGGTAGATCTCGCTTCTGAACAGAGCGGTGGGCAGAATTGCCACCTCGACATCGAATTTGAGGACGGCGTGGTATGGATTGTACTATTGAGCTTCGAGGATCCTCTTTTACCTCCAGCGAGTGCCCAGCGCCATATTTTCCTCAGCGAGGTAGCGACCCTCAAATTTCTCGCGCAAACCTCGGTGCCTATTCCTCGTGTGCATTCTTATCAACTAGAGTACCCTGATAACCCTGTTGGAACTTCGTATGTTCTTATGAGCAAGCTCGAAGGTAGTCCTCTCGATTGGAATGAGGCGAGCCCGCAGCAACGGATCAAGGTGATGGAACAGTTGGCCGATATATTCCTAGAACTTGAAAAGTATCCCATTTGGCTAATGGGATCTCCCATTCCTTCGGACTTTTTGGATAATGAGATCAAAGTCGGCGGTTTTGTTCGAGAGCCTTGGTTCGAGACACCGGAAAGAGGCCTGGGACATTTCTCGACGCTCGAGGCTGCTTACATTGCAATAATCAACTGGCATTTGCAAGCCTTCGACGGTCGGGAAATTGCGAAGCTCCCTGTGGACAATTATCTGAGTTTCAAGTGGCGTCTGTCAAACCTTTAGGCACTTATTGCTTCCTCCGCTTCCAAGAACGGTCCCTTTTACTTGAAGCATTACGACGATGATTACAACATTACAGGCGTGATCGACTGGGAATTTGCATCCTTCGAAGCCAAAGATTTGGCGTTCAGCTCGCCATGTATGATGTGGCCGGTAGAAGATTTCTACGACGGGAAGCCTAATTTATCGGATGACGAAATAGAATTCGCGTGGATATTTAACGGGCGTGATAGGCTGGATCTCGCTGGTTTGGTGCTAGAAGGCCGAAAATGGCAGCGCTATTTGTTCTTCCTTGGTGGCGGTGTCCCGTCCGATAAAACAGAACTCGAAGCACTCTTTCAATGCCTTCGCAAGTGCTTTGGCGATGATGACGATAACATTTCTTCGTATGAAGAATGGAAGGAAGCCGCTCTTAAACTATACCGTGATGATGCTATCCTTGACTCTCTGATTAGGGATGAAAGAGCGAAGGCATAGAATGCAGTTAGTGCCCATCCGTTTCACGGATCTCTCGGGACATCGAACTCTACGTTGACCCAAGCGCCGCTTAGCCATGTTCAAGGATATTGACCCCGCCGCATCGTCGTTCCCTTCACGAATTCATCTACTACCTCATTGCGAATTTATAATATACATTAAGAAGTAGCTATTGGAGTCAACTACATCGGCTAACAGAGCTACTGGCTCTATTTCAATGGGCTAAAAGAAATAAAAAAAAACATTCGTCTCACTTCAGAAGATATTCAAGTACCTAAGTAATGTCTTAGGTAGGCAGATACATGAGGGGGCGGGTCTCGATTCGGACGGATTCCTTTTCCAATTCACTCTAAAGAAATCCCTCGCAATCAGAATCAAATAATCGTTTACTCCTGCGATTCTTCCCAACCAGCATAGGTTTCCAGCGAATCTTTAAGTGCACCTACGCTCAGAGGCTCCTCTATAACCCCACAAATCGTTGTTGTGCACGCGACCGCATTCTTGATCTGCCTTCTGTTAGAATCGGCTCTCAAAGAGAATGATATAGGGTTACTACCTCTCGCCCATTTATCTCAATGGGGGCTAGAGTATTTAAGTCGGCCTCCGTAAAACCTGGCAAGAAGTTCCTCCAGATCCCAACGCGGTCGCTATGGGTGAGTGGTGGATAGTGGAACTTGAAATGAATGCGACCTAACGTCAAGTTCAAAACCAGTAAGTATATTGAATTGTCCAACGAGAATTCAACTTACTCCTAAAGGCATCATCCATATCTTTCAGACGGTTTGTCGTCAATATGATAATGCCGTGAAAGTACCTATATGAACTGTGAGCGCTTGAACACTTCTTCTGCAAGTATCTAGGTATGTGTTCGCCTACTCTAATCTCCGTAGAAACACGCTGACTAAGGCATTTTGGCCTTTATCATCGTCTTTTCGTTTACGCAAAAAGATATCAGCTTCGTCAATCAAGACAACACAGCCCCACCGACGAGCCGTCGACATAATGCGGTCCAGAGACTCATCAAGGCCTTTCGCTTCAGTACCCAGCTCGCTAACTGTAACTGTGTAGAGTGCCCTCTTCGACATTTCGGCCACAACTTCCGCTGTAAGGGTTTTCCCCGTCCTAGGTGGACCGCTGAAAAGTCCAACAAGGCCTTTGCCTTTTCCTTGGACGATATCATCAAACTTGGACTGATCGGACTTATGACCCTTGATTAGGGACGTTATTATATGTCGCCTTTTGCCATCAATGATGAGTTTATCGATAGCTGTGATATCCCATGTCACTTCCTGCAACTTGGAAACAGCGAAACCTCCCCATGTTTTTGTCGCAAAGCTGAATCCGAGGGCGCGATGGTTACAGAAGATAAGATCATCATCTGTGACGTTGTCCGATTCGATTTCTTCCGCTATATCCAGTTCAAGAAGTTCACTGTCTGGGCAGTTCATTTTAAAGGTGATTGGATCAATCATAACTCTTCCGGATGTGTAGAACCGCTTTTCTTTCCAGTTATCGCCTTCAAGCTTCATCTCGACCCCTATGCCATCATATTCTCTGCAAGTGGGTTTTGAGTAATCTAGGTATCGTTTCCCCCTCTCCTTCAAATCTCGCTGCACCTTTGATCCATGTAGGCAAAATTTGAGTGGGAAAACAGGTAGACTAGTGATAGGTTTCGCCTGGCTAAAGATTGGAATCTTAAGCTTGACCACCCCCCAACCAAGTTTGTCTCCATTGTGATTGATCATACTAGCCCTAATTAGATAATATTCTTCGTGTTTTTTTATTTTCGTATGAGCCACTAATGAATTTCAATGCTTGAGATTCGTTCTTAAGCCCAAGCCGTTGAAGGACTTCGCAACCCGGCGGGAACAACGTCCATAAGTATTCATAGATTATCTCACCATTCGCATGAAAGGATTCAATCTCTTGTTTCTTTGGGCCATAGTAGGAATCCACGAATGTGAGGACCTCCTTGATATCATCCGAAGTTTGTAGATCCAAAACTCCCCTGTCCTCTTCTTCAGCTAGATGAGCGTTTAATAAGGGAGCAACAAGAAACAGTATCTCTACTTTAAACTTTTTTTCAGCATTAGACAAGTACCTCGTAAAATATTCCGCAGCCTAGGGGACGCTCACCGTCGGTGGTTTCAGACGTAAACCATTACATTCAACGCCCTTGAGAATGCTACGAAATACCTTTGCTAAGTGTGAAGACCTGAGCTCCACAAAAGTCTTCCCTGGAGTTCCATCGAAGAGGATTGTTCGTCGCACGACTAGAGCGTATTTCTTGAACCTGTCTTCCTTCGAAGGGGGTTTCGACTTCACGAAGTGCCACTGATAGTCTTTTCTATAATATTTATTAGTGCATGTAATGACATTGAAGCTTGCTTGATAAACTTACCTACTGAAGATACGGTCAACTTGTATTGTCCTCTTGGACGTTGATTCTTGCTTTTCGATATCATTGGTGGACATTGTGGATAGAAAAGTAACACGCAACAATATTAAAGATATAGAAGCCAGACAAACTCATGCCTAGAGAAATGCAGTAATTAAGCTGTTAAGTACATAGGTAGGATTCAAGGCACCCAGAAGGGCGAACTGGTCAGCCTTGCGGGGGAATGTCTGCCTAGAAATTTCGGTGAGTGTGACGCTGACAGGTGTGCTACGTGAGGATATAAGTTTAAAACCTGCAGGCCAGTATTTCCCAAGTCACCGGCTTACAGCCTGCATAGTGGCATCACGTACAATTGGTTGACTGGCTCGCGTACTCATGCAAGGTGGTACACCCACTTCAAACCTATGTGTACGGCCCTGAGAATTCGGGAAAAACTTATAACCCCTGCGAATAATGCTATACCGTACCTCAGGCGTACCTCGATCTAGATACAACACCAATATCGCGCACATCCATCATGGACAGTACTACAACTCCATTTAGTCGCGCGATCGAGGCTTTCCTACACCAACCAAGCAGGAAACGCCAGCCGAGGTTCATCCAGTCTTGCCAAAATGATAACAAGTTAGATACGGCTAACAATATTAATGCATTGTTAATGAATGTAGAGCAGGATAAGAATCGAAGAGGGTCTGTGAAAACCCTCCGTTTAATTTTCAACGCCGTTCACGATTATAATGCGATTGTATCAACTTTAGGTATTATTACACAGCAATTCAAATTCGTTGCTCATATTAATTGAATATGTAGTATCCGCTGACCCAATGCCGTCGGCTCTGATCTGGGGAGGTTTGAAGGTTATTATAGACATAATGAAGCTACTCCTCGCACCAGAAAGGAATGGCGGAGCTAAGTCGAATAGTGCTTCAACAGATACTTTACGGTTTTCGAGATGATCGAGAGCTATCTGAAGAAATTGGCACATGAGCTACAATTTTTGAAAGAATATGAAGAGCTCTTTCAGCAATCTGTTCCTATGCAAGAATTACTTGCCCATTCATACGCCTATATCATACAATTTTGGGCAAAGGTTGAAGACCTATGTGACTCTAGTAATGATTCTATTCATAAGTGTTACTACAAATTAGCAGGCTGACGTTTCGATAGCGCTTAGGTTAGCCGTGAAATCAATTACCTCCGATCCCATTAGGAGGCTGCAAAGCGTAATCGAAGAGATTTCAGACAGCATGGACAGAATCGCTAGGATGGTCCCCATCGTACAAGAGAGAATTAGAAGGGGAGAACGTGAAGATGTTATCAACGAGCAACGAAAAGCCGAAGCCAATCTTAGCCAGCTACTCCAACTCAAGAAAGAAGAAATCAACGGTATGTATTCAATGATTATCAATATTTTGAGCCGATAACTGAGAAAAACACCTAAGAACAACGAAGAGCAAAGATAGATGAATGGTTGGATGGCCTAACGACGCTGAATGAGAGTAGCTATAGGCATCGGCGTACTAGGGATATGCTTCGACTTGTCTCGGGGGATTGGCTTATCAAGAATCCAGTTTTCTAAGCATGGTTTGATGGAGATAATCCATATTTCAGCACCATTTGGCTTCATGGCGATCCAGGTTCGGGGAAGTCCGTTATGTGTGCCCGAGCCGTGACGGAAGCAAAAATCCGATCAAAAAGCCAACAGGTTGCTGTCGCTTTCCATTACTACAGTTTCGATAATGACGACATTAACTCATCAAACACGTATCGCAATATTGCGACTCAACTTTTTCACGAACTAGTCGGGCCCGACGATATATCAGATCTCCTCATCGACCTCACTTTATCTCTTGATATGGAAGACGCACTCAGAACTTTTATCCAGATATTAGTCATGAAGTCGAGACAGACATATATCTTCCTGGATGGGATTGATGAAGAAAAGACACCCTCAAAACGTTGGCAGGATGCACGGGGAGTCCTTGGCTTTCTTGTCAATCTTGCGCGGCAACCTGATGCGCGGCTTAAAATTTGGGTTAGTTCCCAGGACTGGCCGGCCATCCGCGGTGAACTAGGTGAATTCCAAGGGATTGTTATAGACGAGGCGACCAACAGCAAGGACATTGAAGCCTTTTGTGAAGAAACTCTTCGGGTAAGATTACCAAGCATGTTTTCTGCGCCTATAACGCGAGTTGCGGCTTCCATTCTCAGTGATCTCAAAGCGCAAGTCCACGGGAACTTCCTTTGGGCTAGCATGATGGTTGAGTCAATATCCGACGCTATCAGTATTAAAGACCTGCGGAGGAAGATCAAACAAGGTCTCCCAGAAGATTTTGAAGCTTACCTCTCAAAACAAGTACGAGATCTGAAGGGGTCCCCACTAGTAGCGTATGGTAGTACTATATCCCGAAAGCCTGCCACACTAACGCTTATACAGAAAGATTCTATCGACTCTGACATATGCCAAGCGCCCACTGTCTGTCGAAGAACTTAGCGAAGTCATTGCCATTTTAGAATTGGAGCCCGGAGAGGATCTCGGAGATGAGGACCAAGTCTTCGAGGATAAAATCCTATATTATTACGCTCCCCTGACTCGTGTGGACGAGATAATCAGAGACGGGGTGCCAGTGAAGATATGCACTTTGTGTCACGGATCCGTAAAGGAATTTCTATTGCATAACCGCAGGATACTTACAGATACTAACTTATGAGAGCTCCAACAGACCGAGATAGATCCTAGTATACTAGCGGACGCCTGTCTGAGATATCTTCAGCAGCCGCAGTACTCTCACTTACTTAATAGTGCAAACGACAAATATATCACAACTTCGGGTGGTGAAAACGTACTGAGCCATCATTTTCTACTATATTGCGCTAGATACTGGGGTCAGCATATGGGAATGGTGGAATTTACTCCCGAGAAAGGAAAAGACGTGGAGGATTTCGTCAGATCGCCGAATTTTATAACCTGTATCCAGATACAGAGCTTCTTTTTCACAGGTAAGTCTTATCTATAAAACACTCCTAATTTAGGACCCCCGCAAAGTGACGTATTAACCATAAAATAAGGATACTTATATACCTGGTTTCGAGTCGTTCGGCAGGCTTTTCCGGAATGGTTCGACGAACAATTATATATGCAATATTGCTCTGCCATCACGGAATGGGGGTATTTATTGACATATCACGCGCATGCCACGGGCCGCTTCCCTGGACAGATTGACCAATGCCTCTGGGGGGCTTTGGGAACGTCAAATTTCATGCACGGATTCCCTAGTAAATTCAAGAGTTATGCCCTTGAAATGGCCGGCTCAGGGTGTGCTAACAGGGACGTTTTACTCTATGATAAGCTCATATTTCCGTCGATGGAGATACTAGTTTTGTGACTAAGAAGCCAGTGAGTTGTAATAAGCCATCTTATATTTAATATTCTAATTGTGCTAAATCCTTCATAGACCACCAGATATCCGAGGATTTCACGTCACATGCGAAGAGTGGTCCCTCAACAAAAACCATCGGCCAAAACTGAAAAGAAATCAAAATCTGCTCGTATCATCTAGCGAAATTGAATTATATCGACAGCAACTAACCGAAAATAGCACACTTCACGCTCCGTTTATTACGATATCAGATGATGGCAAACTTCTTCGACTCGGTTCCTCGCTTTATTTACGCGATGAACGCGGCAATTTCCAACCAACTCAACCGATTTCGGGAAATGGCGTTATACCATGAGCTTGCTCATAGGCTCGATATCGTTATACTTGCTTCTCACCGTAGAGCTTCCGGGACTCAAACAGCAAATGAAAACCCTAAAGTATCTGCAAATCTTCCGCCAATCGGCAGTGACTCTAGTTCAGTGGATACTGATGATGAAGCTTCAGACGATGGCTCATATGAGAGCGTGCAGGAAGATGAGGTATAATTCCCAGCAAGCTGCCATGATATACACTATATGCTAAAGCAGGACTTGCCGTTACCTGGAGCCTCGATCGGAGGCTTTCTCAGAAATCAAGCTGAGTTGGATCGCCCGGGTCCATGCTCTATACCTGAGTACTGGGCCTATGGGTCGTCTTCTGTACGTTCGGATGAAATTGACGATGGGTTTCATCTATACGACTGGAATTTACAAGATGACGATTCCTTCGAGTCCGAGATCGACAATGACAACGATCGAAACGACGAGTTATCTGAACTGGAGGAACACATAGGTTCGCTTAGCAGGAGTCATAGTAATATTTCTAAGTCATTACTCGCATCATCAGGAAATATAAGCAGATCAAGAGACCTCGAAATATCATCTCTTAGGTCGCTGTCGATTACAAACTTCCATCCCCTCAAAAACATAAGGTTAGACGCATACTGCGAAGTTTGCGATGCATATTACGACAATAGGAGAAAGACGGTGGGTCGTTTTTTTCAGCTTAATGAATCTAGCATACCTCTGAAAGACCGTATCAATGATGTACGGGTATTTCGCTCCGACTCTGAGACGGGTGCAATACAAGAAGTGTTTCATTTCTTTCAACACTCAGAAGGCTTGTTGATCGACTCTCCGCCGATACTTCATCCTCATAAAGATCTTCTCGCATGGCCAACCGCAAAGGGAGAAGTTGTGTTCGGGGACTTCAAGAATAGAAGCTACTTCAAGCTGAGGCTTCCGGCGACTGACTCGAAGAGATGTCTAGTTTCGATTCAAGGAAAATACTCAGCTTGTGGTCGATACATACACCTAGCATCTCTATACGGAGACCTTTGTCACAAAATTAAGTCTCACAAAATCAGAGAAAACCACATATGTGATCTATTAACCCCTCATGAAAGATACAAGGATCACGAGAACCTGAAAGGGGACGACAAAAACACCACTGCCATTCATTTCGGTCTAACAGTCACAACTCATAGGCTTTCGGCGAGGACGCCAATCAAAACTATACCGCGTTTGGTGTATCAACAGGACTTTAGTTTTCCTCACGGCATCAAGAGGAGTAATCGAGGACCCTTCCGGCCTACTCTAGGTTATACACTAACCTGGACTGAAGACTACGTGTTTATGGCGATTAATGACCGGGCATTACGCATTATTCGCATACCCCTGTTCCTTTCGGTCCAGATGCGAGATTCAAACTGGAAGACATCGAGCGGGGTTCATGAAAATGATGGCACGGTTTTTTTACCCGAATCCTCCCTCGATCGCGATGTTTACTATTTCCCGTATGAAGTCTTACACAAACAGAAACAAACTCGACAGAAGACCGATGCGATACTCTTTCTATCGTCTAACACCAGGGACTATCCTGAATCCTGGCCTGGAGGGGACTCTAAGGGTGCAAAAAGAGCATCCTCTCCACCCCAGATTGTCTTCCTTAAACAAATTGGTAACTGGATCCCATTGGACACTCGCAAACTTGATATGAAGGTGGAAATGATTGGGGGGCGATTTGGAGGAACTGACGTTTGTAAAAGTTGTGGGAGGTTATACACCGACGAAGAAGTTCAGGCAAGAAAAATCAAGAAAAATCAAGGAAAATGATTACTCTCAAAGATGTCTATAACAGCAGGTAACACATCCTTATCGAGTGTTTAAGCAACAAACTAAGCAGCCTAAGTGCATCTAGAACTCCCGCCGGACGGCGGATATCTCGACCGGTTAATGACGCCGGTTAATTCTATGTGGACTTCCACCAGTGCTTACGATAACTCATGGGTATCATGCACTGATATTCCTATTAAATTCTTATAAAGAAGAACCGCGAGTAGGAAACATTACTTCGATCTGTATCTCTCTACATATCTAACCTCCCTACCTACCTAGGTATCTAAGGTAATCTCATGCACCCTTTTCCTATGCCTCGTGGGCATGAGTTACGTTGGACTACCTAAGCTGTACCGTGCTAATTTTAAATTGTGATTAGACAGACGACGAAGATATCTTCAAAGAGCTCTTTCAATTACTCAGAGATAAATCTACCGTCGTATATATAATCTAGGTAGTCTGCAACGCGATGTTGGGCCCTAAGATGTTTTACTCACTAGTTTTTGCTTTGTCCGTCGCAGCTATTAATATAGACTCATCGCCTGGCGACCCCGATTTCTACAATACCGTCGCTGAGATTTACTCCGGGCCGGACTGCGGCACGGAAAGCTTCGTTTGGGCGGATCCAGTATGGAATTTTCAGACTTATTGATTAATCCATTCAACCGGTTTCCCGGAAGGGGGTTCTTATGTTAGCTCAACATATGGGTTTTCGCTCCTAGGACATGTTTTCGAATGTTTAAAAACTCACTGTTATGACACCTACTGACGCTCCGTGTTGCAGATTTTTGGGCGCGGCGGGAGGTGTCAGCCACTAGATAGGAATGACAATACCCCTGACATCCTAAGCTACAAGCCGACTACTATTTACCCCGACTGCAACGGTACGTGACGAAGAAATTAATTTAGAATCGCGCTGTTATCAAGAAGTATTGGAAGCTAATGGTAATGGTGGACAGTTACTCTCTACACGGATTCCGAGTGCCAGAGCACCGCATATTTGGTGGAGGTTGACCAGTGTGTTCAAGCGGGTATTCCATTCGTTAGCGCCTTCGTCCAGTGTCCATTCTCCGACACTCTTGCTTAGACGGAGTAATGGAAGCTGTCTCGCATCTAAGGGGAAGCCTGGGGAAGTAGCTACGACTTGAGTCGCCTTATGGGGAGTAGCATGATGGGACCGAGAAGTAGCGTCTGGACGGGATGCGGGGGCTTATAGGGGTGGCGTCAGAACGTGCGTAGGACAACTTCTTAAGACGTATTAGAATAGAATATCAAGCATCTCCATCTTGACTCAATCTAATATTGTTATACCTACCTAGATATATAAGTGGATTGAAATATGTGTGTTGATGATGGGAGGGGTTCGCTGGGTCATACCCCTATTTTGCAAAAATTTGCCCCTTTTCTACCCTTCGATGATATCTTTTTTTTATTATTATTTTTTTTTATTAAAAAGAAGATTTTGATTTGACTTAAACAATAACAAATTGATTTCTTTTATGGTTTTAGGCGGTCGACTTAATTTTATACTTTTTCATGTAAAGATATCGTGAACTGACAAGGTATCTAATCTCGATATCTCCTTGTGAGTCGGCTCAAATGCTAGCTCGTATTCTTGGAACGCGCGTATGAGTGTTTATGCGCCACTGTGTCCTGGGGTGATGTCAAAATAACCATATACAACTAGGAATGGACTGCTAAGATATATATAGCGTATAAATATCAGCTGCACTCATAAGGCAATAAATTGTTAGGGTGAGATCAGTACGTCGCTTGAACTCGCGTGGTGCATATTGATTTAATTGGCACAACATCGTGTGTTGGTTTCGATCCCTGCGCCTCAATTCGTTGTGTGGAGCCGAACGAGTGCGAAGAGGACCCTGTCAACAAGCTTTGCCATGAGCTATGACGAACTAGGCGTCAGCTACACGACGATCATCTCTCTGGTATAAGCCTAGGGCTGTGACCAACAGGTCCAGGTATGGCTTCGCACTCGTTCACTCAACCTGATGAGTGCAATATGACTTAATAAGAAACATGTAGAAGGGCTATATATGCAGCTCTGATACCCTTTCAATTCTGTCCCAGTACGCAGCGTCGGAGTCATCATCAATCCTCACTTATTAGCGGACTATTAAGATGAAGACGGCAAATTTCATAGCGTCATTTTTCGCCGGGGTTGCCACGGCTCGAGTGGTCGCCAAAGACACCGCTTGCCCGGCCCAAGCGGCTACAGAGTTCGCGATTGCGGTAAGAAACGATGAAAAATATCCCCGGGTTAAATGATATGCTGACGAGACTTAGTACGGCGAGCCCTTGCTTTCTTATGCACACGCTTTTAGTCAACTTCCGAAAGGTTTCCCTGCGAACAAGCTATACGCCAACACCGCGTTGGCGACACCTAACCAGACCGCGATCGTAAGCCCAAATGTGGATACGTTATACATGAGCCAAATGTACGACATATCGCGGGATGATCTGATAGTTATGGTGCCAGAGGTCGATCCTAACAGATACTATGCTGTGTCGTTCTATACCCCGTGAGTAGAAGATCCACATGTTCTGAAATTGTCATGCCTTCTAATCATAGTCTAGCGAGGGTGATAACTTCCTCAATCTTGGTTCTCTTTTGCAGACCAAAGCAGGAAAATACCTTCTCACGCCTGCCGTTACGTCGGATACTGCTGGCAAGATAGTAACAGGATGCAAGGAAACATATCAGGGTACTGTATACTCGCCCAGGACCTTGGGATACCTTCTTATTAGAATTGTCCTGAGGAATCAAGACAGCGATATTAGGGCAGTGAATGAAATCCAGCGCAGGTTCAGTACTAACACCACAGCCCGGTCCGGGGAGCCTATTGGCCCGGAATTGAAGGCTACTTTGTTTACCAACGTGTCGAGCGTCGTGGTCGAGAATCTTCTCGCATTCATGGCGCGCTTCAATCAGACGATACCCCCAAGAAATGGTCAACCAGTTTTGCCCGCGGGGACCACGTCAAACCTCTCGCTAGCTGGAATTGTAAGTGACGGGACCTACCGAAAACCGGATTGTGTCGACCTAGCACAGGCTTCTAGCGCAACTAATGCCTCGATCACTAAGTATTCGCAGTCACCGGACTTCATCAACAACCTAAGTAACGGATGGACGATGCTTCGACCTGATCTCGTTGGGACATACGGTGATAACTACGACGCGCGAACTGCTACTGCGGTGTTCGGATACCTTGCCCTAACTAAGGATCAAGCTCTTTACCCGACGTACAAGGAGGGTTTCTCACTGGGGGCTAATGAGTCCTACGTATTGCGGTTTTCGGGAAAGCCGCCGGTGACTGATATCGGGTTCTGGAGCGTCACGATGTATGACTCGCGAGGAACGTTGGTACCAAACTCGATCAACCGGTACTCACTGGGCGACCGGAGCAATTTGACTTACTCCGATGGAACGGTCGTGTATGGAACGGATAGCGACGCGCCATTCGATATCCTAATACAGGCGTCTCAACCGCCTGCGAACTGGACCTCTAAGTAAGCCAACCTTCTTGATGATTTATATTTCTTGCTAATTATATGTAGTTGGCTCCCGTCACCAAGCACTCCGGGATCCTTCAAGGCGATTCGTAAGTGGTAACATCGTATGCGGCTTTACTTTCAATACTGATATTTTCATAGTACGGTTCTATGTGCCTACTGATGCTCTAAGTAACGGGACGTACACATATCCGCAGGTTACTAAGGGTGCCGTTCGAAAGTAAATGGGTAGAGCTATCGTGATACGGCATTGGGAAAAGTTTGGATGGTGGTAATGATTAGGGTGGTAAAGGGTGGTCGGAAGAGAGGCTGTCGTTGGCTAGCGACGCGATTTCTTGGGTAAATTCTCGATTTTCTATAACAAGGGTATATACGTTTAAATAATAATCTTTAGAATGATTTACGCTACTTTAGCTTTTAGAACCGCTAGAGTTTGTTTTATTTAGTGCAAGAAAGGGACAGACGCGACGGCTCGAGCGACAGCAAGGCCTATTTCTGAAAGGTGCGGGGCATTTGGCCGTCAAACCCACACTGTTTTTCACTGTGTTGTACTCTTACGCCATTGGCCCGGACCTCCGAAGATCGTGTTTCTGATTTAATTCCTCAATTTCTGGGTGCGTGGTCGAAAAAGAGAATCACAATAACGCTTCATAAACTCGAATTAAAGCATATTCTATATGATCTTGAAACATAATCTATTCTTCAAGAAATCTACAATAATTCTATATTTCTTCATAAATCTGTAATTCCCTGCCTCTCGCACACCTGACGCGCGAACTTGCTGATGGTCATTGTTGGCCCCAACAGCTGTTGGAAAGGAATGTCCATACTGTACTCTTTAAATATCCACTTACGAAGCTCTGCGCCTACCATCGAGTCGATCCCGTATGTCGCGATCGACTTAACATCAATCTCAAATGCATCCTCTTCAAGCAACAACATACGAGCGAGCTTCTCCTTGAAATGATCTATTACCGCATTTATAGCTTCGGTAGGAGAAGCTGCAGCCTTGATGTTTGCGAGGATGTCCTGTCTCCCGCCGCCACCACCTGCAGAACCATTGGCTGTTGAATTCATGTCGTAGACGACCTGACTAAAGCGCGCGTCTTCGAGCCAATAGCTGTCAGTCACGGCAGAGTCACTCGCGGTCGCTTGGAGCTTCGCTGGATCTAGACCCACAACAATATGGTCTGGGGCACGTTCCGACTTTGTCGATAAAATTGCCGCCTCAAAGCTCTCGAGAAGCTCCTCCTCGTCGATACCGTACATCCCTTTTCGTTTTAAGGCGTATTCTAGATCGGAACTTTCAGACACGACACCGACTTCCAATACCATGGGTAATATCAAAGAAGTCGCCGCTTTATTTGCGGCGAAGCGGTGGCGGGCGAGTGAATCAAGATAACTGTTGGCGGCGGCATAATTACTCTGCGCCGGGTTACCTAATATGCCGGAGACTGAACTCATCATTAAGAAAAATTCAAGAGGTTCGTTGGCCAAGACGGAGTGGAGATTGGCGGCGCCTACTACCTTCGGCTCGATGGTGGTTTTCCAACTTTCGAAAGTCATGGATCCGAAAAGGCCGTCCTGCGTAGCGATATATTAGCTCCTACACCTGGTTACGTGCTGTTTAACGACTCGACTTACTCGTAAAACCATAGCCGCGTGTACGACGCCTTTGATAGGGTATCTTGACGATACGGCGCGGACGGCACGAACGACGTCATCTCGTGAGGTAGCGTCACCTCTTACTACCTGTGTAATTGCTCCCGCGGCCTCGATGTCCTCGACAAGGTTTGCCGCGGACGGCTTATCGACGCCGGATCGTGAGAGGAAGACGAATCTGCGCGCCCCAGACCTCATCATCCATGACGTCAAGCTCCGACCTAAGCCGCCTAGGCAGCCGACGAGTAGATATGTTGAGTCCGGGTTGAAATTGAGTTCAGGTCGCGTGGGTAGCATCATAATAGGGGTTGCAAATTGTTCGTACTGGATAATGGGTATTGGGGCATCGAATGCTTCGGAGAATCTTGCCACGGCCTTGTCGAGGTCCCCTAATTGAACTGATAATTGCTTTTCGAGAGGCACGACGGATTTCCGTCTGAGCGTCTCTAAGATGTTCGGAAGAAGTTTAGATAGGATCGCGGGCCGACTTTCGTAAAGTCCGAGGATGTCGAACGGCAAGTAGTGGGCTCCCCTATGGGTTGGTACGCCGTACAAGATGCTGTGTCGCAAAATTTCTTTACGGCCGCCATCTACGAAGCGACCAAAAGGAGCGATACATCGCCAGGCTTCACCTGCGGTATTGATATCTGTGCTTCCAGAGCTATACACGACATCTGCACCTTGCCCGTTCGTCGCGTTTTTGATTTGTTCACCGACGGGTACCTCGCCCGAGATTAGAATAATTTGATCTACGCCGAGTCCAAGTTGTTCCCGGAGGAATTGGACCTCGCTTGTGGTGTTAGCTATCACGTAAGGGGTGGCGCCGATTTCCTGTGCAATTTGGATCGCTGCTAGGCCACTTGTGCCCGTGTTTGGTAGAACCAGGACTTTCTCGTTTGCCTCTACATTTGCAAGGGTCTGAAGACCGTAGAGTGCCGATGCGTAAGTCGTCAAAACGCCAACGGCAGCTTCAAGATTATCGCCGTCGCCAAGTGTGCACAGCATGGAAACCGGGATCTGCTGATAGCTGGAAAATTTATCCGCGTGGAACCCGACTACTTTATCACCCGTTTTGAAGCCCTCGACACCAGGGCCGACCTTCGTAATGATTCCGCCGACTTCATGACTAAATGTGGTAGGGTAGTCGTTTCCAGTGATAACAAGAACTCCTTCCTTTGTTAAACCACTGGTAAGGACTTGCACCTCGACATGGCCTGGCTCAGTTGTTTTTTCGATGTCTTGCTCGAAGATAACCTTGCCGCTAACTACCTTCCCAGAGACGCGTTCGCCTAGAGAAAACGGTTTAGGTTGGGGTCCTTCGGATACGTAGAGCGTATTGAGCTCGTTGTTTCGAACCAGACGGCTGATATACCTTTTCCCGTGGGAAATGCGGAACTCTCGCTCGACGACTCCCCCGGGCGGAGCTGCTTGGTTCTCTGCAATCTCCACTATGGAATCGGCAACCTGTTCTAGCGTGGTATTTTCGAGATCAACATCGATTGTCCGGAAGTCGATTGATGCCTGCTCG
Source organism: Hypoxylon trugodes (assembly GCF_022578975.1). Lineage (NCBI taxonomy): Eukaryota > Fungi > Ascomycota > Sordariomycetes > Xylariales > Hypoxylaceae > Hypoxylon > Hypoxylon trugodes. Next base: position 1,896,872 of record NW_026250021.1, read on the forward strand.
GACGCGATGGTCCTAGCGAGGCCTTCTACCATGGCAAACTCTGGGTATTTCCCTTCTAGGAGGCCACCGACCGTGACCCAAAGGAGCGACGACGCAGCATCGATTATCTTTTGAACGGCGAGGAATTCTCCCTCCACTATTGTATGCAAAAGGGGGCGCTCGAAATCCGCAAGCATAATAACGGAATTCCTATTATCGAAAGTGGTATCAGAATCCAAACGACAGGCTTCAATATCCCATCCGAGTTCTTCCAGAGCTTGTTGGACTAATGAAATGATTGGCGCCTCGGTTTCGCGAAATATGAGCTGAGCAGAACGGCTGACACCATTTATGTGTCCGTTCGGTGTGAGTAATGCTTTTTGGCATACGCTGGCCTCAAGGCCGGTTTCGGCTATTACTTCCAAATCTTTTAAGTCGATTTTGTCGAAGACGTCGAAATGGTTGATGAAAGCTTGCCCGCGCGGCTTGAGCGCAAACCAGGCACTCGGAAAGAGCTCTGCAACTGAATGCATTCCAGCTTCTACGACCAACATGTCGAATGACCCTTCTCCAAGGTTGTGCAATTCATCGGGATTGGTCACCGTTACGTTATGAAACGCAGCTAGGGACGTCTTAACCGACTCGACCTCATCTTCTATTGTCGGCACAACAGTACAAGAAGCTCGTGGATTCTTCTGAAGAATCTTGAGCGCATCGCGTGAGCCGAGATGGAGAATTTTTCTCGTGGGATATTTGAATAATGCTAAATTTGCCCACTCTGAGCTTGTCATCTCCTTGACGTCTAGGGATGTTTTAAGTTGGTCGAAATCAACTTCCCAGCTCATCTCGCCGAAAGGGGCTTCGTTCAATACAGATGGGGCCTTCTGGGGCAGGGCCGCTTCGTAGCTCACACAATGAAGGGATCTAACTTCTGCCACGAGTTCTCCATCATGCGCAGTCATCTGAACACCAGTGTTGAAATTGCGGATGCCTCGCCGATCGCACCAGGCATAACCTGTCGCCCTAGAGTCCGCTATTTGCGCCTCGGTCGGAGGCCAAATGGTCACTTCTTCAAGTTGGATGGGAATAGCGCCATAGTCCATGACATTAGCACGACCTGCGTGGATGGCCACGATACAAAGCTGTAGCACTGAGTCGAGGGATGCGGGGTGCATGGGATATCGAGATTCGCCTAAGGATTCGTCGACATGCTGCTTGATACGGGTGCTGCAGCTAGCCCAATAATTCTCGCCGTCGAACCGTATGTCATCCATATCTTGGAAGGTCGGTCCGTAATCGAAACCTACTTGGCGTAAGGCTTGGTTCCAAGCTTTACCGGTCGCGCGTCGAGAGGCCTTTGGTAACTCTCGGGGCTTACTTCCGCGAGGACGTGTGTTTATCGCTATACTTCCTAACATATGTTCCTTGACATTATTTTCTGCGTCAATCGATGAGACACCGAAATCCCACCAGGTGTGTTTTGGATCGCTAGCATAAGCAGATGGACGGAGGTTGGTTAACACCTCGGTACCTTCGTCGTTGTCGGGTGTTGTCAGAGCTTTTTGGATAGAGATGTCTCGCAGCGCGTAGCTCTTGATCTCGACGGGCGAGGAGCTCAATTCGTTTAATTGAGTGACGGCCTCCATGACCATGGCAAAGTAGGCGGCGGCCGGGAGGACCGCTTCTCCGCCTAAACTATGGTCTTTCAACCAGGGTAGATCTCTTGTTCGAAGCACGTTCCTCCATGTCGGCTCGGCTAAGGACGCACCAATGACCCGGCTGCCGAGTAAGTCATGTCGAGGGAATTTAGGTGCGCGGTGCTCCTGGCTGGCTCGACTCTCAGCCCATAACGGTCGAGCATAATTCCATTGGTACGGAGGGAGGTCCACGATGATCGATCCTTTGCTAGCTGTAAGCTTTCCGCCGCTGGATAGCTCTTCGTTATAAGTTGTCGTTATGCGCTCCATGTCGACGGGATAACTTCTCAAGAATATCTCGCCAGCGAGATTCAGAAGTTGGACTGCACTGTCAGCACCTCTAAGGAGTGTCGGTAGGTATTCTACGCTCTGCAGCTTGAGCTCTGTTTTGATTTGCTGGACCGGCCCTTTTAGGGCGGAATGGGGGCCAATCTCGACCAGAAGGTCTACGTCGGAGAATTCATCCGTCGTTAAAATGGTCTGGACAGCTTGATTGAATAAGACTGGGCTTCTGAGATTCTTGCTCCAGTATGTCTCATCGAGGGCCGTACCCTCCGGGAAGATGCTGTTAGTGACAGACGACACCATCTTCGCTGATGTTAAGGGCGCCAAACCAAGCCGTGTGCGCTTTTTGGCGGTTCGCATGAGCCTCTCGTATTTAGCTGCGACAGGTGCCATGTGATGTGAGTGGTATGCTTTTCCATTTGTATTCACTTTGCGGGCGAATACTTCGTCCTTCGCCAATTTTTTCTGGACCTCGTCCAATGCGTCCGTGTCTCCGCTAAGCGTCACTCCAGAGGGTGAATTGTGGCATGCCACAACCACTTTGTCTCCAAAACCCTCTAGGTACGGGGCGACGGATGACGCACCGAGACCCACGGCCAACATTGCGCCGTCTGTATCTACGTCTCGCGAGACGATACCGCGGAAGTATGCCAAAATAATGGCTTCGTCGGCGGATATTAATCCGGCGGCGTAAGCAGCGGCTATTTCACCGGATGAGTGACCCACAACTACGGCCGGTCGAATACCCCAATATTCTAGGAGTTGGACTAGAGCGATTTGGATGGCGGTGCAAAGAGGTTGGGAGAACTCCGCCTCGGCCACCCGCGAACTCTCTGGTGGTTCGAGTAGTGCATCTTCGATAGACCAAGCGGGACCGTCCCGTAGTTTCCCGAGCACATGATCTAGATGGCGAATGGACCTGAGGAAACGGTGGGAATTTTGCATCAGTTCGGAACCCATGCGAGACCACTGGGCTCCCTGGCCCGTGAACACGAAGCCTAGGCGCCTCGTTTTCTTCTTTTCAGCGATTGTGAAATTGGCAGCGGCGTTGCTGAATATGTCATCCAAGGTGCTGTAGCTGACCACGGCGAAACCTTTACTTGATAAAACACTCCTACGGTTCGCCAATGTGTATGACAAGTCGAGAAGGTCGTATTTTGAAGCGACCTTCCCGTGAGCAGCGATGTTTTTCAGTAGCGTGGGTTTATCGTGTGCCGAAAAGGGAAGCAAGAAAGGTCGTTTGCGGTGGGCAGCTCGGCGAGGCACCCGCCTTGGTTGGCTATCCACGTCGTGGTTATCAATATATTTGTATGTTTGCTCCGTCTTGAGCAGGGACTCGGCACTCTCTACGATCATGTGCGCATTGGTACCGCCATAGCCGAAACTGTTAACTGACACCCGCCTTACCGGAAGATGGGCTGGGAAAGGCGTCGGTTCTGTGACTACCTTAACTTGCCAATCCTCCCACTCGATTTTCGGGTTCAGATTCACCACACCCCTGGTGGGAGGAATCACGCCACGCTCGACGGTGAGGATGGCTTTTATCAATGCTGACAGGCCGCTAGCCGCCTCGCTATGTCCGATGTTTGGCTTAACTGCCCCGATCAGTAAAGGTTCTTCACCAGCTTTGCGTGCTTTGTTCATCGCTATCGATACGGCCTCTACCTCGATGGGGTCACCAATTGGAGTTCCGGTACCGTGGCACTCGAAATATCCTGTGGTTAGAGGATCGAGACCCTCCCCGCGTTCGTAGGCGTGCGCTATCACAGCAGCTTGTCCATCTCGGTTTGGGTAGGTTATTCCTACTGCCGGAGCTTTCCCGTTCGAATTCGTGGCGCTTGACCTTATCAAACCCCGTATTGGGTCGCCATCGCGTACCGCGTCAGAGAGACGCTTCAGATAAACGGCTCCAACAGCATCGGCACGTCCATACCCGTCGGCACTGACGTCAAATGTGTGGCAAGTTGATGTTTGTGATAATACGCCAAGTTTGGCGGTATTCATATGTTGGTCGACTGTTATGATGAGGTTAACGCCGCCAACAATAGCGCCCTCTGCCTCATGGTTGCGTAACGCATTGCACGCGTTGTGCAGAGCATAAACGGATGACGAGCAAGCCGTGTTGCACACAACACTAGGCCCGTTTAGATTAAAAACGTGGCTGATTCGGTTGCTAATTATACCCGGGTCTACACCAGTCGCAGCTAAACTGTGGCGGAAGGAAGGCTCTTTGAAAGACATTTGTTGGAAGTCTGCCGTGAAACTAGCGGCGAATACGGCAGTCCGAGTCCCGGCGATGGCATCGAGCGTTATTCCGCCCGACTCTAATGCCTCATAAACGACCTCGAGGAGTTTGCGCTGTTGCGGATCCATCCACATAGCCTCAATTGGTGTGATATTAAACAAAGCGGGATCAAAACCGGAGAGATCCCCGTCGAGGAAATATCCACCTAAGACACCGAAACTTCCGGGACGATCATTGTTTTTATGAAAATGAGCGTCAATATCGAATCGAGCTGCTGGAACCTTGGGCGTGTTTCCAGTCTCCTTTTTCATCATTAAGTCCCAGAACTCAGCGGGCGACCCAACATCTCCAGGTAAACGACAACCTAGGAATTTTCATCAGCTACTTGTTCTCGCCTAGCTATATTTTGGTCACTTTCTGGTAAAACTTACCCATTCCTATAACGGCGATTGGCTCTAGTCGGTCCTGGGGCCGATACCCATCCTCTGAGGCAGAATTTGGGCTTGATCCAGGGGTAGCTTGGTAGAAGCCCCCCGAGGAGGGCTCTGAATCTATGATCAAGCTTGGCATGATTGGCTAGTAGGGTAATCTAAGGCAAGCCAAATACGCGAATGATGCAGTATAATAAAATATTGGTTTTGGACACCGATCTAATCGACGAGGTGGCGACTGGGAACTTCACGAAGAGAATCAAAGACCCACCAGGTATGTACAGCACATCCTATCTGCATTTTTTATTTTCCTATGTACGCATCCAAATTATTATACCACTCATGGTAGATATCGTCGTCACCGAATATCTAGTGGTGTTGAAACGTAACTCCAAATCCTGGAAGGTGTTGGATTTTCGAGTAGCCCATCAGCATGTCTACCGAACGTCGCATTCCGTGCCGCGTCGAAAACTTCCGGATCACTCAGTCGGATTATGCGAACGGACCGAGAAAGCCGATATCGCGCCGTTGCTATTGTTCGCTCGGCCGATGTTGAGTGTTAGTTCAATTCCTTCGCGTGGATGCAAGATGCACTCCGTGCATCGCCGCGAATGCTTACTATGGGGGGGCACAATCGCCGGCATATTTGGAAACCCGAGACGACACCCTTGCACCTGCGGATAAGCATAAAGCTACATTGTTCGCTCCTACGGGTAGACCACCCTCAACTCGGAACGAAGGGACCGAATTTTAGTCTAGCTACTTTTGTAATATACCTAGGTAGGTGATTGGAATGTGGGACATGACCTTGGTGCTGGTAAGTTATTAGACAATGATAGATGAAGATGAATGGAATACCTCGTCTGCCTAGGTAACAAGTAGTTCTTGTGTTAATATTCAAGTTTTAATTGTATAAGCGACGGTAGTGTTACAACTCCAATTTGATCTTGGATATCGTGATTGTTATCGTGAATACGACCAATAACCATGGAAGCTGAACAAGTAGATTGTGTGGTGGTGGGAACCGGTACGCCATATCGAATGTAGGACTTTGATTCAAATCAGTGTTGACTATTATCGCAGGCTGGACAGGTCTTATCTGTGCCAAAACGTATCTTGACTTCGAGCCACACGCCAATGTAGTTCTCATTGACGACGGCGAATCCATTGGTGGTGCTTGGAGAATAGAGAGGATTTATCCCAGTTTGTATGCTCAAGTCAAATATGGCCAATTCGAATATTCCTTCTTTCCCATGCGACGCGAAGGTATCACCAAGGATGGCTATATCCCAGGGGATACCATCAATAGATACCTGGTCGAGTTCGCTGAGGCTTACGATCTTGTGAGAAGATCCCGCCTCTCTACAACTGTCTGCGAAATCATCCGCCTACCAGGCCGCGGCTGGAGACTGGAGCTCTCAGGTGGAAAGCGCCCAGTGGAGTGTGCAAAACTCATATACGCTTCTGGGCCGACTTCACATGCAGTGGTTCCCTCATGGCCTATGTCGAATTTTCATATACCTACAATCCACTCGGTCGAAACTGGTGCGCATTTGGATGCACTCGATAAGATCCAGAGAGCTACTGTAGTGGGGGGAGCCAAGTCCGCCTTTGATACAGTGTTCCTCCTCCTAAAAGCCAGGAAACAAGTCGACTGGGTGATCCGCAAGGATGGAGCCGGCCCAGCTGCGTTAATGCCACCGACTATATTCGGTCTTGTCAATACGATCGATGTTATGTCCACTAGGGCGTTCGCAGCCTTTGGGGCTAGTATTATGGCCACGAAAGGTCTTAGCTACAGACTGATCCACAAAACGGCTTTGGGCCAGACGTGCCACAAGGCGTTTTGGCGCTTCGTCAATTGGATCGCTGATACACACGCTGGTTATAGCAAGTCGCCCAATGCATTTAAATTGAAACCTATCCCCCACGGTGAAGGGTATGTCGCTCTATGATAATTGATATTATAACTGCTAACCCATAAACAGTATCTTTTGGGCGAGCGGTGGGCTAGGATGCGCCAGCGTTCCAGATTTTTGGAAGGTATTTCACGCGGGGGATTGCACCGTGCACAGGTCGGAGCCAGAATCCTTAGTTGATAATACCGTCAAGCTTCAGAACGGCGTTGCGCTCAATCCAGACTACGTGGTACTCTGTACTGGATTTGACAAGAACTGGGATCCGTTCAGCCGCGACCTGCAACGAGAATGTGGCCTAAAGCCTGACCCAGGTGAGGCAGATAAGTGGACGCAGCTTGAAGCCAAAGCTGTTAAAACGGTTGACGATGTGCTGCCTGTCCTCCGAAACCCGGGAGTTAAGCTCCGGGACCTGAAATCAATTAACCACGAGATGGTCGCAGGTGAGAAAAAGGAACTTTCGCACGGACCAAGCCGGCATTATCGTCGAATGGTATGCCCTAGACCGGCTTCCCAGGGCGATACTTCCATTATCTTCCCGGGTCTCATGCACAATGTCTACACACCCTTGGTTGGGGAGGTGCAGGCTTTATGGGGAGTCGCGTTTCTTCTTGGCCTACACAAGGTGCCCTCTCTGGCTGAGATGGAAAAGGAAGTGGCCGAGTGGAACGTATGGACTGGAAAGAGATACCTCACTCAGGGCCGCAAGCACTCATATGGAATATACGATTTCGTTTCCGTAAGTATTCCTTCTCAGCAAATGCATTTACTCCGATTTCATTTCTAGAGACCTGAGCTGACAGTTGGCAGTATATCGACTTGTTACTTAGCGACTTGGGCGTCGCGACGAGGCGAAAATCTAATTTTCTGGCCGATAAATTTCTACCAAATTTACCAAAGCATTACCGTGGCCTGGTCGATGAGTATCAGAGAGCGCAGGCTTGTAAGAGCCAGGCAGGATTCGCTCAGTCAGCCATTCTAGACACGACACCAGTTACAGCGTCGCAAGTCATGTTGTTTGTTACATTTGTGGCGGTTCTAGGTACTTTACTCCTCTGGCTGTCTAGAGATTAGTAGCAAGAATGGTACACGTAGCCGAAAATCAATTCAAATGGGTAGATATGCTACAGCATCACTAGAATAGGTAGAAAATACTATATTCTCTCGTCGTTTTTTTGTTGTAATCCAACTATTTTGACTTCTCTCGTTGTGAATAATTAGATACGGTGAACAATAGCGCAAACCCTAATTTTCAGCGTGCTTTATGGCTTAAGAATATAGGGCATGAAGCACTACGCTATAGCAGGCAGTTCCCTTCATAGGTACGATTACGGCGTATGTCTGAACAACTAGTCGGACATCGTTACCATGGGGAGCGATGCGCTGTAATAATGTTCCGATTTCAATATTGAAGTGCTGAAATAGATACCTGGGAGATGGTTTTATGCGCTGAATTCTACTAGATTATAAGGAGTAAGGTGTCTATTTTTAGTAGAGTTTAGCGGCAACCTTAGCTCTAGACGCTAAAGATTTAACCTTAAAAATGACCTTAATTCTAAGCCTAACGCTAACTGTAACCTTAAAACCTTAGTTCGACCCTAGCTAGCTTAGCCCCTATAATTGTAGTAATGAACACTATAATTCAGACGGTCATAGTGCACAGCCCCTTCTAATTACAGCGAGCAAGCACTGTACAAACAGCACCATATCGTAAAGGGTAATCTTAATAGATTAACGCCTTAACGGGGGTTTCTTCACAATTCACTTTAACGCGTCGTCACGACCTATCGAGGCACGGTAATAAACACTTTTCGAGCAACAGCTTATCGGCGCATATTTTTTTGTATAGGATTAGTCAAGTATAGGAAAGATCTGCTACACCAAGATTACCGGTCTCCAGCAGCTTGAAAGACAAGCTGGTTGGGCCACGTTTTGGTCTAGCCCTAAAGGGGTCAACATCCGTAGCGTTGGATTCGCACCCTGGACCAGAGGGATTGGTTACATCAAACGAAGAGCCGCTCACTGGAAACCGAGTACATGCAGGTGAGATGCTATCATGTGATGCCAAGTTAAGTCCATAAACGCCGAAAACGAGGGTGAAGCTGCGGCTATCAAACAGATCCTTACGCTTGTCTCCATCATCGAACCACGTTCGGTCCGGGCCGGGCCATGGTACTCGCAGACTTGGCGACGGGCATCATAGTCGCCATCAAACCGAGCTGAGCCGTGTCTCGGAGGATAGTCCAGTTCGATCGGCGATCGATAGGCTCGTTCCCGAAAAGGTAGCGCCATACTCGTCACTACCTGTTCGGATGGAACGATACACTATCAATGTAAGAAAGCGAATGAAAACAAATGGATGCGCAGTATCAATATTTTGTAGAAGGACAAACAGCAATTGCGTCTTTCTTCACCACAAATAAAATTATTTGCAAAATGTCAGAGTCGAAGTCTTCTTTTCGTGTCGTCGTTATTGGCGCTGGCGTCACGGGCCTTGTGGCTTCACATTGTTTATACAGAGCGGGTATTGACCATATAGTTCTAGAGAAGAGAGAGAATGTTGCACCTCCAGAAGGGGCTAGCATTGCTATGTACCCTCATGGCACGCGCGTGCTGCATCAATTGGGCTGTCTAAAGGCTGTTGAGGAGGCCTGTGTACCCACTAAAAGGTGGTGGCATCGCGGACCCGATGGCAAAAATCTCATGGACAATGGCTTTTTTCTTCATCTCGAGGACAAGTGAGTCTGTACCGTGTTTCGAATCCTGGGCCACAAATGTTGGTGCGATGATTCAGATACTGACTTGACTTCGACGGTAAAAGTTTCAACTACAATTATATCTTGCTCGAGAGACGGAAGTTCCTTGAGATTCTTTATGACACACTTCCAGATAAGTCACGAATCAGGACGGGCTGTCAAGTGGCAGATGTTGAGCATGTTGCCGACGGAGTAAAGGTAACGTTGAGCAATGGTGAAGTAGAGGCTGGCGATATAGTCTTCGGCTGCGATGGCACCTACAGCAATGTCAGAAGTATGATGTGGGAGTACGCGAACAAAATGACGCCAGGCCTAATTACGACGAAGGAAAAAACGTGTGAGTATGCTCTGGCCGCTACGAGTATCGGGTAACCACAAAGGCAACCCCGCTAATTATAGACTTTAGCCTACCTAACAGAATGGAAAGCCGTGGTGGGGGTCGCTCCCGCTATGCCTGGGGGCCTCGGCGACCGCGATATGGTATCGGTATCAGACAAGGGACGAACATTTATATCATTTTCCCAGCCGGACTACATTTATTTCTTCTTCATTTTCCAACTTGATGAACCGTTTAGGTTCCCTAAGAGGGCTAACCCCAATGATCCAACAGCTGAAGAACTAGCGGAAACTGTCCTGGATCACCCTGTCTCGGAATCGATGGTCTTCGGTGAACTCTGGAAAAAACGCCTCCGCGGGGATCTCATCTATCTCGAAGACGGAATTATGGAACATTGGCACGCCGGTCGGATCGTCCTCGTCGGTGATGCGGTCCATAAGGTACGCAACACAACCATATTTTAGCTTCACCAATGGCCCAATTTACTGAGTACTGAGAATAGACAACACCTAACATGGGTTTTGGTGGGAATTGCGGCATTGAGGACGTGGCAGTCTTGTGCAACAATCTGAATCGTCTACTTTTGAGTTGCAAGGGTAGAAAACCTAGCACTGTTGAGCTTGGTCAAGCCTTCGAGGCTTACAAGACCCAGCGAATGCCCGCAGTGAAGAAAGTTGCCGAGCTCTGCAGACTGGTCACCAAGGTTCAAGTGTGGCAGTCCCCTTGGTATAAGTTTGTGGACACATGGGTTTTCCCACTACAGGCGGACAAGGCTATATCAAACCAAGTGTCTGAGATTATTCGCGCTGGCGCCAAGTTGGATTATGTGGATGATTCGGGCTGTTTTTCGGGTAGTATGCCGTGGATTGATGAAAAAGAGACTGGCTCTGCACGCACTCTAGTTTCTTCCTCCATCGTTCTAGGCGTGGCAGCAGTCTTCATGCTTGCCTTCCAAGGTGTAAGATTTAACACCATTTTGCCTACTTCCATAACAGGATAGACTATTGTCGGCATGGAATATAAGTAGATATGGGGTTCTGCAATGCGATTTACTGATATGAGAGTACAATAGAGCAGATAGTATAAGGCAATTAAGTGTTGATGATGAATCAAGAAAAGTTTTAAACCAGTATGGTTCAGCGGGTGCCATCCCTTATATTACCCCTCACAGTGAATAATTCAACGTCGTACGGTACCTACCCCGCCAACCAGGTGGGTTTAGGGAACCAACACCCATAATTAAAATCTTAATAGATCTAAGAAAAACAACATCACACACTCTTAAGAGCTACTTGGACTCTAATCTCAGAAACACGATCGCCCTACGCAAGACTATTTGAAAATATTATTGGTTCACCATTAATTCATCGTGAGGTATCTTTTCAATACATGGACATGTCCGCCCAGATATATTCGGCTTTGTTACCAAGACGTAATGATATTGTGTGGCTGTTAAGTAAATTCAGCTTATATTCTATTCGAAACTGCCCTAATGCTGTACCCCTACAGCTGTTACCCCCCTCTATATAGGTAGCTACTCGGCTTCTGTGGCTAGCACTAGGGATTGCCTATTCTCGACAGTCACCCCAGTCTCATCAACAATGACACGAGCATTTCCCACAAGAACACTACTCTCCAAAAACTTCAATTTGGGATCGCTCACTATATACTCGCTCTTTGCAGCTACGGGGATATTAGTCAGATTAGTCGCTCGTCCAGGTACGGACAACAAAATCTCATGTTAGTACTTACGAATGTACCCGAAAGGGACAGTGCACATATCCGGCTGCAAGTTGAAGACCTTGGAGGCTTCTGGTCCCATTGTGACGATGCCATAAGTGCGGAGGTCAATTTGATGACCATCCTCGGTCCTTGAAATACGCCTATACGTCAGCGATTCGTTTTCAATCATGAAGTCAATGTGAACTACTAACACGGCTATCCCCTTGAAATCCACCCGACCGTGTTGCCCGTCTGCGTCCATGGAGAACCAATCCCCACCAAACGTTACGGTAGCCTTAAAAGCTGGCTCGAATCCCGGGACGCTCTCAATAGTACCTGTTGGGCACTCCTTTACAGAAATATCCCTGCGTTAGTGGTCACATACGCGTTCCGGCCAAGGTTAACGTACAAAATGAATGAGCTTGGAGCCATTAAGTGCAGTGCCTAATATATATCGGTAAGTAAGCCGCCAATTGTTAATATGCTGGATCAAACACATACCGAAAGGATGGATTTTAGCTAAGTCTACATGGACTTTTGAGATGATAGCCGGTTTCAGTGCGGCAAAACCCGCTAGGCCTTCCGTTGACATCCTGCTGCTTTTTTTTCCCACACCGGTTTGATATTCAAGATGGTGGAGCTCTAGAGCAAATACCACAATAGCTCTTCCTGGGATCTTAACGCCTTTACCCCCCTTCTAGCCCCCGTGGTGTTATTTATGTCGTCATGCGACTTGCATTTTGGGAATAGGGTTGTAAGACGCGTGAGATTTGAAGTAAGAGGCGCATTGTCATAGCGGCGCCACTGAACCGAATCTCGGGCCTCTCCGGCGTTCACCGGTTCGGTCCGGCAATTCCGTTCTTATGAACTATTATGGTTACCAAACCGCCGGCCCGTTCCGAAGTTGTGTTTGAATGTTTCGGAAGCCTTGAAATTGAGTCCGAGATAATACAGGCCCGAATGAACTGCCCCGGTAACGCTTACTATGCGCTTCATGCGGCTGATTTCACATGCTGCTAGACACTCAGACATGCGCATAGAATAGCTTGAGTCTGGGGCGAAATGCCGCGGGGCCCTTGACGGTTTGTCACTGTCGTTAAAATCTATGGTCAGTTCTCTTTCTCTCCCGTCAGCTGAGTGGCATAAATGGGCAATCTATTCATAGGCCATTAGAATTCACATTTAGAACCAGCCACAATATGTCATCCTTCGAAGGCAAACTCATTATCATCAACGGCGCTGCGTCCGGCATTGGCCGGGCTACGGCAAAGTTACTTGCTAGCCATGGTGCACTGCTATCTTTATCTGATGTTAGCGCAGAGGGCCTCCAAAGCCTCCGGTCAGAGCTTCAGGAGACAATAGTTCCTAAAAAGGGAAATGCGGAAGTCGCCGATCCAATTTTTACCGCCTCCTTCGATGTTCGGTCACAGGAAGCGTGTCATGAGTGGATTGCCAATACGGTCGCACATTTCGGGGGGCGCAAGATTGACGGCGCAGCGAACCTCGCCGGCGTTGTGACTCTTCCAAAGGCTGGCCCATGCGATGGTCGAGATAGCAATGATGCCGAGATCGATTTTATCTTGGGTGTAAATGTCAAAGGAATCATCAATTGTCTCCGCGCGGAGTTACCGTACATGCGGGAGGGTACCGCGGGTATTGGTGGTGGCTCAATTGTTAATGGTGGCAGTCTATCCGGCTTGATGGGTTTAGGCGGCTACATGCCGTACGTTTCCAGCAAGCACGCGGTCATCGGAATAACACGTACGGTAGCCAAGGAAGAAGGACCCAGAGGAATCCGCGTTAATGCTATCGCGCCGTAAGTTTTTTTCACTGTTTCAGAATTTACAATAGCCAAACTAATTCCATCTTAGCGGTTTGATCAATACCCCCTTGCTTCAAGGCGTGGCTGAGGCTAGGGGAGTGACTGCGTCTGCGGATATGTATGGCAGAGGGCCTACAGCGGCTTTAGGGCGTTTGGGGAGCGCTTTAGAGGTAGCTGAAGTGATTGCTTTCCTTTTAGGCCCGCAGAGCAGTTTTATCACTGGGGTCCCTTTAGTCATTGATGGAGGCATGTCGGCTGCAGGATGAGAAGGGTTTCCTACTAAATCCTCTAGTAAACATACCTGATAAATAGGCAATTCTATGAATATAGATTCAACTCTTCATTAGACTATATTAAGCCCTAAATCTGCGACATGATGATTTCCAATGGATACCATAGCTTTATGTGATGATACCACTATATGCCTAGCTCCATGTATTGTAACCTACCTCTAGGTAGGTAGGTACCTGCTATAAGTTACTGTAGGGTAAGGTCAAGACACCCCTCCCCCACTAAGGTACCTAAGCATATAGGGACCGCAGTTGACTACGCCGTAGCTATAGGGACTACTTGCCTACCAACCTAGATACACATAGGCATAGGTAATCCATCACGAATTACCAACGTAGGAGTCAGGTACTTTCAATCTTTATTTGAGGTTTTATGATTCGGAAAAAGTGAAATCTTTAAATACAAGGTTCTACTCTCCCTTCTCAATCTCATCTTTCGCCCTTGGTAAACGACTCTCTCGAAGATACAATACTATCGTAACGACAGTACCCGGCCCAAGCGCGATAGACCACATGGCAAAGGCCAAGATTATTCCTATAGTCGGAGTTCTCCCCAGAAGGACCAAGGCCCAAGTTAAATTTGCCAACCCGAGAATAATATTGTCCCACTTCAGAAATAAGAATGACCCCCGCGCGAGTACATCCGTCACATGAGCCGGCCCAGAAATTGGAAATGGCAAATACATACGCGTAGTGTTTACAAAATTTGAGTCAACTGCGATGAAAATCCTGGTAAGTACGTAGAAATGACCGACGATTGAGGCGGCGGCACCAATGAGGTACGCTCGCTGGATCCAGCTGCTAGCTTCGTTGTCGTGGCTCTCAATTTTCGGGGTGATATTCTGTGCGCCGCTTAAATATGCAGATGCACGCGAAACTAAGCTAGTTAAAAGGGAGGCAAGGATCGGAGAAGGTTGGAAGACGGCGATTATCAACTGTTGTGTGGTTGGGGAACGGACCTCTGGACCAAGCCACGTCGGTGCCATAAGGAATAGCATAGGAGCAACAGCACCTAATGCAAATGTCACTGGTAGAGCCCGAGCTTTGTGGATATCCATGATCTGTGCGGGTTTAATCCGCGAAGCCCAGGAGGTGTAGACACCAAAATAAAGGGGCATGGCTACAGCGCCGCCACAGGCTTGCCATAGAAGCGCGATGTAAATAGGGCTTTATATATGGTCTAGTGTCAGTTGACGCAGTAGCAGCGAGAAGGATCCCGGCTTACTTTTGAACCCATATCGGCTTTTTCCCCGGTCGGATAGACTCCGCATATAACCACAGGTAACCCAGTTGAAGGGTTATGTAAAGATCAAAGAGGAAGATAGAATACCCTTCGTCCCGACCACTCGTCCCATGAAAGAAAAATGCCACCAAGACTGACAACGGGTAATCTAGAAGAAAGAGACCCGTGTAAGCTGTCTTTAGCGGAATACCATTCTCAAGATGTCCAACCCATGCTGCTACAAGGAGGGCCTTGATCGTCCCGTTCAACACGCTAGCACCCCACAGAAGCACGACGGCGGCGTAGAAGAGGAACCGGAAACACCGTTCAATACTAGGTAAATCGGATGAAGTTAATGTGCGAGAATTGAACAGCGACACTTTGAGGCTTGGATCGTTTTGCATGGTGAGTCGAAGCAAGCTAGTTATTTAGTGGATTAATGCGTGGCTATTGCTATTACAGAGAGAACGCCTTGAGAAGATGCCATGCTAATGATCCCAGTGTGACATGGCTCTGGGCGGGTAATAAACAGCCAGTGAGCGGTAGCGGCGCGATCCGTATTCACTGCCAATCTCTAATTCATCTTCGGTGTGTCCATTCCAGGCTGTCAAAGCGACGGCAGTATCTAGACGTGGGATAACATAGAGATGTAAGACGGCCGGGAGTCTATTATGGTATCAGCACGGCGTCTCGAGATCCCACTCGGTCCGAGGCGTAGCTGAAGACTGTATGTCCGGCAGAACGGGGCAATCGGGCCGGACGATGCGCGATGCTGTGCTAGATCGCATGTGCATTTGAAAACGCACGATACATATGATTAATCAATTCTAATAGGATAAAAGAGAAACCTTGCAGCTTTTAACTATGACGCGCCGGCACACTTCCATCGATGGGAATGTTGTCCAGCGCAACGCAAAAGGGTTTGATAGAATCCCACGACAGTCTCATTATTTCTCCGCGCCTAAGAATCACCTACACGATACACATTATATGCTTCAAGACGCAATGACCACTTCTGTTGAGTCCCCATTTCGCATCATTGTCGTCGGCGGCGGCATTGCTGGCGTAGCCGCCTCACATATGCTCCACAAGGCAGGGATTGACCACGTCGTGCTTGAAAGAAGACCAATAGTCGCGACGCCAGAAGGGGGGAGCCTATTTATTTACCCTCACGGGTCGCGGATCCTCGAGCAATTACATTGTTTGAACGTTGTGGAAAAAGGCACCGTTCCGCCAGGTCGGTGGCTTGTCCGACTTCCAGATGGCGAGAAGTTAATGAACAGTGGTTTTTTCGGCTATCTCAAAGAGAAGTAAGTCTATATAACCGCGTCACTTTTGCCACGTTTTGTAGTCAAATACCTAATACTACATATTTGGTGCGGAACCAGCCACGGTTATGGTATCCTCATTTTCGAACGGCCCAAATTTCTTCAGGACTTATACGATACCTTGCCGGATAAATCACGAGTTAGAACAAACTGCCCTGTACAGGATATTAGACAAGATGATGATGGGGTTGAAGTGGTGCTGGCCAATGGTGAGATTGAGAGGGGCGACTTGGTCCTGGGTTGCGATGGAGTATATAGCCTAGTCAGAAGTGTCATGTGGGAAAATGCGAATCGGCAGTTCCCTGGGATGATTACGGCGAAAGAAAAGACTGGTAAGTATTTTCACTTTAGTCTTCATCGAGGCACCCTCGACATCGCTGGTCGGGAAAGCGCGACGCTAACAAGCTCCTAACAATAGCCATAAAAGCGAACTGGTATTGCCTCGTCTTTGTAACTCCCGGTATCCCAGAGCTGGGCACTACGGAAGTAAACGTAATTAATGGCCCAAAGCACTCTCACATGTTTACGTTGACGCCGCACCGAGGGTTCTTCGCCGTATACTTCCTCCTAGACGAGCCTTGTCCGTGGCCCAAACGAGGGCGGCGCTTCACCGACCAAGATATGGAAGAATTGGCTGCATCGGTGGCAGATCATCCCTTAACAGAGACGGTAGTCTTTGCGGAAGCGTGGAAACGTCGATTGCGAGCGAGCGTGGTCCACCTCGAGGAAGGTGTCCTAGACCACTGGTATCATGGGAGGATAGCCCTGGCAGGGGATTCTGCGCACAAGGTGAGTTGGATAGACAAGCCCGTATCCAGTACGAGGATCTTCTAATCGAATGTTATGCACAATAGGTGATGCCAAATATGGGGTTGGGTGGAAATTCGGGCATTGAGTCGGTCGCTGTTTTAACAAACCACCTACGGAAAATGCTTGTAGACAACAATTGGACTAAACCAAGCAAATCGGCCCTCGAGAAAGCATTAGCTGGATATCAGGCCGAGCGTTTGGAACGCATGAGACACATATTCAGCTTCTCGTCTAACCTCTCGCAAGGATGGTCAACTCCATGGTATAAGTTTTTGGCCCTTTGGGTACTACCAATGCTGCCAGACAGGTCGCTAGTGGGTGAAATGTCGGCAATTATCAGCTCTGCGCCAACACTGAATTTTGTAGAGGCGGGTCGGTTTCCTTCGGGTCGCGTGCCCTGGAATTATGAGGTAAAGAAGACTTTAGTCTCAAAAGAGGGAGGCGGAGTCAAAACCAGCAAGCTGGGTGGGATGGGTGTTCTAATAGCATTGACCGCGATGATTTACCTCTACCGCGCTTCGAGCCTTTAGGCTCTATAAGAATGTTAGAAAAGGGGAGGAAGTTGAAAATGAGTATTTGTTTACGGAGTGAGGCTTTAGATGAAGTACCTAAGTATCCCTGCTAGTCTCAGATTAGTTAGGCTCGGTCAGCTCGGACCGAACTCGTAAGATGATTGGACTAATCTTCTTTCCGTTTTAATCTGGCTGGCCAATCGCATGCTGTTTTCAAGATCGAGCCCGATCATTTATTGGAAGTGGACCCCCACATACCCCGGCACTGTATAGATGCAGCTAAGCTAGCTGCAGTGGTCCCACATATTTAGCAGCTTGCCTACGCGGTACGGATACCATAGCCTTCCATAACAAAATCTCAACCTGGACTCATACAGTCATGAAAGAACGAAACTTACTAAAGTCGATTAAAAGCAATTAAATTATTGATACATCTACATATTCTACAGTGCGGTAAACTTGATTCATGCTCCATTTTGATTTATAATGCAGACATATTTGCATTTGTATGGGGATTCTCGTCAGGTCCCCGAAGAGTTAGGTACATACATGATGGCACAAAGTACGGAGTGAACGCTTACAAATTCAGAACGGTCAATATGGATTACGGATCTGTAGTAAGTCGGTATCAGACCCAGGTACTTAGGTACCTACACAATACCGAGCCGTAATAAGAAATATAAAAACTTCAAGGGTCTACTTTCACGTATCTCACCCAGGAATTTCAACAACACCCCAAGATCAAGATTCACCTATTTGAAAATGGATGAGACGACTAAACCCGCTTATGACCGTCATAGCCAAAGCGATGATGTGGCAGAGAAAGAAAAGTCCTCCGAGCCCGTCCGCGACATCGAGAAGTCAGATGGTGATGAGAACGCCGGCTCGGACTTTGACTCCGAGCCCAAGAGAACCATAAGAGGCCTCAAGTGGTTTATTGTATTCTCGTCTCTAATGTCAACTGTCAGTACCCAATATAGTCCGATATACTCGCTGTGGGAGAAGTCTTGAAGCTTACAAGTTTGGTCATACCAGGTTCTACTCTTTGCGCTGGATAATACTATTGTGAGCCCAACCACGCATGCCAGCTCCTTGTCCCAATCTAAACCTTAACATCACCCAGGTCGCCACCATACAGCCTTCTATCGTCGAAGCATTCGGAGACCAGCAAGAGCTAGCATGGATCGGAGTCAGCTTCGTACTTGGCCAAGTCGTCATCTTGCCCGTGTACGTACCGGATCCTGCGCTTTTTCCCGGCCCCGAGCTAGTACACTGACTGTTAACCTTACAGTGGAAAGGCTTACGGCATGTTTAACATGAAGATCCTATTCGTCGTCAGTCTCATCCTCTTCGAGGCTGGTAGCGCTATCTGTGGCGCCGCTCCCACCATGACTGCTATCATTATCGGACGAGTTATCGCTGGAATTGGCGGCTGCGGTGTCTACGTAGGCGGATTAACATACATCAGCGTTCTAACTACTCCGAGAGAACGCCCGCTCTACCTAAGTATATTAATGTCTGTCTGGGGCCTCGGGAATATTGCTGGGCCAGAGTTCGTACCCTTTTCCCTTTCTATTTATTATTTTCTATTTTTTATTCTTTTTCTCTACGTTTCATGAGTTTCCAGCATCTAAAAGAATTGAGAGAGACTAATTTACCTTTTTTCTATTTAGGGGTTCGTTTTTCGCTTTATATTTGGAGATTCCTTTCTCCCTGTAATTTTCGTTATATTTCCTTACCTGTTAAGTATCTGAATTATCGAATATAGAACTAACTGAAGACTTGGTAGTGGGGGGCGCGTTCGCTATTAGCCACGCTACTTGGCGCTGGGGCTTCTACATCAACCTTCCGATCGCCGCTATATTCTCGCCTGCTTTCCTCTTCAGCCTCCCGAATATCAATGTCATGCGCGACACTCCTTTCAGCAAGAAGATACGAATGCAGGATTGGGTTGGAATAGTAGTATTCACAGCGTTATGTGCCTGTTTCTGTATGGCTGGTAGTTTTGGTGGCACCCTTTACGAGTGGAACAGTGGATCTGAAATTGCTCTCTGGGTTATGACAGTCGTTCTGCTGATTGCTTTCATCCTTGTCACCATATACCACCCTTTCGTCCCCTCCGAGTTGAGGCTTCTACCCGTGCATTGCATGCGCACTAAGGATTTAATAATCATCCCTCTCCAGGCCTTCCTGGTGGCGGGAAGCATGATGATGTCTATCTACTACACGCCCCTAATTTTCCAGTTTACCAAAGGAGACGACCCCCTGATGGCTGGTGTTCGTATTTTACCCCTAATCTGCATGATCGTTTTTGGTTGTCTGTTCAATGGCTTTGCTATGCCAAAATTTGGTTATTACATGCCTTGGTTCGTTGTCGGAAACGCTTTGCTAATAGCCGGCGCTGCATTGATGAGTATGCACTGTCTCCCCCCATATTTCTGAGCTTGGACATGAGGTGTATGATGCTAATCGTGGTTCCATAATTAACAGCAACGATCGACTCCAACATCTCGAATTCTGCTCTTTACGGATATACAGTACTTATTGGTCTCGGAATAGGTGCTTTCCAAAGTGCTGGTATTGGCGTGGCTTCGGCACTTGCTCCACCATCTGAAATAAGCAATGTGGTGTCTGTCATGACTATTGGTATGTTGCGGTCTAGGATCAAATAAGGAGGAGCATTTCACTAACTCAATGACGAATAATAGCCCAGATTGTCGGCATCATCTTTGCCCTAGCAATCCCGGGATCCATCTTCCAGAACAAAGCCATCCTATATATCGCTTCAGTCTTACCGAACACCCCACGATCCGATCTTACCCAGTTAGTCACCGGTATCAGCGGAGCCTACTACAAGAGTTTGAGTGATAGCGATCGAGCGTTAGTCGTAGATCAAATCACCAGAGCAATCCGCGAGGCCTTTTACTACCTAGTTGGTACTACGGCGATTGGATTCATTACATCTCTCTTCTTGAGCGTGAGTTATTCTCAGGCTTTTCTAAATGTTGCGCTTCGTAAAATAGGTTCTAATTTAGTTTATTTGTGTTTAGCCGAAGAAGCTTTTCGACGTGAAGCCCAGCGCCGCCGCGTAACGATCATAACGAGGGCCGCGGTAACCTTTAGCTTCGGATAGACCACGTTATAAATTCGACAAGCATATAAGGGAATCCATCGAGAGACAACGAATAAAGAATGTTATACTAGGGTAATTACCTTTTGCTAGGTACACGGGTGTACAAGGCAACTAGGGAGGAGGATAACCGGCGGAAACGGGTCGCGCTAGTTTTTGGTGCCTAACAATCTTTTAATAATTACATATACCAGCAAATGTAATGGATGCATACACAGGCGAAGAGATATTCTCATGGAGGCGCAATATACCACATGCCAACAGTGATGTCCATCCTAAGTATCTAATAATTTATTTTTTTCCTTTCTAAAACATGCGCGCATGAGTTGTCATCCTACGTTATCACAAAAATTGTTATTCTAAGTGGACCAACACTCCACACCCCTACAGACTTACTCAGTGTCAAAAACATTACGCCCTTAATCACTATTACACAAATGCGATGCGGTTATGATAAATTAGATATGGGAGCGACGTGGTATCCACCAAAAGTACTTTTCTAATTCTATAACGGAGTCGTTGAGCCTAAGTTATAAATCCTGAACCCAACATGTCTACTTCCTAAGCTACCAATGTGTAACACTATCTTGCTAAGGTCGGTTGTATCTTGTTTCCAGGTTTCGTTACTTTCTTACCCAAACCATATAAAACACGATCCCGCGCCCAACTCACGCCCATAATCGTAGCACCTGGTCCTATCAAAAAGGACGATATGAGGCAAATAATACTCATCTTAATCCAGCTAAAAGATCCAAATTGATCTGAGAAGCGCATGGCATTTTGGAGCTGTGCCAAGAATACCAACATCACGAACGAGAATCCGAAAACCTGATCCCAGACTACAAAGCTCCAGATCCCATCACCAGGTGTCTGCCCTTTCACTATTGCAAACGGCGGCACTGCCACGGACAGCGGGTGTAATAGTTCAGCATACCCAGGAGCGAAAATAGCGGGGAAGAGGACCGCCGAAAGTGAAACGGTCAGAACAGCGACATGCATAGCGAAACCGAGAACAATCGAGCTGATGCCCAGCAACTTGACCACGCGCAAGTGCGCCTCTCTATCAGGTTCGCGGCGGGAAGCCGGGAATATCGCATTTAGCAAGTAATCGCCTCCATGCACTATGGCGGACATTGTCAAGGGAAACAGATTCCAAATGACGATAGCCCACTGCCGAAAATCATAGGATACCATAGAGGGTGCAGGGAGAGACATGAGGATCATGCTGCCTATAAACCCGATATACGTTGCGAATGGCAAAAGTGTGGCTGCGCGGGGGGATTGGATGAGGGAGCTTTCTTGTAGAGCTTGCAGTCCAATAGAAGTCGAGAGCAGAGGTGACGTCGCCAGGCAAAAGACGCCCCAGAGAGAACCGCTGAATCCAATAGCAACCACCGCAAAAATGAACCACCACACCGAAGGCTTCAGCGTCGATGCACCGTTACCCCGGCGTAGGCCATCGAGAAACTGGGCATTGATGACTGTCGCCATTTGGCCAGCCATGTAGGTACCCGCCGCCGACGTCTTGGGGTGGGAACCATCTACGGCCTCCCAGAAGAAAACGACAAGAGTGCGCGCAACGTAATCCAGAGGACCGATTCCGGAGAAGCGATCGCGGAGGATGCTATCGGACCCGGGAAGTGTGTATTCGCCAGACATGGCCTCCTCAAGCAGTCCGAAACTTCCATCCGCTATTGTGCGACCCCACGTCGCCAAGAGACCCAAAAATCCAAGTCCCAAAAAAACAGCCTTCAGGGCTGAGCCGCCGACGGAGGAAGGGTGGCTGACGTTCGACATGGTATCTATGTAACAACTGGGTGTGAATTCGATATGATGATTACACGTAGTGAAGTAAAAGTTCACCTAATAGTGAGTGAAGAGGCCATCACGATCTAGGAATCTAGGCAAGTGTTTTAAAAGAGAATTACCTGTGATGACTTCAACCGACAACTCTGTCAGCTACATGTCAACCGTATGCTCAAATGCATGCATCTATCCTCGGGGTACAGGAGGGGCCACCGATGTTGAGGCTCCGGTCCGACCGAGGAAGGAGTTCAAATGTCATTCATGCTACCACGAAGGCCTGGCAACCTAATCTGGCTGTCTGGCTGGACGTAAAAGTCTTGTTGCATGCATTGAAGCCGGGCGTTGCAGCGAGCGAGTCATGTTTCACTCTAGCTCGGACGATAAGAACCGAGTGAAATTAAAAATAAGAAAAAATAAAATGACCGCAGGTATCGATCGACACCAATAAAGCCTCCGGGGCTTATTATTAATTGCGTTTGTGTGGAATGCCTGAGCATGAGACGGGCTCGGTCCGAGCCCACCGAGTCCGTCGTTTGCAGTCAGTTGGAGCATAAGCCCCCTATTGCGTGCTTTTTATGTGGAGACGTCGTATTTCGGTAAGACCCATTGAGATCGAGAATGTCCAACATTGAACCTTCATTTCCAACACCTTCTTGGTTGGCAAAGGGAGAGTGGTGGTATAGACGCGTAATTGACGTTGTAGCCAAGAATAAATTTCTGCCAAAGTGGCTGTTTGAATGCTGGCGCTTAAACGCCCCCACTGTGTAGCGTACACTGTTTTTAGCGGTATTTGCCAACTTAGAACGAAATGCTTCGTTTAACTCGACATTTAGAAAATGGCGCAGCTCAAAATTTGCAGACTGCTCTTTATCCTTATACAACTAACTCGAGATGTTGTATTGTTGATTTTGTCAAGAATGCATAGGTACTTCAGATATCAATGCTACTATATGACTTGTAAGGAAATGGGGGATCCACACAAGGTATTGGGGTGCATTGTTCCAGATATTCTTCATGGAGATGTCGTGATGTGTTTCGAGAAACCAAATATGGGAAATAACTGAGCGTACAAAGATACTCGAACAATCGAACAATTAAACTATGACGACTTATTGCAGACCCGACTGATCCGTAATTCGATGCCACGATAGTGGTTGGTAGCACTCGCTTGTGAGGTAGGACAGATGAATAAGAAAACTGTCGGCATTGTTGGGTTTCACCAAATAATTTTCACTTTCGTACACGTATATGCGTTGCAACCCCAATTGATGCTGTATATATCATGATTCCGGCTCCACTTGTAGAGTAGGCAACTTTAATCTTGGACTTTTGATCGGTCGTCTCTCATTTGTTTCCTTCACATCTGTTCATGATCGGTGGCGTACAGCTAGAGATTCGCCCCCTTCCTCAGCTCTTTCTCGATGCTATTCCAAGTAGATGGTGTCGAGGTATGCTAGCTAAATCGTGAAATCATAACCCCATATCCTCCAGAATAACTCATACAACACACTCGACGGACCCCTATGCATGCTAACACCTCGGAGATGTATATGGAAGAACCATTCTAACGCTATCATGAAAATCATTGCATCGTCCCGCCTATATCTCGACCTTTATCCGTCTTCCGCCACAAATTCTCTAGTTCGGTCCGTGCAGGAAATTGTAAGGGGCCTGCCCACTAGAAGGCAGTAGATTGAGCCTGGGTTGAACACCAATAGCGTCGGGCACTCTGCCGTCAACCGCTATAACACTTAGGGGGCGTCCCGCCTCTGCTCTGAGAGGCGTCTGCATGCGTCGTAACCGTTTTGGAAGAAGTCCGAATGGCCCTGCGATTTCTTCTGGAGATCCCCTTCTAAACTGGCTAGTCGGGCAGCCACAGCACCACCCGACGGCGCAGCACGTTCGAGCGCCGCCAATGTCTCCCGGAAAGATTCGTGGGGTCCCGCTTGGGATATCTCGATAAGCTCCCTGACGCGGATCTCTATGTTCTGCAGCATTTCTTGGTATATCGAATTAGCACGAAGCGGAGCGCCACTAGGCGGGACGCTGCGAATCCAGGCTATGTAATCTGCCACAGCGGAGGCAACTCCTGACATCTCACATTGGCGGCGGACTACTGACGAGCAAAACGTTGAGAAGGGATCGAGTATGGCTGCCCCTGTATCTTCATTTAAGCAACCTGTTCCCGGCCCGGCGTCATTCCGGGTGGACATCGACGGAGAAACTGGAGTGTTGCTAGACGTCGAGCCATTACGGGCATGGCGCGTGACATCTTGCCCCTGTCTTTGGTCATGGCTCTCTCTCTGGGAAGAAATCCCCATTTGGGGATAAAATTCGATACTTGATCTGTCAAAATTCGGTCTCTCACTCATACGAAACTGAGCGGGGTCATTCCTCCCGCCTGAGGGCTTGTGGCTGACTGTAGCTTGCAGCGATTCAAGCAACTCGTTGCTTAGCGGTTGATCAGGTAAATTTAGGCTAGACTGTTGGTATATCATGTCTTGGTGGTTGGGCTGACTCGAAGGGGAGTTAGCGCCTCCCGAGGATACCATAGAGGGTGTCGGGATGCTCGGGGGGGACATGGTTGAAAAGCCGGTGTTGGCAAACCAGTCAAAACTGTAGGGTGATCCAGCTATGGTATTATTATTCGACTGCCCACCCATTTTCTGGATGAAAGTTTCTGCTTCATCTTTCCACGTGCCCCAGCACGTAATTGTTAGATGACTATGGTTATACAGGCACAGCATATACCGTGAGTAACTCACCTAATCGCTTTTGCATTGCCTCTACTGTTTGGTTCAAGCTAGCCTTGCTTCCTCTCTGCATTGGCAGATATATACACTGCTCACCCATGCGGCGGCATTTTTCGCAGGTTGGTTGTTCGCCCGGACAGCGGACTTTTCGCTCACGACAAAGCTTTCACCTCGTATTAGCCTATACCATTCACCGTCCACCTATTGTACTTGTGGGGGGGGAAAGGGGAAAAGGGGGGGGGACAGAAGGGGGGGAGCCGGCCCACCTTGCACGCTATGTGACGCGAAGACCCCATACTTGTCATACTTGCAACGCAGGTATTTGTTCTTTTTTTAATTTGTATCTTTTTATAGGTTATACAAACTTCAGAGCTGGCTTCTAGTGGCCAGTATATAAGGATTCTAATTTATATGAATAAAACAGGCTTCAGGGTTCCATGAGGGTTCCAAGGAGAAACTTTTGCCGTCGAAAGGAGGCTAGGAAGTAAAAGTGGGGTAGGACAGGTACTGCGAGCCAACAAGAGCCACGAGAGGTCAAAATTCCATAAGAGGTGTTCCGATAAGGTCGGCGCTGGTTACATGTAAGACGGGAAGACCTAACACGGGATGAGAGTGCTAAAGAATCAAGTTACACAAGCCTTTGCAGGATAAGCCATCAGCTTACACGGATATTAGCATTGAGATAGGTTGTAAGGTTGTAAGTCATATACCAAGTTTGTGAAGGGATTGCGACATAAGGATGTAGATGTGGAGATGTAACCAAAAGGGTTCAAGGTGGTAGAGAGAAATTGTAGGTGGATTGCGTACCTTTTGCAAATGAACGCGCTGAAATGATTGATGACAAATCTTAACCTTATCCTCTAGTTTAATGGTCTAATGCTGTGTTACCGCACGATTCATTCATTACGTATATAAGTCACAATCTCGACCAGCCTTTAAAGTACTTAGGTACCGACCTGGGTGTATGCACCCCGTATGAACTGGACGATTAGCCTACGATCAAACTGCGATTAAACTCACCGAGGTGCCTTTTATAATTCGAATCGTTTATCCGAATTCCTTTAAAGAGATATGTAATAGTATAAAAATATACCATTTTTATTATATAAACTCTTTACAGAGCCATATTCTAGTACGATGTTTTCTTCAAACTCGAGCAACTACCATTTCGCAGCTGGTGGTCCGTTAAATTTGAAGTGGCCAGGACTTAACTTCTGGAAGATTCCTTCTGGATCATATTTTTTCGAGATTTCTATCAACCTTGCCTTATTTTCGGTCCCGTAACTTGACAGGGGGTCCTGGAATTGACTGGCATAATTCATGTAAAGGAACGGATGTTCCAATCCACGTTGTCGCGTTAGGGTCTGGATTCTGGAAAGGATTCTGGTAGATGTCGTGAGCACTGCTTCGTCGTCCGAGTCCAGCGCCCACATGACTGTGAAATTGATCAACATGAGGGGTTTCTTTCCGCCAGAAATGCCGAGCGCGTTGCCGCCGGCGCGGGCCATGGCTCTAAGCTGGGGGATGGTTATGATCTGATAAACTAAAGCCGGAAGTAAACCTGTGATGTTTTTTATCTGTTCAATTTCCTCGTGGTAAATGGTTAGTATATCCAAGGCCAATTGCTTGTCCACATAAGTTGTATAGACCTGGTAATTCTGGCGTAGGCCGATTGGATTATTTCCGTTTACTTCGATAGTGAGATTTGAATGGGATGTGGTTCTGGTACTATCTCCTAAGGAATTCTCAATGCCGAAAAAATCGGCGAAGATTTCTGGATGGGAGCCGGACGGTTGAGGATCCGAATGATGTGGCATAACACACGAGAGCCATAATTGGTGTTGCTGGGCGTATGCGAAGGACAGGATTAGCGCAGCCTTCGGGTCCTTTTCAGCTCCCTTGTCGGCGTAGTTAACAAGCCCATTAATAACAGCGTCCTTGGTGCTATGCATCTCCCAGAAAACAAATCCTCCCCACATAGGCCCCTGCTCGATGGCTTTGGCAACAAACTCCGTAACAATACCGAAGTTCCCACCGCCACCGCGAAGAGCCCAGAATAAATCGGGATGCGATTTCGAATCGACTCGTACGATTTCACCCGATGCAAGAACAATTTCATAGTTAATCATATTATCACAAGTCCACCCGTATTGTCCACTAAAAAACGAGATACCCCCTAATATTTTAAGCGGAGTTCTACGATAAAGAAATGGTGGAGATGAGTACTGCACTTACCTCCCAATATTAAGCCACTGACGCCTACTGTAGCTGTACGGCCACCAACCATAGTTAGATTGAGATTGTCCAGCACTGTATACACATCGACCCAAGTGTTTCCCGGTCCAAATGCCACAGATTTTCGATCCGCGCTTGGGATGACATGCTTTCTTTGAATGAAATCGATGGTGATGCCGCCGTGGCTGTTAGAACCACCCTTAAAATGGGTATGGCCGCCACCTTTGACAGAAAATGGGCATTCCGTGGCACGAGAAACCAGAACTACAACAGACACATCCTCGGCGTCGAGTGGTTGAATGAAGCATTTTGGCTTGGTATCACGCGCCTGTTGCTGCGACCAATACCTGGCCTGAGAGGCGTCGTAGGATTCTTGGCCAGCCACGTTCACGCTATCGCTACTGAATATGCTGAGAAGCGTATCGCACTAAAACAGTAAGAAAATGGGATATTCGGAAGGTGAAAACAGGTCTGGGCAAAAACCTACAGCAAGAGAGCATAGACATGCATCGCCGCCTTTTAAACCGGAGGAGATTTCGTTCAACTGATTGGATGCGATCCCCTTTTTCCTCAACAAGTGGATCGGGTCAGAATCCTTCTCCCCTAGAACCGATAACGCCAGCGCTGAAGCAAGACATAACGATTTCAACAACATTTCAACAAATCGTTTAAGACAAGCCCGGCGAAGAAATATTTTTTGAAACACGGCGATAGAAAGCGTATCGCGAGGCGGTAAATGGTTATATACCTACTATGTGCCCTTAAAAGAAGACTAAGGTAGTCAGCATTTAGCTTCTTCCAGCAAGGGCTATTCGTGTTCGTATAGAGCAACATGGTAACGAGATAACAGCTATCAATCCCTTGCATCGCTATATTTTTAGGTAGGGGTTCCATTATGTTGGGCAGAACCTTCCCTTAGATAGCTAGGCCACGAGCTGGAATGTCGGTCACCAACGAACTTATGCACGATACCTTGTTCCTTCCGGGTCCCCTATTCCCCGCAGACGTGCTAGATGATTACCCCTTTAGGAAATACCCCGAAATGTTCGAAAAAACATCAACTAAAATCTATGAAACAAGAGTTGAAGATGCTCATAAGTTAAAAGTTAAAATGAATCCAGGATTCAAATTCCTATAATGATATTTATATGTAATTGCTTTATTAAATACCTATTCTTTAACATACTACAAGGACTATGTACAGATCGTGTACGTACCTAGGTAGGTAAGTGTTAGGATTTAAAGTAGAGCGGGGTACTATCGCAAAGTACCTAAGTACCTCTCATCTAGAAAGCTTTAATAGGTGCTTGTATCTCTTGAGAAAACAAAAATACACAAGACTCTCGCATACAATTACCTTGAGTTTGTTTAAGCTTACTAGGAAATCTAAAACATTTCCACTTACAATTGAAAGTTGCTATAGTCAAGTTGCTTAGTTGCACAAGATGTGACCATAACAAGTCCCTTGCCCCACTATAGCTTGCACTTTCTAAGCTTCTAAGCTGGGGATGCCCCTCATACGGTGACGTTATGACTTCGTTTGCTGCAGGTACAAACGAAGCTTCAATTCTTGAAAATGAGCTCTACTTCCCAATGATTTTCATATTCTTCTTTCCTCCTTCATCTTTTTCACTTACTTACTTACATCTACCAAATTACAATTGACCATCTATTCCCAAATAATCTCTTTGAAAAACGCGAATAAGTCAAAATTACAACCAATACCCACAATGTCGATCCCAACCTCTACTTCCGTTGTTGAGTCCGCCGTCATCAAGGCACCCCTTAGCCACGTTTGGCATCATATTAAGCGTACGTCAAAACGTCTACTCCGCGTGAATAAACTTAGCATTTTCCCTAATATCCTCTAGTCCAGGACTTCAGCAAATTCTGGTCTGCTCTAAAGTCTAGCCAATATGTCAAAGGTACTAGTGACGAGACCGATGTCGTGAAGTGGGTCTTCAAGGACGGTGCCGAGGTGGAAGTAAAACAGGAGGAGCACAGCGTAAGTTCATCTTATTACCTTATCATTTCGTGAGAACTAGTATTTTGAGACAGCAGCCCTAACCATATCACTAGACTATCAACCACTACATCACATATAGCGTCATCACTGCTAAGCCCGAGTTAAGCTACTCCTCGGTCCTCTCCACCATCCGCTGCTATGCTGTCACTTCGGGTGAGCTTGAGGGTAGCACATTCGTCGAGTGGACCAGCAACTTCTCTAGCGATGCTGATGCCGGTACGTATCATTACCCATCTCGTATCTAATTAACCACCGTTATATGTAGTAAATGTACTGACTCCGTGGCGATAGGTGTCATTCAGGATGCCAAGTTCAAGCGTCGTGACGCCCTAGCCGATTTGGGTAAAGCAGCAACGAAAAAATAAAATGGAGCCTCCCCAGAGTCGCAAACCGCATCCCGAAGAATTCCAGGCTTAGTATCAGGGACAAGCTCGTTAATTGGAGAATACATGTATAGTTGAAAGAAAACATTGGAATATCTGACGAATATCTGACGTGCGCGTCCGCGCTAGGTTCAATAGAATGTATTCGATCACTTCTTCGTTCCCCGAATAGGCACACGCTATCCTGATGAGAGTAGGATGGATGTTGACCACGTCCAATTCACTACCCAATGAATACAAGAACGCAAACCCCCAACTCCAGGCTTTATTTATCCCATGGTATCGTTCTTCGGTGTTTATATCTCATTCCAGTTCAATCAAAGCTCGCGAGGAGATCGGCTATAGCAACCCCAAAGTCATCTTCATTCGCATATCGATGGTGCGCCAAGGCAACGCCATGAGTCGCCAAAGATGCCAATGAAATTTCCCCCAATTTCCATCTATCCATGTTATTTTCTTGTAGAAGCCGTCCACCTGCTGACACGAAACTCCCAATAACCCGGCGTGCATGAAAAGGGGTATTGAAACGGGGAAATATACACTTCCGTTCCGCGGCCAAATTTTCCTTGAGGCCGATATACATCAACTCCCCATTGAAGCACTTCGCTATCAAGAATATCGAATTTTATCGGCGTGCTTGGCGTAACGCTTGACGACCGTAGCCGTGACGTGCACCCATGGAGACCACACCATGACTCCAGAAGGCAAGGGAAGCTCCGTATGCGACTCCAAGTATCGCACCAAACCAATGTCTAGATTCCTTGTCGCAAAACCCCCCGAAATATCGCTGGCTATCTGTGTGGGTATCTAGACGTGACGTATCAACTCGGGGATAACTAACACCGGGATTCGACGCGAAACGCCGTGAGAAGGGCCTTTAAGACAAGCTACTCGGGTATAGCAATTTGAGTTCTAAACCACTTCCACCTCTCTATTCACATAGGCAGCATCGCAAGATATATCTTGGAGTTGGTGGCCGCACTCGTCACTGTAACTCGAATAGACCCAGGTTTGGGACCGACGGTCTCCAATAGTATCCCAACCGGAAATCGAGTCGCGTCTATCGGGTACTATACGTTGGGCTGTTGATTCTGTCTTTCTCAGCGGCCTTGGACTCCATTTAGATCCATACCATGTGCGAAAGTGGACTATGGGCTTATTCAGGGCCGGGAGGAGAGGCTTAAACGTCGGCAAACAGCTACAAAGGATTGCGGCGCCCAATTGCAGCGTCGACCATAGCATTATAGACGGAAAGTCAACTGTAAATATGTTAATATTTATGCTTACCCACGGAAATAGTGCCATGTACACTTACAATCTTCATTTATGTTTGGGGGGTTCCAAGTCGCCTTTATACGTTCAATGCTTGCAACACAAACACTATAGATATGAATCAGTATTTTTCGTCTCATGAGCGCGTCCCCGGACGCGGATTAGGGCACGTACAATCCTCCTAATAGAAAAGTACCCGCAATAGCCAGTCTTCTCTGTATTGGGAGTTCCAGTCGCCACGTAATACCTACTGGAATACACAATATCAATACATCAAGAAATAAATTAGTTATTTCGTAGCCTAGAAGTATGCGCGGTATCGAATGACACTGTGACCCTTCGATGTTCGCGACCCAGTATGCCTCAACTGGCCAACATTGGAATATGACGAGGAATGTAACGATAATAAGCCATAAAACGCAGACGACCGCAGTCGTCTGAATACAGATTTTGACGTTTTTGTTGACTCTGAACAATGTGTAATAAAGCCATAGGATACTCAATTTGACAGAAGTTATTGTGAACCCAAAGAATAGATGCGCCTCGAAGGTTGCCTAGAGATCGGTTAACAGCTAGCCCGCAACTGACATGGGAAATTCCTGATACCTTCAAAAGGGTTGTTGATTCGTCTCTTAGTTCTGGCTGCGGCAAGGCTATGTTAAAATCAAATGATCCATTTTTGGACTTATTTAGAATATCTTCTTTTCGGGTCAATACGTAAATATTAGACAAGGGAATAGTGTATCTTACAGTCGATGATAATCGTGCAAAATGCACAGAAGAAGGACCAGGACGCCAAACACATCCAGTCTGCTCCAAGTGGCGCTTGGCGAAGACTTCTCCTTACGGCAAATCGGCCAATGACTGCGATGGCGGTTAAAGGTATTAAAACAACACATGCGAGAAAATTTCTCCTTGCACTTGCGGTGGATGGCTGCATCATGGAGGCCTTTATTTCGTGTGGTATTAACGGATGCGTACGACGAATGAGACTTCATCTCGACCTCTGTAAAGATTGTGAAATTTAAAGCGTTCCATCTCTAATCAACACTACTTGATCGGAAGACAAGACTAGATATTTCTCTCCTAAGCCACTAGGCATTATCGTCGATCCGAAGTCCGGTAGTGATGACTGAAAGGTGGCTGAGCGTGTACGACTATACGAGTATAAGTTGTTCTGTTTCGCTGAGTTGGAACGATGGATTCTCTCCGCCTTCTAGCGCTGTCGATTATTCCGTCGAGCAGTAAGACGGGAAAATGACGGTAGTACGAAATTCCTAGCCATAGTGCCATGTCCTACCAACCACGTCACGCTATCATTTATGGGTTCGAAGGTCATTTCTTGAACGGGATTAGGGCAATTATTGTGGCTGGATAGTTTCTCCGGAGCCACGAGGTTACTTGGGTTTCCGTATTGACCTTTTTCGAATCTGCCTACCTACCCTCGTACTACATATACTAGTCGAGACTACTCGGGTCCGTGGTTACATACGGAGTTACGTAGGTATCTCCACATTCCTATTGGTTTACGGGATTCGACGAAGTTTATAAAGAATAGATCAAGTTGCAATATAACCCTAACTGTGATTTCATATACGCTTACGTGTAACTCTATCAAATATTAGCTAACTCACATATGAGAAGGACGTCTTCAGTCGAGAGATTGAGGGTTCAAGACGTGTTCAATATCCACCATGCAAACAAGGCAGCTCATATTAACCTAATAAGGTAAGCGGGCCACGGCCCGTACCGTCGATCCCACCACTCGATCGTCGAGGGTAACCATGGATCGTCAAAGAAGATTATCTATCGACGTCTTCCCAATGGCACTTTCGAAAAAAGCAATTTCGAATAATAAGGCTTGTCAAAATAACCTATTGTAAACCTCGAATGTCTCACTGTTATTGTAACGATCTACGGCTTTCTGGAGCTTTTCTATTGCTATATGTTAGTAATCGGTCCCTATTTAGAAAAAGAGGGGCGGGGAGGAAAATACGCGAGTGACTGGCACCATAATTCCAGTCTAGGTTATTGACTATCCATTCTTGGTAGAATATTGATGCTATACGTGTAAGTTAATATTCGATTAATAAGACGTGAGCGCTTAAGAGCCATACAATGATCTACGTCTTGGCGGTTATTAAGACTCTTTGCGAGCTCGGCCCAACCCTAGGTGAGTTAGCTGGGACTGTGAACATTCAATACAAGTCCACTTACGTAAATACAAGGGATTCTCGAAACTTGGTATGCAAACCAACCCAGATTAATATTTTCCTGGAGCCACTTAACATAACCCAAGCCAGCAGCATGAAAAGTTCCGTTTTTGATAATATCTTCTGATATCTCGAGATCATTAATAAGGCTTCGGCGAA
The DNA here is from genome assembly GCF_022578975.1 of Hypoxylon trugodes. Taxonomy (NCBI): domain Eukaryota; kingdom Fungi; phylum Ascomycota; class Sordariomycetes; order Xylariales; family Hypoxylaceae; genus Hypoxylon; species Hypoxylon trugodes. The sequence goes on from NW_026250021.1 coordinate 1,930,201, forward strand.
AGTTTTCGGCATCCTGAAAAGACTTGTTCGTAGAATCGATGACCGCAGGTATGCTTGAGCGCAGGCTCGGCTCTGACATAGGCGGGTTGGTCTCGGTGAGATACGGCTTGTGCAGTACCGTCTCGAGCAAGTAGTAGTAATCTTGCTACATCAAAGTGTCAGTAACATGCCAACTCGGGGACACGTATACTTTGAACGAACCACAGAATAGTAGTGGAAGGACGTAAAGGTTCCGGTAGAAGTTTGTTCTGCCTGAGCAACGGAGAAAGCATTCCCCAGAAATTGCTCCACGAGATCGCAATTGTTTCTCCACAGCTGATCAATGAGTGTCCTGTCATCTCGTTAGGTTTGCCTATCGACTTGTGGAGTTCGATATACTTACCCGTTCTCGACTTCGGGATTCAATCTGAGGCAGGAGGGCTCCGCGGAGCTCTCATGTGTAATTGATACAATTGCCTTCTGTACCGGTCCATCATTTGGTAGAATATATGCATATACCCACGCAGAAGAGAGCAAAGATAAATTAACCCACGGAATGAGAACCATCCTGATCCACACTATACTAGAGTAACTCAGATTCCAAAATAGAATAACTTTTCATTGACCAGGAACATATTTTCCAGCTCTTGACGATACATTTAGGGTTATATCCATTCACTTGGCCGGCCCAGTCTGTTCGTACTCCATCTTCGGATACAATCAGATGATGGTAATTTTCCTTTTCGATGGTGATGAACCTAAGGTGGCTTGCGTCGTATGTCTCGGGGTAGCTATGTTGGTTAGATCAGGTAGCCACACGCCACTATGCCCTAGCCGATTCCTCGGCTTATATTGTTGATCCATGATGTAAACAGTCAGTCCCGGACCATCTCACGATAATCACAAACTATCACCCAATATGGGTGATTATTTTGTCCGGCTGGGCTACTTGACGATCGCGGTACGAAAGTCGATGATATGAAACCCCGGGAAACGCGATCCAAATGATGCGTATGATATTGCCGATCAACTCAATCATAGATATCGGCCTAACCAATCCAATTGAGGATCACACGCGGTGCTTGGATATCGTGAGGGGTTGGCTCAACTCTAACAATGTGGCATGGCTCGGGCTCTCTTTCGTTGTGTGCCTCGCCCTCCTCTTCGGACTTGGTAGGGGGTGGCACCGGATAGATTCGCAAGCCAGACTCCTCTTAGAGAATGTGATTCCCTCATACATTGGTCTAATATTTGCTCCCGTCAGGAAGCCTCATATTGAAGGCGTCAACAATTCGGGCTAGGATCAACTGCGTCTCAGAGTATGCCAAGGAGCGGCTAGTCTAGCCCCCAGCTGTTAATGAAGAATGACCGCATCGTGTCATGGTGATCGTTCATACATGGCACTGTAGTCTGCATCGCGTTCTTTTTCTTTTTCTTTTTTTTTCACCGGGGGTCATCGATTCGGCACCCATTTCCTCCAGAACATGGGACTCTGTTGTTAGTGTTCCTCTGGGCATTTCCACCCGTAGTACCAAGGTATTCGGTTCTCCATGGGAATATGACAGTCAACGGTCTGTCAGGGTAGCATAACGTATGAGACGATTTGTATAGAAAGTAACGCGGGGTCCTTTTTAGTCCTGAACACATTTCTTGGGTTCAAGATGGTCGGAAAGATAAGGCGCATTTTTGAGATTCATAGCTAGGTACTTAGGTACTTAAGTATACAACCTCGTCAACGCCCCCCGAAAAACCGTCTCACACAACGAGATGTAGATATGATGCCGATCAACGAATGTAGAGGTTCTGCGATGTTTTCAACTATGTTGTGGGGCGAGACATGATGTGGCGTGGTGGGACTGCCAGTATGCTTGAGGTAGGTACCTATCCGCGGGGGACTTGTCAGCTTGTCTGATTCCCTGGGCTGCCCGAGCGATATGTGATATCTATCTCCCCAGGAGCCAGGGGTGGGGGTTGACACTGGGCTGTGTACCTGCAGGGTGGCGAAGAGAATTCGAAGAGCACACAAGCCAGTGAATACTAGGTACCTACTTAGGTAGGGGATTTCTAAAGTAACATCTTAAAATCCGAGGGGCTGGGTTGACTAACCCACTTATCTTAGGTACGCGACACACACGGATAGTGCACTTGAAAAGCATACCGCATTCTCGCACTGTCACCTTTTCAAGTACCTACTCTTTCCCACGAACATCACCCCCAGATTAATAACCTAAGCTTCGCAAAGTCGATTGTTCTAGCAAATTTGCGATTTTCAAGTGTGCTTCGATGAATCATGGTCGCCATGGAACGTAAGGAAACCGCCAAAGCGGCGACGCATCGTGCTATGATTATTTTATGTTTATTCGCTGCAGGTCCAACGTGGGTTTGATCAGTATAGAATAAGCTGGTCTATTGCACGTCTAAGTTGCTGTCACTGCCGCATATCCAGATTTTGCCTTCACGACGAGTTTAACCTCAAAACGCCCGTTGTATTCACCGTCCACCTTCAATTATCTAAAATTAGAGATCATCTCGACTTACCGTCAACGAAATGGCAGGACTCTAGATCAATCGGCTTCTTACTAAGCCCGAAGCGCACGAATCTCCGTAAATAATCCTGTTCCCGGACGATTGTTGCGAGGCAAACTCGTAAATATAGGGGGATATCACGAAGGAATTTGGAAACCAATCTTCGAGCCTCACTGCGTCGGATTATTAACTTGGTTTGGGTCCCCAATGATGTAAGAAGATTTAACAAGGCAATGAAGCCGGTATTGATCGGCTGGGGCTGAGGGACTCCCAAAATAGGAACTATCTTACGCACTCCTAAGATCATGCTAGTTCCTTTAGGGGATGAGGTCTTCATATTTTCGTGATATAAAAGCATCTCTTGGCATCTATCTCGCAACTCAACTCACATGTCAATACTTACTCAAGCAATTCGTCGCTGCTAGGTATTAGGTACCCACCTACCTAGGTAAGTAAGCGAGCCTGAAGTCGACATGAACTATTGGCGGCACGCTAATGGTCATCAAACAGAATAATATGGCACGCTCAATTGCGTATTGGGTAGCAGCCATTGCCAACACGGCTATCACTGCTGCTGCTATCCTTGCGAGCCCACAATGTCAAAATGCAGCCCCCACGCAAACCACAATCAACGTACCTACGGCTAACATGAGCCTACCCGGCTCTCCCTTCGGACTCGTATACGCGAGGAACGATATCGCTTTTGCCGGCATGGGCCACCAGGTGATCATGTTAAACACGACGACGTTTAAGCCAACTCTAGCTAGAGAATTTCCGCTTCCTGCACTTCTTAACCAATCTCAAGGAGTCGTTAGCGGTCTGACTCTATCTCACGACAAGCGTTACGTGTACGCATCCGTCGGTCCCGGGGCGGTCATACTCGACGTTGAGAAGGCTGTCGCTGGTGATACAAATCCGATTGTCGGCCTCCTACGTGGCACGACCGGAGACGGCGCGATTCAAGTGACATTATCCAAAGACGACAAGTATGCATTGGTCACACAGGAATACGGTACCAACGCGACTCTTTTTCGCGGGACTATTGAGGTCTTCCAAATTCATCACGGCTTAAATGGGTCCATTGCCGGTACCAGCAAGGGGTATACCAGGCTCGGATACGCAGTTGTAGGCACAGCATTCTCTCACGACGAGAGCAAACTCTACGTAACGAGCGAAGTTACCAGCCAAGCAACGTCCGTAAATGAGACACGAGGAACACTTAGTGTCCTTGATGTCGCGATACTTAAGACCGATCCCTCGAAAGCTCTTCTTCATACTGTTGATGCAGGCTGCAGTCCAGTCCGGCTCGCTGTCTCCCCCGATGGTAAGCAAGTCTGGGTAACGGCTCGATTAAGCAACAAGCTTCTCGCATTCGACACCGAAAAGCTAGACTCGGCGCATCCTGAAGGCGCTCTTCGGGCGAGTGTGCAAGTAGGTACTTCGCCCGTTGGCATTGCCATTGTCAATAGAGGCCGTCATATTATAACTGCAGATTCAAATAGGTTCAATTATGCGAATGCTACTACAGGTCTAACAGTCGTTGGTACCGAAGCAGCACTGTGGGGAAACCAAGGGTTCCCACGGATATTGACCGGCTTATTCCCGCGTGAGTTCGCAGTCAGCCCAGATGGAAAGACGCTGCTAGTTTCAGAGTATAGGAGTAAGGCGATCCAGGCGGTAGACATCACTCGTCTACTATGATTCACAGCGGAGAAATCTCCGAATTTTGATATTTATCATAAATCACGTTGTATTCATCAGAGTGGTTGGCACTTCCTTTGGTGCTATGAGGCTTGGTTCTAACGTATTCAAAAAAATGCCTTGCGATACGACGTCGGTCTTAGTCTTATAGCTGGACCGGTATCTACCTAAGGACCTATTCAGGTATATATAAGGTTGCGTGCGGACATTCTTAAGGCCAATCGGCATATACCTAATTGGCACGAGGGTGAACATAATTGTAAGGCTTCGCATATAACAATTGTCTCACGTTTCCCACTTGCGTACCTAGTTTTCCATCGATCCACCGTCAACTTTCATATTCCATCTACTTCCGCCATGTCTGTCGGCGACGCGATTGCTGTGCTTGGTCTGCTTGAGCGCATTGGCACTGAAATACGTAATTATAGGCATGCACCGGCGCAGTTCCAAGAATTCAGTGTCGAGATAGACTTCTGGTGCAGCACTCTCCGATGCGTCCTTCGCCTCAACCCCGAAGATGTGGTTGATCCATCAAACCTTGAGAAAATTCGAGCCATAGTAATGAATTGCTTACGACCGTTACAGGACCTCGCCAATAAAATGCAAGTCAAAGAAGGTGTTCTTGGGCATTTCCGTACAACCAGAAGTGTCAGCGCCATAGGGACAAGGCTGCATTGGTCGATAATACATAAGGACGTTGAAGAGGCGAGGAGTATACTTATATCCCAGATGAATACTATGCTTATCCTCTTGGGTATCCAACAATTGTATACGATATTCAGGCCTCATTTTTGCGAGATGGGTGACTGATGCGTCGATAGGAGTACAGGGAGACATATATTCACAGAGATGCGAAAGCATGATAACTCTGTATCAAAACAAATTAACGACTACTCTAATGCTCTCATTGGGCAGACTTCGTTGATCCTAGGAGCCGTTTCCTCAACCCCACACGAAATTGACGACCTTCCTTCTAAAATAATATCACAGACCCAGCAACAGTCCCAGCAAGCTAGTATTCAATCACAAGGCATGGCTACAGTCACTTCTCGCCTCGAAGACTTGTCATCGAATGTTTCAAAAATTTCAACGGAGGCGAAGAAGCAAGCAAGCATTGTAACAGAGATATCCGGAGGGCTACTTAATCTCCTAGAGCTTGTCAGGGAGCTACGTCTCTCGTATCATCCCCTCTCCATTGTAGTAACCTATACTAATAGACCTAGGTTCTTAACATGCATAAAGGAAATACTTGGGGCAATTAGTCACAATACGCAAGTTTGGGGTTCAGCAAAGAAGCAGCGTCTTATACGCTAATTGATTGATAGGCGGTCCTTACTCGACATTACGAACCAAATGAAGCGCATTATACGCGCAATTGAAGCGATCCCACTACATCTTACTGTCGACATAATCCGCTTCGACGATGCGCTAGGTGTGACTTGGGGCTTACCATTCCAAGCATGTAGTACTTGGGAGGTATGGACGATGGAAAATCTAGCTGATTAAAGATGCTGATATTGCTAGTCATTCGAAAGCGTGCTTCGAAATGTAGTTTTCGCAAATAATAGAGAAGGTGTAGAGTACGTAAAAACCAATCGATATGCCATCCTATTACCCAAGGAAAGGTTAAGGCTTGATCCATGGAGCTGGGAGTGTCGAGCCAAGAGTGGCATACATATCGAACAGGCCATGTTGATGTTTGGAGCCAAGACCGCGCGCCAGCAATGCCCTGGATGCCAGCGGCCTAGTCCCATTGTTGGGTACGGCGACAGACTCTGGTAGGTCCCTGGATATATTTGGTGCCATTCTAGCGCTTACTATTGTATTCTAACAACTTAATTCCAGTTCAGGTTGCGGCCTACTTGCGACTTTCGGTTGGTCGACCATACTTCCTACCCGTGACCCCCAGACCCAAGAACTTCGCGGTCCACCTAAAGTATTTGGGCCACTACCACTACCAATACTACCGCCAATGCGGGTCGTCAAAAGCCGCCCGTTTCGTCGAATACACTATTATCGATTTCCAAAAATGAAGGGTACTATTGAAGAGGCGCTAGATATATTGCGCAACAACGAATATGATTTGGCTGCCAACTTTTGTGCAGGGCTACAATACCTTCAGGCTGCAGAACATAACTCATCCAAGCAGGATGCAAGAAACTCAATACCATGCCTGGAAACTATCGTACAATTAGGTGAGGGTCCACAATATGATTATGCTTCTTAAGAATGGACATATTCAAGGAAATACCGTAATAACTGATCGTTGCAGAGGCCTTTCGCCCGGTGGTGTGGCATCTATTAGCGAGAGCATACCTATATCTTGACGATTATCCAAAAGCCCACGCCGCTATACAACAAGCAATTTGCCAAGATGAGAATATTCTAGCATACTGGATGACTGCTGCCGTCTTGTATTACAAGGTTCGACAGTATCATGACTCGCGGGAAGCGATTATCCAAGCTATCCGTCTAGACCCAGACCATTGGTTACCTCAGTTTAATTTCGCGATTTTGGTAAGATGTTATTTATGTCAACTAGTCCAGGAGATGCTCACAATTTACAATAGTCTGATAACGTTGGGGAATACGAAGAAGCGATCGCTTGCTACACGGAATGCCTTCGGATACAGCCGAACGTATCCGCTGCTATAGCACGTCTTCAGGTGTTGGTGAATCATAACTCTCGAGATGTACCGGACTACCATCAAGTACATCATATGCAAGACTTCAATATTCCCAAATTTGAGCAGGGCTTTTCTAAGTTCGTGGACGAAGCTTCGCCAAATCCGAAGGAACAAAAGAGCTGAACGGAATTTTCGACGTCGGTCTATGGAAGATTAGGTTGTCATCAGACAACACAGATAATGGACATTACCTGTAGAGTACTTGCTTGGTTAGGTCGATTCCTTTAATACGACAATCACCAATTCCCTGTTAGGTACAAATGGTGCGGAGAATTAGTTGAGCTATCAGTGGCCAATACTCGACTTGGTATAGACAGAGTAAAGGAAAAGAGGGGTACCTCGAAACTGTCCAACTTCGCCAGCTATTCATACTATTACTACGAAGATATACCAAAATAACTCGGAGGTTCGTGATTAAATATTAATAAAAATGGCACCAACCTTTAGAGCGGATCACATAGGGTCGTTGTTACGACCCCAGTCCCTTCTAGACGCTCGCTCGGAGCTCTCATCGCCTTCAAAGATGTATTCGCTGAACATTCCACAGTCAGTAAAAGATGCGGAGACTCAGGCAGTTCGCGAGGTAGTACAAGCACAGCTGCATAAAGGAATTAGACCCATTACAGACGGCGAATATGCCCGCCACATCTACTATGGCGGCTTCTTTGAGAAACTTTCTGGATTTGAAGCCAAGCCAGATCTTCCCATCCCGGATGCCTTCCGGACCGACTTCCCTACAACCACAGGCCTAGCGAAAATGGGCGCGACAACTCGGGCAGCAGTTGTCTGTACCGGGAAGATTGAGTACAAGGAGTCTCCGTATCTTTCGGAATGGATTGCACTTCGCGATAACTTGTCCCAAGATATGTGGCGTGAGGCGAAGTTCACTATCCCCGCACCTAACTATCAACACATCCAACTCAAACCAGGAACTGCATGGACTCAACAGTCAGGTTACACCTCAGATAAGGAGTATTTCGATGATCTTGCCAAATGCTATGCAGCTGAGCTCAAAACGCTCTACGATGCGGGTCTCCGCAACATTCAGGTGGACGATCCACACCTAACGTACTTTTGTTCCCCTCAATTCGTCGAAGGCTGCGAGAAGGACGGCACAGACGTAGATGAGCTTCTAGACCTCTATACCCGGACACATAATCAGTTGTTAGCGAATAAACCGACAGACTTGCACGCGGGTATGCATTTATGCCGAGGCAACATGTCAGGGTCCACATATTGGGTCTCGGGCTCATACGAGAAGATCGCATACAAGCTATTCAACGAAACGGACTATCAAACCTACTACCTCGAGTTCGACGATCTAGAGCGCGCGGGTGGCTTTGGCCCCTTGAGATTTCTTCCTAAGGGGAAAAACGTGGTGCTAGGTCTTATCTCGACCAAGACGCCAGAACTAGAGGATCCAAACACGATAAAGGAAAGAATCCACGCTGCCGCTGCAGTAATCGCTAATGCACAAGGCATTGCCCCCAAAGAAGCTATTGGGTATCTTGCCTTAAGCCCTCAGTGTGGCTTTAGTAGCAGTAGCTTGGCTGGCGGCAAGGGGATGACGATGGAAAGGATGTGGGAGAAACTACAACTTGTTCGCGACATTGCCCGCGATGTTTGGAAATGATGACAGTTAATTATTTACTTCTAAAAGACTTATACCGTTTCTTTGTCACAAATTATTCTCAATGAACAATAGCATCACATAATCTTCAAGTCACAAATAGTTGTTAAAGAATAAATAACTCAATGCATTGCTTCGATACCGCATATTTGTGAAGTATCAATTTATAGTCTTACTCGAAAACTTTTATCTTATTCCTAAGTCCGCTTATTTCTCTTAGGCCTGGGTACAAAACTAAATTGATACCCTATCGTCCAATATCCATAATCGTAGTAAAACTCGAGAGTTGAAAAGGTCCCCCATTAGGCCGAGTTCTATGAAAGCAATGTCAGTGAGGAATAGTGCAATAAGGCCCTTACCACGTCCAAAGATAGGGAGGTCCATCCCGAAAGCGAGGGGCAAAAACAGCGTTGAAGAGTAGCTGGAGGCATATCACATGTGTGAAGAATATAAGTTTCCATTGGATCGTATCCGTCTCGAATGCGAGCATAGGGCGAGTACCCGATACAAGGAATGTTGTCCCCATGATCGCATACCTAAGCAATGTACCCGTCTTCATCAGAAGAAGCATGCGGGAGTAGTACAATACTCCGATCAACATACCGGCGCCCGGCAGGGAAATTAAGTATACCAAGGTGCTTTGTAGGGCGTATAGCGATTTGCCAACCAGGTCTTTTAAGCCATGATAAACTTTACTGATTAGCAGGGCGTATAGTGATTCGCCTAGGTATCTAATCAAGATCCCCAACCTATTAAAAACCATGCCAATTGGTAATGCATACAGCGAGTCGCCTAGGTATCTAACCAAGCTCTTTAACCTGTTATAACTCGTACCAATTGGTAGGCCGTATAGCGATTCGCCTAGATATCTAACCGAGTTCTTCAAGCCATTATAACTCGTAGTTGTCAAAGCGTATAACGATTTACCTAGGCACATGCCTAAGTTCCTCAAGCCATAATATCCCACGCGGAATGGGAAAAAGAAAAACAACATGCCAATTATATAGAAGTTCTCGGTAAGAAACCACATCACGAAGCCTACCAGGAAAACGTTCCATATGTCTTTGGCCCTTTCTCCAAGAGTTAGCCTTCTCTCCTGCCTGTTTTCAGAGTCCATATTATAAGCATCTGTCAATTCCTTTTGGGCATTCCAGTTGCGTAGACTTGATCGACTACTTGCGCGGGGCTCCATAGCACTTAATAGTAGGGGAAAAAAAGATTCACTCTCTGATAGTTCTGCGACAATAGCGCACAACTCAAACAATCCGAATCGAAGTCGATACAGCTCACAATTAGCATTGATTTTAACTGTAAATGAACAAAGGCCATTGGTGTTGCTTAAACACTCTCGAAAAAAAAGGGGGAATCGACCGTTCAGTGCGACTAAGGAGTGAACCCGCCCAAGATGTAAGATCATAGTCCACCTAACAATCCATTCTCCCATATATGTACTTCTGCATCCTCCATCCTGGCAATATATAAGGACTCAGGCAGATAATCCAATATACAGCTAGATACATGTATCAGTATGTACTCAATCGCGAATGCGATTGGACTAGGAGTCGCTCAACTTTACCATGACGACCTCATGTGGGAGATATCAATAGAAGTCAGAGCGAAACAATCGCTCACAACTAACTCAAACATCATTTCCAACCCCACCAGTTATCCACAAATTGAGGGCTTGGTTTGCTCGTGATCCATAACCCAACGCTTCAAGCTAGAGTAGTAGGGAAGTCTATCTTCGTCGCCAGCATATGAGGTGCTATGACTCCCGTCACGAAAAGCCACCCTTGCCTCTTCCCGTCATTAGTCGCCGGATCTATAGCAACGATCACAGCTGTCGTCGCGCCTCTCAATGAGCTCCCGTCATCCGAGAACACGAGTATTGGCTTTTTTCCACTATCCTCGCTATCCTTCTTTCCGGCGCTTGCGGGGAGGAAATACACAAGACTCGTTAGAGGGGCTTTTCCAGTGGGATCCTTGTAGTTTGTAAGGAAGTCGCCCGCGCGTCCGATGCCGGGAAGAAGGTACCCGCTGTAGTCCTTGCCGTCAACTCCAGCATAGGGGTCAGAAAAGAAGAATGGGTTGTCAACGACACCGTCCGCTTGGATCGAGTGAGAAACGGATAAGGTTTTGTTGTGGTCTTGGAAATCCGCAAAGTAGATAGAGCCGGCCGTAGCATCCGAAGTCAAAACCTGTCCGTTTGGACCCCAACCTAAGCCATTATTCCCCGGGACCGAGGTAAGGCTAACTGTTGCAGTGACGTTGTCGGCGTCGTTTGCATGCACGTGCAAGAGGTCGGTCCATGCCGGGTGGAATAATTCTTCTACAAGACGCATATAACCATCGAGGTAGTAATGGTCGTTGGTGACGAGAAACTCATTCTCAGATAACGCAAGGAGATCGTTGGGTGTCCTGATTAACGGGTGCGATATCGAGCGAATATGTTTTGCCTTGTTGCTTCCGATCTTATGCACAAAGACCTCGACACGCGAAGCTGCTTTAGAATGTTCTGATGAAGTTGGGGTCCAAAGTGGGTTTGGTAGATGGTTTATGGCTAATATGTATATGGTCTTTTGGTCATCGGGAGGAGTATAAAGGCTGATCCCATGGGTTACAAATATATCCGAGTAGAAATTTTCAAGTGAGAGTTTCCGCGCTTTCATAGTCTAAGATATTTGATGTGAGTTTTCAATCACTCGGCCGAAATCGATGGGCAACATGACGACGTACCTTAGGATCAATCACTACCAGTGACCCGGAAGCAGGGTTTTTCGGGTAATCTAAAGACCAAGCCCTATATTCCATACATTAGCCTCATCGATGCTGACGCTTGCATATCTCCTGCGAGATTTCTTCAGTGGAGACCACATACCCTGGGAACCAGCCAGCTGCTTTAACAAGATCTCCTTGACATGCAGAATACAGCAGGCCAGATTGTTCATGGTAGTGAAGATCCTCGCAAGCGATTGTATCCTGGATGATATGATTCTCGATGCCGTGGACGTTCTGCCATGATTCCAGCGGTCGTAATAGCCCTAGAACTGTAATTTGTTGCTTGACAGGGGCGTACAGAATGGCTAAGAGCCAAGCAACGACGATAGTGGTGAGGTACAAGATGACCGCCATTTGTCTATATAGCCTATAGCATCACGGCCAATGCGTGATTAAAAATAGGTTTTGATTCAGTGGTGTCGGGGTGAGAAGGACTCAAAATAGTTGAGTAAAGTGGAACGCCTTAAACTGAGGGGAACCTGGAGAATATGGGGACCCCACCCCTCACGACGATCGCTAAACCTCATCTACAAGGGGCCATTGATAGTGCGATAGTTAGGCAAGTAGTGCGTCTAGGTGCCGAGGTAGGAAAGGATTCTAGGTGGAGGGCGGTAAGCCGGGTCCCATGCTTACAAGGGCCGGATAGGTATGTCGGAAGATGACAAAGATCAGTAATCTCACAGTACACTCGAGGTTTGGTTCGGCATATATAGGTCACTATATACGTATTTATAATGAGGAACCAGATGGCTAGCATCGTCCTATAGGATCTGGTGCTACCGTCACCAGCAGGCCTTTATCAATGAATAGCCCATGGCTATAAGTAGTCAAGGGTTTCTGGGGGTTTACAAGTTGTATATCGAAATGTCGGAAAAGCTACCTCAGGTGTTAGCATGGTACCTACCTACCTAGGTAGGTAAGCAAGCCTCATACGTCAGATAGAGGCATCTAGGGCGATCATACCTCAAAATATATCTTGTTCAGCTCCATCATCGCGATTGGTTTTCCAGCACACATCCACCGGCCATAACCAAAAGCAAGCTCGACTTGTCTCTGCATTTCAAGACGCGTCTCTTCATCAGCTTCAGTTAATCGTTCTGGCCTGAATAGATCTGCATCTTCACCGAACCTAGCCTTTGATCGAAGGAGTGGCCAAAAGTTTACGCCTATCGATGTTCCCTCTGGAATAAATTTACCGTCTATTGTGTCACCACCATGGGGTACTTCCTTCGGCATCAAACTAGTTACGACAGGTCGCATTCGCAAGCCCTCGAAAATAACTGCCTATATTTTTATGCCGTCAATTTTGATATTCCAATTGAAGGAAAAATGACCTACTTGAAGATAGGGTAGCTCTTTAACCTCCGCATTAGTGATGGGACTTGATACCCTACCGTCATGGACGGCCAATCCGACTTCGTCCTTTAACCGGTAATATACTCGTGGGGTTGATAATAGGTGTAGAAATGTGCATCGGATAGCTGCAGCAGTTGTATCTGAGCCAGCTGCGAACATGAAAAGTGCCTCAACTTCAATTTGTGTCCGTGGGAGGTTATATCGTGCGAATGAACCCTTTCATATCGAATCTTAGATGTCTACACTTTTATGGGAGGGATAATGTGTTAATTTATCTCTACAAACTTACCAACATGGTTTGCTCCTTTCCTATATCCGATTCGAATAGTTTCCGTACCGCTTCTTTCGACAAGCTTAGGTGTGATGATTAGAATAAGAGGTGAAGGAATCGAGATCAAAGGGGAGACACCACTCACCTCATGGCTTTCCCTAGCCCTGTAGGATCTGTTTCTTTGGGGCCAAAAAGCTTTAAGCCGATCGTGGAATATATGATGTTACGGATCCAGGGGACGTCGGACGACAAGATCACCATAGGCATCGCTTTTCCCATTGCCTCGTAAAATTGATAGCAGTCCGAATCGGTTTCCAAGCATCCAAATTCTTTCCCTAAGGCTACTCTAGAAATAACATCCAAAGTGAAGAATGATATGGCTCGAGCCAAGTCCAGGGGGTGATATTCCCCTGAACCAGGCATCGAGATATATTTCCTTCTGATCAAGTTAACGAAGCTATTGACTTGGATGTCAACGTCAGCTTCGACATTGGGTGTATCGCGACCGCTATATCCAGGAATGACCTTTGCCTTGAGTTCATCGTGAATGGATGGGCTCGGTATAGTAAACATGCTAGGGTGGTAGGGGTTAAATCGGCTACCGGAGTACCATTCTGACTTCCAGTATTTGCTTTTTGCGCTTGACATGCGCTTCATAAGTTCTGGGTCGTCCGTCAAGATAATGTCGGGACCGATCCGAAAAAGGGAGCCATACTTCCTGCCAGCGGCCTCGAAATCCTCAAGCTGGGTACCGTTCCAGCCAGTCCGAGCGAGCCATAGATATGAAAACGAAGCCAGGAATGGGCCAGGAATATGGCGAAGTCGGTACCATGAATACACAGCTGATATTGTATACCAGCCCACGATAAGGAGAGCAAGAGTTGCTAAAGGCCCAATCGAGTTGAGCAAGTCTGCTAGAAAAGACATGATGTTAGGACCCTATGAAAGCATGAAGAGGTAAGGAAAACACCGTGAACGGGCGCTCTTCACCTACTCTTCTACGGACAACACGGCAACTTCTTATAACTAGAGCGCCATTTCACTAGCTTCATCGGTCGAAACTACGACCTCGATGAGGAAATGATAATATCGCTGACTGCATCATTATGTCTCTAATAGCACGATATCACCCCTGACATCGTTACACTACCCATGGAGCAATGATGGGAGCTATCGTATACATGTGAATCAATCGCCAATCGCACCAATGCCACGCCCATCAAGGTAGTTGGCATTATAAACACCAGAGAAAGAAAATACCAACAGTTGCATCGACTTATACTACTATGGCCTGCGAGATATAGAAGAACAATATCGACAAGACTTTAGAACTTCGTCAAACCATTTGTTTTGCAAATACCTACCTAGGTATGTATTTCCTATTAAGATGTTTATGGCGGGGGGGGACCTACTAAGGTAATTGAAGAGAGAGTTCTGTTAGTGATGTTAAGGGCCTACGTAGTAGACAGAGTTTCCGTCAGCACGATTACACAATATCTAACTCGCTACCGGCATTCGTCCGCAGCGAGCTAATAGGTTCCCGAAAAAAGAAATGGCGCGGTGGGGAAGCCCTTGCGGGGTTGTATCCGCGCTACTGGGATTCACTGCCCTCCAAATTTACCTAGCCTATCGAGTACCACCCCATTTAGCGGCTGGCCTAGAAGCCTTAAAGAACACTAAGTTCTATTATTACAGCGCAGTTTCTAGCGAACAAATAGGTACCTAGGTATTCATAAGCACTAATTGAAGGCTACCCTTATTTTTCTCCCAACGCTTCGGTACTTCTCTTCTCTTAGAACCCGTCCCGTCCTCACCGCATTTCAGCATCACCTACCTACCTGGTGCATCACTTAATTTCACATACAACTCAGTGTGCAGAATAGCAGTTAATTATATCCAGCCCTAGGCAGCGCTTGGAGAATAGAGCAAGAAGTCGACACATTCAAAAAAGAATATATGTGGAAAGGTATTCTGCGAACGCCCAGTTCATTAAGGTAACTTTCCCGAACTTCTAACACAATGCACACGTCCTTGTATTTATCTAGAACATTCACATTCTATACGAGGGGCCCTATGGCAGTTTATGCCCTTATTGCCATATACAGCAGCATTATTCTATTTAGGTAAATGGACATTAAGAATAGCATCATTAATTAGAGGACTCTGCCTCGGTACCTAGGTAGTATCGGGATATGGTAAAGATGCGCACGGTGGGTTTCAATTGGGTAAAACCCGCAATCCCGACCGTGCCGGACCGCTGAATAAGTAGGTGAGTGTTATCTAATTCATAACAATATCTCCATCATCATACTCTTTCCTATCCTTCGCTTCTGGTGTAAAATGAGATGGCTAGTCGCCGGGAAACGCCCGAATCGCTCGTCAAAAAGAGGGCAAGAGACCGCCGGGCCCAGCAGAATCTTCGCGACAAGCGCGTTGCCCAGGTCGAAGCCCTGAAACAGCGTAATAGCGCTCTCAATAGCGAACTACAAAGCCTACAAAAGACATGCTACGACTTACGACAAGAGAACGGGGTCCTACGAGGCCGCCAAGAGCAAATCCAACACCTAGTAAATTTATGGACGCGTGGACCCTCTCAACTCGATCCGAGTAGCATCGCGAGTCTAACATTAGAGGGAACCCAATCTTGTTCTCCCCCGCTTAGTATAATCCAGCCTCGATCATATACCGATGATGCTCAATCGGATGCTCATCAAACGCCACCGGAAACTGGTTCTTCGCCAACAGTTCAAATCCCCCAAATGAGCCCTACGCCTTTAGAAGATCTCACTTTACCACGTTGGAATATGACACCAGTACATTCTAAAGACGAGGGAGCTCTATCAGATTGGATTTCGGTATACCTCAGCAGGGCGGACCTCGTGCGTTCATCACCAGAGGACCCCAAGCCTGTGGAGCTCCTATACGGTTCAAAGACCAACTTTCTTGCCAACGCCATCCACGACGTTACAAGACGACGGCCGTGTCGTGATCCGGAGCGCCTCGCTGGCGGGTGGTTAACTTACCGTTTAGTCAAGTGGATGTTCGAGCCAAGCGAAACCCGCTTCGCCCGTCTGCAAGACTTCCAAAAACCAGTAGCCGAACAGCTTTGCCATCCGCATGCGAGTTTTATCGACTTCATGGTATGGCCAGCGCTTCGAACTAATTTCATCAAGAATCAAAGCGCTTATGATCGGGAGGAGTTCATCGGGCTGTGGACCTGCTGTCTTAAAGTCCGGTGGGCCTGGAACAAACGCTTTCTCGAGCCGGATGACAACGGCGAACTTGTGTTCAGTACCGATTTTTATAACACTTTTACTAAACCTGAAGGCTGGGGCCTCACGAGAGATTTCTTAACACGATACCCAAGTCTGTTTATTGGTTTGGATATTCAATCAATACATTATGAATTCGCTGATTTATAAAATTCGTTTTCGAATTTTGTCTAACTTCGTAGCAATCATTACCCTGTGTCTTATAATACTTCGAAGCAAAGCGCGGTTAGCGATATCTTCCCGCAACGCAGCCCCTAATTCGTCCCCTCGGCAGGGCGGCCTTAGGCCTAGCAGTGCCTCCATCGCAGGCCCATAACACCTATAGCCAACATTGAGTAGGCACCTAATAGCTATAGCTGATTTCTAATAGAGAACGACTAACTATCACAAACGTAAAGAGCACAACTTCGTAATACAGGTCGGCAGTATAATCCAAGTATGAACACTTTCCCATATATAAGATACCTATATATCCATAATTACACTCTAAAACTATTCGGTTTCCTTCAGATTCCAGTCTTCCTACAACCATCTCTGGGTTTTGCTCACGAATTATATACCGCATCTTCCCATCCCACTTGCTAATAATTACGGAATACCAGTATTAACCCCCGGCATTAACGGGTTTAAGGTACACAGGCAACTCCGGCTTGTCCCACAGCGTGTAAATCTTCTGTCTCTTCACCCAATCTCGTGCTTCCGGCGCAAGTTCAATGTCAAATCTATACAAGATTCGAGCGAGGATGAGTCGCATTTCCGCATAGGCCAGGCTAGGGAAAATAACATCAGTATATATCCATTTAAATGTGCTAAGTATTGGCTTCTTACTTTCTTCCAATGCAATTTCGAGGTCCAGCACTGAACGGCTGCATGGCGATGAGATTGTCATTGGCGAATTGTTTATCACCTAGAAATCTCTCTGGGTGGAATTCGTCGGGCTTGTGCCAGTGCACCTTGCTATAATTGATCGCCCACTGCCATACGGCGACAGAGGTCTACACGTCACTTCATTAGCCGAAAGCATTATAATAGAAGGGATGGAGGATATCTTACGTCTTCAGGCACATAATTTCCAGCGATTTTGAAACCTCCTTTTGGCACAACCCTCGGCAGGCCAAGCGGAACTGGAGGGTACATCCTAAGACATTCGTCAAGGCATGCTAACATATAGCTGAGGCTACCGACGGAGATCAAAGTAATATCTTTCTCGCTGCTAAATGTTGTCCTCACTTCACGAGTTAGTTTCTCCAAAACATCGCGATGCGATCCTAACAAAAAGAACGCGCCACTCAGTAATGTTGCGGTCGTCTCGGAGCCGGCATTGATTAGAAACATGGCATTCAATTCGATTTCGCCGGGTGCCTTATAAGTTAACCACCTGTTAATCCTCGAGATTCCGCACAAAACAGGTGCTGTACTCACCAATTCGTTCTTTTTCCGCACAAGACCTTCAATGAGATCAGGTCTCTCAACCTCAACCTCCATACGCTTACGTATCGTCTGGTACGCATACTCAATATTCTCCTTCCGCCCCTTCAACACACGATGTTCCTGAAGCAAATACAGTACATAAGCCGGTAAATACTGTCTCAACGCGCGCATAATCGCATGACTCCTCAAATTCTCCACAATCGTCAGAACCCAAGGGTGATACTTCGAATTCTCCAGACATCCGAAATCCGAGCCGAAACCCAGGTTCCCGATGATATCGAACGTAGTAAAATTGAGCCAAGCGCGCATCTCCAGAGCCGTTTTCCCATCGCTGCA
The DNA here is from genome assembly GCF_022578975.1 of Hypoxylon trugodes. Classification (NCBI taxonomy): domain Eukaryota; kingdom Fungi; phylum Ascomycota; class Sordariomycetes; order Xylariales; family Hypoxylaceae; genus Hypoxylon; species Hypoxylon trugodes. The sequence goes on from NW_026250021.1 coordinate 1,948,168, forward strand.
TTTCTCTTCTAACCGATGGATGAGTAAATCCACATACTCTCCAATACACGGCTCCTGCGCACGCATCGAGCGCTCGGAGAACCCGTGCGAGAGCTGGCGCCGCATGACGCTGTGCAGTTCGCGACCTGCGGTGGATACGTTATGGGGTATGCGGTTGCCGACGAAGCGGTAGAAACGTGGGTCTTTGGCCATTTCATAGGACCCGTGGTGCCCGTATATGTCTTTCCATGCTTCGGAGTCGATGAAGGATAGTTCGTTTGGTGCGATGCGGATCACGGGGCCGTATTCGTCGTGCAGTTGTTTTACGATTTGGGGGAGGTGGCCGGATAGAAGTTTATGGGCGCGCCAGAGACCCGTTGCTCGGCTGGCGAGGGGGCCGGGGTAATTGCGTAGGGGGTGCAGAAAGATGTTGTAAAAAACATTCAGGGCGAAGGTGATGGTTGTCTATTATGTAGAGTGTTAGTATTCACTAATATGTCCCATAGAGGGTTTACTTACCCCAAGGACAAGCGCGAGCACCAAGTGCAATGGGTTGCCGATGGAATACTTCCAAACAAAACCGAGTGCGTTTTCCATGATGAAACAAAAGTTGCGATCACGTTAAGTCTTTGGATAGAGAACTTCATTACACCACGCCCCGAACAACACGAGGAAATTTACTTTCCCTTTTATATACCACATCGTGTGTTTGATAGAGACGTCACCAATGATTAATTCCCATCGAATATGCATAGCACAAACAATCCCTATACGCTGGAAGCGTAGTATACCACTTATTAAGACGTGCGTGTAAAACTGAATCAGTGGGTAGAACTCTTCAACATCCGATAGTATGTACGATACATCATGCATAAATCCCACCTCCTCATCCACGTATTTCATAGGTGGTGACCGGCGGAAAGTTCGTCGTATGAGCATTTGCTCTCTCCCCTTTCTCCGAGATAGGGTTGTATCTTCAAGGTTCTCGAGCACCCACAGGTTACATGATAATGTAAGGAATCTCGGGAATAGCAAATAAGAATTTAGCCAGTACCTATTACAGGTGAGTTGTTTGTCTTGGGGTACAGTTCTTGGAGACTCTGAGGCAATCACACGTAATGGTATGACCTAGTAGATATATTGTACCTCGTAGAATGACATTATGATATGAGTCTACCTTAGGTAGATTTCCTAGTATAAGTCGACTCCATATTATTTATATACGAGTACACCAATTATGTGGTGTAGATCATTCGAGGACCTGCTGCAAGGCAAATACTTACAGGATGATTCCAGGCACCTTGGGTACACGTCCGGCAGTGATTCAACGGCGGAGACCACTGAATCAGCGTCAGCGGCTTCGTACCTGCAGCCGCAGCCAAAGCGGATCACTGAAGGTCCGACGGCTGTCATTAAAGGTTTGCTATGAGTATGAATGGAATAAGTCTAATTATGATCTATTAAACCATAAGAGAACATCCATTCTATCCGACGTATCGATTTTCACTACTGGCTATCAGGACCACTCGGATTTCAATCTCGCGCTCGCGATTGACGAAGATGGCCGAAAAGACGAGCGCCCATCGAACCCCGAAGACAACATTTTATTCCCTTATTATACCCCCTAAAAGACCAGAGATACCACGGCATGCTATCGATATCAACCCGGCGGGGTCAAACACGAAGTCGACGTAGGCCGTCGGCTGTGAACTCCGGGTACCGAGACAACAATGCTGGCCCTTATAAATATAGGCCTGCGGCCGTCGATACCCAGGTATTTTATACCTATTCCCGTAATGGAAATTAAGGCGCCTCAAGAAGTAATCAACCAACACTCTCCCCAAGTGTTAAAAGGTCGTTACCCAGCCTCGAGTATCAAATACCATCATTGATGGAAATAGGTAATGTCCGGAGGACGAACCGGGGAATTGTGCCTCGCTACATTCGAAGATCTTATGAAAAACACCTACAGCAAAAAGATTATGTCAGAAGGCATGCCAGATCACAAGATCCTATTCTGAGCCTGGCCTACTCCGCGTTCAACGGGTATTAGTGCTAACTCTTGTTGGAGAAAGTCGGAGAAGAAAGTCTGGGACAAGCAATTGAATACCGGGCTGGCATGTGAAGAGACGCTAAAATACGACGGTACAACGCTAAAGACTAAATTAATAAGGGGAGCAAGGGCGCCGACATGTGCCTCGGCCGTTTTTATTGTGGAGTCTTCTGACATCAGCGTTAACGGTTTAGTGCACATTACTGCTACATTACAGGGCATTACTTAGGACTTTTTTGGAGCTTGTACCGGAACTCTACAGGCGCAACCAGCCAGATACCAAATACATCCGAGGTTCAACTGACTTGGGAACTTAAAACATAATCAAGGTTGTCGCCTCTTGTTGAAATCATTATTAACCTTTGAACTATTCCTTCCATATATTCTTGTTGTATCATCTGGCCTTAATATACCTTAACCTTTGAAACCACTATATTTATTACCATCTCTATTGCGAAACATAACCAGAACATAACCAGAAAACCTCAAGAATAAGCAACAATGGGTGGTAAGCGCTTCCCTCAGTCATTATATACTAGCAGTAATGACGGAGGTGGCTAACAAGTGAAATAAACTACAGCACTCGACCGATTAACACAAATCTCGGGCCAGATCTCTGGCTCCAAGTCAGCGCGAGAGAAGCTATTCCAAAAGAGCCCCGACGACGTAAGCTCGCTCCCACTCCTCGAATACCACATATCCACCGAATTCCCAAACTAACAAGCCGAACTATAGATTGTCGTAACAGGATGTCTCCGAACGGCATTCACAAAAGGTGGCAAGGGCGGATTCAAGGACACGCAAGCGGCTGACCTAATGGCCGGTGCGCTAAAGGGCCTCCTAGAGCGTTCTAAGATTGACCCTTCTCTTGTTGAGGACGTTTGCGTCGGTGAAGTCCTAGCTCCCGGCGGTGGTGCTACCGAAATGCGCGCCGCAGCCCTCGTCGCCGGCTTTCCTGAGTCTACCGCCGTTCGCACCCTCAACCGCCAGTGTTCCTCCGGTCTCCAAGCCTGCGTCGACGTCGCCAACCAGATCCGCGCTGGAATGATCGAAGTCGGTGTCGGTGCCGGTGTCGAGAGCATGAGCTTGCACTATGGGTAAGCCTCGATTTCCTCCCCAACTCTACTCCCTCCCTTCCCCTTACTAACTCCCAAACCAGCCCCGGTGCTGTAACCGAGTTCTCCGAACTCCTCGAATCCCACCCCGAAGCCGCAAACTGCAAAGTACCAATGGGCGTACTCTCCGAAGACATGGCACGCGACCTCAAAATCTCCCGCGCAGACCAAGACGCCTTCGCCGCATCCTCATACCAAAAAGCGCTGAAAGCGCAACAAGAAGGGCTCTTCGACCAAGAAATCCACCCCCTAACCGTCCAATACACCGACCCCAAGTCCGGCGAAACTAAGACTATAACCGTGAACAAAGACGACGGAGTACGCCCTGGAATCACACCAGAAAGCCTATCCAAGATCCGCTCCGCGTTCGCCGAGGGTGGATCGATCCACGCGGGTAACGCATCGCAGGTCTCGGACGGCGCAGCCGCTGTTTTACTCATGAAGCGATCTACGGCCGAGCGTCTAGGCCAGACTATCCTAGGTCGCTTTGTAACAGCCAGTATCGTGGGTGTTAAGCCCTTACTCATGGGTATCGGTCCCTGGAAAGCTATCCCCAAAGCGCTCGAACTCGCGGGTGGTCTTACGGTTGATGATATCGATGTCTTCGAGATCAATGAGGCGTTCGCGAGTCAGTGCTTGTGGTGCGCAAACGAGCTGCACATTCCCAAGGAGAAGATCAACCCCAAGGGTGGCGCCATCGCGTTCGGTCACCCACTTGGATGCACGGGTGCCAGACAAGTCAGCACCTTACTATATGAATTAAAACGCCGTGGCCAGAAGGTTGGTGTTACGAGTATGTGTGTCGGTACCGGTATGGGTATGGCCGCCGTCTGGGTTGCCGAATAAATGCTACAATAATTAAGGGAAAATATGTGTTCAGGTGTATACTAGTACTACGTGTTACCTGTTTGGAAACGTCATCTTGGGGGGTTGTCGATATATCACCACATATATGAAGTCACGAACGAGGCGATTTGTTCGGGGCGACCAAATAGCATTGTGTATATATTATCCTTTCGGCGTTTAGTATCCACGTTAAATATGCCATTTCGTACTCCAACATTTATCGTCTTTCCCTACTTTAGAGTAGATGGCCAAAAACTTGTCTAAAAAGTTAGAGCTATCCTGTCATCTTTCGGTAGCGCGGTATCTTCGGGCAGGCCGCAGGTTAGATCTAGACCATCCAAAATAGCCGTTGTTGGTATGGTGGGCTCTTCGTACTAAGAGGAGAATCCCTCGACGGTGCTACCTACCCCCTTTTCTTTCGCGAGCCGAATGATCTCAAATCCAACCACTAAGTCCATAAGACCCAACCCCACACTCTTGTATATGACATTACCGGCCGTGAGCCAGCGCGCCAGGTGATTGTCCTGTCCAGATTGCTGAGGTTGTTGTTTCGGCTGTCGGTCATCCGAAACCACTCCTCGGCTAGAACTTCGTCGATGATGGAAAGGAAGAGAAAATCCGCCGCTACTACCTCTTCGGCTAGGGCTGCGAGATGAAGAGCGCTTGCTTCCGCTACCTGAGTTTCCAGATTCTGATCCATAAACCGTCGACATGGCCGTACCCGTCGATGCAGGATCGGATCTATCGAAAGATTCGCTTACAGAGGAAGTTTCCGAACTCTGCGACGCCAATGACTCATCTTCTTCCTTAGCCAGTCTGTGAATCATAACCAGTTCACCCAATCTACAACTTGTTAACAATTTTCCGTATTTGTTCAACATGAAAATATCTAAGACTTACTCAACAAGCTGCTTTGGCTCCAAGCCTGCGTCAATAATCTCACCTGCCTCCTTCAACGCTCCGTCTAGTGTATCCACGACGAGGACTCCACCTTCTGTCGCGTGTTTATGATAGTGAAGGTGACCAGCCGTGTGAGTCTTCGTTGCTTGTAGTAACAACTCTTTCGGCAGCTCCCGCATATTTCTCTTGTAACTTCCCACTGCCACAATTAATCTACCCTTTCTACGGCCTTCATGGTTCGTTAAGATGCTTGCATCAAATAGATCCTCCGTACTAGGCGTGCAACAGTAAATAACATCTGCTGCTCTCAAGTGGTCCTTCTGTAATCTATCAAACTCGCCATAGCCTGGGGTGAGGAGACTGAATTCTGCTTGGTCCCAGCCTTCGCGTTCCTTGATTTCCCGGGGTATTCCGGAAAGCTTTTTAAACGTGTTTCTTGCGTTATCGCTAAAGCGCCGGTTAATAATGTATACTTGACGGATACTGTCTCCCCGGAGCATCAAAGCTAGTCGGATATGCCAGTACGCTTGTAAACCCGAACCGAAGACGGTCAAAGTTCGTACCGTAGCCCGTTTAATGAGAAGACAGGAGGAAGCAAGCGCCGTGCGAAAAGCAGTCAAGTTTTGCGCATGAAGGAATCCTACGGGCGGCCCTTCAGGCGAATATAAGGTAACCGAACCAGTAGGTCGGATGGCAGGCAACGAAGGGTCGGCGGACGGCGATGAAAGAGTGACAACTGGAAGTTCATCAGCAAAGGTATGCTTAATAGAGCCAACTTTGTACTCCAGTGTACCAACCTTTTACCGCGTGGCCTAGTGTGCTACATGATGGCATAAATAGCGTCGTGGCACCGGTAATTTTAGAGCTTATGACAGTGCGCTCGGGTTGGTGAACGGTGCCATCTTGTATGGACTGGGTGCCAGTGGAATACTCGTGAAGCGCATTCTTGACTACATCCACGAACTGATCGGCCTCTGGATGGCTTAGGTTTTCCAGCAAGCCTTGGATTTGTTCGTCGGAAAGTACCGTCAAAGACATTGTTTCCGACTTCGGATATCGTACTTTTTTATATGGATACGATGATGTAGAAAATTGGTTGGTCGTTACTAGATAACTGGGTGTACACGATGTCGTAATAATGGTTTTTTAGGAATGAAGATAAGAATATTAGCCATCGGTTGCCTACGTTACCTTCAAGTTACGCAACGTAGGTGTGTATTAAGCGAACTCTAAGGTATCTCGGGATAAACTGCCCGTTTCCATGTGAGAAGAGGGCCGAGTCTCGGTACCGTTGGTGAGTCGTTAAAGGCTTGGCTGGGGAAATAAAAACACAACACAATATTCTTCATGTTTTACAAGATCAAGAGAGAAAGAAGAAAGCCTGAGTCAAGAAGGACAAGATTAATAAAAATGATATATGCAATACTTCTTTCAAAAAACGCCATGGACCTTGGCGTCGATACACAACTCCTTTCATGCCCTAAATCCGAGGAAGAAGATGGATAAGATGGATTAGATGGGATGGGTGGAAACAGCAGCGTTCGCTGTAATTGGCGATGATAAGAATACCAAGCCGGCGGAACTGCACCTGCGCCTACCTTAGCTGTAGCTACCCCGCTATAGTAGTATCTCACAGGGCTAACCTTAGCTGAGAGTGACGTATAAGTATAGAGGGGTAAGCTTGGCAACTTACGAGAATTGAACCTAAATCGACAGAAAGAGCGACGATGAATTATATTAAATTGGTACTAATTGACCAACCAGAACTAAAACCAGGACATGTTCATCACTCCTACATATACATACACATATACAGATAAATAATATACGACGCAAGATATATGAATATAGGAATCAATTGATCCATATAGGTATTACATGGCAATATATAATGACCAATCAACACTGGCTCCCGTTACTTGGAGAAAACAAAAGAGCTGCGCATAATAAAATGCACATACATGTTGTCGCTAATATGTAGACTTCTCGAACGCCGCCAAGGACCTTTGACCTTTCACCTTCACCTAGGTATTTTACCTGATATTGACATCGAGTATCCGATCCACCAAACAAATACGCTCGCCCGCCATGCGAATAGACGCTGTTAATCCCAGTTCCTCCGACCTATCACTATCTTTCCCGCTATGCCGTGCCGTTCCGAAACCACTCAGTGCGATCGATTAAATCGCATTGGACCAATTGAAGACGCCAATGTATCGCAAAAAAGCCAACGCCGACTTAGAGTATAACCGCCAATCCCGTTCTTTAGCGAACCGACATACCCGCTCCATCCGTTCTAAACACCAACATAGCATGTTTACCCCGAACTACGTCCGTATCCCCAGCACCCACGAACCCGTGGGGACCTCCCTTGCCTGTCCCGAATCCAAGGTCACGGATGCGACCGCTACCAATGTCGAATAGTGTGCCATGTACCTGCAGGCCCCTCTCGGCGATAGCGTCCTGGATCGCCGCGTTGGCCATGAGCACAGCGACACCAGCCTCGACGTTAAGCTCGGCAATGCGAACCGCCCGCTGCTTATCATCCGTAATGGAATTGAGCTCTTCACGGTTTGCATTGCGTAGTGCCTTTAGGGGTGTCAACCACGTGTCCAGCACGCCGCCGACGCGAGCATCGCCCAATGCTGCTGCCGCTCCACCGCATGAAGAGTGCCCGCACAGTACCACATGCTTGACCTTCAGGTGCGTCACAGCATACTCGATAACCGCCGACGTGTTAATATCGGTCGGCGAAATAATGTTAGCGATGTTGCGGTGCACAAATACATCGCCTGGCTGTAAGCCAAGAATCACTGTTTCGGGACAGCGGGAATCAGAACACCCTAGCCACACTGTATGTCGCGTCGCGATCGCTCTAACGTTAGCCGTCTTATTCTTTTTATTTTTAGCGTGGGGTTGTCATTTTCACTCCGGGTCGGCGTGCTTAGGTACAGCCACAAGCCTACGAGCTCCCCACAGCGCAAGTGTCATCATAACACCCACGTCACACAGCAGTGGTAGGATCTTGGGTAGGATATCTCCCAAGACCATGCTAGTGATCTGTTGAGTGGGGCCTCCCTCATCTCGCAGCTCAACAAAGGGAAAATAACAATACCAAGATGCCAAGGAAACAATGAGGTGGAGAGAGAAATGAATAAATAAATGAAACCAACTTACGGATTGCCGGCGATTGTCCTGAAGCCAACTTCGGGAAGAAATCCGGGTTTTGATGGCCTTTGTAACCGGCCCAGGCTTGGTTCGAACTCAGCGCGTAGGCAAAAGCATCTTCTGCGGCCATGGTAAGCAAAAATATGTTCCGTTTTCTTTTGTTCTTTTTCCCAAGACGCTACCCTCGCCAATCTCGGGATCTCAAAAAACAATTTAAGCGTATTTTTAAAATAGGAGGTGCCGGTGGACCACCACAACCCCTGTTGGATCCAGATCTAGGAGCAACTGTAACTCCTTCTTGGTGGGGTAGATTAGGGGCAGTAGTACGGGGGTTGAAAGAAAAGAAGAGATTGGATTGGTAATGTGGCTAGACTTACGAGGAGGAGCAGGCATCTTGGAAATCTAAGATGTCCTGGGTGTTGCGCCCTTTTATATGTGCAGAGGAGGTAATATGGTGCTCCGTATAATGGCCACGGGCGGCGAAGCGGCACACACGCAAGATCCCACCCAAACGGGAGTGCAGGATATCAATGAGCGAATTAGGAAGTCCCAAGCCCAATCAGATCTAACGCTCGCCCACTTTCTCGTCTGTACACACCCACCACTAAGATGGATTCAGTTCCTGTTTTTCTCTCTGCTTTGGCTAGGTAAAATATCTCTCGATCGTATTTCGAAGTCGTGTGCTCAGCTCGCGCGTTCGGGTGTCCGTCGGAGGAGGCCGTGATTGTTCGGAGAGATGAAGATCGCACGATGATTTATATGTGTTGATAGGTAAGCGGATAAGCTTAAATGGTTTATTGACAGAAGGTATGTTTCCAAACAAAGAGGACGTTTCCCCAGATAAAGAATATGTTTCCCCAAATCTAATTTCAATCTTGGTGAACCAGGTAGTAACCATAAATGGGATGGAACAAGTATGTATGTACTAGAGAGAAGGGGGGGAACAGCTGAGGAGGAAGAGAGGAACAGGTCTCAGAGTAATACTAAATAAACCTGACGCAGCCCGGCGTCAGCAGAAGCAGCAGTACACAGGACCACAGCACAGTCCTTGAGGCTTTAATTATTACACACACTGGTTGGGTCTATCAAGATCAAATACAGTAGGATCGGCTGAACCGGAGTCCGGGGTAAAAAAAGAAAGTATTGTATTGATTTATGTATAAGTTTGATTGTCGTACATAAAAAAAAGCAAATATACCATCAAGATTATATCTAACATGTATCAGGGGATGCTTGTAATCCGGACAGATTAGATGAGATCCCAACCTTAATAATGCCTTAACTCTTCGTCTAGAGTTCCCCCTGGTCCAAGTAATTAGCTTTATCTTTCTACCGGATAGAAGTTTGATTGTTAGATATGAAAGTGTTATACACAGGGCTCGTGGATATTATGAAACTTGTCGCAGGCACGAGGCGCACAGATCGGCACAAGCGCAACATCTTTCACATTTTCCGGACCATGGGAACGAGATAGCCTAGGTAGTAGTAGTTGTATAATGCATACCTAGGATACTATCCAACTACGTAAGCAAATCACAGTGCTTGCTGTAAATGTAAGTAAGAAAAGTCACGGACGCTAAAGCTACTGCATGTATTACATAGCTAGCTACATATTATCTAGGTACATTATTATTACGAATCTAAGCGAACGAAGAAAAGAGCGAATGAGCGAATTGTAATGTGATGTATTTAGTATGTCCGAGGAGAGGCGAGCCAATACCCAGACGCCCAGCCAATAACCAATCTTATATCTAACGTTTTGTCCCGCCCGCTGCCTCCGCCGCCGCCAATCTGCGAAGCAACCATAAACTGCCAGGAACAGGGTGTTGAGCGTGGTACCGCAGATAGACAGAAAGCGGTGAGAAGGAGGAGAACGAGACGAGAGGACAGATTGGGTACACAAGAGAGGGGACGAGACGAGAGAGGAGAACGGGTATCACGAACTAGTAGCATAGACATCTAGGAAATATCTCAAACGCAAAGCGCCTTCGAGAAGACCCCCTGATCTTCTTCCCTGGAGCTTGTTATTCCCGGGGGGACATTACAGGTAGTATACCATGCACTTGCACATGCTCAAGTCCATATTTCCATACACGTGTACATAATAGATGGGCGTCGCGCGGTGTAGAATACGTAAGCTGCGCGAAAAGGTGAGGGGGGATTTATCTTAGTAGTTCGTTTCCTGGTTCGGACCCAACGGTCAGGAACACTTCCTGTATCAATGCCAGTTTTGCCCAGGTCCCAGGGAAATGCAACGCTACGAACGAGGCTGGCTTGGCTTCCCTTGGCTCTTGGCTTGGCTCTCGGCTCGGCTTGACCATCCTAATTCGGTAATCTTTAAGGTTCCGGTACGCTTTTAACGTGTCCGCTCGTAAATACGTATACTAGGGGGTCCACGTGCTGAGATCTACGGAGGACCAGATAATTCCAACTTATTAATGGAAAATACCAAGAAATTCAACGCCTCAACGCTGACGACCAAAAAACCGTTGCCAAGACTTGGCTCTAATACTGGAGCATATCAACATAGTAAACATAAACACATTTCACAAATTTATCTTGGCCAATTAATTCATTCATTGTCACATTGGTCGTTGGTGAAATTCTGCAGAGCGAGTAGGCTGCGTGCAAATCCATATGGTTGGTATTCCCTTTTACCTCCTCCAACGCCGGAACTGTGCAAATATAGAGAAATTCATGACCCGTGACCGACCAACCGCAATGCTTTATTTAGCTAGCTCAGCTTTAGACCTTGATGGCCTGCTCAAGAGCCTTCTTCTTCTTCTCGATGCGCTTGTTGGCCTTAGCACCCATGATACCACCACCCCATTGTCGTCGAGCGTTCTCGGAGTTGGCTAGGTAACCATCCTTGATGGCGCTGACGAGCTTGGAGAGCTCGTTCTTGTCCTCGGATCGGACCTCGGTGATGGCGAGAACAGCGGCGGTCTGGATTTTCGTTAGTCAGGTCACATGTAATATGTGTGTAGGTTAGAACGTACCTTCTTGTGGACAACGGTTCCAAGACGGGCCTTGCCCTTGATGATGGCGTACGGGACACCCATCTTTCGGCAAAGAGCAGGTAGGAAGATGACGAGCTCGATAGGGTCAACGTCGTTGGGGATAAGGACGAGAGAAGCCTTCTTATTCTCAATGAGGCCAACAACATGGTTGAGACCGTACTTGACAGCGTAGGGCTTCTTGCTGACATCCTCCTTCTTCTTGCCCTCCTTGATGGCGGTAGCCTCCTTGACCAATCGCTCCTTCTTCTCGGCCTTAGACTCGGGTCGGTACTTGTTAAGGAGCTTGAAAGCCTGGGCGGCAGTGTTGCGGTCGAGAACGTGTTGGAACTGAGAGATCGCAGGGGGGACCTTCAGGCGCAGGTTGATGATCTTCTTTTGGCGTTGAAGACGGACATACTCGGGCCACTTCACCATGCGCGAAAGGTTGCGCTTGGGCTGGATGTCCTGGCCGATACCGAAGTTGCGGGGTCGCTTCTCGATGAGGGGGTTCTATCGACATGTTAGCATTACCTTGAATGGAATTGGAGGGGAAGGATTGAATATTGTGGACTTACCTTGGGAGCCTTCTTGGAACCCGCCTTGGAGGCGAAGGGGGCCGGGGCGGCCTTCTTACCGGACTTAGGAGGCTATCATTGAGAAGACAGACATCAGCAAATGTGTTCCATTGACTGTAGTCTATCTTGAACTCTAGAGAGATAATCGCGAGTGGCATTTCTGCGCACCGCACGAAAAATCTCAAGCCAGTTCTTCACCAGCGTCCGAAGACGACAGGCGGAATTAAAGCAACTCAAATATTGAGTGCCATTGTATCATTGAATTAAGTGCATAGGCACATCAATTCTAGGAATCAGGAGCTTACCATGGTGATTAATTTGTCGTGTGGTCGTTGTTGGGTGAAAAGACTGCGACCAAAGTTGAAAGGTGTGAAGAATGAAAAATCTCGTTAAAAGTTGCGAGCTGGTGGAAAAAGAGAAAAAGTTGTGCGTAGGGTTTGCGCTACTGCTGGTAAAATATCGGGAATGAAATCAGCTAGATTAGAATCGGACTAGTGCGCTTGCCCCTCGCCGATGTACTTTCGTACCCGTCTTTGCCCCACCAAGATTCTTTAAAGGTTCTTCAAGGTTAGAGTCAGCAACTTTAATCCCATATCGATTGGGTTGAGTCAACTTTCGTTTGCATTTCTCAATTCATATTTATTAAGTCAAGCATTATTTCTAAATCATTTCTCCTTTTTCATTTCTGAAATCGGTTACTTGACTAAGCACAAAATGCCACCAGCACTCTGCGCTATCTGCAAGACAGAGCGAGCCTTAATCAAGAGACCCAAAAATTACCAGAAGCTTTGCAAGGGTTGTTTTATACAAATATTCGAAGATGAAGTACACCATACCATAACTTCATCACAGCTATTTTATCCAGGGGAAACAGTGGCTATAGGTGCATCAGGGGGCAAAGATTCAACCGTCCTCGCTTCGGTGCTTAAGACCTTAAACGAAAGACATAACTATGGAGTCAACTTGATACTCCTCAGTGTCGACGAAGGCATTAAAGGCTACAGGGATGACTCCTTGGAAACAGTTAAGCGCAATGCGGTACAGTACGACATGCCACTCAAAATAGTTGGCTACGGTGAATTATACGGTTGGACGATGGATCAAGTCGTCGAGACTATCGGTAAGAAGGGCAATTGTACCTACTGCGGCGTTTTCCGGCGGCAGGCTCTCGACAGAGGCGCGAAGATGTTGGGAATCAAGCATGTCGTCACTGGTCATAATGCCGACGACGTCGCAGAGACAGTCCTCATGAACCTTCTTCGAGGAGATCTGCCACGCTTATCGAGGAGTACGAGTATCGTTACTGGAAGTGACGCTAGCGAGGTTAAAAGGAGTAAACCACTCAAATATTCATACGAGAAGGAGATTGTGCTATATGCGCACCATAAGAACCTCGACTATTTCAGTACCGAATGCATCTACAGCCCAGAAGCCTTCAGAGGAAGCGCCAGAAGTCTGATCAAGAACTTGGAAAGGGTTCGTCCTAGCGCTATATTGGATGTTGTTCGAAGTGGTGAGGATATGGCCAGATTGGTTCCAGGAGCTGCACCGAGCTCCTGCGGGTGTGATGGGAAAGCCACCGCTCAGCAAGCCCCTACTGACGAAGAAAACATTGATGGCTGTGGTTCAACAAACGGCCGAACAAATGGTGGTGAGATGGCAGCGATGGAAAAGCGACTTAGAGAAAATGAGGCTGCTGAGGCTGCGGGTCTCGAGACGGAGATCACAACAAAAAAGACCGAAACCCAGCATCACGTCAAATCGCACCAAACCAACGGTCAAGCTAAGACACCAGGCACAAATCTGCCCGTCAGGTTAAAACAAAAATTAGGCACCTGCGAGAAGTGTGGCTATATGTCGAGCCAGAAGTTGTGTCAAGCTTGCATGCTGCTAGAAAATCTAAATAAGAACCGAGCAGAGATTACAATATAGATATAGCATGGATTCGGCGTTTGGTAGAGTTGGGCCTGGTCGAATAGATGAAATACGATACCCCGAATGAAGAGGATTTTTGGCTGAATACTGTTGTAACAAATAAAATTCCGTATCAAATGCTATATTTCATGGGCTTTGTACAAATGGCTACCCGTTGCGAAATATTTCGTCCCCTCTTTTCCGTCTCTCTCTTCTGTTTACGTGAATCGCTTCTCGACCTAAAAACTCCGTCAGTATTATGAACATACTTAATCTTTGAGAGACCAGAAAACCATACCCTCCAAGGGTTGTTGACCTCGAAGCCGGTTGGGGCTATGGGCGCATCGCTTTGCCCTCGTAAGAATCCCGTTAACCGACGGTCTCGGTTCATCACTGTAGAACGTCACGTCAGCTCCATCTGCATTTCGAAACGTTGCACCCCAATTCGCCGTACTTTGTCTGTCCCATTGATCCAATGATCGTCGTCCTCTCTTGCCACCGTTTTGCCAGTTTCGGAATTTCGAGAGACCTGCACCAGTCGCGCCGAACATCTAATGGGCATTAATATCCGAGGGGGTCATTGTATACGTTCATCATCGGTTGGGGTTCTCACGGCAAGGATGATTCCATAAGGAATCAACGCTTCGAAGGGAATCGCCATTGCGAAATTATCGGTTTATTCTATGCTTAAAAGTTAATATGGAAGCTACTTAGATCTATTGTCTATCTTGAATGACTTACTATCGCGTATTATTGGATGTTGATATTTGCAATTGCTCCTTCGGAGTCAATCGGTAGGCGAAGCGTGATATTGCAAGATGAGGTCGAACACAACAGCCAATGATGTAGAATGTTAAAGTGCGACGGCTAGCCTGAGTAATCTGATGAATTACATAAGCTCAGCAGCTTATTGTATGTGGTCCAAGCTTGGATTCATTACATAATAGCCCCTACATGAAGTACTAGTGATGTACCCACTTAGCAAGTGATATGAGCTGACTAAATGTGGAGCTCGGCAAGAGCTACACCACCGTCAATCATCAACCTTCGACCATTTCAAAGCAGCGCGCAGTACAACCATCTTATCGTCGCAAACTACTTTTTTCAATACATCATACACCCTTTCAGTCGCGATTTTTTCTGGTGACGCGTCAATCACTGACTTAATCTAGAAATTTTCATAATAATCAAACAATAATCACCCCCATACCCATACTTAGCGCGTCTACTCCTCTCGAAACTCCGCCGCATTAACCCTCCTAAACCCTCAAGACTCAAATGTCATGGGTCGCGCCGATATTCGATTCCGTAAACAACATACAAATATCCTACATCCACACACTTTACGCCGCCCAAGTTTGTAAATATTACAATCCCTTTGCGACAAGCATGCGACGAAACCCTTCATGACGCGAAACGGTGCGATTCGGAGGCCTTGGAATATTCCCTTGCCATCACCAACAAGCGCAATCCAACCCCTATAAATACACCGAGTAAATCCTTATCCGACTAGTCAACACCCGTCAACTGTTCGCGCCGTACCACATTAATGAAGGCGATGGCCAACGCACAACTTATGCAAGAGGAGCTTCAACAAAGTGTAGTACTGTCCGAAGAGGATGCTGAATTTGAGGAAGATTTACCCAACGACACAGTGATGATGGACAGCGCCTCCCTTCCGCCTCCTGACACCTCAGGAGGTCAAGATTACATACAGCACAACCATGCGGTAGTAGACTACGATAGCCGCGGGGAGAACGAAGTCGACGATGGAAGTCCAGGCGATGAAGGGCGTCAAGCCGAAATAGACTACGAGATGGAAGACGTACCAGCCGAAGAGGACGATGCCGATCATGAAGAGGAGGATTCTAGCGTTGAAGATGGAGATCCTCATGATGATGATGACGATGCTTTCGACGTTGACGCCGAAGGGGAGGAAGATGAAGAACCCGTCAGCCACCAGCCCGTCGATCCAAATGGAGTTTCCAGCGATGAAGACGAGGCGGAGCACGAAGTCGCCGAAGAAGATGATGAGAACGAAGGAGTTGGAGCTGTTAAAATAAAACCTGGCGACACCGATGAGGAAGATAGCGAGAGCGAAGATGACATCAGTCTAGCCTCGGGCTCTAGCGATCGAGAATCTGCGGCTGAATGGGAAGAGGCCGTCGAGAACGAGGAGGAGGATGAAGATGAATCCGATGCCGTCGACCCCAATAACTGCATATTCTGCAAGAATAGCGAGGAAAACGATCCAGCAGAGGAATTCGAGGCCTACCTCTCCTGCAAAGGCTGTGGCGAACACGGTACGTGGTATAATTTTGCGCAAAATCCAGCCAACGATCTAATTTTATCCTGTTTAGCCCACCAGCAATGTGCCCGTGATGAAGGAGCTCTTGATGATAAGAATAGTAAGTTAAATACTCATTTGTTATTTCCCCAAGTCAGGTTACTCACCTGTTTGTATAGACGAATTGAATTGGAAATGTCCAGATTGCGCAGCCGATGATGTGGGTTCCGATTCTGAAGCCGAGTTTGTTCGCGAGAACATAGGAAGTGATCACGACATTGAGCCAGACGGTGTCGATGTTGATGATAATGATCTATCGCCTACATCAGCCAGCCGAGCGGCTGCTCCTAAATTTGCTCGAGATCTGCTTCCTTCCCAACGTGGTCTAAACAAGCCAGACTCCCATTCAGTTTTCAATCAATTAGTTCTCGATGAAGATCCCATGGATGGTTCGCGAGTCCTACGAAGAAGGAAGACGTCGTCAACTGAGCCTATCCCCGATGAAGAAGTAATGTCGCTACGCAAACGAAGAAGGAACACATCGGATGAATCCATCCAAGATGAAGCTAATCAGGAACAAGCTAATGTGACGGAGTCCTCGACTAGGGCCCGGTCAGGGCGATCCCTGCGGCACAAAGCGTCAAACTCAGAGGCATTATGTACTGTCGTCAAGAAGTCGCGGTCTAGTCTCGTTGTGAAAATGCGAGTGGGTGCCACCGAGTTGCATAAACTTTCCCATAATTCAAGGTCGAAGAGAAGAAAACGAACCGGCCGGGTAGCCGCATCTCGCCCTTCTCGATCCTCAAGAAAAATTACAACAACACGAGCCGCGGCTGTTGCAGAACCACTTCCCATGGCCCCATTCTTCCCTTCCAGCTATTCCCAACCTTTCTATTCATTCTACGATAAAGAGCCAGATGAACTTAAGGGCAAGCCGTATGGTGGTATATTATCCGAAGAACAAGCAGACACAACAAAAACCCTGCCGACCAAAGATGATCGACGAAGGTTTGATGAGGCCAAACAAAAGGCTGAAGAAGAGTGGAGGAATCGCTTGCTTGCTATGCAAGCCGAAGCCGAAGTACCAGTGAAGAAATCAAGAAAACAATCTGGTCCTGCAAGCCAAATCGAGTGCATCGAATTTGGCGGCTGGGAAATTGACACCTGGTATGCGGCTCCGTACCCCGAAGAATACAGCCGTAATCGAGTGCTGTATATCTGCGAGTTTTGTTTGAAATACATGAACTCGGATTATGTCGCTTGGCGACACAAGCTGAAGTGCCCGGCAAAACACCCTCCTGGTGACGAGATATATCGACATGGATCTATTTCGTTTTTTGAGGTCGATGGTCGAAAAAATCCAGTATATTGCCAGAATCTCTGCCTTTTGGCCAAACTCTTCCTTGGTTCCAAGACATTATACTACGATGTCGAACCATTCTTATTCTACGTACTTTGCGAGTATGATGACCTAGGTTATCACTTTGTCGGATACTTTTCCAAAGAAAAACGAGCGAGTAGTCAGAATAACGTGAGCTGTATTCTCACATTGCCCATCCATCAGCGAAAAGGATATGGCCATCTACTCATCGATTTCTCGTATCTCCTAACGAAGGTGGAGGAGAAAACTGGCTCTCCTGAGAAGCCACTTTCTGATATGGGACTTGTCTCGTACCGAAACTACTGGAGATTGATCATTTGCAAGTACCTCATTGACCACACGCCTGAGGACAAATCCCAGAGGAAGGGTATAAGTATCAGACAGATATCCGATGATACAGGAATGACTCCTGATGATGCAATCTCGGCCCTTGAGGCTCTTCGTTTCCTCGTTCGAGATCCTGTCACCCAAGTCTACGCTTTCCGGGTCGACCTAGCCTACTGCCACAAGGAGGTTACAAAATGGGAAGCGAAGAACTATGTTAAGCTAAATCCCAAAAACCTCACCTGGATGCCATATGTCATGGGTCGCAGCAACGCTACGAACTTCGAATTGGGGCCAGCTCTTAATACGATTGCTCCCCGAGAGGAAGATGAAGATGTAAAGACTGTCCAGACCCTTGCGGAGAGTGGTATAGCAACTGGTGATTTTGCTATAACTCAACCCACAGCACCAAAGTTTCTTCCAGATGCGGAGCCTTCTGTTCTTGAATCGACAGAACCAAACGACAATGCCCCTGTTGACACCAAAGAAGATATAAAACCAAACGGAATTGGCAAAGAAAATGCCGATATTTCCAACGGTCAATCAGAGGATCAGATTACCTCGACTAGTACCGGTGCGGACATCCCAGATGATGAAAATAGCTGGCTAAAGCCGTATGAATCGATCCCTGTTTCTAGGTTCACTGTTTTTCCTCCTATCAACAATCGACGCACGGCTGTGTCGCGCCTCAACTCAACTGTCGTCAGACCAGCACCATTGCCGCGTATACCCCCTCCGACTTCACGACGAGTCGCACGCCCCAAAGTCCGTCGTACAACCGGAACCCCTAAAGTTCGCAAAACGCCAAAGGCGAGCTCTGGGAAGCGCAAACCTGGCGGTACCGGCCGCGGTCCTGGTCGTTGGCCAAAGGGCACCAAGAAAAGCGACTACGGCAACGCCGATAGTGGTCCTGGTTTGCCCCCAGCGTGGATTGAGAAACAACGACAGACGAGCGTAGCTAAATCAGTCGACGATACCAACACCCAGGATACGGTGCAGGTGCAAGTAACGGAGACTAGTAAGAGCCATAAAGGAAAGCAGACCGCTTCCCTCTCCGCTATCTCAGCCGATGATGTTGATGGAGGCGGAGCTGTTTTATCAAATGATGTCAACGCTGATACTGTAATGAGTGGGGTTGGCAACGAGGAGGGCGAAGGGGTAGAGGCAGGACCGGCATAAACTACCTTGCCCCCTCGAGTGAGCATTCGAGGCGATTGTTCGAATGCTGGAATGTAAGATGGAGCGTTCGTGTATATTTCATAATGCCGCCGCTGGTGTGCTTTTAAGCAGGCTTCTTTAAAAAGAGAATATACCGGTAAGGCAGAACAAACGGGTAGGGCGCGTCGCTACTAGTTAGTTCGGAAAGAGACGGGGATTGGGCGTCTAGGCGACGAATGGATTACCTATCGATACTTGCCCAACCTACACAGCCACTACTGCTTCTTGCTTCGCAGTTAGGGGCTGATTAGGTGGTTGCAGTGCCTATGTGATTTAGATACCTACTTAATGGATTGCTTGATTTGTGCGTTGTTCGGCTTGTTCGTGATGTGTCTGGAGATTTGAAGATGTAAGGGTTGTATAAGAATCTGATGTGTAAACTTATTGCCTAGAAACTTTATAACTACCTACCGAAGCATTGGTTAGCAAAATGACATGTAGTTCTTGTTGGTGTTTCTTTATGTCGAACTTGTGTCCGGAAGCAGTCGCCAACGAGTCAATCATGCTAGGTACATGTAAACGGTCAAGTGTACATATAACAGATATTCAATCCGTCTCTTTACGATAGGTATAACTGATAGAAGTAAATATCCAGACGTCGCTGATGTATTCTAACATTAACCGTGCTTAGATAGATCGGCTAGTATTCATTATACTACATGCAAGCTATAGCTATGATTGATATTGTCATCCTATTTCTAGGATATAGGTAAGTGTCACCACCAAGAAACACGTTTGTGGTTTTGACGGAACACTTTACCATTCTTTCTATATTCCTGGCATTTTTTTTATATCCATTTCGAATCCGTCACGCCCTGGCTCGCTTCCTCATCGACTATTTCTATATGTAAGGTCGGGCGGGTCAAGACGACATAAATCCCCTGAACGACTTTCATATGAAGTTGTGCCTCTTAATTGTGTAAACTGTCTATATGTATATATCCTTATACACATATCATATGTAAGATATAAATGCATGTGGGCCTTCATTAATGTATGTTTCAGCCTCGTAGAACAAGGGATGAACCAATAATTTACGACACGGCTAAACTTGAACTTGTCCAAATCTCATTCATCAGATTTCATTTCAACGCTTCAATTGGCGTCCTGTCATTTTTATTCCTGTTCTAATACAAAATAATGGCCTCGCTGGTCCGAGGTAACCAGCAGATTGGGCAGTTATGAAGCGCGATATCATAAACTCAGTATTGCCGGGCCGCGTAATACAGATGCTATTACTCTTGGCCCTGCATCAGCTTCTCATCTCACCCGTCATCGCCTACACGGCCTTATCCGACCATTTCTTGAAGCTAGTCCCCTCGGGAGGTCCCGACTTTGATATCGACAATGGCAAACTATTAGCGCCTATATTGATTCCGCGCGTCTCCGGCACTCCCGGTGCGGCAACCGTTCAACAGCATTTCGTGAATTTCTTTACCAAAGAATTGCCGGAATGGAAAATGGAATGGTACAACTCAACTTCGACGACACCTGTGTCCGGAGGTAAAGAAGTCCCGTTTGCGAACCTGTTATTCAAGAGGGAGCCGCCATGGGTCGGCGAAGGGCAATCCAATTTATTGACCCTTGTGGCTCATTACGATAGCAAATATAGCCCTGAAGGGTTTATAGGCGCTATTGATAGCGCTGTGCCCTGTGCTATCTTGATGCATGTTGCGAGAACACTAGACAAATTTGTGATGCAGATGCACACTGAGATGTCTGCACTTGGTGAAGGTGGAACTGTCCCGATGGATATGGGTGTACAAATCCTCTTCCTTGATGGTGAAGAAGCATTCCAACAGTGGACGGATACCGATTCACGTTATGGATCAAGGTAAATACTCACTTAGTACTTGTTTCTAATGATAACGTATAAATCTGACAACAATTTAGAGCGTTGGCGGAAAACTGGGAGAGCTCACTTCACCCGGCAATGTCATTCTACCGTAACCCGCTGGATCAAATTAGCATGTTTGTGTTACTGGACTTGCTTGGCGCTGCCGAACCTACAGTGCCATCTCTTTTTGCCATGACGCATTGGGCGTACAAAGCCATGGCCAACATTGAGGATAGGATGCGCAAGCTAGGACTCCTAGAATCGACACCGAAACGTCCTTTTATGCCCGATGCAGATAAGAAGGCGGCTGATTTCCGCCCTAGTCATATTGAAGACGACCATACGCCTTTTATGTCCCGCGGAGTTCCAATTCTACACATGATTACCTCCCCTTTTGACTCTGTGTGGCATACTATGGACGACGATGGAGCGCATCTTGATATGCCTACTGTACGTGACTGGGCGAAAATCGTCACGGCTTTTGCCCTAGAGTGGTTAGATATGATGGAGGTCGAACCGAAAGAGGAAACCGAGGCACCAACGACGGGTAGATAATTTTCCTGTGCAATTTGACTGTTGAAATCTATGCGTTTTGAGTTTATGAGAGCGATACTGTGTATATATGACATGGTTTGGAGTTTTGGTCTCTAAAGAAACTAATTGTATCTTAGTATCTGATAGAAGGAATGTATATTGACTCGGATACTGCTATTTTGGGATGCGCCTGAACTGGCCTGCACATAATGTGTAAGGCTATTGGGATAGTAAAACTGTACGTATTGAGAGATATAATTGTTAGGATCGGCTTGCTTATTTGTCGACTTTGATGTCCAATAGTAAGATGCCCCTGACTCATTCCCCTGAATCAGTTAACAGCGCATTAAGAACTCTTCGTCACAAACAAATACCAAACGGCAACACATCCATGCGCACTTACGCTAATCCGTACACTGCCTACCAATCCCCTCAAAGGATCTCCTGGCCGAGGCTAAATAATATCCGTGGATATATAACTATTGCGCTCAAAATACTACCCAGACACATATTTTAATAGTATTCACCAGTAAGCAACGAGTTATACTTTATGTATAAAGATGTTGTGCATAGGTGTTGCATAAGATGAACCTTGGAGGGTTCAATTGAAGATTGAATGACTCCACTTGATACGTCATCCCCGACTCAATGAATGGGGTGACTGCCTGCATGCGAAGGTTACCTCTCTTTTTTGTACAGTACCACCTAACTTTGTACCTACATATAGTAACAATGCAGGATGGGTACTTAAGGGTTGTATTGTACTACGTAGAATGTAGAACGGGAGAACTGCAGCAGCAGCTAATAGGTACCTACATTGCCTAGGAGGGCTACGTGCTCAGAGGGTACATAACACCGACCAACTAAAGAGCTGGGCACGTCTATGGGGCTCATGGGGACGCTTCTTAATTTTTTGCCGCGTCACAATGGCCACCCGAAAAGCGAAAAGCGGTACGTACCGAGGAATGTAGCACGGAGCAGGTGGACGAACGAAGCCAAGCATTTTGAGCGATCCCACTGTCCCATTATCCCGCTTAACAAGCACTGACCATTAAAGTCTCTTTTTTTGGTGACAACCTTGAATTTCCAGCTATCATATTTCAATTTTTCCCCCTTTACCAATTACAAAAGAACAATTCTAGAGAGTTGAGAATTAAGATAATTCTTACACAATTGTCATTTTCCCTCTTCTTATTTTTTATTAATTAAGGTATCATTATTCGTGTGTTCATTCATTAGTTTATTTATTATTCCTTCTTTCTTTCTTTTCTCGTCTGACAGATCATTAATAAATATATTTGTTAGGTTGCCTTACGTTAGGTACCTATACCTACTACTCAGGGTCCTTCTTAGCCATCTGACGATACCTAATTTACCTCCTACAATCTTAGTAGGCTTTAGGGTAAGGTAGTCCAAGTGCATCACCCAACTAAGGGCGGTGCGGTGCGTCACTTATAACTTACGGTACAAGGCAGGCAAACAAGTATCCGCTACGCTTGTTACGTCCCCTGTTCTTGCACCTAGGCACTGTTCCTCAGTGGTGCCAAGGCCCGAACGCTGCGCCTGCGTCCGTCTTTTTTCGACTCTTGGGATCCATAAGGTACAACGTGTACGAGCAGTAAACTGCATTTACTGCTGCAGCTTTGGGCTCCCCTCCCCCAAACTTCATCAAGTCAAGTTCATTCATCAATTAAAACAACTCTAACTGATCATCCTACTTGACTTTATTCCACCTGTCGCCTCCCTCTTCCTTATACCCATCCCTCCGTCTAAATAGCAACCTTCTAAGCACCGTTTACCATCGGAGGGCCCGCCCTTTACTTTGTGCACTGCGCCTGTGCTTGTGCTTTGTCACTGCCTCATTCCGAATTGCGGGTTGGAATTTAAACAAATCGGGGCTATCGCGGTTCTCTCCCTCGTCGTCGAGTTTGCGCGCACGCTAATTCTACGATCACCGTACCGAGAGATAATCCACCGGTTGGATTGCGCTTTCATTGCGCCCGACTCTCCTAATTTCCTACTGACCACCTTTGCGATCGTCCCATCTTACTACAACACCTAACGAACAATCAATACCTCCTTACATCGCTCGCTCCTCTTGCTGGAGTAATCATCCGCGTCTCCACCTCTACCTCTCTTTCATCCCGACAATACCGCCAAGATGTCTAAGGTTATGAGAAGTGTGAAAAATGTCACCAAGGGCTATTCTAGTGTCCAGGTCAAAGTGCGCGAAGGTTCGTGATAATCTACTACGTCGCCGACTACCTACGACCGATATTTTTGTATCTAACCTCCTTTTTCACAGCGACAAGTAATGACCCATGGGGCCCGACCGGAACCCAGATGAGCGAGATCGCTCAATTAACCTACAACTCGTACGCTCATAGTTCATAATCCGCCACTTAATTAGCCTGGGCTGTATAATCCTGACTGATTCTCTAGGTCGACCGAGTTCTACGATATTGTCGATATGCTCGATAAGCGCCTAAATGACAAAGGAAAGAATTGGAGACACGTCTTGAAAGCTTTGAAAGTATTGGATTATTGTTTACACGAGGGGTCCGAATTAATTGTCACTTGGGCGCGTAAGAACATATTCATCGTCAAGACCCTGCGCGAGTTTGTCTACATCGATGAGGAGGGCCGAGATGTTGGTCAAAATGGTGAGTGGCTTTGATGTGGTAGAACTGGGATCGTTACTGATACGCGCATAGTCCGAGTTGCGGCGAAGGAATTGACAGCTTTAATCCTGGACGAAGAACGACTACGTGCCGAACGTAGCGACCGAAAGACGTGGAAATCTCGTGTTACTGGTATCGAAGAATTCATGTCAGATGGACCTACAGTCCCAGCGCAGCGACGCCAGCGTCCGAGACGAAGCGATGAAGAAGACGATGCCGAGTATAAACTAGCGATAGAAGCTAGCAAGTTCCAAGAGGAAGAGGACCGAAGGAAACGCGAGAGCCGCCAGGGAGTCGAGGACGATGACGATGATCTAGCTAAGGCCATCAAGCTTAGCAAAGAGGAGGAAGAGCGAAGGAGACGAGAGCTAGAGGACAATAACGCTAGTTCGCTTTTCGACGACGATCCCGCGCCGAGCAACGCACCCCAGCCTACCGGCATGAATATGGGTTATCAACAGGGCAGCAATGTTGATTGGCTTGGAAACCCTATCGATCAGAACCAAATGATGCAACCCCAGCCAACCGGGTATATGAACAATGCGTATACTGGATTCCCGGCGAACAATGGCTACTCGAATGGGTTCAACAACGGGTTCGCTCAACCTCAGCCGACTGGCATGTTTGATCCCTATGGCCAACAACAGAACAACAGCCTTCAGCCTCCCCAGCAGCAGCAGCAATTTCAAATGCAGCCTACCGGATACAACCCCTATGGTCAGCAGCCACAGTTCCAACCTCAGCCCACTGCGTCTCCGGAGCCAGCCGTCCAGCCTGGTAGCAACAACCCCTGGGCGTCTAACGGCAACCAAGGCCAGTCTGCGCTTAAGCCGACACCTACTGGTTCCAACAACCCCTTCGCTACCGGGTTTGGACGACCTCAACCGACCAAGGCCCCGACAATGCCTACTCTTAGCAGTTTACAGGCCCTTCCCGAACAGAAGTCCCTTCAAACGTTTACTCCTCCACCTCAACCTCAGCCCTCGTTTCAGTCTCAGCCATCTTTCAGCCAACCTCAGCAGCCCCAGAAGCAACTTAGCGAACACGAACAAAGACTTAATAACCTCCTTGCTAGTGGCGATGGTATGGATACTTTCGGAAATACTGGTGACCTTCGTATCCCTGCTCAACATACGGCACCGGGTACCTTTGTCAACTCAGCGGGCGCGAACGCGAACAAGCTTACTGCGGATGCTACGGGCAACAACCCATTCCTGCGACAGCAATTCACCGGTATGCCGTCGGTATCCTATGGCGCCCCACAAATGCCTGCAGCTACAGGACCAGTGGGCATGAATGGATATGGTGCAGGAAGCAACCCGTTCGCAGCACGACCGCAACAGGGCAACAACAACCAGGGGCAAGACCTCATCCAGTTCTAGACTATTTCTTTTGTGAAGATACTAGCGGTCCAGATCGCGCGCTCTTCATTGGCATCTCGCAATGCATGCATTCTCAGAGTTGGGCGATACCCATCCTGGTCCAGATTTCTTCTTTAGCGTTCTTGGGGGGCCCTCTCGACCGACACGCTATAATGTTAGATAGAGTCGGCTGCTTGAGGGTCCATATTTGATCAGCAAAAAACTTAGAAGAGGATTTATTTGTTTTTGGGTCTTTATGACGCAATTCCCTCTTGCTGACTCGCGTTGTATTCTTCTCGGAGGGATTGGAACGGATTTTCGTACGGAGGGGATAGTAAGGGTCCATAGTTGTCCAAACGAATCATTAATAGAAAAATGATGGACGGATGGCCCTCCTTTTCTAATGCATTTATCACCATATCCTTTTTGAAGTTGAGGTTTGCATTATTGTGATGTTTTTCTTTCTTTTGTCTTGGAATATTGATCCTATTGTGCCTTGCTTATGGCTGGACGTGTATATGTATACATATCCCATGTATATCCATATGTTCACCTGCCTTTCCCTAAACGCCTCCATGTGGTTTTTCCTCCCAATTTTTTGTTTTCGAACCTGTCAATCGAATGCTGAACAGACCCTGTGCGTGTAAACTAAAAAAACCAAGCTGTAAAAGTGCAACTGTCCATACTCCGGTACGCAAAGCCTTGTGGGTATATACAACTCCAACCCCTTATCACCGCCACCTATTACCTGCCACCTGCCATTCCGACACGGGTTCTCTGACGTGTTGTAATCCCCTAATGGTGTAGTGATGTGAATTAAATGGAACCTATTGTTGGTATTTTAGAGGGTTCCATTTCTGTCCACGCTACTCGTCTGCTTCTGCTTCTCTCCACGCGGCATGCTGTTTTGCTTGCATGCTCTAGCGTGATTTAACTGTCTCATCGCCTTATGTCTTGTCTCGAACGGCTACTTCTCGGCTTGCCGCTTTACTTATTCTTCTCCTCTGCATCCCCTTTCTTCATCCCTCGGGCTCGAGTATAGGACAGATGGAAGGGATCGGAGTAGTTATACTCCCCTACTTCCTTCCATCTCCTCCCCGAGGCCAGCGAAGCGAAGCGAGGTAGACATACTCTATCTCACTTGCCGCTTAAACACACCGCGGAGCTGGTTGTTTTCACATTGCCTTCACAATGCCGTTGCGGTTATACGTGGTCACCTATCCAGGAAAATCCCTAGAAACTCCTCACGGCTCACGCCTCCCTTCCCTTCGACATCGAATTGCTCAATCATACCGCGGAGCTCGTTATCCGGTACGTCCTCGCCGAGTTCTTTGACAACGGCGCGTAAATCATCGACGGTTACTAAACCCTTAGCTCCGCGATCGAATAGCGAGAATGTCTTTAGAAGCTCTTCGCGCGGGTCTCTGGAGGCTACGTGTCTGGCGGCTAGGGCTTGGAAAGCTTCGCGCGAGAGGCGGAGATCGACTACGCCGGGTGTTGGTTGGGGCGGGGGTTGGTTGGGCAGGGATGGGAGAGGTGTCCAGCCTGCGCGTGGACGCGCGGCGCTTTTGAAGGAGGCGATTAGGTCGGCGCGGGATAGGTTCGAGAAGCCCAGGGCTTGGAGGGCGTAGCGGAATTCGCTGAAGTCGAGGTGGTCGTCTTTGTTCATGTCGAAGAGGTGGAACTATTTCGTGGACGTGTTAGTTAGTTTTTGGTTTTTTCCCTTCCTCTCATATATGTATGTATATGTAGTCCTGGTTGTACTCACGCAATCGTTAATTTCGTTCCGGTGTTCGTCGCTGATTTGATCCCATGGTTCTGCGGTTTCCGGGTTGCGCACTGGTGGTGCCCAGCGCGAGCCTGGTCTTGCGGAGCCCGGCCGCGCTGATGCGTTGTAGTCGTTCATGGCGCTGCTGGCGTAGTTGTTCATGCTCTCCTCCTGGTTGTGTGTGATACCTTGAGCGCGCGGCTCTTGGGGGATGGCTCTTTTTCTTACGCGACAGTTTCTAAGTCGTGTTGGCAAGGTCGAATAGGTTGGTTTATTCGTTTGAATGGCGATTATAATTAGGTAGGAATTGGCGCTTCGAGGTATTAGAGCTTCTGTCGGCCAGGCGAGCTGTGGTTCGTATGCAATTGTATGCGATTGGGAATTGAGGCTTGCGTCGACAAGAAACACGATATCCAAACGAGCAATTAGTGTGTAAGCTCGGTATACCTTCACCGACGCGAAATCGCGATTTGCGCGTAGTATATATGAAGTAGTCGCGAAGCTCCAGCTAGGGATAAGAGCTTGGAGAAATAGGTAGGTAGGTGACCTGGGGATAAGAGGCGGTATGCGCACGGTTGGAGAAGGGAAAAAAAAGAGTAGAGAAGAGCCGCGCGATAATGTAACGAATTATAGGATGTATAACTTCGAATTCGAGGTAATGATTTGTCGGGTTCAATGGATTATACTGGCCGTATTAATTAAGACGAATGAATTATTATTTATTATTGTACCCTCTCTTTTTTTCCCAACGTTCCCTTTTTCCGTTGTGTATACTTGCATGTAGGTAGGTCGACCTCCTCGCGATGTTTTTTTTTTCTTCTTCTTGCATGGGAAGCCGGTAAGAGGTACTAAAAAGTCAGGGGGTTGGGCGCGGTTCACGAAAATGAAAATGGGATACACGTAGACGCGCTTGATAGGTACTTCCTTAGGCTTGCTGCGGTACCTAAATAGGTACAAGTCTAAGCTATGTCCCACTAAAAATGTAATAATCCCTTCCGGGCTTAGCAGCTACGATGCGCCGTACTTCTACGGAATAGCGCCTATCGCCTAGGTATCCGATGTACATACTGAGGAGCTTCGAGCTTCACCGTCACGATACTATTATGAGATCAATAAAAATACGGGTTTCTTATACATCTTACAACGAATAAAAATAAAAAGAATTCTGACATAGGTTCTAATATCATATGTATATTCATCTAGAATTATACAATTATACTGTTGGAAATTAATCAAATTGACAAATTTGGTATTATTCATGTTCAAGTAAAAGGAGTGGCTATGATCATTTCCAAACTGTGCTTCATAATTGGCTGTGGATCGATAAATTTGATACTTGGGTACATATATAGCTCTGCAAGGTTACGTAATATATATATGGCCCAAGCTCCTTTTTGTAAAAATGGTAATGTTCAATTTTGACTGCAGGCAGATAGACAGACAGACAGACACTGGTGTGAAAAATCAGACAATAGATTATTTCCGTGGATGCATTCTACGTTGTCATGAGTTATGGCATGCACATGTCCAAGTTTCTTTGTTATTTTGATGTTATGGTTTAAGTTGAATGGAATTCTTCCTCTGCTTCTGGTAAAGTGCAAATGCTCATGTTGTATGCGATTATGTAATCATGTAATTATGTACACCATACATAGAGTCATAATTCTAAGGCAACAGGCAGGTCCCGTGCAGCAAACTAGTACCGACCCACTCTTTGCATTCTCACAACGCAATTACGACCAGTCGAATTTCTCTAGCAAGCAAGAACCTAGGTGGTCCGGTCTCCTCCCTGTCCCCAGTCCCAGTCAACCCAACCGTGTCAATTCTCTCTACCTTATTACTTTTCCACCCAAAAAGCTAACCCGTCACTACTACGGCATCTTCTACAATCTCACTTTTGTTTCTATCCTTGGTCCGGATATCCTACTCGCGCTCGTAGGTATTTCCACCATTGACCATTTCCCATTCTATCACGATCTTTGCCACCCTTTTTCACATCTGTATTCCTCCATTTTCCATCTGAATTGAGGTCTTCACGTACGTTAAATCCTCTTTTTTCCCCATCCGCCTTCCTGGCCCCAGCAGCGCGGATCGCAGAAAAAAAAAAAAGGTCGAACCCTTGTTTTGCGATACTTTTTTTTCTTCTTCCCGCGCATCTCATCGCCTGCTCTCTACTATTATTACACGACTATTATCTTCCTCTCGTCATTCTAATCGACCGTCACCCTCGACGACCGACTGTCCGTCACACATTCCATGTCTTCCTCTACTTAATATCGTCACACTCCTTACATACTCTAATCTACGCGTCAAACGCGCTCTTTCCTCGTCGTCATCTTTACCGGCCGCGTACCTCGAGCTGACCTAAGGACGTTCGCCTCATTTACAGCGCTACTATCATGTCGGGCTTCGGTGGCTTCGGCGGTAGTGGTAGTGGTTTCGGCGGCAATAATAACAGCACTTCTACCGGTTTCGGTGGATTTGGTGCCAGCAACACAGCCAACACAGGTATGCATTGATGTTTCTTTTCCCTACTCTTTAGCCCGTATACCCCTATATAGACCCAGCACCCAACTAACCGGGTATGCTTTCCAAAGGCTTTGGCGCAAACAATAGTAACACTGGCGGTTTTGGTACCCCTAATAATACCGCCGGTGGTGGTGGTGGTAGTGGCCTATTTGGCTCTGGCAACACATCATCCGGCTTCGGTGGAAACACCGGTGAGTGCCGTCTTGCTACCGAACTGTCTCATCATTTTCTATACTGCCTTCTATATCTTGCTCGGACTAGCTAGCTAACGTGACATATTTCTAGGTGGTGCGTTCGGCTCGACAAGCAACACGGGTGCCTTCGGCGCGAAACCTACCTTCGGCGGTACAGCTACGAGTACAGGCAGTGGCTTGTTCGGTGGTTCTACTACTTCGACTACTGGTGGCGGCGGCGGCTTCGGCGGCTTCGGGGCTGGTAATAATGCCTCGACATCCACCCCTTTCGGCGGCAGTACTGGCGGTTCTATCTTCGGAAACAGCGCCAACAACAAACCTGCCTTCGGAGCGACGAACACAGGCACCTCAGGTAGTGGACTTTTCGGTGGAAATGCAACCAATAACACCAACACATCAACTGGCTTTGGTGCATTCGGCGGTACATCGAACACACCTGCTAGTACAGCTTTAGGTGGTCCAGTAGGGGATCCTCCCGGTACAGCCAATATCACAAGCTTCTCGCCCTTTGTGGAAAAGGAGAATAATACCTCCAGTGCGCAAAACTCTTATCAGAACATTCTATTTCAGGATCCCTACAAAAAGTGGTCTGCCGAGGAGTTAAGACTTGCTGATTACGTAGCTGGCCGTCGCTTCGGTGGCACATCCGGTACTGGAACATTTGGTGTCGGTTCTGGGTTCGGTGGCTTTGGTAACCAACAGACATCGAACGCATTCGGCAGCACGAGCACACCCACAAATACCGCTGGCACAGGCGGTCTTTTCGGAGGTACCGGTACATCTAGCACCTTCGGGCAGAATAACACCAATACCGCCGGATTTGGTGCAAATAATAATTCTGGTGGACTATTTGGAAGCAAGCCTGCGACAACCGGTGGCTTGTTCAACAGCACTCCCACAACTCAGCCGGCGCAGACAGGCGGTCTATTCGGCTCTGGAAGCACTGGTTTTGGCAATACAGGAAACACTGGCACGGGGTTCGGGGCTACTAACAACAATACGAACACCGGGAGCGGATTATTTGGCGGCGCCAATAACCAACAAAAGTCTGGCTTTAGTTTCGGTAACACGAATAACAATGCCACAAGCGGTGGCTTTGGCAACAACACCGGAGGTGGGGCTTTTGGTACCGGTGGTAATACTGGTGGTGGTCTCTTTGGTGGCAATAATACCGCTCAAAATGCTGGTAACAGCGGCGGTGGTTTATTCGCTAATACAAATCAGCAAAATACCGGTGGCTCGTTTGGGGGTAGTACCGGCGGTGCCTTCGGAAACCAGAACCAACAACAGACGGGAACCTCTCTTTTTGGTAACAACCAACAGAAACCGGCAGGTACAAGTCTTTTCGGGGCTTCCAATAATACTGGTGGAACTAGCGGTGGTATCTTTGCTAATTCGACCACTGCCAACAATTCTTTTGGCCAACCAAACAATAACCAGGGCGGCGGTCTATTTGGCAATAAGCCTGCTACTGGCACAGGCACGGGATTGTTTGCCAATGCAGCCACGCCCCAGAATACAAATACTGGAGGTGGTCTCTTTGGTGGCTTAGGTCAAAATAACCAAAATCAGCAGCAACCCCAACAAGGCAGCAGCTTATTCGGAGGTCTTGGCGGTCAAAATCAACAGAAGCCCTCCCTATTCGGAAGTACTACACAACAAACTGGTGGTGGTATTTTCGGGAACCAGAACAATCAGCAGGGTTCGTCCCTCTTTGGAGTACCAGGTGCACAGCAACAACCACAAAACAACATGAACAGTTCCCTATTTGGAAACTCACAGGCCAGCCAGGGTGCACCTTCTCTGACCGCCAGCATCAATGATCCTAATGCCTATGGATCCCTATTTTCCAACCTTGGAAGTAGCGAGATCGCCGACCCTGGTCCTCTTGCAACCCCAACGGGTAGAAAACAAGCCCGAAAGCCATCAATTCTTCCGTATTACAAGCTCAACGCCTCTTCGGCCCCTCGTTTTGTGACACCGCAAAAGCGTGGGTACGGCTTTTCTTATAGCACATACGGCACTCCAAACAGTCCCTCAAGCGTGGCTAGTACCCCAGGCACGATGTCGCAGAGCTTATTGGGTGGTAGTTTATCACGTAGTCTTGGCAATTCCCTCGCTAAAAGTGTTTCGACGAGTAACCTTCGTCGCAACTTCAATATCGAAGATAGTATTCTAGCTCCGGGCGCATTTTCCGCTAGCTCCGGGTCGAGACTATACGGTAACAACAGCGTCAAGAAATTGGTTATTAACAGAGACTTGCGTAGTGACTTGTTCTCGACACCTACCAAAGACAAGCCCACGCCCGAGACACCAAACAGCTCTCGAAAGCTAACTAAACGAGTTAGCTTTGATACCAGTAACGTTGATGCCACTGAGGACAGTGAAGCCGTGAACGGCTCAGCTACTTCGACCCCAAGCGCAGAGCAACTAGGCTACATTCGACCTAAGAACACTAATGGGGTCAATGGCTCTAAGTCAAGTGCCGCGCCTGAAATGGAACAAGTGAAGGGTAACGAGTTGGCAGTCGTGCACGAGGAAGAAACTGCATCACCGCAAACCCAGAGCCCTGCAACCGCAGCGGGTGACGGGGAACCTGGCAATTATTGGATGTCCCCGACTAAAGAGGAAATCCAGGAGATGAACAGAGTTCAGCGTCAGAAGGTATCCGGTTTCACTGTTGGCCGCGACAATGTAGGCTACGTAAAGTTCAAGGTTCCTGTCGATTTGAACTTAGTTGATATCGATAATATCTTCCACAGTATCGTTATCCTGGAGCCGCGAACCGCAACCGTTTATCCCAATGCGGCGAAGAAACCGCCGGTTGGTAAAGGTTTGAATGTACCTGCTATAATCAACCTCGAGAATTCTTGGCCTCGCGCCTCAAGAAAGGGAAAGCCAACCTCGCTAACGAAGCACATTGAACGTCTTAAGAGAATCCCCGATACGAAACTTGAGAATTACAACGCGGAGACAGGCGAGTGGACATTCTCTGTCGAGCATTTTACCACCTATGGCCTCGATGAATCAGACGAGGAGGAAGATGCCGAGCCAAGGCCTTCCGAGGCGGTGTTAATCTATGCGCCGAACAGGACTGTTTCCCCAACATCTTCCGTTAGCGCGGAAGACGCCGGTTCTGAGAGTAGTATTGTATACGATGGTAGACGAAGTCGCCCAGCTCCTCCCGGCGCTTTCGACGCAGAGGATGATTTTTATGCGAATGAGGAACCGGAAATGGCAGAAGTTACCCAATCTCGACAGTCTTTTTTAGCTGATCGCTCCGTGGGTTCTACATCCCAAGCTCTAATCCCTATGGATCAAGAGGAAATGGATGATGAATATGAGATGTCCGAGACACAGGAAGATGCGAGTGCTTCCCCCGGACACCATCTCGCCGCGGAGCAAGATGACAACTCGTTCGACGGTTCTCAATTCGATGCAGTGCAGGAAACTCCCGCTGGTATTATGAGAGCCCGAATGCGTGCGATCAAGGGCTCGGCAACACCGATGAAAGTTCAGGTTTCTTCTGGAGACGATTGGATGGATATGCTCAGTAAGACAATCAGTCCTCAGAAACGAGATCGAGCGCTTTTGAGAACCATCAATGAGGCTGATCGTCACCGTACGGTTAGTGAGGTTGCACAAGAAGCGTCCCCTTTGAAGAAACGCATTGTACCAGATGGCCGCGGCTTTGCAACAAGTATCGACTTGATGAACTCATTGTTTGAGAAAGCCAAAGCCCCGGCTGAGACTTTCCAGGCATCGGTACGACCTAAGGGTGTTAAGGTTAGTAGCAGACTCTACTTACGTATTTGCTAGGGACCCCAATGTACTAAGTTGTGTTCATATAGTGGCCATACAAACGACAGACTAAACACCTTGATGAGAGTAATATGGACGATAAAGACCGAATATGGCATGATACCATGCGACCTACATGGGGACCGAATGGTACTCTTGTCTTCTCCGCTACACCAAGTAGCACAGCATTCGGAAGATCCGGTCGTATCACTGAAAAGAATGGGTTAATGACGGTGCTCAAGGGTGGCATTGTGTCTGAATCCCAGGACGTTAGGATCGCAAAATTCACAAATGAGGTATGTGCGAAAATCCAAGCATACCAAAATGTACCTAACATGAAAATTCAGATGTCAGCCAGAGCTATTGATGCTCACACCAAGTTAACACAAGTTCAACTTATCGATGGTGTGCCTGCTATCAGATTACATCCCAAGACGAGCCTAAAAGATTTCGCAGTTGGAGGCAATGCAAAGAACACAGCCGAAGAACACGAAAGGCTTGTTTGGGAGCTTGCCAGCGTCCTCTTCGATAACGTCAAGATCCCCGCGGACCTTCAAAATAATACTGACGCCTCTGAGAAACTACGCCGAGAAGGATTATCCAGGTTTTGGGAACGCACGGTAGAAGATCAGACTAGCAGGATGGCTGCCATGGCAGGATCGAGCGAGGAGAAGGCATTGGTTTCCTTATCCGGCCATCGAGTCGCTGAAGCTTGCAAACACCTCCTTGATGGCAAAAATTTCCGTCTTGCTACCCTCATTTCCCTTATCGGCACTAATGATGCGGTCAAGAAGGATATAAAGGAGCAGATGAAAGAATGGCAAGAAGCGAATGTGCTTTCCGAATTCTCGCGACCTATTCGTGCACTCTATGAAATGCTCAGCGGTAACGTTTGTGCATGTGAGGGTACCAAAGGAGCACTGGAGAACCGTACTGAGTCATTCCTCATCTCCAAAAAGTTTGGTCTCAATTGGCAGCAAGCTTTCGGTCTAAGGCTCTGGTATGCGATTTCTACAGAGGACAGCATTGCAGACGCAGTAGAGAAATACCGAGAAGACGTAGAGCAAGATAGGGAATTGCCACCTACTACTTGGTTTATTGAACAAGGTATCAAGAGTATTTGGAACGACCCGGATCAGGAGCAGAGACAGGATCTGCTTTGGGGCTTGCTATGTCTATACTCAGACAATCAGGTGGATTTGGAAGCGATACTACGACCAGAAAATTCCCAACTTTCTCCCCTCGATTACCGTCTATCTTGGCAATTGGGACAGGCGTTGACCTCGACTGGACGTGTTTCGTTCGGAAAGAATGCTATTGAAAAGGCTGATGCTGCCACTGTCTCGTTCGCAGCCCAGCTGATAAATGAAGGGAGTTGGTTAGAGGCAATCTTCGTCCTCCTACATCTTTCCGATCCCGATGCACGATCCAAGGCCATCCAGGATCATCTCTGCAGGCACGCCGGCTTGATCGGTAACGAAGAGTCAAGCAGCTTCAGAAAACTTGTGACTGATTACAATGTTCCAAAGCAATGGATTTGGCATTCAAAGGCATTGTTTATGCGGAGTGTCAAGAAAGATTCAGCTGCTGAAGTCCAGTGCCTGCTCCGTGCAGAATCGTGGGCCGATGCTCATCGTACCTTCACTAAGGAGGTCGCTCCCATAACCATAATAGAGCGCGAATATGACGCACTAGCGGACCTTCTCCAACAATTCGAGGGTCACCACTCACAAGTTCCCGATTGGAATGTCGGAGGCGAAATTTACAAGGCATTCCTCCAACTAATGGGCTGCCAACGACGATCTGAGCACCCACCCTCCATTCTAGTTAACGCTCTACTCGAAGGGCTACCAGCTATGCATGGCAATGCACCGGAAGCTGGTATCAAGGAATATGCCGCTTTGACGGATATGGCGGCAGAGGTAGCGAAGGTGGTAACCAATATGGCTACCAAAGGAGAGGTTAGTCACCCCTTCAATTTTTTATCGCCTTATCCATTACTAACGCTGTAAACCAGATGGAGCATGAAAGAATATTGCACCTACCCATGACGGAAGATGTGCTTCTAAAGCACTCCCGGGATCTGGCTTGGTCTCACTACTCAACGGTCATAGCTAGCTAATGAAAAAGGAGGGGAAAATATAGAAACCTCGATGAGTGGACCCGGGTAAACAACACGCGAGTGAATTAGTACGCCCAAATTTGCTTGGGATGAGGAAGGTACCTATAGTAGATACTTCGTTCAGCATGAAAATTGGGAGGCTCGATGGAATAGCCCAGTGAGCAAAGGCTGTGTTTGGAACGACTTTTTGTCGTAAGGGTGGCACCACGGAGCATTTGACTTATGTAGCATAGTTCACTAAGTAGGTAGCATAAAATCTGCTAATACCCAAAACTAATTGTTTTATTTAATGCCAGTTGTGAATCGGTTTTTTCGATAAGTCATACTACCACGCTGAATCATCATACATGAATTATCACATTTCATATAAATGACAAACCCTTGTCAATGAATTTGTAGGTATTGGTGAATACTATGTTTATCTGATATATACTCTTCAAATTGTTATCTATACATATTATTATTCGCCAACGAACTACTAGTTCCTCTTTAATCTTCCATAATCCTCTCAAAGCGCAAGTATAATGAGTTACTTTTCGGGCGCCCCGTATACGCATCGGTCTGCTCAACTCCCTCGTCATTGATAATATGACTAGTGTAGTTAGAGTAGATGGCGGCGATCACGAGTTTCATTTCTGTTACCATATCCATTAATGAAATGCCCACTTATAAATTTGCACGTCAAGCGAAGGGGTAGACGGTATGGAAAAGAGACCTAGAGCCTACCATGCATAGCAAAATTCGATCCTAGACACATTCTCCCACCACTCGAAAATCCCCAAAAGTTTCGGTATACATCCCTCTCCCTCTCCTCCTTGTTGTCGTTGCCATCATGTCGTCCCCGAAGCCATCGCGTGTGATCCCACGTCTCGGGGTCCGGAAACACGACTTCGTCGCGGTGTATATTATACGGTGAAGCGGATACCCGTACACCGCCGGGGACTTTGTAGGGCCCGATGCGGCATGATTGGGTGGGTGTAACGCGTGGCTCGGGTCCGCCGGCTGGAGTGTATCGTCGGATTGTTTCTGTTATAACTGCGTTAAGGACTGGGAGGGAATCGAGGTGTTTGGGGTCGGAATATGTGTTTATTCTGCCGTTGTTGAGTTTTAGATTAGGGGATAGGGTTAGAAGTTCCCGGCGTAGTGTTTCTTGTAATGGGAGGGAGCGGGACAGGTGGTATGTGAGATATGTCAGTGCGACGCCGGTTGTTTCTTGGCCGGCTAGGACGTGGTCTATGATTTCGGATGCAATTATTAAGTCACGTTGCGGGGGTGGGATGGGTTCATGCGATGTTGTAGCTTCTTTATCGAGGCCTGCGAGGAGAGCGCGTATGACGACTGGATCACCCGCGGTGTCCAGCACGGAGCCTTTTGTTTCCTCGTTTTCTAGGAAGCGGATAGCAGCATCGCTATGTTCCTTACACCAGGCTTCGAGCTCGTGGTTTGCGGCTGTGACCCATGAGGGGATTAGATCGATACCGATGAGAGATAGGACACGGGATAGTTTGGGGAGTTCTTGTGCGAAGAAACCGTTTCCCTCACGCGTGGCGTAGAGAACTAGCCAGTGCGCGCGGTAGGATGAGCGCCGGAGGAAGTCGGCACTGCGAGGGAGGCCGAAAGTGTATGATGATATAAAGTCCACTACGAGTAAGGGGTTAGAATTCGGCGGTCTGTAAATATAACACGGTAGTTATAGAAGGGCTTCCGAGCAGCAACAGTAACTCCGGAAATGGAAAATAAGATAAAATCCCTCGGGCAAGCCAAAAGAGGGGAAATGACAAGACTCAACGCCACATACTAGCGGTAGCACAGAAGAATGAATGTACGTCGATCGCGTGCGGATGTCCGGCGGAGTTCATAGATGCAGACGCCTCCAGCTGCGGCATTAGCCGTTCATTTATAATGACGTCGGCCTGTGCTGCGAGAGCTGGGGAGGCGTGTAGATATGATTTTGAGTATACGTGTGAAACCATACGCTTCCTCTGTGAGTGCTGTTTGGACTCCAGGGATGAGAACATGCATGAGACTCTATCCTGTATATTAGTGCCAGTGATCTACCGTAACAAGTAGAGACGAATACCCATAGTTATTGAAGAGTGAGTACCACTGATGCTTATCGAAACCGCCCTGGTAGATGGTTTTAACGCCATCGGCGCTGTTGACGCTCAGCTCGTTAGGACCTATGCGTACAACCGGCCCGAACCGCTTATGAGCTGCATGTAATGTGCGGTTTTCGCGGTGGTTGAATCGGTTCCATAGAATCCAAACTGGTGATATAGAACACGACCAGTGGGCCTTTGGAATTCTGGAAAGTGGTGATATTAGGGCAGAGTAGAGCACATATTGGTATAGGAATGCTAATATTAGGATGAGTATAGTTGAAGTATACAAATCAGGGGTGTTGAGTGTAGCCATAATAGAAGATAATATCACACTTCAACCATTTCAAAAGGAAGGTATATACTCAAATATGAGGATTGATATGATGAGAATTAAAATATATATCTCAAAGGCTTGAGTAAATCACATATCCATCCTTCAAATTTCAAGTCCTAGTCTGAGGCCCGTTTACGAACAAGTTGAAGTTGATATCTCCAACGAGCATCATTATCAAAGCCCCTCCTCACTTGAGCCGGCATTGCTTAATGCAATATGTGAAGCTATTCCCAGTATCTCTCTATAAGAGTTATCGTGATAAACAACCAAGTCTTTGAGTTTTCGCTTCCTTCGCTAAAATCCCAATGAAGGTTATCAGCCGTATCCCCTAGGTATTCAGGAAATTAGGGGTCCTTTTCTAGCGGTTGTTGCCTACCTAAGGGGTTAGGACTCGATGACACAGCTATGGGTATTTTAAGATGCCTAAGCCAACATGAATATTAATCACAAAAATAAACAGGATATGGAAATGAATTATTTAATTATTCAGACCAGTAATTATCTAATTTAAATGAATTGTGACTCTTATTTGGACTTATGACGATGATGGAATAATGTTATACAATGTCGGGATAAGTATTGGCTACAGCTGTTATAGCAAGAATGACACACAAATTTAGTGTACTTTTTAGCGCTTTTTAACTTCGACCCACTGAACGAATATCCGCATCGATTTTCCTTCCTCTCAACTTTCTGATGCCTCAACATTATAAAATAACAAACATGTTACCAATTATACTAGATCATTTTATTCGAAATTTATTATTTTATCATTGACCTAACCTAGAATTATGGACAGCTTACGTACGATCATATATCAAATTTTACTGTTTAATAATTGCCACGGACCTACGTCATAGTCACCGACTTCCGACTTCTTTAATTTCGTATAAGAAAAAGAAATATTATACATCTTAAAACGCATCTCAATCTTCTACATACCTTCTTAACCTATGATACTTCTTACTAAAAGATACACATTGAAATAATGGAATCCATTGGGTCACTCAGAATTTCAGATGATGTCCCAAGTCTCACGTCCTTACCAACCGACATTCTCTACATCATATTAACCTACCTAGATACGGCAGGGAGTGTAGCTCATTTAGGTGCAACATGTAAGGGCTTACATCGCCTTATTTCGGAGAGCGGATGGCGTATATTCATTACATCACGTTTTAACACCTTCAAATTATCCGAAGTCTCATCCACAGATGAGTGGAGGGCACGTGCTCGCTCCTTGACTACGCAGTCGAGAGACTGGGACAGACGCGCTCTTGCCATCGACGTCCTCAAGCCTCCATCCAAACATCGCACTTGGGGTCCCGACCCACTATCTACCTGGCAGTCGATTCCCAGCAATATCTTAGTCGACGCTTATCATCAACACAAAGGCAATGACGCTCAAGATATCATATTTTGGGGTGCCGGAGAAGATGTGTTTGGCTTGCTACGACATAATCGGGGACCTAAGCCGCCTACCGACGAATGGCTTTGCGGTCGGGGTGCTGCATCCGGGTACCATTCCGGCAGAGATGATGTCACATCGGTATCCATATTGAAGGGCGATAAATGCAAATACGGCCAAGGAGATGAACCCCAAGTATTAGTAGGCAGGGCAAGCGGTCAGCTTCACCTTCTTTCTATGGGTACTGACGATTTTGGCAATACACTACTAAGCTTCAAAGGCTCTAATAGACCCGACCAACCCAATAACGAGGCTATACGCCAGACTGATATTCAATCCCTCGATGTTAACTATAAACAAGGGGTGCTCGCGGCAGCAACTAAACAGAGTATCCTGATGTACCCTCTTGTTAAGGACAGACAAACCGTTCATAATGACCCCGCCATAAATAATTCTGAAGAAGGGAGTTCGCCATATGTATGGGCCGACGAAGCTTTATCATTGAAAGACGATAGAGGAGGGCCTGGAACGTTCGAATTTATCCGAACCGTCAAATTCGTGAACGAAGACACTTTGGCGGTAGGCCTGAATAAAGGTTATAACCCGCTTCAGTATCTGAAAAATACACCAACGGGCATTGAAATATCTTACGCGGCCAAGTCTAGCAGCCAGACCAATGGTGTTGATGAGTATAAGTTTGAAACAATCCGATCAATCCTGCCGGTGGATACTCGATCGGTTGCCAGCGGTGGCGGAAATTCCGTGCTGAGTTCGTGGGCCGATGGAACCATTCGCCTTCAGGACCTTCGCTCGCCTTCACCAACCGATAGGATCTTCCAGGACAATTTCGATCTCTCAACCCCAATCAACGCCCTTCTTTCCCATGGCCTAGAAAGGTTCGTTGCGGGAAGCGCGTATTCCCCAGTACTCAAAGTTTTCGACTACCGTTGGCCTAAGGGATACTATCATACCGAGGGTCTTCCCTGTGGCAACGATGCACCTTATCCAACGCCTCGACCCCCAGTTCCCGTACTCAAGCCATATTTCTCGGATAATCGCGCTACATGCGACCATATTTCTGGCCGACGTTGCCGCTGGCACGCTCTCTCACGACAAGACTTCTCCAGACCAAACTTCAACATGTGGCTTCCAACATCGTACTCTCCGACCAGCGATACCTCGCCGGTATATTCGCTCGCATCACCATCAGACGACTCGCCCACCTTGTTTGTGGGACTTTCAGGGAGTCTTGTTGAGATCACTACGAAAAGTGAGCGCACGCGGCGGCCAATAGTTACCACGACACAACCTGCCAAGGATTTGGTATACTCACGGAAGACAGAGAGCGTCGCATTTATAGAGACGGGTTTGGGTTTTGCGTTAGAGGACTATACGCTTTCGCAGCGGGTGCCCATAATGCATAGGCAGCTTTTCGGGGGCGCGGCGGAGCGCAATCGTCCCAAGTTCGCGGAGTGGAGAAGGAGACATCGCCTCGATGAGTGGCTTCAAGGATCATCGTATGAGGTTTGATTGATTGGATGGACGACGTCGTTCGGATCGATGATAAGGTGAATGGTGGGCATGAATGTGGTTGGGCAAGAGCCAAGATAGTCGTGATTAACGGCATAGCGATGTATAGACCATCTTCTACAATTTTCAAATAGACAGACGCCTAAATTATAATACCACGACATACGTGAAATTCCCCGTAGTGCTTTCGATTAGTCGCGTTATTCACTCAGGTTGACCGCATCCAAAGATAAAAAAGATTATATATATCCGAGGTAAGAATGATAAAATGTATATATAGAAGCTTATCCCCTCAAGGGATTGAGTATAGACATACCCCGCGTATTAAGCCTCTTGCCAATGCGGCATCAACCCCGGTCAAAATATCTCCAGCGTAACCCATATATACTAACCGCTGTTATCACCATATAAACGTCTAGTCATCCATCTCTCATATACTATTTATAATACCTAACCATTAAGCAATTCTACCATCACACAACAAACTCAACATCCAAACCACCCCTTGCAAACCCATCCTCGCGTTTCGTGATCAACACCTCAATGGGACGCATCGGTTCTAAAATATGCACAGGCAGAACTCCGTCGTTTTTCGAAGGTACCTCGATGCGGTCTCCACGCGCAGGCTTCATGTCGAACTGTAGTATAACCAGAGCAACAAAAGCCAGGATCTCATTCATAGCAAAGTGGCGTCCGGGACACAACGTCTTACCACCACCAAAGGCCCGAAAAGCGGCGGGGTGGAAAGTATTCTTCTGTTTGGTTTTCTCTTCTCCTTGTTGTTGCGGCTTTTCCGTGAGGAATCGCCCGGGATTAAACTCCTCAACATCGTTCCCCCAAATGCGCGCATCGGCATGGATCACACCGCCCGCGATCTGTACTACCGAGTTTTTCTTTAAGAAGTACGTATCTGCTAGTAGGAAGTCTTCCTTAACCAATCGCGTCGAGTACGTATCAGAGCCAAGACGCAGACACTCGCGGTACACAGCCACAAGAACAGGACAAGAATCCCGAAGGTCGTTCATACGCAACGTCTTCTTATTCCCCTTCCCTTCCCCTTTAATTAGGACAGCTTCTACCTCCCGTCGCACATCCGCGAGTAACTTCGGATCCGCGTATAAATGCAATAAAATCCAAAACGTCGACGTCGTCGCATTCACAATCCCCGCAAACAGAAACGACAACTCCTCTCGCGCGATCGCGGGTAGTGTCCATCCGTGTCGCTGCGCAATAGCGACTCTTTCGCGGACAATCTTAGACCCACTCTTCGTGTGTAGATCTTCTTGTAGATACGTCAATAACGCAGCAGACAGCCGCTCGCGGCCGAGATACGCGCGTCGCGCGGTTATAGACGGCGCGATACTCATCAATAACGAGCCGAGTCCGTGATCGAAATCCCAGAATGCGGTTTCGAGGGACGGGTTGAGAGCAATTGGATTCTGGGGCCCGTAGAGGTAGCGCGCGGTAGATGTGCTGACGAGGTGGCGTACCCAGGCGAGCATATCCGTGGATTCGGTGGGGGCGGTGGGAGTGGGGGTCGGGGGTAAAGAAGAAGCAAAAGCGGCGATGTCATCGCGCATCTCACGCGCTGCATCCAGCGTTAACTCTGCGAGGTAATCACCTGGGCCTAGCCATTGATAAACCATATCCTGGATATCCGCCAGAAAACCGCGTTCATCCCCCGGCCCGGGGTCTAGGTTCTGTCGCGTGATTTCCATGGTCGCGGGGTCCAGGCCGAGCACCCGCTGCGTGACTTCTGGGACTATAGGGGTGAAGGAGAGGATTTTGGATGCGCGCTGTACGGCGGCGGCTAGCGGTGGGTCGGCTACGACGTAGATCCGGGATCCGGGGACGGGGAGGGTGAAGATGGGGAGGTCACGCCGTCGGATACCGATGTTTTTTATGTAGG
The DNA here is from genome assembly GCF_022578975.1 of Hypoxylon trugodes. Taxonomy (NCBI): domain Eukaryota; kingdom Fungi; phylum Ascomycota; class Sordariomycetes; order Xylariales; family Hypoxylaceae; genus Hypoxylon; species Hypoxylon trugodes. The sequence goes on from NW_026250021.1 coordinate 1,991,037, forward strand.
CGCCGCCCCAGAGCGCCATGCCCAGGATGTGCCCGATTATGGGGATGGATGGCGCTAGGATGGGAGGCTCGCGTGGGTCGAGTTTGCGCGAGGAGATGTGGTATAGGATGAAGTAGAGAGTGGCGGCGCCGATGAGAGTTGTGGCGCTAGCGGAGAGGGGCCACTGCTCCGGCGATAGGTCTGTGAGGGCCATTTTGTTTCTCATTGTCTGTCTTGTATTTGTTTGAACATGAATTTGAACTCTAGTGAGTTGAGCTGGGTTATAAGCTCATGATGAGAAGTGTTTTCTGTAATTTCATGTCAGTTTAACGTATTACAAACGTCTATAATTTTATATGCTCTTGGTGGCAAATAAGGGGCAAGTAGAACCACGCCCCTTATTTGCCCCGTGGGCTCCCTTCCAGGTAGGCATATTATTAAGTTATAATGAGACAGCTTTCTCATGTACGTTAAAAGTACGCTATATTTGACTTCCAAGTTGTTTCTTCCTTATGTCGTGGCTTCATAATCTTTTAAGGAAATAAAAACTACTTACCTATTCAATAACTCAAAATAGTGGCTTGTTGAAGAGGCGACGATGATACACGGAATGCCTCTGATCTATTTTTTTTTTGGAAAATATCAATTTTCTCTATAAAATTAAAAATTTAAATCCGAGGTAAGCTTCATTCAATTAATATCTATGGGTATAGGATTTTTGATCTCTCCATCATAACGTGACATCGACAAGGGTCCCCGCAATTAGATTGGTGAATGGCTTCAAAATGACCCCTTACCTAAGCGAGGCCCTGAATAGCCTCGTATGTATCAAAGCATATATGCAAGTACTGAGTACATAGTCATGAACTCGTTCCAAAATACATGGCATAGCAATTAGAGATTTATGGTTTTATGCTTCCTACTAAAAGCAATAAGACCAGTGTTGACAGCTGGGCTTCCTTCTTTTTTACTTTACTGAGAGCCTTTCGATCATTCTTGTCTTCTAGCGCTGTGCTTGGGTAACTGAATATAATTCACGACGAGTGGACATGAAGATTTGGAAATCGCGAGGAAGTTGTTCTGTGCCAAGCTCAAACTAATGAGAGTTTTACCTAGAAAGCCCCCGCCTCGCGACTTCGAGCCACAGTTGACAAGAGAGGAGTGGTATAAACAAAGGTCTATTGTCTGTTGGTGAGATGGAGACATTTGGGATAAAGGGAGCCCTATTGAACAACATAGGATAAGAGCTGACCATCTAAGACACGTGGAGAATTTATTTGCGGGCGAGTGCCTTTTGTTCTTCACCAGATATTATGGTGCTGTCCTCGAATACGCGTCTTTCCGCTGGGGGGGTAGGGCGGGGGTGAATGAGAGAGCAAAAGGAAAATCTGAAGTTATTCGGTGCCGAAAAATAAACTGATAAAATTATTAAGTAGACGAGGCCATAATAAAAATACAACATATGAAAAAAAAAATGACAAAAAGCTCAGTCGAGGGAGCCGGCGTCCCGGTTCGAACCTCGACCTACGAAAACCCGAACACTTGTTAAGATTTTACTGACCTGCCGTACCGAACCACCATACTAACACATGGCTTTCTGGCAGTTCGGTGACTGCTAGGTCGAAAGAGCAGACAACTATTAGACCATATATGCCTTCCAAACTGTGTTTTTTTATTGGAGGACCCGCGTCACCGTGTCAACTTGAATTGAACCAAGCTTCAACAAACTTTCAAATGCATGGGCCAGGGCAGGCACGCGACGCGTTTGGCATCTGCCGTATTCACATAAAATTGCCCGTGGATTGACTTGTAGAGAATCCTGAATCCGCATACGCAATGGCGTAATTATGGTACACTATCATAACAGATATTAGCAAAGGTATTTCAACACATTACATTGCGCTTAGGGGTATCGTGATAAGGGTAATATTAAACCACTGAGGTTTTATAGCTCTATACAAGTCTGGCGCTCTCAAAGTAAGATGACCCATATGGCCCGTATTGAATTACCATCCCATATCCCCTCCCGCCGTCAAGCAATATTTCGCGTCTAGGCGCCGACTGATAATTTTTAAATCGTAAATTTTAAGGCTGCGATAATATTCTCGGCTGGATGCCTAAGAACTTGCTAGGAAATGAAGTTATTAAGATTTCGATTTCGATATACGACGTAGCAAATCTCAACGTTGACACGGCATTTATTCCGCTACTAGATTCGAGGTACTATGAGGGTTGCCTAATATATTTGATAATATTCCCTTAACCTTACGAATCACGGCTAGAAACAGATAAAATAGTGATGCCTATGTTAGGTATCCATATAGATGTAGTGCAGATGAAGTTAATAAAAGTAGATGTTCATTTGACACAGCCCCTTCTTGGCTGAGGAGGGTGACGTTGCCAATTGCGGCTTACGCACGGACCTTACGTTTTCCTTTACCTGTTGCGCTGGTTTACGTAAGGAATGACTTGGTTGCGCCGCAGCAGCCGCTGGGCAGGCAGCGAATTTCTTGGTGTAGGAAGCTGCCACGCGAATAACAAGAAATAGCAACACTAGGTTTGTTCCTGGCCAATCAAATTTGTTGTACGGGAAATGGTTAGGTCCACCCTAGCTCTTTAATTGGTTCAGGATTAATCTTGTACATCTGTACAATACGAGAGGAAGGTACAATACACACAGACTTAACTTAGAGACACAGTCAGCCGTCATCAGTTCTTCAACCTCTCAAAAACATTTCATCGTCTAACAACCTTTGTTTCGCCGAACCTCGACTCACTGTTCTACTTCCCAATAATAAACACAAACAATACCAGAACACATTGCTTTCCTACATCACGAAACGCTACCACGAAATACTTCTCTTTTTTACGACCAAACGAAACGATCGATAAATCCACCTTCCGCCCTTAATCGCAAACCCATCCCGATCTGTCCGACCCGGTTTATCCAGTCGTCGTCAGCGCCGTTTATTTTCCTGCTAAGGCAGCCAGATATTCTTTACATCGCATACAAACTCGATTGTTCATCGCTAAATACCAATAATCTTCAAGATGTCGCTCAAGGACGAGTTCGCGACAAGGAACTTCAGTAAGTTACTTAATTATTCATGAGGCTGGTGTATCAGCCTTGTTACATAGAATGGGCATTGACAATTGTACAACTAGGTATCTACGGACAATGGTAAGCCTACGCATTATCCTTACTTCCTATCATCCACAATACGATCGACCTCATCGAACTGTGCGACAAGCCGTTACCATGCTGGTTGCTTGATTCTGCCGAACTACTCCCTCGTTCCCGAAGCCGGTGCTGGAGGCCTTCGAGTTGTGTATTCGGATTTTAATGATGGATGGATAGGTTGAATTTTGATAGCTAACTATGCTCGCAACTAGGCTCGGAATTCTGTCTATGATCCTTTGCTTTGCGCTGGGTATCGCAAACCTCTTTAACCTCTTCAGCCATGTCCTGCTCATCATCTTTGCCATCCTTGCTCTGTAAGTTCATACCCACCAAACATTAGAACGAAAATAGGGATGAGCAGCCGAAAGCTAATACGTACTTCTAAAGGGTCTCCTGCTTCATCATCCTCTTCATCGAAGTCCCTCTATTGCTCCGAATCTGCCCTACTTCGGCTGCCTTCGACGCTGCGATCCGTAGGGTCTCGACGAACTACATGCGTGCCGGTACTTACGGTGTCATGGCCCTCATTCAATGGCTCAGCATTATTATTACTGCTAGCTCTTTGATTGCAGCTGCCGTCGTCCTGACTTTCACGGCTCTTTGCTACGCTGCTGCAGGTATCAAGGGCCAAGCCTTCGTCGGAAGCAAGACGCTGGGTGGTGCGGGTGTAGCGCAGATGATCGTATGATCGGGTCGCGATACAAACGGACTACTAACATCGAGCCTTGAGGACCGTGCGAGAATCCTTAGCTCCTGTAGGAATAGTCAAGGGAAAAGGCTATAGCCAACATGATTGACGAACATCAGAGTGCCGAAAAGGAGTTATGCCCTGCGTCTGTGGAGGGAGTGTATGTGTGGCTTCTGGGTCTTGGTGCTGTTTTCTCTCGTATGCTGAGGAAAAAGGGAGGTTTCTGCGTTAGGTTGTGCTTTTTTGATCTTTAGGGAAACGGCGTCACGGAATACGATGCGAGCAAGATGGCTGCGGAATGTTCTTGTTTTCTTGACACGTTACTGCATCCAGAATGGAAGAGATACCCCAGTCTGGTGCTGGTACTTTGAACCAAACAGATATTTTTGAGCTTCTCCTGTTACTGTGATGTCTACTTTTGTTTGGCCCCGATGACGAAGCTCTAAATGGCACTCTGCTTATCTAAGTGTATAAGCCACGTACCTGGTTGCTAAATTGCCAATGGTCCATTTCCCTAGACCCTGAATATCCATTCCATTGGTAACTGCCTAGGTACTGGGCCCCTAACCTGACAACTTTTAGAGACCTATACGATCCTAGTAATATATCGGAGAGCTGTTAATCTTCCGTCATTTATGAGTGAATGATTGACTATATTATCTAAAGAGAGATCTAGACTATATCTAAAGCGTCATGGTTCTCTTTGCCAGGCTGAGACTCCCCACATGACCCCCACCAGTCGATTTTTCGCTGACGATCTACGAAGCTTATGAATTCATATGAAATATTAAGAGGCGATTTGATCTCAAATATCTAGAATCTTCATTGCCACTGATAGGGCCCAGTGAGATGAGGTTTTTTGCTTATGTGACGAAAATAAGCTACACACTGCAATATACACTTACATCAATATACAGCGTGAACCGTTTAGGTATCAAACTGAAACTCAACCGAAGAGTTCCGCGCTCTCGGTTAGGTTTTAGGTCCATTTCGGGACGTCTGGAAGATGGGAAGGTTTTCTACCTAGCTATTCAACCTCAAAGTCTAGATTCTTCTCCCGGGTGTTACTATTTTAGATAGGTCAGGGACCTGACTCTCGTTGGTACGTAAAAAGCTGGCCAAGACCGTGGGGAAATATGTTGTATGCCGTCATTTCTACTAATGCACATATATACATCACCCTACCTAGGTATATTGCTCCATACCTAGCTTGTTACGACGACTCCCTTTAGGTGCTGACGTCGCTTCTACTTTCTTCAATTGGATAGTCTATCCTATCGAGATACTGACTATTTCGTCCCAATTATTAGTTGATTGTTTTTATTCATCACCAGGTACAACTTAGCTTAGCTACGATATGTGTTGGAAAGACTACCGTCCCTTGCATTTTACATAATGCATACGAGTTCACAACCCACGAAACGGGGAAAATGTAAAGGCGTGACCATGGTTGGTATATGTACCTAAAAAATGGGTGGTTTTTTAATGTATATTTTTTTTTTTGTTTTAAAATAATACTTATTTAGGTAAACTCACTATTTTTATTCATCAATTTAATATTCTTCGTTTCTATTTTGTACCTTTTCTTCCTCGGCCTTCACCATCTGGTAAAGACCTTCGAAAATGGCCGGAAGCCGGACTTGTGCTGCCCATTCGTGTATCTTTCGGATAGCGTCCCGACAGTTCGAATACGTTTCGACTTTACTTAGGGAGAAATCCTCTATCAATTCAACATAGATTTGTCCACTCTTGTCCTGCCATATGGAATAAAGTTGTATCCATTGGGGAGTGGCAACTGTACCGAAGACGAAGTTCATAGTTCTAGGGAGCACCTGCGAGCTTAGGCGAAGACAAGTTGCGCCATCGCCCATCAACCGGTTCAACGCCTCTGTCACGTCGCCTTTTGGGGTCTTTACTTCAACTAAGAAATAAGGGAAATATATCTGAGCATTATTGATGACGAAGTCTTGCTTTCGATGATAGAGCCAGGCAATGTTTCTAATTGGAGTGATCTTGTCATATGAATACCCCACGGTAAGGTCAGGCTTGGGCGTGACCATTTTGATGTACTTTCGCTCCGGGTCCTTGGGTATATGGCCGTTTGTAGTAGAAAACGGTACGTTCGTACAATGATGGAATAGGGGCCGCGGAATGAAAGGTATGATATCTTCTTCATCCGATTCCTCTTGACCCGCCTATTCTCCACTGGGCTGGCCTTGATTCGCCTGCCGCGTGTCGCTCTGCGGCAATATACCCGTATAACTGAAGAGATGCCAACTAGGGTCACTCTTATTAAGTGTAGTATTCTCAGTGAGCACCTTGATTAGTGCGAGATAATTCTCCCTCATCGCCTCGTGAGCTTCTGCAGTGAGTGTTACGGGTATTTTGAAGTAGTCGTGGCATTTACGAGCCCATTTCGGAGTATTAGAAAAGCCTATAGGTATATTGTAGATACCAAGTTCATTCAAGACCGTGGATCGATAGCCTGGTGAACCTACCCGATCCCCACGAGTTGCAGACGATGTTATGCTATGTTGCCCACTCGGAGCCATATCTACTGAGTCCAAGTCAAAGGAAGCGCTTCGATCGGCCTTCGAAGAATCAGAAGAATAGTTAGGTGATTGAGATGGGTCCAGGTACTCAAGCCACCAAGCTAGATGCGCTTTATTATAAAGCTCGGAGGGAAGTTTTTCAGGGTTTGGAGAGGGATCTTCGTGGGACTGATCGGAATCTTGGAAAGAAGAGTTCGGGCGATGAGAGGTGGCTTCCTGAACCTGTCGTGAACTTCGGTATTCAGTCGATTGGGGGGTAGTAAGGCGAGGCATTTCTACAAGTGTGAAATCGGGCTCTGATACTTCACTGCGACGTCGTTTCTTACATGAGGAATACGCTGTGTCCTTGGCGGGGAGGGAATCATTCACGAACTCTTCAGCATCAGCTTGTCTCGTCGATCGAAGAGAGCCGAGAAGTACGTGAGTTGGGAAAGTCGAGGAATCCATTATGAGGAGGCAAGAGATTTTTAGGTGTGCGTATTATTTCCCGGTCTACTGTAGAAACTTCTATTTCATAAAAAGGCATGGTATAAATCGTCATTCGCTTATGATAGATAATACCTGTTTTATGCGGGTTTATATAAAGAATTTAAGTGATGTATTTGCGGCTGTTAGTTATTATGTACAAAGGAAATGAAACGCCTCGAGTTTATGAAAGGATACCTAAGTACTCGTATTGAAGGAATGAATTCAAGATCTTTATCTACCTACATAAGGTATCTAGGTGCCTTCTGTAAGGTAAAAGCTTAGGTACATATCTAGTAGTTTTGGAGTATTTTCAGAGAAACTATACCCCATAGAGCAGTAGTCTTGCCGCTTCGATTCACCGTAAAAATTCTGACGCACTATGCATAATCAGCTGATTGTCCGTTCAAGAGCTATTACGGATTCTGGGATGATTAAGAGTTTAGGGTGGGGTCGATGTGGTAACTTCCTCTGATGATTGTTGAGGCCAACGATGACTTGCTGGAGTTGTGTTCTACATTACGGTATAGTACCGTAACAATAACCCCATACAACTATTCATAGGTACCCATACCTCCCTACCATTAACATTTGTTAAACATAATCGTACGACTCAATCGAGAGGTATTGTTATCCCATAGGTATTCCAATAATAATAATAATACTGATTGAGGATCATTTACATATTCAGAGTTCATGGTATTGTACAATTTTTAGTAGATACATGTAGGTTCCCGTTTCTTTTACCAGTATAGGTCACCTGCATCTAAGATGCTTGCGTCGATGGAGGCGCTAGTGAAGAAAATAATGCATTGAGGGGTGGTACATATGTCTTTCCCCCGCTAAAGAGCTCCGAGCTATTGACATATTAGAACACTGCGATTGGTCAGTATCAACTTGCAGACCGCCTACAATACATATGTATGAATTAGGGGACAGATAGCATTCAAAATGATTGTACTCCAAGTGTACCCCTCATTGCTATAGGTTGTGACGCCGGCAAAGACTCATGACCTAGTGGAAATAAAGTACATGCGGGGTACTTGAGATGGGGGGGAGTGCATCGATTTTTTCAAACACCTGACATCCCTGTCTGGTAAAGTTATTGGTAGCTAATAGAAATCAAGATTATTCCATGACATCGCCAACGGCTTCAGGTACGATCCTGTAAAAACGGAAACCAAAGTTAAAAACCTCCAGTGTGGGAAGTAGCTACTGTACCTACATGAAGTATTTAAGTCATCCGAGTCCCTCTCAGTTTCATCATTGTGATTTTTAGTTACAGAATCTAGATCTCCATAAATCAACCCAAACCCCTACAACCAAAGCCATAAGAATTACGCTAAACGATACCATACGATTCGATCCAATACGATACCACGATACAATACCTGGTAACATATCGAAGGCATAAAAATAATAAGGCCACCCCTTTGTTTACGAAGCACTAACTGTGTTGCTTGCGCAATTGTAACCATTTGTTGCAATTCCGCAATTCCCATTACGGCTAAACCGGGCCGACCATTTACATCATCAGTATTCTGTATCGATCAGAGATTTTATTGCTCGAAAATTTATCTTGTCTCATTTTCTTCCTTTTAATATTAAAAACTCTTATTGAATAAGAGGCCAATTGCCTTTCTATATACCTTACCTACCTAACCATCCCAAAGAAACAACCAATATAGCTATACCAAGCACTCGGCATCGTCGCCAATCGAGATCGAGCTAAGGCTGCTGACCTGTCCGTGTCTTATATACATCGTCATTTCAACCAATCAACCCTCGAACGTGTAAGTGCCCCGACGCAGAAGCTTTCTTGGAGCAACCCCTCCATCTCATTGGAACATCGTCTATTTCCTTAGCTAGGCCGTTCGCTGGCTTTTACTTCCCTCCTCTTTCCTACCCCTTCTTATGCATTGAATCGAGCGGTACTTGTTGTATTGCCAAATGGTTCCCTCCTAAAGCAAGGGGCGGTGTAATTAGCAACTTATTTCCCTATATTTTCTCGTCTCCTGCGACGAGAAAAGGCTAGACTTGCACACTCAATGGCACTCTGACAGGAGGAACGTGGCTCTTGTCGTCGGGTCCGTTTCCGTTGCCTAATAATAACCTCACACTCTATCGAGACATTTATATCTGCCTTATTCCCTCTTAGCCAAGCCAAGCCAAACCGTCTCACTACCTCTACCTATTCTATTATCTATCTAGCTTATCACTAGCATATTCTTCCTATCTGTTTTATCTCTTCACCGCATGATATAACAGGGGACTAGATCTAACACATGGACAACTAGACAAGTGTAAGACTTGGTCTTGGCCAATTGCGTATCTGATCATCACGATCCACTTCGAGAATCCTCAAATCAACTTATACGACTATCCCCAGGTCTCTCTTGCTTTGCCATAAGTTTGCTAGACCTGCACGGTTATATCTTAAGCTCACTGGCATTTATGCGGTACGTATACATAAGCTATGACGCCTTCTAGCATAAGATGATATATACTCGCACATGGGACTACCTCAACTTAATCACATGCCGAACACAGTCATTGCTCAATTTATCTTGTTCAACTTTCCTAGTCATTGCAATCGAGTCAATAGCTTCAATTGCCATTTTGTCCCTTTACTAATGTGTACATTTCTATAGGTCATTTTCTTGTCGACCGCCTACAGATCGTATTTGTTTCAAGCATTTTATTAGCTAACAACGACTGCTTTTTCTGCTTTGTTCGAAATGTCTGCTGCCACCATGCAATCCACACCAGCAATCCCTCCTCGTCCTGCGAGGAGTCAAGAAAGAGACAATGGCTCCTCCGCGCCCGCGATTCCTCCTCGCCCCATCAATCGTCGTTTCAATCGATCCGTCTCTCCAAACCCGGACCGCTTCGCTCCTTCGCCTCTCAACGAGAGCCCCTTCACCGCTAAGACAACTCGACAAAATCACACCCACCTTGGCGAAGAGCTAGAACGTCCTGTTAGTGTCGAGATGCCTAACCCGGGCGAAGAAGGTCGTGAGTATGCTGCTGTTATCGAAGAGTTGGGTACGTCCCCACAGGCGAGCCGTAGGTCGTCTACTTCGCCCGAACAAACTCGCACCGTCGGCGAGGACATCAAACTGCATGCGCCGAAGCCAACCATGCCCGCCCAGAGCGCCAAGCAGCGAGTTGCTCAAGTTACACGGACCGATTCTGACAGAGCCGCCGCTTTTGGCATTGGACGTCCTTCCTACGAAGACCAAGGTTACCCACCTCGCAGCCTTAAGAAGAAGGCGAGTACTACGAGTCAGCTTTCGCATCAAAGCGAAACGTTTACAGAAGATGGACAAGGCATTCCCGAGATTGGCCAACGAGTTCCTATGTTAGCCAATGCTGGTGATGTTCAAGCACCCTCGCCTACCCCAGCTCCTAGAACGGCCAGCACCGATGGAACGAAACCTATTCGAAACCATACTAGGAAGACGAGTTCTCGAAGCGGGTTTGGCGATCTTCCGTCCGATGTCTACGGTCTCCATGGACATGGCGTTGCGTCTACCGACAAACTCGAGAAGGCCTACTACGAGAAACATCCTGATGCCCTACAGAAGGAGCGCTACAATCATCTTCACGACCGTGTACACGACTACTCAATGAGTAGCGAGGATCTAAATAAGATCGTTCGAGATACAGCCAGCCGTGGTGCTGGTTTTGGTAACGCAAACTGCCAGCAAACTTTGGAGTGTTTCTAACCAATCTTGATAGGTACTTCAACTGAATTTGTCGGGACTCCCAGCGAACAGGTTGGCTACCAAGCAGCTGATGAGTATACGTCACGTATCTCGTCCCCTCAACCACCAGCCGCCCAAGAAGATGCCAACATCATTTCGCCCTTGAAGCCTAATTTCTCAGGCAATGAAGTAGCTACTGACCACGCTGATACTATTAACGGTGACAACGTAATCCACGTAGACGAGCCAAATCGACGCAAAGGATACGTCAAATTTGGTGACGAGAAGTCTGCGGAAGGCGAGGGTGCCGAAGAAGTGCGCAATCAGCCAATCCTAGCTCCTGATGAGGTGGCCAAAGACCCATCTCCCTACCAAATGCAGCCTGCCGTGGAACCTCCACCGGAGCGACACGGCAGCGCCTACGAAATGGAGGAACCTAAGAGCCGCCCCACTAGTAGACCTGCAAGCGTATACAGTCCTCCACCGCCTGAATTGCATTCAACCCCGCTGGAAGACGTGGAGGAATATGAACCACTGTTCCCCGAAGACGAGAAAGCCGGCAAGAAACCCATGACTCAGGCCGAGAAGTTGAAGGAACAACGCCAAAGATTCCCTAGTCGGGATATCTGGGAGGATGCTCCTAACAGCGTGCATTCTACTGCGGAAGTCTCGACACCGGAGTTATTGGAAGCTCGCCAGAAAGAACAAGCTGCAGCTTTAGATGTACCTCCACGAGATGGCGAAACTCCTGCTCAAGCTTTTGCAAGAAGACAAGAGGAACTTGCCGAAAAGGAAGCTCTCACTCCAGACAGCTTTTTGTACCGTCAACAAAAGCCCCCGTCATGGATTGGAAGCCAACCGCATCTAGCCAAGGATACCCACAGTAGACCTAGCAATTTAGCGACTCAAAGGTTCCCAAGCCGAGACGTCTGGGAGGACACGCCCGATTCCCTACAATTCACTGCTACCGTTTCCACTCCTGAGGCCACTGAAGAATCACAGGCGGATGAGGCGACCAAGTCAATTACTGAGCAAGCCCCTCAGAAGCCATCGATACTAGCGCGCCCTAAGAAGCAAGGATCGGGTGATGATTCAACTTTAAAGCCCACTGTTCCTGATCGCCCAAAGCCCCAAATTCCCGTTCGTCCTTCGAAGCCGGCTGCAGAGACTAAGGGTCCTGAGCCGGCGGCGAAGCCGAAACCCGCAGTGCCCGCTAGGCCAGCTGGAGGGAAGATAGCTGCTTTGCAAGCAGGGTTCATGTCGGATCTTAACAACCGTTTAAGATTAGGTCCCCAAGCCCCTAAAAAGGAAGAACCACCCACACAAGAGCCCGCTGAAGAGAAGGAGAAGGCACCATTGTCTGATGCGAGGAAAGGCCGCGCGCGAGGCCCTCAACGACGGGCTCCTACTAAGGCCGCGAGCCCAAGTGGTGTGGAATCCGGCCCTCCGCCTACGTCCAATGGCCATCCCGTTCTAAGCTTTTCCATGACTCGCACTTTATTTAGCATAGATGAGGAGGGCACCATGACAGTTGACGGTCCTGGACCCGTGACATTACTAGAACCGGAGACTAAGTCTATTGAGGTAGCTAAGGAGGAACCTAGGGAAGCTGAACCACAAGTCTCGTTAGAACAAGACAAGTCTGAGCCTCAACCAGAGGAGAAGTCGGAATCCAAAGTGGACGATAAGGTAGAAAGCAAACCAGCTGAATCCGAGCCAAGCGAAACAAAGAGCGACTCCAAGACGGAAGAAGAAACTAAAACGCTAGCTACTAATACGGCTGGCGAGTCTATCTTAGAAGAGACAATCGAAAAAAAGCCGACGGGAGACGAAGTCCAAGCGGTTGAAGAGGCTGAGGATGAGGTAACAAAGTGATAGTAGAAGTATCTACTTTCTCGCTACGAAGGAGTGTGCGATTCTATCGTTTTTCATTTCCACTTCATTCCACATTTCCTTTTTGTTCAAGGTGGTGCGAATTGGAATTGGGGCGAGGGATACTTCCTAAGTTGGCGACGAACCGTAAAAAGTGTTAAACAAAAAGGAGCGAAAAAAAGAGCAGATTTGTAGATCGCACACTGGTGTGGTTTACTTATTTTGTCCTTCTTTCCTCTTATTCATTCTATCCCCATAGCGATCCTTGCCTCTTCTACGATGTCATTCCGAATCCTGTAGGTTTTGATTCGACATAGGCTTAGTATTAAAAAAAGATTTTGGATTGTCTAGTGCTGTCTAGACATGATCCGAGTTACCTGGATTCAAGAATACATATTTTAACTAGGATAGGTAGTAAAGTAAATAACATCAGTGTTTAGTAGATGATGTTCTAGGACTAATAGCAGTTGGCATACAGTTGGATAGATTCCAACCCACCGTGCGTTCGTCAATCATACGGTGGCTGCCGGTATGTCGATGGAATAGACCATAGTTGCTGGTCTATTCGCGCTCATAGAGCGTGTTATACGGCAAGTCAGATATAGTGGTATATCTATTTCCGAGGCTATCCTTGATACAGCGCTGCTTAGAATACTAATATTTATCTTATACTTGACTCTCAAATATGTATTTCGAAATATTCTTCTGATTTGAGTCATCCTATACTAAAGTGACTAAACTACCTAATCGATCCATCCTATCTTTTAATCCTAGGTATCCGATCCGTAACCCTACACGTACGCCACGCTGCCTTTGCAGACTCCGATCTTGGGTTGGCCTTACTGATATGATATCTCTTTTTTTCCCCACCGGCACCAGCACCACAACACGCCTATGCTATATGCAACAGGATAAAAGGAATTACAAGGGTATTTGCTCTTTCTTTCTCCACTTTACTACCGAAGAATTTCTAATTCATCGTCATCGTCATCCAGGACGACCATTCTTCCTCTCCTATCCCTCGTGATTGAGCTTGGCCGGGAATCTGAAGCAGGGTCATCGCTGCGGTCATTAGCCGAAGCTAGTTCCCCACCCAGACTCTCGCGCCCGGCTTCGCGAATCCCTTTTTCTGTTACGAACCGCGTCTTCTTGCGCGCCGGGGACCTCGCCACGCTACCGCCTGCGCCGACACTACTATTGCCTTCGTCTCCCGCGGTACTGCTATCACCTACGTTCGTAGAAATAGCCGGCGGCGCCAATCTCTCGCCTTCTTTCATGCGCGCTAGTTTATCCTTAAGATTGCCACCCCAACCCAGCGCCGTACGAGTAGCAGATGCCGTCGTAGTAGAAGTAGTAGAAGATGTAGAAGTAAAAGACAACGCGCTATCAACGCCACGTTTGCGCTTAACAGGGCTCAACCGCATTCTAGGTTCCTGACCCCTATCCCGGATTAGACCTAAGGCTTTGGCGTCGACATCGGGTCTTGAGTCGTCGGTGGCTTGGGTTGAACCCGAGCCTAGGGCTTTGCTACCACTGCCGCCCTTTTTCATGTACTCCTTTCCCGCGCCGGAACCCACGCGGCCGAGTTGTTTCATGATATCGCGTTCCTTCTCCTCGGTCGCAAGACGTCGTCTTAGCGCCTCGCCGCGTTCAAGTGTATTCGTAACACGCCCGCCCAAGACCTCGTTATCGAGCATACTCGCCGCGCTAGGTTTCGATATGAACCATTGACTTTGCGTCGCCCTATCGAAACCACTCCCCTTACTCTTATTCTTTCCATCCTTACCATCTCGTTCTTCCCAACTATTCCCCCGATATGAATTCCTACCCCCACCTCCTCCACCCCTCGCCCTATCCTTTTTAGGCCCGAGTCCTGTATCAAATGCATTCACATCCTGGCGCGCCTGCCGGTGTTTCGCAAGACCTAGGTTCATGTGGAACTCGCAGAACTCGGTTCGTTTCTTATTCACCCAACCATTACACAACTCGCCATCCTTCTTGACCGACTTGCAGTACCCGAGATCCCGGGCTGTGCCTACTTCCAGTATAGTATCTTCACCACTATTAATCACCAAACTAAAACGCCCCGTATCAGTCCGTCCAGGGGGCGGTGGCATGACCGTTGGATTAAGCACCGCGAGTAGCGTTCCAGGAGTCAACTTCCAGAACCGGTCAAAACCCGAATTAAACAAGAACAACTCGAGTTCCCATTGTAAGTCCACGAGCTGCAATACCATGTACTTCCCCCTACTCGGGTCGGTCTGTGATTGTTCCTTTAGGTTGCTGTTACCCGTTTTATGCGACCGCGGTTCCGATTTCGAGGCTAAGATCCCGAAAACGACGATATCCTGCTCGACGTCGGGGAGCTCGAAATCCGGCGCCTTGACGTGTTTTAGTAAGTCCTTAATAACATAGGTTTTCTTGCCCGAGAGATTCCGCGTTAGAACCGAGTGCGGGATTACGCGCTTTGAGAGGTGTGTGCTGGAATACGGTTCGAAAGCCGATGCGTCTTCTTCGGGGACTTCGGAGGGGACGACTTTCTTTTCCTGGCGTGAGGTTGGGTCAATTTGCGATTTCGATAGTGATGCCGTGTCGCTACGTTTAATCTGCCCGCCGGCTATGACGTCTTCGCGGCTGTATTGTTCGGGTTGGATAGGTACGTCGGGGATTTCCTTGGCGGTGGTCTTGAAATGTTCCATTTCCTGTCTGTCGAGTTCGAAGGCGTTGCTCCTAGATTGTTTTATTCGTTCTCGCTTTTCCTGTCGACTTATTTCTTCGGTCCTGGCTGCGGCTAGTCTCTCGCTGAAAGTCATGGGTCGCTCTTGTTTAGGGGGTTGTTCGGATGTGCTATGAGAGGGTGTATGCGCTCGTCGAAGATATCCTCCTTGTGAGTTATTCTGGGTTTCTGTGGTCTTTCTTACGCTTGGTGCTCTTTTTAATGAGACGTCTTTTGCTCTGATCCCCTTGTCGATGCCGAGACGTATCCTACTAGGAGAGGTATCGGCTTGCGGCGGTTGCACCCTTCGCACTGGAGATGCTGGAACTTGTACCTCTGCCTGTGACTGCGGTCGAAATGACGGGCCTGAACGCAACGAATCTGCTCCGGAACGAGCTCGATTAGATATTGGAATATCGGGTATAGGTGCGGATTCCGATCGCGGCGGGGTCCTGTCTCCTCCAAGTGCCTTCTTCGCTTTAGCGCTTTGTAGTTTTTTCAGCTTCAGTTTTGCCTGGATCGCTTGTAGTTTCAACTGCAACATTTCCTCATCTTCATCATCGTCGTCCTCGTCTAACTCCATATCGTCTTCTTCTACGTCATAGCGACGGGAGTTACTAGATCGGGAAGCCAGCGCGGGTGTCATTCGGTTTCGCTTGGATGGAGACGGCGAGGGTGATGCTCGTTCGGCCATGCGTCGCAAGCGTTCGCGTCCCTTGGGTGTGCTGAGAAGGACGTCGTGGGGAGATCGTGGTGGCCATTGTGTCTCGGGGTCTGCGCCGGACCCTGCCATTTTTCGTTAAGTTGGTTGATGTCGATGGTAAGTGAAGTGTTACATACTAGCGGACATCATGGCTGCGGTCCTGAAGTTCCCATCCGTCGTGTTTATTCGGGTGGTACTTCGGTCCCCTCCAATGGAAACCTGCAGGGGTCCGATGCCTTGCTGGCTAATGTATGTATTATATCATGCGGCAAATATAGAACATAGGTGGTAGGGCGATCTTCCGGGGTGGGAATAGGTTGATTGTCTTGTATGTGTTGTTCTGTCGGGTTTGAGGCGCCAATAATAACATGGAATTTCTTACTATGCAATCGGCTTGTTTTCAAACTGCCAAAAAACCAATAGACTCTGGCAAAAGTGTAGGATTGATTGGTATCACGAATGGTTGTAGACGGAGGGATCATGTATCACAAGAGTACATCAGAGGGTACATGTATAGAAGTATAGAAGTACCTTATATTTATCGATAAGTGATGATTTACATGGGCGGATGCAAATACCGGCGTATGATTGGCGAAGTGGGGACGCGCTTTCCCCTTTAGTGAAACGCGATTAATTTATATTAAGACGCGTCGACAGGGGTCATTAGTACCTAAGTACCCTTTAGTCTCTACATGCACCTATGCAACCTTTAATTGTTAATAAAAACATCAATTAGTCAACTATAGGCCTCTTATACACTGTTGTTACTATTTCAAGTCAAATTACTGAAGTTCTGGCGAAACCATAGCTCTCATACAGCATGGCGAGAACCACGAGATCCAAAGCAAGCGCATCTGCTGCAACACCAGAATCCAAACCGACGACGACCTCAAATACCAAGTCGAAATTCATATTACCTGCAGAGTCCTCAAATCCACCGAAACTCTTCATACTCCCTTCTAAGGCTACAAAAGAAGCGAAAATAGTCTCTTTACTAAATCCGAGATATGCAAAGCCAACAAGATATCTGGTATGTCCCGAGACAGGCATCTACGAGTTCACAAGGATCGCTGCGCCAAAATCTACACCGAGAAGTTGGTTGATAGAATGTAGCGACACGGGCAAAGTCGAAGAGAAGAAGAGCGAGGATGGCGCTGAACTTGGCGCTTATATTACAAAGGGCGCCGACCTATACGTTGCTACACCCATCGATCCTATATTTCTCCTATTACCCGCATTCGCGAACCAATCCGTCAGTACTAAAGGTGGAAAACGAATGTTCGTATCCAGCGACGATCACTTTGACTCCATAAAAGAATCTTCGCCACATTTATCTGAGATATTGCGATGGGGTAACGTTCGAGAGCTATTAGAATCGCGGATGGCTGCTATGTGCGACACAGCTGATGGGGGCAATGAAACGATGTTTCGCTTCAGCCAGGACAAACTCCTAGCGGAAATATTAGCCAAGGCGCAAAATATGAGCGAACAGTCTTTGCCGAAAAGTATGGAGGAGAAATTTGTGACTAAGGCCCTAGAGGCTCCGGTCGTAGGTGTGAAGAGGGAGAACACCGTCATAACGTCAGTTACGCAGCAAACGGAAACGCAAGCACAAAGCGAAACCTCAGCACCCACCTCAGAGGTGTCAACCCCCAAACTCGAGTCCACGGATAGTCAGTCATCCACGTCTTCCACAGAAACCAGCACTAGTACCGCGTCAGAAGCATCCACAGCCGCAACCTCAGTCACTATCGAAGAATCTACGACTACCATCACCGCCGCCGCAGAACTCATGCCCTCCCTCCATGCCTCCGAAGAAGTCATAAAACTCCAACGTCTGCGCACCGCCTTCAACTTCATATGTTCGTGCTATGTCGCACCTTCGCAAGCGGCACAACTCCTCGCAAAACTTACATCACAAAAGGAACAAGAAGAAAAGGCGCCACTAGTTGATTCTACACCTCTAGACGAGTATCTAGCCGAACTCAACAAACTGCGACAAGAAGCGGCCGCAGCGCGTAACATGACGGATTACTCGCGCAAGCGGGCGCTTGACGACGAGGAGCTGGCGCACCGGGAGGAAAAGAAACGACGGAAGGAGGAAGAGGAGAAGCGGAAGAAGGCAGGTGAGAGTAGAGGCGTGAGGGATTTGAAGAAGGTTAATACGGTGGGGATGAAGAAGATGAGTGATTTCTTTAAGAAAAAGTAGGTGTATAATATATGGAATAAAATGGTAACATTTGTATAATTGGAAACGGGAGGTGGGTGCATAGTAATTGATGTCATTTGGCGTCTATGTATACCTATCAGGTAGTTATCTGGCCTACAGGCTCCGGGGTGGGCATCGGGATATGTGCCATTTATCGTTGTGTATAGATAATAGCAATGGCTCGAATCATCAAGCTCCCAATCATCTAGTCGTGTTCATCTCATCATTCGACAAATCTTCATCCCTAATACCCCCTCGGTCCTCTCGACTTCCCCCTCAAAAACCCCCTCCCAATCCCCGAAGTTCCCCTTCCACTCGCCGTACTCGTATCCGCAGCCGAGCTAGGTCTACTCGTCGTCGTACTACCCCCATACGACCCTCTCCCCGCTCCCGTAGTCCCACGTCCAGCCCTCCCCCTCACACTTCCACTACTCCTCAACCTCCCCCTAGCACTAGCCCCACGCGTCGAGCTCGTAGCATTAGCCGCGGCCTCGCGCTGTCGCGCTTCCTCCTCAGCGCGGCGTCTGGCTTCCGCGCGACGGCGTTCGGTATCCGCGGCGCGTTGTTCGGCTTCGCGTTGCTTGGCTAAGGTTTCGGCTTCGACGTCGGCGAGGTCTTGGGATGCGCCTTTCCAGTTGGGGTTTAGGAGGAGACGTTGGTTGTGCTCGGTTTGCGAGAGGATGCGTGTCCAGGTGTTTAACAGGGTTGAGGCTGTTGTTACGGTTGCGGAGACGGTCTTAGGGATTGGTTGGTTAGTGACGTTGTTCGTGAGGGATGGAGATGTGGTGATTTAGGGATGTGGGAATAAATGACGTACATGCATGTTGCCCTTTGCTCGTTCCAAGGTCCCGACTACCCCCTCGATCAACTCGTTGATGTTTCGCACGCCTTCGAGTTCTCGTCGGAGATTGGCTTCGCGCAGTTCTTCTGGGTCATCGTAGCGATTGGGCGGGGGATTTGATGGAGTTGTGGATCGTACTGGTTGGTCTCTGGGGGTAGTAGATTTTTTGGATGGTGAGGCGAAGAGGTCTTCGTGATCGGAATCGTCTTGATGGCCGGACATTGTGACGTGGGGAAGAAGGGAAGTAGAAACAATCTTTTGTATGACGAAGACCAATACTTAGATAGGTACTGAGGGGTCTAACTTTGTGATGCGATGATTGGCGGGGTAGCTATAAGTATCTCTGTAGGTACCGATCCAGGGGGTTGATAAACTCAATTATTTTCAGTGTTCCGATTAGTGACGTAATGTTAAATTGTTATGCAGTATCTCCTATACAATGCGTGTCATAACTCAAAAAAGGTACTTAGGTAAAGTATCGTTGGTATTTAAAGGCTCTCGCTCTTTTCTTTTGTTGACATGCGTTGTCATACAGCAAATAGCAGTGTTTTCGTGTGTGGGGATGACGCTGTGCTGGCCGCCAAATTGCCCAATTGGATTTGAATTGCGTCTATTATCAATATTATCGATAGGGTTTCTATCATTTAATCCAATTACGTGTGGGTACGACGCGTAGAAGCGACGCATCACGCGTTCTATTGTATCTACCCAATTAAAGACATTGGAAGTAGAGTTTAAGGTGGGTACTTGTCTTGTCCCCGTAGTACCGTGTGGAACTGTGCGGAGTACTTCCCCTAGCACACAATTTTATTCGTTCAATAAAGTACCCCGTAGCAATTAAAAACAGGGTTGCAAGGGTTACCTAGGTAGAATGAACAAGGAATGTCATAATTTACTTTGGCGACCGCCGCACGTTCCACGCTGATAGGCTTGTTTAAGTTGGGATAGTTGGAGCAACCCCCCAAAGTTCAGTAGCCCAGCAAGCCCAGCCACTTTTTACTTTCACATTCTGCCACCCCGATTCCCAACTTGGTCAAAATTCCACTACAACTTTAACATTAACAACTCTTCGTCGTTTCGCCCGGCTTGAGCCACCGCATTTTGTTTGTTCTCTACATTCATTACCTGCGACTTGTTCAATTTACTTCGCTGGTTGCCACGCGAGACGACAAACTTATTGCTACCCAAACAAAAACATTCAACAACAATTTCATATTCGTTTTTCTTTTCTTTACTTTTTTATAATTCTCTTCAATCCGTATTCAAGGAGTGCGCAAATCGAGAGACACGAGAGGGTGGAAATAAAGGAGAACAAACGGGGTCCCTCAATTCAATCACAATTACCATTCGGACCTCTAGTTTCTTTCTGTCATCGACACTCAAATCAATATCGAGCTCGTATATTTGAGTCAAACGTAGGACAATTGGGATTTGGAAGAAGCACCAAGTGTTGCATCGCTTCGACGAGTTTTTGAGGAAGGTTCGAGGTTGGATTTAATTATTGAACTCACGGTCGCAACAACCCGCCTAAACACCAATCATACAAAGGTCAGGCCGCAACTTCCCTCTTACCTAAGCAAACAATGGCGTCTTTCGCCGTCTCAACTCCCTCACCACCGGGTCGAGTCCGAACCCCAGGCACTCCTAAGCACGGTTACACCGATTCCTGGGACCCTTATTCAACTCCCCGTAAATCCGCTCGCATCTCAGCACAACGATCGCAACACCGTACACCTTCCCCTCGCGCCTCAACACAACGTCACAATCGCGTAACCGCTCGAGTCCCCTCCGATCCTTTTGATACTCCCAACGCATCTCCCCAGAAGAAACGTCAACCGGCCATGGATTCAGTTCGTCGCGCAAATGGCGCCTTAACCTTCGGAAGTTCCAACGCTGGCGATTCAATTGGCAATGGTTCTTCGCGCCAGAAGCC
Organism: Hypoxylon trugodes; assembly: GCF_022578975.1. NCBI lineage: Eukaryota > Fungi > Ascomycota > Sordariomycetes > Xylariales > Hypoxylaceae > Hypoxylon > Hypoxylon trugodes. The sequence goes on from NW_026250021.1 coordinate 2,011,883, forward strand.
CAAGGCCAACGCGACTTCCCAAAACATATCCTCTATGATGCTTCCTACCCCTGCCAAGACACCCCAGAAGCAACCGGATGAGAAGTCCAAGGCCAAGGTCCGTGCGGTCGCGCGCAACCTCTTTTCTGATGTCGACGCCGACGCCGATATCATTGTCAATCCCAAGAAGAGAAAAACCAAGAAGTACAGCGGCATTACCTTGAACAGCTTCACTGCCGAAGAGATTGAGGAGCCCATTGAGATATTCACCGATTCGCGCGATCGCGTCCCCGAAGTTGATCGCGAACAGAACCCCTTCTACAACAACCTTCCCTCTTCCGCAGACAGTGAGACTTCGAAGCGAATTCGTGCCAAGCAGGTCTCTATTCCTGGTGAAGGTCGACAGACTGTCGATGAAGCACTTGAGCGCAAGGATGGAATCATTTATGTCTTGTAAGTTATTATCCCATTTTAAATATCATCTCATGTTGGTCAATCATTTGCTAACAATTCAATCCTACAGCCGAGGAAAGAAGATTTTCCGCAAGTTTTCAAGCGAGGATGGAGAGGAAGAGGAAGATATCACCGCAGAGTCGAGCAGTGCTAAGAGCCCCGAGAGACCCCGACCGTTGACCCGCTCCTCTATCAAGCCTCGCTTGCTCTTCCCGGCCAACCAGAAGGGCAAGGCAGCTACCCAAGTAATTGATGAGGATGAGGAAGCCGTTACGGACATCGAAGATCATGTACTAGTTGATGCCGCCGAGGAGGAGGAACTCGCTTCCGCTGAAGAACCTGCAACTCCCAACGCTGCAGCCGGCAAGAAGCCAGAGACACCCGTCGCCCCCCGATTCGCGCCCGTCTCCCCTCCCTCGACAGTCCGAGCGACACGCGCAAGCACAAAGCTACGTGCCACAGAATCACCCATGAAGGCAACTAAGCCGCGCAGTCCATTCGATGGCTGGCGTCGCTCTAAGAGTCGAGCTGGCCCGCAAGGCCAAAAGCGAGAGGGCGACGAGCTAGTTAGACCGAGCGAGGTTGCGAAGCGCCAGCGTGCGTAGTCCGTTTCACTTGCTATTCGATCCGATCCCGGCATTTACGGCATCTAGGAGTAGTTCCCTTTGTGATTTGGTGTAACTGGAGGAGCACAGCAAAGCAGGCCATTTGGAATGGCATCCGGAAAAAGTAAAACTTGGTTTCTACCATCCATGGAGGTGTTGGGCGTTCTCTTATTCTCCCAATCGGCATTGTCGGAAATGGGCCCAAAGATAGGGCGCTAGGGCTATTCGGTGTCTACATATGGTTTTAATCCAGGAGTCTTTCGTCCCTGGTTAATAGTTACAGGGCACTGGCTCACGGATAAGTAGTATAGCTTGCCTCAGAATGAATTCACTCTATAATGCATCTTGTTGGTTTTTCGTGTTGTATTTGATAAATGTAAGGTGATATGAATAAGTACTTGATGACCAGAAGTATCTTTGTAGATTTATACCAAGTTGCTAGAGGTAGTATATGTCCGGCGCGTAGAAGGGATTCCCTTGCGAGGTTGATATGCACGCAATCGTGATCAGCAGGTCGTAAAATACTCTTGAAAACGGTATCGAAATATAGTGATACGAACAAGTCACTTTTACTTGATGTGTTACACCGGAGTAGTTCCCTACGCTGCAAGGAGGGTATCAGTTACTCGTTTAAATAATAGAAAGCTCTATGACTGGGATATGAAGTTCGGAATGCCTTCCTCATGGTTTATTTGGTCCTATAGTTTCGTTGTTCTATACTCGAACGGGTTAATACGGAATCATAGAGTTTGCTATCAGGAGTTGGAGCTTCACAAACTCCCGAGGTGCGGTTGCACAGAGACCGAGATATCGGTCAGCAGGGATTACGTATAACACTCAGGTAAAAAGGCAGGTAACATAGATGCGGTATCTTGTCACAATCTAAGCTCCAGCGGTCTTTCCCTTTCTTTTCTTCCTGATGTAGTCAAAGCAGCTTCCCTACTACAAATCAAACCTACTTAGTCTTAGTGGGAAAGAAACATGGAAGTTGTGCCAGAGGATCCGGAATCACGTCATATCCGCCGATAGTATGGAATTATTGTCGACAAACGAAGGTGCAATCCAATTCCCCAATCCCAGGTACCTGGCCTGCCCCGCCCCCGCCTATCTAGAGGGTAAATTTATTTATTTTACTTACACAATTCCGGCACCCACATTATACACTTATACAACCTACCATTCCACACCAACACTCCTTTAACACCTCTCTACTTATTCTTTCATGTGCAATATCGATCTTTCTCTAGCCTTGGAGGATTTGGATTCTTGTTACGGCTGTCTGTAGTCTTCATAGCACTAATTGACCTCAAAAATTCTACCCAAGATTACTACTACTACTACTACAACACTAGCCTACGATGCACATCTTAGTGACGAACGATGATGGCCCGCCGTCCCCAACTTCCTCGCCCTACGTCCATAGTCTAGTTCGCGAGCTTCAGAAAAACGGACATATAGTCTCAGTATGTCTACCACATACCCAGCGCTCCTGGATTGGGAAAGCCCATATGATCGGGCAGACCGTAAAACCGCTCTACTACAAACCATCCGCAACCTTTGACCCTTCTCCCAGCGCTGCCTCCCAAGCCCAAGGGGCCACATATACACGACCGAATAAAAACAATAATGAGGAGGAATGGATACTCGTAGATGGAACGCCTGCTAGTTGCGCTCAGATCGGCATACATCATTTCTTTCACGAAAAAGGCCCAGTAGACCTCGTTGTCTCGGGCCCTAATTACGGCCGCAATACGACGGCTGTATTTGCGCTGAGCTCAGGCACATTGGGCGGTGCCTTGGAGGCTGCGGTATGCAGGAAGAAGTCCATTGCGTTAAGCTATGCCTTCTTTAACCGCAACCACGACCCTACCATCATTGACGCCGCTAGTCGACACAGCGTGCGCATTATCGAGAAGCTTTACGCCCAATGGCCGACAGACAAGAGCATCGACCTATACTCGGTTAATGTACCGCTCATCGAAGGTGTTGAAGAAAGGAAAACGTTGTGGACCGAGATGTTGCAGAATTACTGGGGCGATAATGGCGCCTGTTTCGAAGAGGTCGAGGGAAGCATCGGTGATGAAGATGAGGAGGAAGTAAGAATACGCGAGAGTCAGGAGGCCAGTGGATCTAATGGTCTTGACTCAAAAGCGAATGGTGACGCTGCCGACGCTGGTCAGACGCGATATCCCCACAGACATTTCAAGTGGGCCCCTAAGTTCACCGACGTCTATAAGAGCGTTGAAGATTCACCGCCAGGGAACGATGGATGGGCGGTCAAGGAAGGTTTCTCGAGGTAAGTCCAGCCGCCACCCCCTATATGCGTGACGACCCTGTCTATATCCTGGGAACTAATCAATACTGCAGTGTAACACCGATGAAGGCAAATTTCTATAACGCGGCAACGCATTTGCATGGAAAGGAGTTGAACTTGTGAGTTGAGTCTATTGCATTGCGTTGCATTTGGTTTTAGACGGGGATGGCAGCATCATAGAACAGATGGAGCATTGCATGGCCATATAACTGGTCCGTCAGATAGACAAAACGTCTTGATCTTCTAGCCAGAACATAAGAGATAGGTGAGATACATCGAAGAATACTCACTAGTGTTCTGCGTATGTCGAATGCCTACATATGATGTGTATACATAATCAAGTCATGGTTTCTCATTCTTCTTTTTCTTCAGGGATGTGCCAAATTCTCCAACATTGACAATGTCTACGTCGACTTTGATATACCGGCCTAAACAGCACTTTTACGCCCTGATCGCATACGAGGATGCCTATGTCCAACCCCTTATCCTAGATGCTCTCCAAAAGCTCTTTCCACCCGAAGCTTATACCCTCCTCTCGATACCCGAATCTGCCACTCCAGGCGAACCGATATTGCTTAAGGATTTACTACCGAAGAATGGAACTAGTAGGGTCCTGCAGATTACGCCGTATGAGGCGATTGATTGGGAGTATATAGACGCGCATAGGACTACGTGTCTGGCGAATAGCTATATGCTAAGGAAGGCACTTATTCGGAAACACTACCTTGCGGCGACGGCCGAGCTGTGGGCTGCGAAGAGACCGGACTCAGCGCTTGCGAAACATGTTAAGAGGAGTGAGGCTTTTGAGTTAGACTACGCGGAGTTTCTAGATGATGCACTGGTCGAGGCGTTTGATCTAAGGGCAAGTCTTGAAAGGAATGAAGAGAAGGGGGAGGCGGAGAGGGAATGGTGGATCTTGAAGCCGGGTATGAGTGATAGAGGGCAGGGGATCAGGCTCTTTAGCTCGCTAGAGGAGTTACAAGGCATTTTCGATGGGTGGGAGGAGGATGAACCGGATAGTGAGGATGAGGGGAAGGGGGCTGGCGATGATGAAGAGCAAGGGAATAATGGGAATGGTATTACGACGTCGCATCTTCGTCACTTCGTGGCGCAGCCGTATATTCATCCACCGCTGCTCCTACCGGGCGATGGGCGCAAGTTCCACATTCGTGCGTACGTTGCGTGTGTTGGGAGCTTGGATGTTTATGTGTATAGGCATATGTTGGCGCTTTTTGCTGGGAAGGCGTATGTTGCGCCTGGGGCTACTGCTACATCTACTTCTACGAACATGGACACGAATACAGAAACGACAGCTATCGACCTCGAAGCACACCTCACTAATACCTGTCTCCAGCGCTCAGTCTCCGAGGGCACAGTTCGCCAGTTCTGGGATCTGCCGCTGTCGAAGGATACGAAAGAAGGTATTTTCAAACAGATATGCGATATTACGGGGGACGCGTTCGAAGCTGCACCTCGTGCTATGCCGATGCATTTCCGCCCGCTGACGAATGCGTTTGAGATCTTTGGGTTGGATTTCTTGGTCGATGGGACCGGGCATACGTGGTTGCTGGAGGTTAATGCGTTTCCGGATTTTAAACAGACGGGGGAGGAGCTTAGGGAGTTGGTTGGGGGATTGTGGGAGGAGGTGCTGAGGACGGCCGTTGGGGGTTTCTTTGGGGGTGTTAAGCAAGAGAGTAGGGGGGAGAAAGGGGAGAGTCAAGAAGAGGAGGAGCGGTTGGTGCTTGTGAGGCAGGTTGATTTGGGGAGGTGATGAGACGAGACCGGAGGGTGCTAGAGTTGAGTTTGAAGGTAGAAAACACATATTGTCGTCGGTTCAACTCTTGTGAATGCTTTAGTATAGGGGCAGGGTGAGTGACCCTCTACACCGACTTGAAGTCGAATGATAATTAGAAAAGGGGTAAGGGGGGGGGGCCTTTGGGCAGTGAGATATTACAAGGAGTGCCCTCCCTTACCTAGGTACTACTCCAATTAATAAGTCTACTTTGGTAATTGGCGTAACTTTCTTTGAGCGTAAGGCTTTCTTTGAGATAGTGGTAAGATCGGCGTCAGCCTATGAGAGGGGATGGCCATGCAAGCACGACAATTGGGCTGTAGTGGAACTTGCAGATCTTGTTGTCTCGCTATAAGTCTTCCGATTTATGTTGTTCGACACGATAGAGGTAGTACAAGAGAGGGGATATGAGCACATGGAGTGCCTATTTAGAGGGGTGACCAATTCCATCGTTGTGGCTATGCTGGGTGATCTGTAAGAGTATCGACGATGGTAGGTCTAGAGCTCCTGTGGGGTGACGGGAGGCTATCCTATCGTGAGCTCTTGAATAATGCTTTTTGCTAACTAATACTTCACAGATCTGCTATCCAGAGAGGTATACACACGTATTGTCACACATGTCTGAGTGTGTTAGGTATCCGTTGCGGACGACTTATTCCTATCTTGGAAAACTGGGAATCAAGGTTAGGCACGGCTCTCGTGTAGAGTATCCTTGGATGGCAAAATACAAGAATCATCGCCAAAATGTCCGCTATTTCAGCTTCGCCTCCTCTACAAGGGGCGAATTAACAAACTTGATTACGACAAGTATTGTAATGAGGCCGCCGACTATTATGAAGTGGTAAGGCCAAGGGCCCAAGATGTATCAAAGTTTGTCGGCGTGTTTCTTTGCACTTGGCCTACCCAAACTTGCGCGAATATAAGCGTATAATTACTGAACTCTCGGTATCTTGGCTGATGGATCATTGATATAACATAACTGCTTACCTTTCTAATAGGGTTAGAAGTCTGTGACGTGCTCGTTTAAGCGGAGACCGTAGCGTCTTGATATCTTGCTTGGCCCGCCCACTATCAAAAGCCTATCTACTTCTAAGTTACAATGGATGACAATGGACAAGAAACTAATAAAATGAGGTCTACCATGTTTTATATGAGGACAAGACTTCGGATGGAATTCTTTGGCTTGGAACTATCGAGCACTGCCACACGGATGTGACTACACACTTTCGCTAGATACTAGCTATCTCCGTGGCCTCCTCGGGTTCTAATTGAATGGCGAAAAGCGGCCTTTGAGCCCGATATTATGGTCAGAAACCAAGGAGATTCGAGGCCGAAACGGGTGATACTTTGGTACTTTATCTTATTATTATCTTGTACGAGGTGCTACTATAATGTGCACAACAGTAAGTACTTAGACTAGACACAGCCACGCGGTATCTATTCGGATGCGTTTTGTTTTGTGTCATGTCTCTACTAGATGAAATGTTGTGTTGACACACGATTCATGGTGGAGTTTCTTTTTTCTTCCCACCCCCCTTTGGAAGTCTGAAGTTAAGAAGAGATGGGGGCCATATTCTCATGTAGGTACCAACCATGGCCACTAGAGACGGACTAAACGATGTAACCACGATATGAGGAACCCCAGTCTTGGCGGGTCACTGTGTACTATGTATGTTAATTGCTGTGCCTCTTGAGTGCAGATGTATGTTCCAACGATGCTCTGAAACGTATAATGGGTCCCGGCCTTATGATTATTGACGTGTATTGCCGATTATGGCATTGTAATGGGTTGATAAAAAGTTGAAGGTCTCGTGGAGGCAATTTTGACAGTTGTGACGCTTCTTTACCGAGTCTTACTGCGCTGAAATGTGCGTTATATAGGAGTAGAGAGAAGTTTGGCGGTCTTCACTTGAGCTGAGCCGCAACCACGCGTCTTAGGGATTTTTATTCAGCTCATTTTAAAGGGACCGATGGGTTAGATCAACGTTCGGTAGAAGACACCCATGGTTTCGGTAACTCGCAATCCATCGAGGATCTGACGTAGGTGCTTACTAGTCTGCTACATTTTCCACAAAAGTGCTTGCCATTGTGTAGCAAAGGATTAATGAAAATATGAGTTTTTTTTTAGTTTTTTTTCTCATCTTATCTTTCGAATGCTGGGACATCTGCTTTGACGTAGTCTCGTATGTGATGAAGTTGATACCGGAGATATTACTGCTTTCTGATAGGTGATAGGGTTTCGGAATATCATGGTTAGAAGGGCTTTGGTAATAATAATACCGCATTGTATCTTATTGCCCATTAGCATTGAAAGCTATGATAATACGCAATCAAAGCTTTGGGCGCGGACTTGCGGAACGCGTCGCCAAAATGGAGATGGGTTTCCGCCGATCTCCATATTTTTCACATGCGAAATTCGGGCGTCGGTATGGGTTAGTACCCGTAGGAAGCATTAATATAATGTATATTATATATAATTGCGTTGTTAATATTGTTAATGCTGTTTCGTTGGTAGTGGACTCCTGTGACTTTCATGACCAACATTACCTAGGTAAACTTGAGGCTTTCGAGTAGAGGATTGGTTTATATGCTGGACGGGGGATCTATACGGAGTTAAGGAAAAGGAGGTGAGTAAGAGCCTGCTGTGTATGGCTGACTGCACCTGCATCCTACCTATTCCTTCTTACCTATCATCAAATGAGGCATCCATACCCAATGTAACATCTACTACTAAGTAAGCGATAATAGCCATTATGGAATGCATTTCCCCAATAAGGATGATTCCCAATGCTCCCATGTGGTCCGGATTTATGTAGTTAGTATGCGGTGCTCAATCTTGATAGGCAATTGCTGCGTATAATACTTGATTATGTAAGACAGCAAGGCTGACTTTCTTGGAGTATTGTTAAAAAGTCTGTATATGCCGAGGAAGTCGTTCGGTTGCTGACTCGGTATGAGTTCCATTGGAGTAGAATGGGCTATCAATGACGATAATATGGGTTGTAGATTATATCATCCGTGGGGAATACATATGTTGTTCCTGAGGAGTGAGTTCTTAGGCATCTTGGCTAAACAGATGAGGCATATTGCCAAGTATGACTACTATGCCCTAACCTAAGTGAGGGTACCTTGGTAAGTTGGGTATCGTATGAAGCCTAACCAATGTTAGATACCGATGCATACCCAAGGTATAGTCCGTAGCTGATCTAGTTTAGGCATATAAATAAGAAGAATTTAAGGAGAATACTGCTCACACGATTAAAAAAGAAAGGTGAGGTACATGAGTTATATAGTAGATAAAAGAAATGAGGGGCTTTTAATAAATAATTATTAACCTTTCAGTGATCATATACATAATATATATGACGCCTCCTTGATACCTTAGGTATACCGCCACCTCCTATCTTTTTCTTTAAAGAATTATATAGTCTGTTACACAATCAAGTCTTTAGCTGAAAGCTGAGGAATTAGACTCAACTAGCTTAAACCTTTCTAAAAGAGCTTAGACTATTAACTGAACATCTCCCGAGGCCAATATTTAATGGATTTTCTCCATAAACTGAGAACAAAATGGATCTCCATCTCGATCATCGATTTTAAGTACCTAGGGCCGCTAAATAGCTTGAGAGTCGGAGTCTAATCATTTCATGGCGTTTGCACAGCCTCTCTTGGCAATACCCACCCTATTAAAAAACGCCTCCAATTCGCCCGACATCTCACGGCTCATTCCTTGTCAAGTAATATGTGGCCGTCCGGGGCATACTTCGCATACGTATGTACCCTTACCATATCGTACAGGCTATCAGAAGGACGATCAAGTTTCCATCTAGGGTCCCATATCTTTTTCTTGTCTGTTGTAATTTACCAAGGACCATGTGGTTCAAATTTTGTAGTGCCAAGTAACAATTGAAAAAAATGCGAAGCAGGTTTATATGTGTGTGTAGAGGTATTGTAATAATTGATGTGTAACTAAAGGTTACCTGAGGAAAGATGTAGGCATCCGCATATGCACTTTATTGTACCTATCTATTTTGGTCGCACAGCAGGAAAAGCAAGTGTACATATAGGTCAAACACAACAGACCCGAAAAGGATAATACAGCTCACTAGCTAGCTACTATTATAGGTTAGTGACTTTCTCTTGGTAGTTAGGTTGGGGTATGGTTTGACCCTGAATGGCGATTAACTTTCCACTAATTACCTAGGTACATAGGTGCTTGGGTACATGGGTACACGCGTTTTTAACGTGCACCCCTGATTTTGAGAGGTATCTGGCACCAATCAGCAGAAATCTTATTGGCTAATTCGCAACAATTCCAACTTTGATCTTGTTTCCTTCTTTCTCTCTTTTCACCTCTTATCCAACTTTCCATTCACTCCTTTAACCGTCATGTCGGATTGTTAAGATCTTGACGAGGTCCTTTGCCATTTGGTAGAGTTCTTTTTTTTTGTGTGTGTGTGTGTGTGTGTATTTGTGTATTTGTGAGTTTGTTAATTTCTATTCTCCGACCCATCTGCAGCTTACCTTAGGTACAGTACCGTGGGTTGCTGGGGACGGTCTAACAAACAAAACACATACACATACCACATCTCTGGTCGACTGCGCATACTTTTGATATTCATATCCTATCTACCCAGCTCAGATACCTTACTCAGGATAGGATCCCACTGACCTCTACAAGCTCGATCCGGTACAATTACGTTTTCTTATCGTCAACGATTTGCCTTTTGGCCACTTCTTCGAGCATCTAGACAACTCTAATACGTAGGAGGAGGCCACTATTTTGCACAGCCCCCTTCGCATTTCTTTGCGTGCATTGGTATCTAGCATTTCTAATTGCTTCCCCAAAAAGCACCTACCAGGAACATCCATCATTTGCTTGTCTCCATTGGGCCTTACGGGACCTTCCCAAAACATACGATAGCTTTTACTCCCTTACTGTCGTCGTATCAGTTACAGACCCTGTATCATTCTTACGAGACGTCCGTGTCCAAGCACCCGGTCCACCGGATTTTTCCCCCCCTCGACCATATCGACCTTTTCTGAAGACCCTTTCGATAATTCTTCAGCTCGTGGCCGCCGATCCCTGACCGCTACCGACCGGATTCCGAAGGCCATCTTGAAAACACAAATCGGTCTGGATACGTGACGCCTATTCGTCCCCCCAAATATTGATCCTGGGAATTGTTGCTTTGGTCCAGCGCTCGGTCATAGACACGCCGAAGGTGTCAGAAATAAACAAGAATACGATTGTATACGACGAACACTGCGCCTCGGACTCCACGAAAACATTGTTGGGGAATTAGTCTCGAGCTTCGATAATTCCAATTTACGATCCCTCCTATCAATTCGAGGCATCAATTGTCCATTACTCATTTACACTTGTTTCTGCCTCGCCAATATTATTGCCTACTGTCGATGGCCGATTTTGGCACGCAAGCCTTTCTGCCTTTACTACTCTCCGAGCCTGCCTCTACAAGGCTGTGGGCCTAAGTCTTGCTTATTCCTTTGGACTAGGTGTTATGATCCGTCTTTAGTATCTTGTAAATAATTTCTTCAGTTGCCATACGAGCCATGGCCGACCCTAATAAGGATGGTTCTGGGGACACCCCGCGCCGAGCAAGAGCGTAAGTATACACCACGGGATGAATTATCGCTGAGCACCTACCCCTAAATTTATAAATCGTTCTGATCTAATGTCATAAAATCTAGCCCTACAATCACAATCAACACAACAAATGACACCGAACCTACTACTACCGCTCATCAACCTTCGCCTGTGTCCCCTCATGATGAGTCGGTAAGCCCGACGGCATTAACAACCAGTTGGACATCTGATAAAACTGCCGGCAACTCTAGAGGAGAAACGAGATCTGCCCATTCATTTGATAGTACTAGGGATAGCCGGCCGACCAGCCCGCATAATGTTTCCAGCCCGGTTACTTCGAGGGGTAATGAGAAGGGCCAGGCTTTTCTATCAGTGCCAGATCACCACCGTTCGAGACAAAATTCAGTTGACAGCGAAGATGGATCGCGGTCGATTAGCTCTTCTCAGGGTGACACTATGACAGGAACTACATTATGGCCAGGAGAGAAGAGCGCTGCCTCAAAGCCTTCATTCGACAACGGAAAAATAATGAAGGATGAGAACGCCTTGAAGCCGGATAAAGGCAGGGAGGCGGATTTCGAGGTGGAAGATAATCCCTTCGCGTATAGTCCTGGTCAACTTACCAAGATGTTAAATCCCAAGAGTCTGTCTGCCTTCTATCAACTAGGAGGCCTTACCGGAATAGAAAAGGGACTCCGCACGAATCGAAATACGGGGTTAAGTCCAGACGAAAAACATCTAGAAGGAAAAATCTCCTTCGACGATGCGATAAACCGTGACACGAAACTGATTACTGAAGGGTTGGAAAGTCCACAAACGCCGGTCGCTCATTCGGATGCTACTCGACATCATGGATATGAGGAGCAATTCTTCGATAGGAAACGAGTTTACGGAGACAACCGAATTCCCGAGAAGAAGGGCAAGAGCTTTTTACAACTAGTATGGATTACTTATAATGACAAGGTCCTAATACTACTTACTGTAGCCGCTATAGTCTCACTTGCCGTTGGTCTATATCAAACATTCGGTGGCGATAACTCGGACGGGCAATCCGTCGAATGGATCGAAGGCGTGGCCATCATTGCGGCTATTGTTATTGTGGTATTGGTCGGGTCCTTGAATGATTGGCAAAAGGAAAGGCAATTCGCGAAACTGAACAGGAAGAAACAAGACCGACTAGTAAAAGTAATCCGTGCGGGGAAAACAGTCGAGGTATCCGTTTACGACCTTTTGGCGGGCGATGTCGTCCATCTAGAACCTGGCGACCTCATCCCTGTTGATGGCATTCTCATCCAAGGTTTTAACGTGAAGTGTGATGAATCGCAAGCGACGGGTGAATCGGATATTATCCGTAAACGACCGGGAGACGACGTATTTGCTGCGATCGAAAATGGCGAAGACACGAAAAAATTAGATCCTTTTATCCAGTCTGGAGGTAGGGTTATGGAAGGTGTAGGGACTTTCCTCGCTACATCTACCGGTATCCACTCGAGTTACGGCAGGACGATGATGTCTCTAAACGAAGACCCCGAGATAACGCCTCTACAGTCTAAGCTCAACGTTATTGCCGAATACATTGCGAAACTTGGAGGTGCCGCCGGATTACTCCTATTTATTGTGCTTTTCATCATGTTCTTGGTTCGCCTTCCCTCGAATTGGGAGTTGTCACCCTCGCAAAAAGGCCAGCAGTTCATCAACATCTTCATTGTCGTGGTTACAATCATCGTTGTCGCAGTACCTGAGGGTTTACCCCTTGCTGTTACACTGGCGCTAGCTTTTGCTACCAACCGTATGATCAAGGATAACAATTTGGTTCGTCACTTGAAGGCCTGTGAAGTAATGGGAAACGCAACGACAATCTGCTCAGACAAGACTGGTACCCTGACTCAAAACAAAATGACCGTGGTTGCGGCGACGATTGGCACAACTCATCGTTTCGGAAGTGGAGCATCTGAGAAAGGTGAAGGCATTGCTCCTCAAGAGCCCTCGGAGAAAGAATTCGCGAGCTCTCTCAGCAAAGGAACCCAAGAAATTTTGCTCAAATCTATCGCTCTTAACTCTACGGCATTCGAAGGTGAAGTTGATGGTGTAAAGACTTTTATTGGATCAAAGACCGAGACCGCATTACTCGAATATGCTAAGGCCTATCTCGGTATGGGGCCTGTTAGTGAGGAACGATCCAATGCAAAAACAGTGCAGCTTATTCCATTCGACTCTAGCCGAAAATGTATGGGTATCGTGGTTCAACTGGAAAATGGCGCCGCTCGATTATACGTCAAAGGAGCTTCCGAAATTATGCTTAAGAAATGTTCATCGATACTTCGATCTCCCACACAAGATTCATCAAGCGCCCCTGTCACTCTCGATGACGTGGAAACCATTAAGGCTCTTATCGAAGATTACGCATCCCGATCTTTAAGAACTATTGGCCTTGTCTACCGCGATTTTGAGAGGTGGCCCCCGCGAAACGCCAAGCGAGCCGAAGGCGACCAAAATGAGGTTGTTTTCGAGGACATTTTTAAGAATATGACTTTCGTTGGTATGGTTGGTATTCAGGACCCTCTCCGTGATGGAGTACCCGAAGCAGTTAAGCAATGTCAAAGGGCCGGTGTTATAGTTCGTATGGTTACCGGTGACAATCAACTTACGGCGCAAGCTATCGCGAAAGAGTGTGGAATATTGGATTCAGGTGGCTTGGTAATGGAAGGTCCGAAATTCCGAAACCTCAGCAAGCGCGAACAAAACGAGATTATTCCACAACTTCGTGTACTCGCACGTTCTAGCCCCGACGACAAACGCGTTCTCGTCCGTCGTCTCAAAGATATGGGTGAAACTGTTGCTGTTACTGGTGATGGTACAAACGATGCACCTGCTCTGAAATTGGCTGACGTCGGATTCTCAATGGGTATTGCTGGTACGGAAGTGGCCAAGGAGGCGTCCGCGATTATTCTTATGGACGACAACTTCAACAGTATTGTCAAGGCTCTGAAATGGGGCCGAGCGGTCAACGATGCTGTCAAGCGTTTCCTCCAATTCCAACTTACAGTCAACGTCACCGCTGTCGTGCTGACTTTCGTCACGGCCGTATCCAGTAGCGATGAAGGCTCCGTATTAACAGCAGTGCAGCTTCTATGGGTTAACTTGATCATGGACACACTTGCGGCGCTCGCCCTTGCCACCGACCCTCCTCAGGACAGTTGCTTAGACCGGAAACCAGAACCGAGGGGTTCCAGTATTGTCTCGATAACGATGTGGAAGATGATTCTCGGCCAGGCGATTTATCAATTGGCCATCACATTCGTTCTTTACTACGCCGCCGACTCCATTGGTATAGCCGAGGAAAGCGAGCGACGCAATACACTTGTTTTCAATACCTTCGTATGGATGCAGATCTTCAACCAATGGAAGTGAGTACAATTGAATTCTATTTAATGTTTTAAGAGCCAAGCTAACGGCAGGGTAGTAACCGTCGTTTGGATAACCAATTCAACATCTTTGAAGGTCTGTTCCAAAATTGGTATTTCATAATCATCAATCTTGCGGTATCCGGCGCTCAGGTCCTGATCATCTTCGTTGGTGGAACCCCTTTCAGCATTGCCCCTCAGTCTCCGCCACAAACTTCCGGCCAATGGGCATGCGCGATTGTTCTCGGTGTTATTTCCATTCCGGTGGGTATGGTCATTCGTCTTATCCCAGACGAATTGATTAGAAAATGTATCCCCGACACTCTCAAGAAGAAGCGCGGTATTCCCGGGTTAACTATCTCGGATGAGGAACGCTTCAATGCTTATCCAGAGGTTCTCGCTGATGTTAGGGACGAACTTGCATTCCTCAAGAAGCTAAAGGGTGGCCGTCTAAACAACTTGAAATTCGCCGTACAACATCCTCGTGAAACCTTCATCTCCAAGACAAGAAGTCCCTCCCACTCCCGATCTAACTCGATGAGAGCACCGCAAACCCCAACGCGCGAAGATAGCTTTAGCTCTCCATCACCAGCACCAACACCCGATTCCCGAAAACGTTCAAGGTCTATGAGGTCACGGTCAAACTCTGCCTTAGGAGCCCCCACAGTTATGGCAGGCATTATTGCTGGCAGTGTAGCAGCTGGATGGTCTCCTATAGAAAGAACTGGAGAACGCGATTTCACACAGCCTCCTCGACCGACACCTTCGCCACTTTCCACCCGCGAAAATACTGAATTAGAGCCAGCACCCGTATTAACAGAGGAACCAATGTCTATCGAAGACCCCGGCCCTTCCACTGTGCCCAGGCTTAGCGTCCCTCAACCACCTCAAAAACAGAAATCTATTTCTTAGGCGGTGTAAATAGTTTTTTTTCTCGTCAGGATCCGACAAATTCGACTGCCTCGATTTGTCAACGTACGCGGAGGCAACGAGATTCACGCACAAGAACGAGCAAAGCATTCGAAGACCTGTATCATACCCTTAATCTACATCTTCTCGAAACCAAAATACCATCAATTATTATTGGTAGATCGATTTGCTCCTTCTGTTACACGAATTATCCTAGCTGGACTTTCCGGGAAGAGTGCTTGCAAAGTTCTCCCCGAGACTCTAATACGAAGTATGGTTACGGCGAAGTACCAGCTTCAAGAACGTTCCTCCTAGGGAAGATACATGCTTCGTAATTCAGGGTTCGCGTCCGTCGGGATCCTAAGGTGTGCGAGTGAGGGATATTATTATTATTACTATTAAGATAATTAGAGTGACGGCTTCGTCTCAGGGTAAACGGTGTTAGGAAAGGCGTTGTTCTTGAGTTTTGTGTTTCAGCAAGCATCCTTCGCGCTCGATACCACCACATTTGTGATACGAAGGAGGCTTCTAGGTCATTATGGATTGTGCGAATTCCACCAAAAAAGTTTATAGACTCTCACTGGCGCATGGGCATAGAACCCCCCGAAATTTTCTTTTTGTAGCAGTAGGTGGAGGCCGCGAGTGTGTTGTGTTGGTGATAAGGGATGGAGATGGGAGAACAACAGAAACAGAAGAAAGGAGATAGATAGGCCAAGCAATGTACAATGTGAAAAGCGTGCAAACGTGAAATTGGCTTTATTGGTATTGTTAAATTGGTGATGTGATGAGTTTTATGTGATGTTAGTTCTAGGCGATGGGGCACACGATGTTAGGAGCTGGGATACAAAGGAGTTACTAACTAAATTGACGTGAACTTATTATCTAACATAACTTGGAATGCGTATATCACCTAAAAGCTCTTTTCACGCAGGTTTGGAGGGGTAATTTACGCATATATAGGTCTGATTCGTAGCATATGATGGATGACATGCTCTACTCATACTTGGCCATGATGCCCCTTATAAGTTCTCACTAGGGAAACAGATAATAATAATATTCATACTCATATGGTAAAGCATGTTACCTGAGTTACACAAGAAAAATGAGGATATGAGTTATTTGAGCTATCATATTCTAAGTTATTGTGACGCGATTCCATTTCGTAGGAGTGTGCTCACTTGATTATGAGGCATAATCCATGAAAATTCAACAGCGCCTGCCTACCTATATGTCCCGAGGTCTGCCTACCCAAGCCTAAGTTCACATAACTTATCAGGCAGGCAACTAGGTAACTCGACGGGTCACATTTTCCAACTTCGCCGAAGGATGGGGAAAGTATTGAGACATATTTAATTTTCCCTGCAGATGCGGCGTCCATATATCCAAGAGGGTGCTATATGTATCAATTGATATGCAGGAATGTGTGCGAGGTATCGTCGCACAGCGTCAATCACTATGCGTCGTTATAGTGACTCAATGTGGTTGGTGGGAAGCAGTCTGGTCCTGCAGGCTACCGCTTGGAGTTGCTTATCTCCGAGTCAATAATTGTGTCATGGATGTGCTATACTTAGAAGGCTTCACGTTGTCCGGGGAAGGCTCTCGGGGGTGGTAGGGCGTTCGTTGCTGTTTTGGGGGTGTGATATGTTGTGTAACTGATGATCTAGAGTAGGTAGGTACCTATGTAGGCAGACTGCTTTGGTGATAGGGGTACTTGTTAGGGCTATGTACCTGATGTTCTAGTTTGTACTTTGGTAAAATTAACGGTTGGAATGGTTGGGCTTGTTGAGGAAAGGGGGTTTACAGGGGGTTTAACTCCAACTTCATTGAAGTTCTTGACCTCGCCATTGACCTTGAGAAAATGGACATTGCGGCCTTCGACTTCGTGATTAGGTACACGGGAGGATCTTTCGCTGCTGTGTTACACACCCATTTACTTTACCATATAATGTATGTCCGGGCTTGCTCCATCGATATTTTCCACCCCGAGCTATACGAAATTACCCCTCTTCATTCACAAGTCATTTTTATGTCTTTTCTCTTGATCTTAGTATTATGCCTCTCGCGCCGGGAGTATTTCTCCGTTTATTTTCTCGCCTGAGACGTATGTTGCTAATCGTGGCCCCCGTTCTACGAGTCTCAGCGAGGGGAACGGGGGAGTCCTTTTGTGGCGTCCAGAAAGGTTTCATCGAAATGCGATACCGCCCCGGAAAACAAGTTTGTCCATTCACCGGGAGGAAGCCACAATGCTATGATGGATTAGATTTACATTGGGGTCTAACATTTATCCCGTCTTCCCGTCCGTATGAGTAATGCCCATGGTGGCGATTATGCGCGGGGCGCCCGGACGGCTTGCTATCCTTGAAGGTTCCTTCGCGCCCCTATGAGCTTGACTCCTTGTGTGAAGTTGCGAAGTTCTCACTCCGCAATAATAATTACTTGGCCTTGGTCGAGCGTGCCATTCTGGAACACGGCTGGATCGGAACCGGGATCAAAGTGGCGCCCACGTGGCGAATTACGAGTGGTATCGAGGTCTGAAGCTCGGTAATATATGTTTTGACCTATGTGAGAGTAGGCGTGACATTTTCCTGATACCCGGTTCCTTGATGAAACAACGGGGATTTTCTCTGGGTTTGCCACTCTTCTAAACGTCGGGACGCATGAGGCTGTTGAGTTCATTGTATGAGAGTAAATATTTCGGCATATAACTGCTAGAGGAATTGATCGAATCTTCCTAGAGCGAAAAGTTACACGATGGTAGGACAGCGTAAGATTTGTGATGGATGGGCTGCTTTAGGACATTCTTTGAACTTAATATAATAACTACATTTGGGGTCCTTTTTAGTCAAGTTAATATGAATACTGTTGTTTATTTGAGCCTGCTTATCGTTGTAGTTTCTTTCGCTTCGGCTGCCTGGTTTATAACGACAATTGTCCTGAGGACACAAATCAATCACTGGCTAAGTACATAGGTACCTAGTAACTGCAACACTATCCCTTGATGGATATTTTATAACCCAGAACTACATGATCGCGATTACTTTCTACTACGGTAACATGGACCATATAATCAACTGTCAATTGTGTAGGTAACATATGTGATGGTATTATGTACCTTCATAAGGATAATGGTCATAGAAAAGTGGACGTCCAGAAATGATACATTGAACGATTTCCTAAATAGGAAACCGAGTGTAGAACTTCGGTTTTTCCGTAAGCGACATCCTAACTGTGACCAATTATTACATTGTTAGGAATGACTCTTTTAGAGAAGGGATGTATAAAACATGTGAAATATCCTAGTGGTAACTAGCTACCTAATAAGTACTTATGTAGGCAGATGTATAGTTGATTTACTGCGCTGTGACGCTTCGCCGCGGGGTATTTCGGTTACGTGTTGAGGACCGGAATCATCTACCTCTGGGGTGTAAGACGGGAATAGGAAATACTTGAAAGGCTCTATAATACTAACCCTTTGATAGTAAGGATTTGAGTCGGGTTGAATAATATCGATTATAATAAGTAGGAGTTCTGGGTTACTTAATCAGTATGTACATATAAACTGTTCGGAGTTGCGGGAGCTCTAGGGAGTCCAGAATCTTGGCACACCTCAGGCTTTTCTCCCCAAAAGAAATCGAGAACCCATTTATATATAGTTTATTCAGCTGCATTAAAAAGATAATTAGGAATTGGTCGGATGAATCCGGCGCATATGTTTTAAATAAACTAGGATTGGGCTAACAAATTTCTCGAAATTAGGAGTACCTACGTAGCTTCATGGGACGGGAACATATTTGCCCACTTAAACAATATTAATTGGACGTGATTGATAGCAGTTGAAGTTGTCAAGATGATGGTCTGGAACTTGGTAAGCAAACATTGGTAAAAACCGAGAGGATTCGCGCGACAGAACGAACCACACCGGATAGGCCAGCCATTTTAAGGAAATTACCTAAGTATATACCTACATATGTACCTAGGTAGGTATATATATATATATACGGTGGCCAAATAAAGGGGGAGAGAAATGATAATTAAGGAAGGATAGCGCTTCCTCCCCTTTTACCTTATACCTTTTAGATACTTGTTACTTACTTCCCCGTCTTGTATGCTCTTATAATCCATGAGCGTGGCACGTTGATTTCGTAGCTTATCAGGAATCTCGCTTAGTCCAGACTTATCATCGTCAAGGTTTCAAACTCATCTTTTTTTTCTTTCCCTCCCTTACCCTGCGCGTCGTCGGCAAGATTACTTATCTTTTTTTTCTCTTCTTCTTCTTGTTACCTTTTTTATATACGTACCTCCTAAACTCTTCATCATTCAACTAATACCCAAACTTGACTCGTATTCGTTTTTTTCCCCCTCTTGTTATTCCTAATAAACTCCTATACCATACTTCGCCGTTACGTGTTGTTTTTAAAAATCCGGGTAGGCTACTTTATTTTATTTATTTATTCCTATTGCCTGTTCTAATTCCTTCCGGCGCAGCCCAAGCCCAAAAAATTAATACCAAAAAAATTCAACACATACACAAGGCAAACGCGTTGACCATCGATCCTAGCACAACTCTTGACTAGGTAGGTTAGGTAGTTTCTCAATCATATTTCCCGCAAAAAAAGGTTTCGACCTTTTCTATTTGTTTCCTTTTTTCTCGTCTCTTACCCATCATCGTCTTCCCCTAATAATTATTTTTCCATCACACACGAACCAAGATTTTATCAAGAATCAAGAAACCCACACCCTATTCAACCGCGCGCAAATTCCTTGCTGATCTATTAATTTAGTTGACCGATTGGGTCCGCTTGATACATTACTTTCTTTTATTGGGCCACAGCACCACTCCGATTCGTCCATTTGATTCACCCATAAACCATTCCTACTTTCGAGACTCTTGTCTCCTGTTCCCGTTTCATCAGTTGTTGCAATATCAACCGCGACGATGAAAGGCAAACGACCTGTTGGAAGGCCGCGTAAGGGAGAACCTGACGTCTCTCAAGTCAGAGTTGAGGTAACAGATGATCAACAAGTTGGTCATCTTAATGTGAAGTCGCACGGCCATGCTTATAACGGACTTGAAGAGCGCCTTAACGAGGTCGAGGATTCCTGGGAGACGGACTCACTATTTGAGGATGTCATCGATGACATTACCGAGGATAGATTTTTCAACGATGGTAACTTCCCCTATATCACTTTTCTATTACTTCTAATTCATTCTTATTTTAATTATTAATCATTAATTTTACAATACTAATTATATTTCGCAGTTGATGCCGTTACTCCTGAGCAAGCTGCACGTTATCGTCAGCAACTTCGCACGATTGGCCCCCAAGAGTTTTGTCGACTCACTGTTGACTCAGGTGCCATCACAGCTAAGAAGCTCCTGACTGCCTTCGGAATTCGCCCGCCCGCTTTTCTTGAGGGGCTGCCTGATGATAACTACTTCAGCTTACTCACCTTGGCTATGACCCGTGAATTGGCTAAGCGCGCTAAGCTCCCCAAGTACAATACAATTGACGATGCCGTCACTCTTCTTAAGCAGTCTCGCAACATCGTCGTACTCACCGGAGCTGGAATCTCCACCTCGCTTGGCATACCTGACTTCCGTTCCAAGGAGACCGGTCTTTATTCGCAACTTGAGAAATTAGATATTGGAATCAGCGACCCGCAGGAAGTCTTTAACATAGACGTCTTCCGCGATGATCCCACTATCTTCTACTCTATCGCCAAGGATATTCTCCCCGACACGAAGGGCCTATACTCACCAACTCACGCTTTCATCGCCAAACTTCAGGATATGGGCAAACTTCTCACGAATTACTCGCAGAACATCGATAATATCGAGGCGAATGCGGGTATTAAACCTGAGAAGCTGGTGCAGTGCCATGGTTCATTCGCCACTGCCACATGTCAGAAGTGTGGCCACAAAGTACAAGGTGATACCCTCTTTGGTGAAATCAAGGCTGGAAGGATCCCTCGATGTGTCAAGTGCATCGCTGCACTCCGCGGCAACGGCGCTATGAAGCGCAAGCGCTCCTACAATAAGAACACAGGTAAGAAGAGCAAACGTCGAAGCTCCGATGACGACGACGATGATGACGACCAGTACGATATTCCTGCGGCAGGTGTTATGAAACCCGACATCACTTTCTTTGGCGAGGAACTACCCGACGAGTTTAGTCAACGATTAGAAAAGCACGATCGTGACCTCGTCGATCTAGTCATCGTAATCGGCACGTCCCTCAAAGTCGCACCTGTCTCCGAGGTCGTTCCCTTCCTTCCACCTCACATCCCACAAATCTATATTTCGCGCACGCCAGTCAGTCACATCAACTTCGACATCGACCTTCTTGGGGACTGCGATGTAGTTGTCGCCGAACTATGCCGTCGCGCTGGATGGGATCTCAATCATAAAATGGTGTCGCCAGACCAAATGGTAGATATCAAATTGGAAGACGGGTACAAGAGCCGTCATGTCTTCACCGTTATCGACCCGAAGACACCACAAAGCCCAGAGCTATAATCCACCCCTCACCCACTCTACCCAACACAAGATGATTTACTCACCCACCACACCACATAGCAATTCCCTCCCTGATGTTCGCTGGCGTTATTATTCACCTTTCAAAATCCCAGGATGGCGTATTACAGGGGGACATTTGTTTATTTCACAGCAAGGCGTTTGGGAAATTACTCGACTAGGACTATGTGTTTTGAAAGGTTTCTCGTTACTTTAATTGCCCCCGGAGGATTTACAAGAGGGTTTGCTACCTCCGAAAGTTGCACCAACGTCGTCTCAAGAGTTTCGAGAGATAGTAACAGTTTTTTTCTTCTCCGTGCTCGACGCCGTTGAATTCACCATACTCGAGGCGATGCAAGGATGATGAGTCGCGCATGGTTGAACGAAAGAAAGAGGATATGATTTTTTTTTGCCAATGATTCTGATACAGGCCGTTCGTCAGTGAGAAGGGCTGTGTTTTTTTGGACGACGGCAAAACAGGATCCTAATATCAGATGGTCGATTAGTCAATTAGTTACTTGGTGCTTATAGTAGCTACATCTATTGTCTAAAATAAAACAAATAATCATAAAATGCATTATCATACACCGTGAAAACCGCCCGCAATTCATGCAATAACTTATCATGACTGTTGTACGACCCTACCCATTTTGGCTATTTTATTGACCCCAGAGTTGTCTCGCAATTGTTCATCTAATTACTCTTCCCTTCGCCCAATGATATAAGTGGCGTGATAGTTTGTCGGCGGTAGAGCGAAGCAGTGAAACCATTCCCCCTTGATGATTCGATTATTGAAACATGACCTATCGTTCATCCATAGGCCAACCAGCTAGTCTCATGCCATTTTTACTATAGCGTAGCCACGTGTCATCGCCCGATGGGCTCTTGCGATCAGTCAGTCGAGGTCTTAGGTAATTTTATTTTCTTCATTGGAGGCGAATTCACAACGTAGAAAAGGTGGCTAACTACCTAGATATATTCTTCTATACCTAGGTCTAACCAGGCTGTTATCTGTTTTATTAATAGGAGGGTGTATCTAGATGTCGCCCGTGCTTAATTGGTTATATGACTACTTACCTAGGTAGGTACTGACGACATTGTGAATTATCTCAGTGATGCTTATATTTTGTCTTCATAATTGAATCTCTTTGTTTTGTCTGTTTGTAACTTCTAAGTCCACAAGACCCAAGGATGTGTTTTCTCCCATCCGTAACTCCATATCCTTGACGAGACCTAGTAAAGTGACATAACTCGTTATTGTTTTCTTAATATGAAGTGAATAATCATGAATCAAACCAAATATATGTGTATCCCGCCATTCTTAGACTGCTTCTCTCCTTCGGTTATCATCACGAGCTTGCAAATTCTTGTATAGCTGGAGCACCCGGTTTTTCCGCCCTTCTTCCAGTATTGACTGTTGTTCCTTATCCCAATCTTCACCAAAACTAGCGACCCAACTCTTGTAAACCGATCTTTCCAAAATAGTGCACCAAATCGGATATATGGCAGGTGTAATATACTTAACGCACATCAGTAGTATAGATGCAATGTTGGATGGGCTATGAGGCAGCTGTGTGATGGTATATATAAACAATGCTTCCCCAAGAGGAGTAGAAATGAATGCCGTGTATAGAATGATTAGATCGATACGTGGATCGAAGCCGTGGACCGGTGAGAGTATATAGGTGGCAGGAATGACGCAGACAATCCACACAACATACAGAATGTAGAACGGTAGCCATCTGATGGGGCGGTTGACCGGGCTAGGAATTATGCGTCGCGCAAGGGCGTATTGGTAAGGGGAGGGTCCTGCAACTTGTTAGATCCATATGGATACGAGAGTTCAGTGGGGGATGGGGCTTACCCCGTTCGATTTCTAGATCGTATTCCTTGACCATTCTATCTAGATACACCTTTCTGTTGCTGTTGACCTCTAACTCTGGCCGAAATAGCTGTGTAGCAGTGATAGGATAGTCGTAGATGACGGAGATCTGCTCCGAGAAATTGACTTCGCCAGCGCGACCACATTTCCTCCGGGTTATGTGGACGCAAGCACCTCGAATCTTCCCGTAGAACTTGTTGATATCTTTTTCAAGGAGTATACACATTGCAAAATGGCTACCTCCATCGACTTGGAATCTATCACCACTGCATCTGTGCGCCTCTATATTGCATATAAACACATTTCCCTTCGTGATAATGGAATGGGTGCCGTCTAATCTAATTAGCGGTAAAAGGAGCATGGGCTGGAGGTCTCCTGAATCGGTTTGTAAGGAGCGGTCATGGACAGTTAGTGATGGCTTGAGACTGAGATAGTCCCCGCTCACAGCGACGGGTAGCCATCTATCTGGATGGTGTTCAGTCTCCCGATACCGAGGCCCACGATTGAATACGAATGAAAGGGGGATTGTGGGACAGCTGGAGAGAATGGCGTTCGAATTGAGCTTCATTACGAGGTAAGAATTGAAGTCCACTAAGTTGCAGAGAATTAGGTACAACTCGTCTGCTTTCGTGGGATTCCGGTGGATTAGAGTGTTCCATGTGCCTACTAGAGCTTCATAGTAGCTTTCTTCCGAGAAGCGCACTCTTCCCCGTCTCTTAGGCTCGTACGAGGATAGGAGTTGGGTAAGGGAACGCTTGAGGTCTCTCTGAAACTGTTCTGGGACTGGGTCCAGTGGTGAATGGTCTTCATAATCTGGTTTCGCAGATATGGATTTGGAAATTTTAAGAACGTTGCGATACATAGCGTGTAGCCTAGTAGGTGTAAGTGTGTGAGCTGATACTGGATTGAAGGTGCCGTCTGCGAACTGGAAATAGCACACGTTGCTTAATGAGCCTTCTTGATGCGTCCAGCTTCTTGAGCTCCAGTTACAGGAAATGATGTAGCCCATAGAATCCATGAGCGGTCGAGCTCTAAGTCGGAGCTGTTGTAGTTCGTAATATAGGATTAGCACGTGGCTCGCGCCGGCGTAGACGGCGGCCATTTTATTGATAGCATCGAGACGGAGGTCCTTTCTCGATTCGCCTGTTGGAATGCATAGTGTATCGATCCAGAAAGATCTCGATGTATGCTGCAAACTGCTGAGGATGGTTCGAGCCCAGTCAGCTTTGGATCCATTATTGCTAGATTGCTCATAGAATAAAGATCCCCTACTACCAACCCTGGGTAACGCGAAAATCTGCCTAAAAAGTCTTTCAATCTGGCACCGAGGGAGCGAATTCGATTGCGGATTACCGATCCCATCAGCCCAAACGTGAGAAATGGCTGCATATTGATTCGGTGCCGTGGCGGCTCGTAGATTTAGTGTGATGTCATTATTTTCTTGGTCTATTCCAACACTGACGATTGGGATATTGCCTTGTCGAATAATGCGCTCGAGATCCGATTCATCCACGCCTATCATAGAGCACCTACAATCTCGTGTTGTATGGACCGTCTCGTACGTTTCTTCGTTAATATTGCTCGCCACACAACGTTTCTCCGAGTAATGGGAATGGCTAGTTCTAGGACGTTCCCATCGGCGGAGTAGAGAAATAAAGTAAGCTATATGAGGAGGCTGTGTCGCGCATATCCGACTAATATGGCGCGGGCACCATCCCAATGAGCTCATGTGCCTTGCCAACAGCTGCGTCTGGGGAAAATCTTGCTCTAAGTAGTGGCAATCATGATCGACGTAATAAGGTGGGTAATTGCCATCCAACGAGCTGAGGAGCACGCTAGCGGAGAGAAGTGCTACTGGGAGAGGATCTTGCGTTGCACAGGGAATACTTGAGATCTGAGCAATGTAGGATCTGGCCGAGCTACAAATGGAATCTCTGTGAGGCTTTTGTTTCATTCGTGTGTATGAATATGGGTCCGTAATTTCACTGATTAAATTCGTAAGTTTGGTTGATGTGACGAGCCTTTTGTTGTCATAGGTTACGTAGGTGAATTTTGATGGATCGATAGACGGCTCTGCTCCCACACATTCCTGGATAAGCCCAAAGTAAAGCCACGACTGGACTAATCTTGCGCAGTCCAGAGCGCTGCGATCACGAGTGAGTCCGAATATTGACTGGTTATAGCTAGGGATGAAACTGGAGATTTTGATCTCATGCGCGCCTGGAATAACTCCACTGATACTAAATCCTGCCACATGCCAGAATTTGTATGGTATAATGTCGAGGAAGGGTACAGCGAGATGAGAGGTTCTAGAATCGGCAGGCCGCGGTAAAAAGTCCATATTTGTAGTACAGTAAAACGGGATGCGGCGGCGGATATTTGCCGATAGGGATTCTTCTCAATCGCGGTCCATTCAACTTACAGCTCCAAGTTTTGAACAAGTGTAATGGACCTAGAGAAATTACTAGAGCTGTATATAAAAACATCTCATCTGCGCATAGAGTGGCACAATACGGGCTGTGAATATGCATATCTGCGCCACACATCTACAGTAACCAATCAAGACTTGATCACATCAGAGTGCGTCGTAAGTGGCGGCATAAAATCCTAGGGCGCTGGGCTACCGCGTTGATGAAATAGAGATGTAAATTAAGGTATCCTTTGGAGGGACGAACCATTTAGGTACCCGCGTGTCAACATTTCGGGGAGCCCATATTTGGGAACGTAAATTGCCTAGATGATTCTTTAATATCGAACGTAACACATGCCTATCGACACCAATATTATGACATTAGAATTTCTACATGATCTCCCTACAGCAAACTCTCATACTTATCCAAGCCCGACCTCTGGGGTTGCTGTTGCTGTTGTTGTGGCTGTGGCGCAGGTTGGCTTGGTGTCATAGTGTTCATACCGCCCATCATGCTACTCATGCTACTCATGCTGTTCATGCTGTTCATACTCCTATTCATGCTCCCCATTCCTGAATTCATCATGCTGCCCATGCTTCCAGTTGGTTGGTGAGATGTGGCACCAAAACCACTGGATGGCTGACCGAATGGCGACGTTGAACTCTGTCTTTGAGCTCCTGGTGGCGGAGGTAAGCTGAATCCTGTTGGTGTGCCACTTCCCCTAGATGGTGGTGGAGGGAGAGAAAAGGAAGATGATTGGCTCATAGTTGGTCTTGATTGACCAAGATTCATATTTGACATCCCTGATGTCACTGCACCGAATGATGGGGCCGGCGGTGACATCGGGGTAGATGAACTGGAAGCCCATGGATTGGCCGTTGCCGCAGTGGTAGTGGACCAATTGACCGCGGATGAGTTTTGCGGTATAGTTGGCGCATTGGTAGTATTTCCTGTTGAGGGTTGTAGAGGTTGGGAGTATTGCGTAGATGAAGGGGTTAATGTTCCGAACTGAGCGAGATCCGGCGTGACTGTTCTGAAAGTGGGTTGGGCTTGGGTAGCACCAAATTGACCGGGTCGAGGAGCAATAGTAGTAGCGGTAGGGCTTGGCGTTGACCAAGAAAATTGGGGTGATTTAATCGGCGGCGAGGTGACTGTTGAGGCAGCGGCTGATGCTGGCGCCACATCCCAATTTGCGTCCATTGGATCGCTCGAGGTTCGGGTGACTTTCCCCTTGACGAGCCGCTCGAAATCATCTTCTGTAGCACCGTTTGTGGAATCAAATGTCGTCCCAGTAACACCCCCAAATCCTATGAAATCGTCATTAGGAGTCGCAGCCCTCGCTCCTCCATTCACGACCGAAAGTTCTTGTAATTTCTTCATTTGTTCTTCCTCGACTTTCTTGGAGAGTGATTTGATTAATCCCATAAATGATTGGAATTGCTTGAGGTCTAACAAAGGACCTAGACTCATACTCCAGAGGATGGGTAGGATATCCATGGCTACAAAGTCGGCGTCGGCATTATCGCCTACAACTCGTAGAACATCTAAGGCGGCCATCATAACTGCCGGCTCTTTGGTTTTGATGGCTTTTATAAGTGGGATAATTTTCTCTTGCATGGTGTACTTGTCTAGAGCACTCGACGACGAAGTCTTTTTCTTCTCAGGTCCCAAGCCGTCAAGTCCGTCATCGGCTGAGGAATACTCATTCGAGCCGCCACAAAGTATGACAAAAGCTCGACAGCCGCGAACCTTTATGGCTAAGCTGCTTGTTTTGCTAAAGACGGCAGCGATGACTGGGAACAATTCGTTCTTGATAGTGCTGAAGTCTAGAACCGGCAAAACGACCGGTAGGCCGCGCAAAGCGGCATCGACGAGTGAGGGCGTCGGCGACTCAATAGCTGCCAAAATGATCGGTAACACATCTGAACAGGGTCGTTAGTCTATGTAATTGTATGAAGCAGCGAAATCCGTGAGACGCGGTGGGTGAGGCGGGTATAAAACCATAAACTCACCATCTTTGAACTCCTTGCCAGATGAGTTTTCAGCTATCTGACTCGTATTTTCCAAAACAACCATTAAACCGGCATCCCTGGCTGGATCCTTCTCTTGCGTCTGCTTGGCATTCACAACGAAAATCTCCTTAATTCTCGGTCGTATCTTCTCCGAAAACGCTCGTCTCGACGATGGTAACAGATCCATAATCTTGAAGACATTCTGAAGGATGAGCGACAGAAGATCTTTGTCTTTGAGCTCTTCTAGCAATGCCGGTAGGACTTTCTTTTCCATAACCGACTTCGGGAAGGACGGTAAGACCTTGTTAAGACCCCTCATAAACTGAGCCTTTTCATTAGGGGTCTTGGCTGGGAAAGCATCCAAAAATCGAATTGTCGACACCAAGATATTGTCAAAGTATTCGCTCTCCTGGAACTCTCGAGCCGTCATGCGCTGCGCAGGACGTCGTGTAATTAGTCGTGGTAGTACGTGCGCCGATAGATCTCTTGGCAGTGGCCTCTTCGATAGAAATCCATTCCCAGAAGACGGCACAGTCGAAGATGACGTAAACAACCTTTTATAAGCCGAGATGCTACCACTACTTTCTATAGGTGATCGATGAGGTGAGTTATATAAGGCAACACATAAAAGTCCGAGTGAGAACATGTCGGCAGAAGATGTGAGATTATTATCCAGGACGAAGTCTGGTGAAGTAAAATCAAGATTGATTTGTACATGGCGAGGTAACCGGGGGTCTAGATTGAGAACTTCGGAAAGACTAATAGGTTGAACTGATGTTGCTTTTGTCGAGTTCTCCGGCGGACTACAGAAAGAGAGACCACTAACTTTCCAATCGGACTGTATTTGTTTTAGCAATTAACTCCATAAGTACGTTGAAAAGGGGACCTGATATCAATGGAAATAGTCTAGACCCACCTTAGAATTGATCAGCACAGCGTCTGGAGTTAAATTCGCATGGACGAGACCGGCGTTCTCATGGAGGAATTCTAGAGCCTTGCTAATCTGAAGCAAACCCTTCTGAATCTCAAGCTCATCGATCTCTAGTTCCCGTCTGCGTCTAGTACCGTCGGAGTCTTCTGTAACATATCGACTGGAGCGACCTCCGACCCCACCTGCTCTCTCTTGGTCATCTTTCTCTTGTAATAGACTCGCTAGTGACGTAGTTACGGGTTCGGTAACGAACTGTAGACCTGATCTAGTTTCTTCAACGGGTTCGACAAGTTCTAGGATGCTTGGGTGTCGCAGTCTGGCAAGAGAGGAGGCCTCTTTCTTTAAACGTTCCGTCACCTCGTCTACGGAGCGCTTGAAGGCTGCTGCGCCTGATCGACCTAAGGAGCCGCCTGCACCATATAATCAGTATTTGCTACCATATTCCCCTATGCGCCCAATTATCCCGTCCAATATCCCAAGATTTTCTTACCATGCGACTCTAACGACTTTCTCTCAAAGACAAACACAGAATATGTCTTCCCAGTCGACTTCTTCTTCGCATCGTATATCTTCCACGGACCAGCTGTGGATGTTATAGTCTGCGAGACGGAGTAGTTGGAGTTGATGTTGGAGGAAAAGCTCTTCAGCGAGGAGAACATGATTGGCGACGAAGTATTATGCGACAGCTAGCGACCCTCATATCGTAGTGTTGTTATAAAAAGAGAGACATGTGTCTTGCGATTTCGTTGTTCTTCGTTGTTCTGCTTGTACTCTAACTTCCTCTTCCTTTATTATGTGTTGAGTTTGAATCTCGGGTAACTAGGCGGCGGGTAGGTCTCGTTCGGGCTAATCGGCAACGTATCCGATGATAGTATGATAATAAGACGGATAGACTCAACGTCTACCTTATCTTCCACCGTTGCGAAAAAAGGGGTATCGTAATTAACGCGCTTCGTAAAATGACGTACGGGTCGAAGTAGGCACGAGGTGTTCTTTTTTGGAACAAGTTTCGCTTCTTTTAAGATTTAATGATTTAAGTATTATCTATCTGCATGTGGAAATCAACGCAACGCGCCAAGCTGGGAAGCTCTTGCCTGACATTCAGGGGACCCTTGTTCGTTGTTCCTCCCTCTTATCCACGTGGCGGTGCAACGGAGACAGCTAGCTATAAAGCCACGACTGTTCCAGGCTCTCCAACTTCTTTAGCTTACATAAACGTGGCAAGGGTTAGATTAGGTTTAGCACCATTGTCCGTCATACATGAAAGGATACTACGCTAGCTTACGATTGGTTATCCGTTGATTCGGTGCAGGTACGGAGCTCCCTTATATCCACTATCTTACATGGGATTTAGCGCCCTCCGAGATCGCTTGTCCATCCAGTCGGGATCCGCACTTTTTTTCTCCTCTAAGTCGGAAATTGAGTCGAGTTCGCGGTCGGTAATAATAGATAGATCTCCCAGCTTAGCTTGTAACTGACGCTACAAAGGCGAATTGGGGCCGTTTTATTAATCAGGTCATTGCCCGGCCCCGTCCCTTCTCTTTGGTAGGAAATTGAGTCAAAGAAAGTAACAACTGGTTTTCAATCGAAGAAGGCATATTAGACCATCTCCCCTCTCACTCTCCTTCATTTTCTTGCCTTCTTTTCTGTGTTGTGTACACCGACTCCATTCGTAACTAGAGAGTAGCATATCATACAACATGCTTCGTCAACTACTCCCAAGATGCGGGAGAGCTCTCCGAGCACCCATTGCTGCTCGTTCATCATATGCGCTACAGCAGACACAAAGATGGTATAGCATTCAGCCCGAGGCGGCTTCGTCTGCGAAACCCATAGACATAGACCCCACGAAGTTGGCTATTACCAAGACACAATCGCCGAAGACACCCAAGGACCCCTCACAGCTTATCTTCGGAAGGGAATTCACAGGTTCGCTTATGATTCTATACCTAAACTTCACTACATAACCTAACCTCCCTTGTTCTTAGACCATATGATAACCATCGAATGGACCCAATCCGACGGCTGGCTCGCGCCTCAAATACAGCCATACCAAAACCTCTCCCTCGACCCCGCAACCTGCGTATTCCACTACGCCTTCGAATGTTTCGAAGGCATGAAAGCATACCGGGATTCACAAGGGCAAATCCGTCTTTTCCGCCCCGACAAGAACATGGAACGTCTCAACAAATCCGCGGCCCGCATCGCACTCCCCACCTTCTCATCCACGGCAATGATCGAGTTACTCTCCAAATTCGCCAAGCTCGAGGAACGCTTTATTCCTAGCCAAAAGGGATACTCATTATACCTCCGCCCAACTCTCATCGGCACCCAGCGAACCCTGGGCCTAGGACCCCCGGGTTCCGCCCTACTTTTCGTAATCGCATCCCCGGTAGGCCCATACTACCCCACCGGCTTCAAAGCAATCTCGCTCGAAGCCACCAACCTAGCCGTGCGCGCATGGC
Organism: Hypoxylon trugodes; assembly: GCF_022578975.1. Taxonomy (NCBI): domain Eukaryota; kingdom Fungi; phylum Ascomycota; class Sordariomycetes; order Xylariales; family Hypoxylaceae; genus Hypoxylon; species Hypoxylon trugodes. The sequence continues at coordinate 2,043,162 of NW_026250021.1, forward strand.
CCGGCGGTGTCGGCGACAAGAAACTCGGCGCCAACTACGCGCCATGCATCGTCCCACAGATCGAAGCCGCGAAGCGTGGTTTCCAGCAAAACCTCTGGTTATTCGGACCTGAAGAGTATGTCACTGAGGTCGGTGCCATGAACTTGTTTGTCGCTATCAAGGATAAAGAGACGGGTCAGAAGGAACTTATTACTGCGCCCCTTGATGGTACTATTCTTGAGGGTGTAACACGAGACTCGGTGTTGAGTCTGGCGCGCGAGAAGTTGGCGCCTGAGGGCTGGTTGATTTCGGAGCGCAAGATTACTATGCAACAATTGTATGACGCCTCGCTTGAGGGCCGATTGATTGAGGTTTTCGGCGCGGGCACTGCCGCCATTGTGAGCCCCGTCCGCAAGATTAGCTGGAAGGGCCAATTGGTAGATTGCGGATTGAGCGAGAACGAGGAGTCGGGTGAGATTGCTTCCAAGATGAAGGACTGGATTGAGGCAAGACAGTACGGAGACGAAGAACATGAATGGAGTCACCTTTGCTTATAAGGGGAATACTGGGGTGAAATAGAGGCAGGAGGTTTAGCATTTTCAAGCCACCGTGGTTCACATAGATGGCGTATTGTAGTTAGAAATGGCGTGGCGGCGTACTTACCTAGACCATCAAAAAATCATTGATTTTGAACATATATCGAACATGACAATTTGAGACTTCCCAATAAAGACCGATAACATCCCAATGGGAAGGGTATCATAACGCGTGGTACACAAAATTCAATTGCAGCTTGTATGTAGGTAGTAGTTAAGCCGCCTCACCAGCTTGGAGGCGATCCGTCTATGATGATGGGGTTTCTCTAATCGAAGCTGATCCCTCCGCCAAGATGGACGGAAGTGTAAAATAAAAAGCAAGGAAAGCCGGGGATGTGTTTCATGTACAAGGTGACAAATCTCGATCCTGTTATTTGTACCAGAATTCCATTCCTGTGGATCATTCTCTATGGTTGTGTAGGTGTGAAGGTTTATCTATCCATCATCACTATTTCTTCTCGGGGTCTTCGAGAATACCTTCGGCCTCTAACCTTCGTCGCGCTTCTTCTAGAGCCCACGTTTGTATACTAGAAATGAAGTGGTTAGCTAAATACTTATAAAATTGAGAAAACATGGTGATCGATAGGGAATGTCGTGTGGTGACTCAATCCGCCACCCAATAGAAAACACGAGTACTGTATTCCACTCAATCCACCCACGCATTCGCCCCTCTTCCCCATCCCACATCTAAACATAAAAAGCACTCACGAGGTATCAGGCTTGAATCCGTAAGCGATAGCAGCTACGAGAATGCTACCGCAGAAACCGTAGATGAATGGGCCCTCCCAGCCTTCCTTCTGGTACTTCTCGCCGGGCTTGACGCCGAACAACCAACCGGTCGGGGGGTCGTATTGCGGACCGTGGGAAGCGGGCGCTCGAGATGTCGCTGAGAAAGTTCGGATTGGTGTGGATGATTGTTGCTTCTGTAGGGCGCGCGTAGCCCGCACGGCAGCGTTTGGTCGGACGGCGGGCATGGTATCGGTTTGGGGTTGGTTGGTTGTAGGAATTGAGGTTTGATGAGGGGAGTTGTCTTTTATCTAGACCTCCCTATTACTCTTTTTTCCCTTCCTCTTATGTTTGGTTGTTCTTCCCTAAATCAATCGATCGTAGGTTGCCGAAAGAGGGGGGTATGGTCGGGCAGATGATGTAGATCGTAGGTTGTCCGAGGTGGAGTGGAGATTGGGATCGTTCCTCGTAGTAGTTTCGTTTGAAGGTGCTGGCTGCGAAGGTTCAATTCGGTGAAGTCGGTTGAGCGACTTAGAGCAAAGTGAATTGTACTAATCAAGTGGGTCCCCCCTACTATGATTCGCCACGTGACCGAAACCGGGAAAACTTCGTTCTTGTCGGGCAGTCGGGTTACTCGGCTTGGCATCCCCGACCTCCACCTATTTATTTTCGTCACTGAAAATAAATTTCTTTGTCCTGGACAAACCATCAATCTGTTTCTTCCCGAGACCTTTATGCCACTTACCGCGACATCAATCGTTAATACCCGGAGTTTTTGAACGTATTCGGGTATCGGCAGCAAGTGTAAGTTATTTATTTTCTAATTACATTTCCTTTCTCCATCTTTAATGATGACCAAACACTTCTAAGAACAGCCAACTGAACCATCATGTGGATTCAATCATCATCAAGCTCAACAGTCTGACTCAATTAAACCCATTCAAATATCTTGCAATTCTTGGCTCGGTATAGCATTGCTAATTCATTTTAGATTCCCGATTCTGTTGATGAAGATCGCGGGTGTACACATGCGTTGCGAAGGCCTCTGATGTCATCGCGTATATGTGGCGTAGATCTTGAGCCTGTTACTGAGGAATTGAATGATAGTGTAGCTTTAGATATATTAATATTGGATATCGTTCTACTTTTAAGTGCGGTGTACTTTAATTTCCTTTCTATGTGCTAAATATGAACCGAATCTCTATCGTATCATGCTATTTTATCGAACACAATTGCACCTTCACTCCCATTTTCAAAGAACTCCATCTTCAACTTCTCGACCTTACCCTTTGCCCCAACCTCAAACTCAGCACGAGCTAGTTGCCTAGCAAGCCCATTGGCCACATACAAAGAATCCACGATAACCACCCAGTATTCGCCCGACACATGTCCGAATTCAAATGTCATCTGCCACTCCATGTTATCGCGAATGGCCTTGAGTTCACTCTTCTTTCCTCCTATCCTTGGCCAACTCCCAGAGACTTCATCCTTACCAATCAGCTCGAGTGTGACGTTCTGGTAGGCCGGGTGATAATAAACACCGACGTAGTCCTCGAGTGGGAGTGCTCGAGGAAGCGGGGGATCTGCTCGATCCGGGTATAAGTCATCTACCGCTGTCTCGGGTAACTTGAGCTGGCTCTTTAAGATTTCATTGACCCTATTCGTAATTGTTAGTACCAATAAAGCCCGAAAAGGCCCAGGATGATGGAGCCTCTCATAGGAAACTTACTGCTCAGTATATTCGAACCTCTCTTCCTCCGGAATATCCAGCTTATTATCAATAAGCTTCCACGAGATATCCCATCCTACAAAATTACTCGTCTGCGCCGTATTCCCAAGCGTCACGACACCATACTCCAGATCCGGGAGAAAGTACACCTCAGCACCATACGCCTCCATACCTCCACTATGCGTGAAGATTCGATGCCCCTTATACGTACCAACCTCCCAACCCAACGCATAAGCCAGCGAAGAGTCATACATCAACTGATTCTCATGCGCCATAACAATACGCGGTAACTTCAACTCCAAATGCGCCTCCTTCGGTAAAACCTCACATCCATTCTCCACGCTCTCATTACGACTGGTCCGATCTCCCCGTATCAAACACTGTATCCAACGCGTGTAATCCTGTACATTACTAACAATCCCACCAGCACCACTAGCGAGATACAAGCTTTCTTTCGGAACCTCAACAAACCCCTTCCCCTTCCCTTCCACACTCCCATTCTCAAAATTCGAATAATCCCAATAATACCCCGCAGCAACATCCTCCCCATTATCCAACGCTTCCTCCACACTAAAATACGTCCCCACCATCCCCAACGGCTCCCAAATACGCTCACGCATCGTATCCCCCAACCACTGCCCGGTCAACGTCTGCACAACGTGCGACACGACCATGTACATGAGATTGCAATACCGCCACCGAGTCCTAGGTTCCGTAACAGGTGGCAAGTATCTAAAACTGCGTACTACATCGCGCACGGTACCCCGATGGTGATCGGGTCCGTAGTATTGGCCTAGTGCTTTATCGTGCCGCGGGAAACCGGTGCGGTGGGATAGTGCGTCTTCGAGTGTGAGATGGGTCTGTGCCCATTCGTTGCCTGGGGGGAGGACGAAGTCGTCTCGGATTAGGTGTGAGATGGGGGTTTGCCAGGAGAGTGGGGATCCTTCGGGGGTGAAGTTTCCGGAGGCGATTAGGAGGGATACGGTGGCGGCTGTGAAGGCTTTGGTTGTGCTTCCGGTGTAAAAGAGTGTTGATGGTGTTACGGGCTTTGAGGGGAAGGTGCCGATGCCGTAGCCCTATGTGTTATGTTAGCTCTGTGTTGGATTTATGATTGATATCTAAAGTGGAATCTTTATGCGCCTCATTCCCTTAACACAATATGATATGGTATACTTGATAACTCATATCCCAACCCCTAACCACAAATTTGATCACTCTCAAATAACTGAAACCAATCAAATAATGATTTCGCCATGAACTCTTCTCTTTATCACAAAGTCCATAAAGTTGTAGATCCCTCTTTTATATCAAATACAGAGCACCTCAGATAGTCAACAACCAACTCAAAACAAGAATTCAACAAAATCTCCAAGAACAACTCACCTCAGTCCAAATATCTACCCCATCAACAACGCCCACCGCCACGCCTGGTACACGCCAGCGCTCGAGCGATGCTTCCGCGAATTCCTTAAACTTATCACCCAACGGGTAATTTCTCCCTTTACCACCGCCACTTACTCCATTTCCTGCAGATAGGACTCTCTGTTCCTCTCTCCGTCCAAAATTTGCAGGTTGGTCGAGCGCAAAAGCCGTGGGTAGGACAAGCAAAGCCGCCCCGCGCTCAAGCGGGAGCCTCATATCAGCGGACAGGCAGGACAGATACGACTAATCAAGGTATGCTCCTTTGAGTTGTCCGTGGGATTGCGAGCCCCCCAAAATATAATTTTGATATCTACGAGTATAAATATGAATGAGACGTTTGATTTACATTTTAATGCGGCATCATACCAGGGAGAGATAGGCGGCTTAGAAGGATCTTAGTGCACTTCTAGGTAGTAATTAGTGGCTTGGGCGAACCCCGCAGTGCACTGTATGCGGCGTAATAGACGTAATAGGGGAGGTTGGGGGAGCCTCACTTCCTCCAGCATATTGGTACTTATTTGAGCAGGAAAAAGGGAGATAAATAGGATATTTCTATGTGATAGATATTCATACATTATGTAGCTAGACACTTAGCCAAGGAAGAGACGAATATCGTCCCTTCCCGGCAACACAAGTCTTCATCCAAACCATCAACTACAACATACACACTAAAACACAACCACAAAATCATCATCCCATCATTAAAATAGAAAGCCCCTACAACCTCGCAGTTGCTGGCTCAACTCTTTTATTGTTGTCTGTTTATTTAGTATTGTTGTTCGGGTATTTTCTCTATAAACGAATCGCACATAGAAACGAATCCACCTATCCACATAGCCCGCCATTGTCATCATCTACCGCCTCTACCACCACCATCACCAAAGTGTTTAATTTTAAAAGCACCATGTAAGTAGTCAACCACCCATGACCAAACGTGCGTACCATCGCCACCTAGCCAACAAAATCTAATCGAAATGGTCCGGCCAAGTGGAAGCCTCCTTTTTCCTGTGAGACCTTGTCATACGTACGTGATCATCGGGTATATTCGCCTCAGGATACTATCGTTATTGGTATCTGGCTGAGTGGTGCGGTGGCTTTTCGTATACGCTGCTAGCAAAATGTCGGTATGTTCCGTGAACAAACAACACACTGCTACATGAGTCGGCAAAATCTCAATACCCTTCGTTTTTCCTACTCCAAAATAATCCCCCCTTTGGCTCGCCTGCTCCCCTGCAAGCTGTCATTACTCATTTCTTCAGTGCTTCGTAAATACCCGAAACAACTAGGTAGCATCCATTTCGTAGCCGATGCTATCGGGGTTGATACCCTATAGCCCTGTCCCCGCCAGGAAGTGATAGCCGAACTACAGTACCTCATCCTCGACTGGGGCCGAAGATTGTGCTTCCTTCTTCTGTTGGTCCGCTGTAGCTCTACCTAATACATCGCCTAAGGCAGACGGGAAGCCTATAGAACGGTCTGGCGTCTCATCGTCTGCTCGTTGCTTCTTTAAGGGACTTCCAATAGTCGTATCTCCGTTGAAAGCTTGAGAAAGTAGGTTTGCTACCGAATTAGGAACGGCTTGATTGCTTGATGACGATTCCGTGGGTGTGGATTCCCCAGCGTTAGCGCCTGCACCAGGTGATACTCTCGAGCTTGATGCACCGGAAGCATCGGGTTCCGTTGAATGCTGTCGCTTGAGCTGTAATGCAATTGTTAGCATAATTGTAGTATTTATGAGGCTGACAAAACTTACGCGAATCCGGTCAATACCAGCTTGTAATTCCCCGGTTACCTTGGCATCTTCTGGTGCCAGATGGGTCTTGACGTCCTTGTCGTCATTCTCCTGCATCTTGGTAAGGGGATCAACATCGTTATCATCATCGTCATCACTATCTTCGTCCATAAGGTTGCCGTTGTTTGCGCTGCTGCTCTTCCTCCGAGCCTTGCGTCTCTTGGCTTTTTCGGCCCCTTGATCTCTAAAAGCGGAGAATCCAACGGTACCAGTAGATTTCAATGGGCCGAGGCCAGAGAAATCTAGTTGAGTAGATCGTCTCTTAGCACCCGGTGCTTTTTGGTCGTTTTTGGCGCCGGGGAACAATCCCATCTTAGTAAGTTGGCCTGTTTTAATGTCAGCATCTAACTACAAATCACATCCAAAAAAGTTACTTACGTTGGCCACGGTAGAAGAAGGTGAAAACCGCATATGGTTTGTCGGGACCGTCGATCCCAGTCACTGTCTGAGTACTGATAGTCTTCGGATCCAGAGTCTTCGGCTTAGCAAAACTAGTGGTGTGCTCGACGTCCGCATCGATAGCCCCATTGCTACCCCCCTTGTTTTCGGCATCACTTTCGTCATCATCGTCGTGGGCATCGAACTGAGGTGAATACTCTCCCTTCTTAATTTCTCCAGAGGCAATCACTCGGAACATAGCCACTTTAATTTGACCGGTAGCTTCAGGAGGTTCGTCGTCATCAGACATAGAATCGTCACCCGAGTCGTCGGGGCTTCCTAGAGGGGATTGGTCGTCCGCACCGTAGGCTAGAGTATCTCGAGTCTTTGTAGTCTTCTCCGCTTCCATTTCACCACCGTGGGGCGTAGATCTATGCCGGCGGTGACGTCTCTCGAACTTCTGTCTTCGTTTCTCAACCTTTTCTGCGGCATCGTGGCCTTTAAGGTCTAATCCGTTGAGCCATCTTTCTAAACCGACCTCGCGGAACAGGAATTCTCGCTCGGCTAAGCCACCGCCTTCACTGTCAGGAACTTGTACCCAACGGCTGTTAACCCAGGTTTCTTCTCCTGGCCGTAATAGAGTAGCGACCTCCTCTTTAGCTCGTCCGTCAAAATAGATATATGCAGCGATAGTTTCGTTTTCGGAATTTGTCATAGGGATATACGGGGTTACGGTGTTGGCATGCTTGGAGGGATCAGAAGTCGACGACGGAAGAGGCCCCGCGTAGAGGGGTCTCGGGTGGGGATTCGCAGCGGTTGGTTTCGGAGTCGTGTAGGGAATCGGGTGATTGGGCGTCAGTAAGGTGATTGAGATTGCGAATTTGGCTGCTTCATGTTTAGATGTCTCCGGGTTTAGCTGAGGTTGCGGAACAGGTATGTAGGTGCTGATGCGAGAGAGACGAGATTGCTTCTGCAGACCGTATTCCGGGAGTGGGGCAGAGTTCGCATGAATGCTAACTGCGATGCCCTTAAAGCAGGGCATCGTGAGTGAGAATTAGGCGTGATAATAGAGAGAATTGTAGGTATGGTGAAGAAGCGGTCGACTCGTTTTTTTTCTTTATCGCGTGCAAAGGGAAGAAATTCCGGGAGGCGGTGGAGAGTTAACTCGAGCTATGTTGGGGAGGGAAAAGTTCCAGTAGCTGTTTGTTAAGAAACCAAGCTTCACTAAGTATTGATACTGTGGAAACTTGGCCCCGTTCGAGTTTCGGTTGTAGGTGGGATCGTCTCGAAATGGGGAATAATTCGTGGCAACGAGGTAAGTAATGAATGTAGTGTAAGGCGAGGAAATGAATGGAAGATAGAGAAGAGGTAAGGTTCTAGGTAGGTCCTAGCTAGCTTGGGCAGTAAAAAAATAAAAATAATAATGATAAAATAAAAGAAGGCAATTTGCACACTTCCTCCCTCGGCGGTGTGCTAGGTAGTCCTGGTTTAGGTAGGTAGGTAGTGTAGGTGAATTTCCAGGTCCTCTCACTAGCTACCTAGGTACTAAAAAAACACTGTACTGTAAGAATCATCAGCCCCAATGCTGCATATGTCCCGCAGGCATTTGGGTCTCGAATCGCAGAGCCAGTAGGAATTGTCTTGGGCGTATGGGGAATTTTTATTGTATTGAATTTCTTCTTTTGGTGTTTGAATCAAGCCTGATCCAAGTCACGAGTTACTTAAGTCGAGCGAGTAAGAGTATGCCGTGCAAACCGGGCCTTAATGTGTGGTATTGTAATGTAGGTACCGTACTGTGTATGTACACCACGAATATCGTACCGTACCGGGTTCAAATGCTCTTTGGCGGTGGGATTTGCGTGCGTTGAAGACTCTCCCTCTTGCACTCGCTTGTTACGAATTGTGCACGATTAAATACACTTCTTGTTAGTTATCGTATGTGAACAACACTCTTTTTTATAAATAATATTTGAGTGTATGCGAATTTCAATCAGTGGAATCAGTGATAATGCGACCTATTGTCCTTTTTTTTATGTAAGTTGGCATTGCACGTCTTTTTGTCGGTGGTGAAAAAAGTCGAGAGAAAGATGTTGTAACGAAAGAAAGTCAAAGACCCAGTCGAGTCCTGGTTCGGTTGTCAACCATGCTCCATGGCGGGGGACACTGAATCATTTTAATTGGTCGAGCCGCCGTTTTGGAACCCCCTCGTCACCTGAACACGTCAAAGGTTGCTACGCTGTTCAACTGCTATCAAGGTTTAAAGGCGACGGAAAGGTATCTAGGTACCTAGGTACTGTACATGAAATCCCACCCCGGCTTTCCAATTGGTTGAAATTCACAGGTACAATATCTATTACATGCACTTCGATGGCACGAGACTCCCTACGTACATATTTTATATGTAACTAGATCTGTACTTTTCAAAGATAATTACTTGGGCAGAATATTCCGGATCGAAATAATGGTGAAATAACTTCATATTAAATAGAATAAATGGGTGACCAAGAACATCTACTCTACGTCCGAGTATCCCATGCCATCAATCAATCAAGACTTTCCTCCTCGTGACGATCGTCTACGCAGACTTCCCTCCTTCTCGTGACTGTAACTTGTCCCAGCACCTGACTCTCTCCAGACATCATCACCATCTTCCTCATCGTCCGCCGGCTGATCCACCAAGGTCTCTCGCTCCGGGGTCTCTTCTTTGACTTCCACATCATCGTCGTCGTCGTCTTCCTCTTTCTTAACTTCTGAATCTCCATCACTATCCGAATCCCCCGTTTCATCATGTGGCATACCCTTAGGAGGTGGACCCATCCAAGGACCACCAGCAACAATATCCTGCCCAATTTCTCCGGCTCCATCAGGTTTTCGACTCATGAAGTGGCTTAATATTAACCATGCCAGCCCCGTGAATATCATCTCCGCAATCCAGAAGACAGTCGTACACACGACAAATGAGATAATCCGGTGATTGTACATCGCCCAACGAATCCCCGTTAAACGAGCGACAAGCGTGACTGTAGCCGAATATACCTGAAGCGTCTGCCCGGCCTGCACATCGAGTAGGATACTAAGCGGCAATACATTTCTGAATTCGACTAACTCGCCCATCGGAATCGTGAGTGTCGTCTGCTCCGAAGCTCCGGGGTAGAATATGTGATATAGCAAAAACATGACGCGTGATGCTGTACTTACGAGCGGGTCTTCGTACGGGATCAACGTAGGCCGACGACTCATAAAAACGACATTATCTTCCTTTAGGTGGGCGTAAGGGTCCTCGGTCGCAGCTGAGAAAGAAAATGCGAACGCGCGATTATCCGGCACGGATTTCATCGCGAATAGAGCGACCATGAAGTTTCCCTTTTGGAGATTCGAGGGAGACCGCGGCACTGTGAGTTCTATCGATACGTCGTAAGCCTGCTCGAGCATGAGGCTCGAGGAAAGTGATGCGACGCCATATGGATTAATACCGGAGCTATGTACGGGATCACATATTAACTAATATCGCCAATTATGAAGTAACAATTAAAAAGATAAAAAAGCCCTTACTCATATTGTAAATGCACCGGGATCGATATAAGCTTCTTAGGCACGTAATTGTAGTAGAAGATGGGATAAGCCAAAGCAGCGATGCACAATAGCGCCAAGGATGCGGCCCCAAATAATGCAGCGCTCAAATACGTTCTCTGAGCTGCTGGCGATGTCGCAGCTCTATAGGAGCCTTTTACGTATTGCTATTTCATGATGATATTAGCCCCAGATAAATTGTATGTTCATACAGGTATAACTCACCATTTTCCCTCGCGAGGCAGAAGCGCCCTTGGGCGCCAAACCTCTCGGTCGATCAGAATGTCGTTCTTCAGATGAAGCACTAAAAGACGAAGAAGCTAAAGAAGCAGCAGTAGCAGCAGTAGTGTTAGTTGCAAAAGGAAAGTTAGAAGATGCCCTGGGTAGAATAGGTGGAAAGCATGTGACGATGTTTTGGTTTCTGTTACTAGCGACGGAGTTCTTGGCGACCGACGTGCCGCTTCCGTGCCAGCCCCTCGGGGGACCATCGACGTCATGGCGCTGCTGACTAAGCCTACGAAGTTCATTGTCGAGGAACTTTTCAAATTTGAGGTTCTTCATCTTATCTTTTCCTTATTTCTACACAATGGTTCAATCTCAAAATTCATGACATATCGCAATAAATCGAACGAACAGGACTGGTTTATGTGGTATATATATTAAAATGCAATCTCGTTAAAACTCCCCAATCCTTGAATGATTGCCCTGCCTTGAAATTGGCAAAGAATAATGACTTACACAGAATGCTCTCCTGAACACATGCAAGGTGCAAGCCTGCTTTAGCAAGAAGAAATGACCAAGAACTCATAAAAAAAGAAGTAAAAAAGCACCCATATACCTGCTCGCCTGCCTGCTTATAAGACACCATATGTTGTCCATCACCTCCCCGCGACATGCCTATTCACATATCCCACCGAAACATCTGAAGCAGTATTAACTTTCATGAGTCGTATGAATCTTTGTCTCGTCAACCAAGAGCAAGAGCAAAACCAATGACCCCCCTTATGATGAATTTTAACAAGGTTGCAGATAATTACTAGGCACCAGCCCACCTCTGCCAACGCCTTGTCCCGAGTGAATCTCGGCCTCCCACCATCCATCGTCCTGGTGTCGAAGAACAGCTAGAGTATCGCCTTTGGCGAACCCTAACTCTTCGGGAATTGCTGCTTGGTACATGTATAGTGCTCGAGCTGTAAGAATGTTAGTTTCTATACTAAATATCGTAGTCGATACTTGGGAATAAGGCTTACCATAATGTAGAATAGCACGGCCATCCGGTGTGTACTGTCTGCTCGGATCCGCAACACTTTTACTTCGTTGTCTTGAAGTCTCTGCTACAGGGTCTCGTCCATCATAGAAAGTCATGGCTCGTGAACTGGAACTTGTATCAGGTCTTCCATTACCTCTTCCACGCATCGATCCGTAGACAGATCCTTCTCCGTTGACTGGGGCAAGCTGCATAGCCATTTCTCCGGCCCTACTAGTTGGTCGGCTGTAATCGCCTCTGTATGGCGATGGGGATGTCGCTCTTATCGAGTTATTGGGAGAATTGTGTCCGTAATATCCTGACTCCGAGCCACGTTTAACAGACATAGTCGCCTGCGGCGAGTTGCGCGAGGCACCATAAGAACTCGGCGATGCCGCTGGAGACTCCCGTTGTCGACTACCGCCATATGAACTTGGTGAAGCCGCTGGTGAGTTACGTGTCTGGCTGCTGCTGTAAGGGTTTGGTGACGCTGAGCGGTAGCTTTGGCTTTGCCGCGTTTCTTGGTGGGTTCTAGCCTGCGGTTGTGGGGAAGCGCTGCGCGGGGCTGCTGGTGATGCTGCGCGGGGCATCTCGTTGCCTCTGGTCGCAGGTCGAGAAGAGGTACTGCTGTTAAAAGAATGGCTGTAGACACCAGATCCCGGACGTCTTGCACTAAAAATGTCTCTCGTCTGTTCCACATACTTCCGCGATGCCTCTTGCATTGCCTTGGAAGTAACAGCTGGAGGAGGGACTCCCAGCCTCTGCACTTGTTGATCATACGACGGTGGCGGTGTTCCTCTCATACCTGCAGCCGCATCAGTGCTCGCTCTAGGGACAGGGACGGATCGGGACATGGCAGGAGATCGGTCGGGCGCAGTTCGATCGGGTATGGTCCTCTCTGGTGCAGGTCGGTCCGGCTGAGGCGTAGCAATGCCATGATAGTGATCTGCTGAAATCCTTCCTACAGCTTGCTTATTACCACCAACACCAACACCCTTGAGTTCCGCAAGAGCTGCGGCAATAGGATCTTGCTCCCGAGGAGCAGGCTCACTCTCAGCAGCAGCAGCCTTCTTGCGCTTATCTGTATTGGCCACAGGAAACACATTTTGCCCAATATTCAGGGCTAGACTTGCATTGGCCTCGATAGGCTCAGGGCTAGCTGTCTTTTCTATCCTGTCTGGAATTACGGTTTGAGGCTCTGGGGGTTGATAAACTTGGGGACGTCGAGAAATAGGAGTGCTCTGGGAAGACGTGGTAGCCACAGGGCCCCAGGTGTTTCGATTCGATGACTGTTGCGGCTGTTGTATGTCCTTAACACTCTTCCTACGGAATGGACTATGGTTCTGGAAGAAGCCGCTCTTTTTCTTCATCATGCGCTTTTCTGGCTGCGCTACTACTACTGGCTCCTGTTTTATAGGTGATACCTTGCCGCTCGGTGGTTCTTGACTAGAGAACGACGTCGGGTTCGAATATTCGCTGTTATCATCACGGCTTGATGGCCGTGCTGACAGGTTGGAGCTGGTTGCAGAGTTCATACCGTCTGTACGACACAGCATAGTCATCCCGTCCATAGGATATGGGTCGTGTGGAACCGCTGCAAATTGAGAGGCGTCGTACTGCTGTGTACTGGTGCTTCCTTGTCGTCGTTCTTGTGGGGCTACTACAGATCCTGAGGCTTTCTGTGGTAAACCAATTGGCTCTTTGCTGGAAATGGGAGGTTCGCTACGAGCCATATCCCGCGGGGTGAGTGGGCTAGGGTCGTGGCGCTGCAGGTCTCTAGTGAGAGAGAGTTCTGGCTCGTGACGCTGTAAATCTCGAGCCTGTATATCCCGAGTTTGTAATTCTCGAGGTTGTAAATCGCGAGTTTGGAGTTCCCGTGGCTGTAGGTCCCGGGTTTGAAGTTCGCGGGGTGTTAAATCTCGAGGCTGTAAGTCGCGGGGGGTGAGATCACGAGAATAAGCTGGATTAATCTCAATGCGTTGTAAATCTCTAGAGTATGAGGAATTAGGTTCACTGCGTTGCAGTTCTCGAGAATATGGGGGATTCGTGTCGTTGCGACGTAAATCTCGAGGAGCAGGAGGATCAAGGTCGCGACGTTGAAGGTCCCGGGCAAGGGCAGAATTGGGATCATGATGAGATTCGTAGGTGGATGGCTGAGGTGAAGGAGCACGGAATCCGGGATTGATACTCCTCGGGTATTGCTGCTGCTGCTGCTGTTGCTGTATAGCACCTCTTTGCCGTTGGTCTTGTTGGGAGACAACTGCGCCTGATGTCTTTTGTGAGGCTATCGCCGGCTCTCTGGCAGCAGGGGCGGGTGGTTCCTGATGCGCTAGGTCTCTAGCGAGAGCTGAATTAGGGTCGTGATGCGACTCGAAGGTCGATGGCTGCGGTGAGGAGGTACGGAAAGCAGGATTGATACTTCGTGGGAATTGTGCCACCGAATAATTCTCATCGTCTGAAACCTCAGAATGATGGTCTTCTACATCACCACGGCAGAAGTTGATATACTTGGGCGGGTCGGGAATTTCTTGACCAGTGCCCCTTTCACTGATGAAGTTGATGATATCCTTCTCGACGTCCATATTCTCAAGAGACAGGCGGATCTTCTCGCATGATGCGTCATCGCTAACACAAACAGTCGAGGCGATATTGGCAAATGTCCATAAGCTACTCTTTGTGAAATCCAATCTCTCCTCCTCTAGGTCTTGGAACTTATCGGCGGCGGCCTTCCATTCTCTGTTCCACCTGGCGGTTGTTTCTTCGAGCACCTTCACTGCATTTTCATATTCCGTGTTGGATGTAGCGAGGCTGATCTGTGTCTTTTCTAATCTGGCCTTGTTTTTTCGTTCCTCCTGGCCCATGACCATGTGACCTTGGGCAAGATAGCCCTTAATTTTCAAGCAATCGTTCTCATAACGGTCACGAGTCTAGCAGCAATAGTGTCAGAACTTGCACTAGTATGGTTAGAAAATGATTACACTACTCACCTTGTTGACCTGATTGGTTTGTTGTATTTTGATCTTGAGCAATTTTTCCACCGTATTTTGGACGATCTTCCGCCTTTCTTTCATCCCTCCAGCGAAAGCAGCTAACGGCTCTTCCAATTCGGTTTTCATTTGGGCAGCTATGTTTGCATGTTGTTTGGCCATCGACTCGATTTCTCCTCGTACGGTATCTAGAGACAATCTTAGGCTTCCCATCTCGTGAGTACCTAGCGGCTTTCGGCATAGCGACATGAGTTTGCGTGCGTATTCGTCTTCGATGGAGGAGCGAGCTGTTGTAGTACAATTGTTAGCTTATGCTTGGGAATATAAATGTCAATTGAGGTGCTTACCGCTATAAAAAGATCTGAGCTCGTCGCTGGTCTGCTTCGCAGAGGCCATGCGATCGAGCAATGGACCTACACCGGCGTCATCTTTGCCCCAGAAGTTGTTGGCGACTGGTTTTATAAATTAGTATTCTGTATTCCACGCCGTATTTGTGAATTGGGCCTTGGGAACATACACGACAGAGCAACTGTCGGGCCATCTATGGCCGCGGGCATCCTCCCCTATTCTCGTGTAAAAGTTGAGAGTAATTGTGTGCGATGACCGGTGAAAAATATTAATGAACCCGGTGCCGGCGCGATTGTGGTATTTCGATTATCGATCGCTTCAAAAATGTCTCGAGATTAAAATTTTGGCTAATGTGAAAGTTAAACGGTGGTATCGACTTCCGAGGAATGTAGGAAAAACGTTGAAAGTGTATGTACGGTAAGGTTCAATTGGCAAGAGGACCCAACTAGAAAGGCGCAGCACACAAAACTTGGAAAGAATTGTTTACAGATGCTAAGCTGCAATTGAGTTGCCCGAGCGACGGATCCTAAGCTTAAATGATTGGGGTGATCCGACCTAACATTTGTGGGGTGGCTGGGTCGTTCCGGCGCTAAGCCCAGTGAAGTAGCCAATAACAGGGTTCTATTTCCTCACAATTTAGCAAGCTTTGGTGCTTTAACTCCAGGTTTTCAGCTCTAAATTGTTTCACCTTTTCGCGTCCCCAAATCAATTAATCTGTATCAAGAGATGATCTATGAGATGCCATATTGATTCGGTTACTTTAAATACTACTCTGACATGTTATACTGGCATTTATTTCTCAGGAGTTGATCATTTTCCTGAATTGCTTTATTCATCAAGTTTCTACTAGAGAATATTCGATCTTATGGCTGTAATTGCGCATCTTAGGTTTCCGAGTATTGGAATTCATATCACTACCATGATGCTATCATAGTGGTTGATATCACTGAGAAAATGTATCTAGTCCAAGACATTCCATTGTCACTAGATCTAATTTTTCTGTTTCTTTTCTTCTTTCCAGATGACTCGAATTCTTTCGGTTATATGATGACGAGTAGCTTATTTTCGTGCGAGATCCCTTCGCTCTCCGATGCGGGGAACGGCCCTCTAACGAACAAAGCCATTGCATCAAGTGGCGTCGGCACTTATTACCGGTCGATATTCTCTACAGTTGAGGGAATCCGTTTGCCCGCTACGGTAAGTAAGGGCCCAATACAAATCAAATCGGATAAGTAGGATATCTACCCCGATTATTGTAGTTGTCGAAATACCATCAATCATAGTAAAGAACTATTCTAAGAAATACCATATCTGAACGGAACAGTTTTACCTCAATATGGACAGCTTCGAATACAACGGAAATCCTGCCCGAATTGTTTTCGGAAGTGGTACTATAAAAAAGGTACCGGATGAGCTCGCGAGAGCAAAAGTGTCTAAGCCGTTTCTCCTTAGCACACCACAGCAAGTCGGACATATCGATTTACTCGAAAGCGTTCTAGGAGATGTCGTCGCCGGTGTATTCACCGAGGCGACAATGCATACTCCTGTAGAGGTAACGGAAAAGGCACTCGAGCAAGTCAAATCCTCTGGGGCCGACTCCATTGTCTCCATTGGCGGCGGAAGCACCGTCGGGTTGGGCAAAGCATTAAGCATTCGAACCGATCTCTTCCACTTGACAATCCCCACAACATACGCTGGTAGCGAGGTGACACCAATTGTGGGCGAGACAGATGCAGGGAGAAAGACGACAAAGTCCGATCCGAAGATATTGCCGAGTGCTGTCGTCTATGATGTTGACCTTACCATGACCCTTCCGGTTGGGCTTTCAGCTACTAGTGGTGTTAATGCTATTGCGCATGCTGTTGAAGCATTATACGCTCGCAATACAAATCCCATCATTAATCTTTTCGCTCAAGAGGGAGTGAAAGCTCTCGCAAATTCTCTTCCTACTTTGGTCTCAGACCCATCTTCGCAGGAAGCACGGTCATCCGCACTCTATGGTGCATGGCTATGTGGAACTTGTCTCGGCAGCGTCGGGATGTCAATTCACCATAAGCTTTGTCATACTCTAGGAGGCAGCTTTAACCTTCCGCACTCTGATACTCATACTATAGTCCTACCTCATGCGCTTTCATATAATGCCCCGAATGTTCCCCAGGCGATGAAGGCATTGGCTGAGGCATTGCCAGAAAGCGAAGGAGATGCGACAAGAGGATTGAATATTCTCCTGCAGAAGTTGAAAGTCGAAAGGGGGTTGAAAGCCTTGGGGATGAAGGAAAGCGACATCGACAAAGCAGCGGATATAGCCGTGAGCAACCCTTATTGGAACCCTCGGCCTATTGAAAGGGGGCCTATAAGGGAGTTGATCCGCCGAGCTTGGGCTGGTGAAGATGCGAGAGCTGATTTGTGAAAGGACAAAAATCCAAAAACCAATCATAGTGTATCCTAGAAAAGTATTGGAGTTTTTCGAAATCCAATTGAATTGTCCTCTTTGGCCGTCCTAGAAGCGGTAGTGCTCTAACGACACAAACGAGTTTACCCTACCCCTAACCCTTAACCTCGGCGTTACCTTTAACCCCAACCCCAACTTTGCATCAACCCTAACCCTCGTGTAGGACAATAGCGTCCTTTCTGTAGAACTGCTCTCACGAGTGGTTGGAACCACTGGTATAGTGTCGCTATTTAAAGAGAATATTAGGAAGGATTAAATAAATATGAAATTCGTCTTTTAATTCATATACATAGGTACCCATGCGCCGTCTCCAATCTTCTACATCTTGTGGTGAAATAGCATCGGAACACCTCCGAAAAATGGAATTCTTCTATACGACTAGTAATATGGCGTCGGCATACATCCGACACATAGGACCACAAGCAAAAGAGTATTTCGGATGTACTCCGAAATTATTTTTCCTCGTCTCTCTTTTGCACAACTTCCGTTCGAAAATCCAAACCCGCCTGCTCTCTTACAATGCCATACAACGACGACGAATCTAACTTCCTCCCACCATTCTTGTCCGAATATTCCTTCGCCCTTTTCATATTCTCAAATGCCACATTAGCGACCTTCAACTCAACGCCCGTGCGCCCAGCACAGTCAATTCCATGCCCAACATCTTTGAGCCCTAGATCGAGATCCGACCACGGCGCTTGGTCTCTACCAGGCGCGTACACGCCGGTCGTCATGCGTACCGAGTCGGAGTATGCGACGGGCCCGAAGTTTAGTTCTAGAAGCCGTTCCAGAGCCGCGGAACCGAGTCCGGTTTTCTCGGCGAAGACGTGGCCTTCGGCTATGAGCTCCATAAGGCCGGCCATTAAGAAGTTTCTGTAGTTAGGCTTTAGTGAATGTCACCTTGGCCCCTTTTAAGCTTAATTGGTAGGGCAATGCGTCTCCAAAATAGGGGGACTTGGTAAGTAGGTAGTAACGCACCCCGTAGTCTTCAATAAACTCGCCTTCTCCGGCTTCTCACCCACAACCAAAACTTCCCGTGCAATAACATCCTTAAGGAAAGGCGCCACCTTCTCATACACAGCCGTCGAACCTCCAAACGCAACTAGCAACCGCCCTTCCTCCGCCACCGGCGTCGCGCCGAAAACAGGCGTAGCAGCGAACCCAGCACCCTTATTACTTAGCTTCGCAGCAAGCTCCTTAGTAGTATCGGGATGAATAGTAGTAGTATCAACCACGATCTTGTCTGCTACATCCCCTAAATCTAGAATCTGGTATACTATTGACTTTACGGCTTTATCATCGCTAGCCTGTTTATATGGTTAGAAAGGCGGATTGGATTTTGGGGGTATGGGGATGACTCACAGATATGAAAATCACATCGCTTTCGCGGGCGACTTGTGTTACATCCTTACATCGGATACCTCCGATGGCCTCGAGCGCATCACCACGTGAAGCTGTTCGGTTGAAGAAGCGTATTGGTTGACGCCCTTGAGATAAGAGGTATTTGTGGATGTTCTTAGCCATTGCGCCGCCCATACTACCTAGGCCGATCCATCCTATGCGCAAATCTGGCAGTGGAGTGTTTGTGGCGGATGCTGAGGCCATTGTGAATTGGGAGATTCTCAGTCCGCTATGACGATATTATAATTTAGGCTATAAATGATGCGTAGTTATCGTGGAAGTTGATAAAGGGGTCGGAATAGTTGATGGTACTCCAGGTATATATCGGACTACGGAGCCGAAGCGGAGTGCGATTGACTAATAGGGCGTGCTAGGATTGAGCGACTTAGAGTAATAGTATACGGTGATCCACTTAGATCTACGATGCATCTAGACTTTCAAATCACGCTCTAATCGCTAAGATGGTGTAGAAAACAATGAAAAGAATAAAGTGGAATAAGTATATGTATACCCTTGATCAGGGGAATGTTTTATAAACTCTTGAAGATAGAGGCTCAGTTATATCTACAATCCCTCTAAGCACTTATGTATGATCTCTACGCCGTCCTATCTCATAGCGCACCCATCCAATCCGGTCATAATGACAGCGAGGGATCACATCCGCCCAATCTCGCGCTCTTCGGCCTTCCATCAAGTATAATCTCGCTCACCAACTTCCCCGTCGCAGGCGCATTCTGTATGCCCCAGCACGTATGTCCTGCCGCCACTACAAGCCCTTTCGTACTTCCAACTTCTCCTATCCACGGTCCTCCTTGGGGTAGGTAACAAGCCTGCTTTGCAAGCACCTCACCATCTTTACCCAACTCATCGCTGATCCCGCCGATTTGATGTATGATATCCTCGCATCGCGCAACATCAACTTCAACCTCTGCAGTCGTCAACGGCAACTCGACGGTATCGTCGGTTGGCCCGCATGCATACGCCGTGCCATCGGGTCGCGCGTATATCTCAGGCTCGACGATCTGTTGGCCTCTAAGCGGCCGATGCGCCGAAGGTGTTCCCTTAGAATCCTTGAACGTCGGGGTCGGAAAACCGGGCGGAAGCATGATTGATGTGAAAAGCGCATATGCGGATACGGATTTCGGTGTCTTGATAACAACACTATGCGCGCGAGTTGCATTGACACGGATGTTAGGTAGGAGGCGTCGCGTCCATGGTCCGGCGGCTACTACACAATCTGTTGTGGGTAGGGTTTCTTCCTTGCCGTCTTTTATATATGTCACACTCTCCACGCTTGCGCCATTTGCTGTCTTGTTGATGTTTGTAACCCTTGCGCCTGTCACAATCTTAACACCCTTATCTTCGGCCAATTGAGCCATACTTCGCGCGAACAGCTCAGGATGGACTTGCGCGGTATCCTTCGGAGTACCCATTCCCTCGTACGCAGCCAAGGCCTCATCCGTATCCAGCCAATCCAAGTCCTCAGGAGCGCCTAGCTTTCGCAACGCCTTAGCATCTTTCTTGTGATCCTTATGCAATCCTTTCGAGCCCTGTTCCGCGCCAGAGCTAACGGGATCTTTCCCACCCGTCGCATCACCACTAAATCCCGGTGGTAAACGTGCGCGACAATCGATCTGGCTCGCATAACACCGTCTATATCCCCATCTCTTATCGCCACCATGTTCTTTCGCTAATTCATCGTGTAATTTAAAACTCAATGGGACGATATTTTGTGGAAATGCCCATAGCGCGAGTAAACCGCCCGCCTTTCCACTTGCGCCACCTGCGATTCCTTCGTGGGCGGGATTCTTTTTGGATGCGGTCGCGGGGTCGGCTAGTGTTGCTGGGTCTTGGATGCTGTCTGCGGTGCGCCCGCCGGAATTGCTCGATGAGGCCTCGAGGAGGGTTATGCGATGCGTTTCTGGTGAGTATGAGGGGTGTCGGGTGAGGAAGTAAGCGGTGCAGCATCCAATGATACCGCCGCCTATTATTGTGATGTCTTTGGGCGTGGTTGACATTTTGCGAATGGATGTAGTATTAAGGAGACGGATTGGGGCGAGGTTAAGCATTCATTTGAATAGCAGGTCTGTCGTCAATACTTCACTAATGGAGCGCTTAGAACAGTTACTTGGAAGGTAGTGGAGGAGTTTGAAGTTTCAATCGCTACGGTATACTGCCTATAAATGCGTACCTATAGCAGAGGCGAGTGCTATAGCTAGCTGTTTCTTAGGCAATGGTGGGGGTTCAAGCAAGCGGACTACGTCATGTATTAAGGCATCATACTACGTGACGGCGTAACAGCTGACTCTCTTTTGTTGCTTAGCTGCACATTACATAATACACTTGATTACCTCATCTCTATTTTCCCCGCCCCCTATTTGATCGTGGATTACATAAACCTCATAAACCATTGCGAAAACACAGTTCATTCGAGAATAATAATTTAATTGAAGCTATAAACAATACTCCTATTACGAAGTAGCCGAACAAAGGGAATATATAGCCATGACTAAGGGTTAGGCATAAACAATGACCTGTTTCAATATCCTTCTTCCACCGACTCATACCGTCGTTTACCAAAACAAAAGAAACATGATCAAGATAACTACGCCTCTTTCCGGCGTATTTTATTCTTAATACTCTGAGCCCGACCAAGAACTTTCTTGGGAGAGACCTTCTCGAGGCCCCGAGCAAGCTTTTGCTTAGCTCGTTGGAGCTTCCGGCCGAGACCTCCGCACATAGAACAGATCGTCCTGCGCTCGGGGCCGTCAGTGACTTCCTCTTCCTCGGTAATAGAAGAACCAACTGTGTAAATAGTACATGCGGTACCTGAACCGTCAAATCCGGAACGGTAAACTACTTGCACAGTCCGTTGAAGAGATAGATCAGAAATATTCGTACCGGAACTTTCCGATGCGGAATCCTCGATGAAATCACACACTCCAAGCACATCATCCTCCGGAATAGCCTCAAGCTTATTCACGAACCGTTTTCGAGGCGGCGGCGCGTCTAAACTTGGGTACTCGGGGGGTTCTTGAGGGGTGTAGATCAGGCAATCTCCTTGGAACGGATCTTGGAACTCAGGAGGAGCGGGCTCAGGATCCGGTTCCTTGAAGTCGCCCTCCATTGGGAATAGCTTTGGTTCGCTGTCGTTATAATCACTATAGTTATATACGCTATAGCCACCAAAGCTAAAGTCGCTGTCATCGGAGTCACTATCTTCCGCGTGATCAGTGTCGTAGCCTATGGTGTAAATGGAGACTAATGGACTCTCATCTTGCCATGGAGCTCGAGCACCCCGGAGAACCCACTGGCTCAGTGGATCTTCCGTCTCAAACGGTAATAGAGTGGGCGTATGCGCGCCACTTGAGCCTGGGCTCGGCATGGGTCGGTCAAAGTTGTACCACATTGTGTAGTTGCGGAAGGCGACCTTAGTGGGGGTTTCCGAGGTTTGTTTAAGGGTTGCAACCTACTTGGAGCTCTCAAATGTGTAAATGACCGTCAAGTCTTCCTAGTATAGGTACCTAGGTAAGTTACTATCCGTTGAGTGGTGGATAGACGGAGCTACAGTGATGCTCACTTCTTACTTGATCGGTCAACTTACTGGGTATTGTACCTACTGTATACCTTGAGCTGGGACGGGAAAGAAGAAAAGCAGCGGGAATCGCTGGCTTTTGTGCTAGGCCATCTTCGCTATGAACTCAACAATTGTTCCCACCCAAAGCTATTGTTCAATTATCATTGGGTTGTTTCGTAACTATCCAAGTGCCCATCATCAGTGCAGCTATTTCTCCCACTTAGGCAGACTGTGATAGTGGCATCTTGTTATCTCTAAGCGTGAGGGTTGTCTCATAAAAAGTAATAATGTTAATCCGCCTAAAGGAACTTACTACGCTCTATCTGGTGCATCGACAATAATCTTCATTGTTCCTTAATAGTTTCTTTGTTCTTCATCTATAGCCAATGAAATTTGTTGTATATCTCCCTGCCTGAGATCTTGTACTTGCTATATCCAACTGATCTAAAAATCCGCTCTAACTTAATCTGGATTAAATCATCGATCAATACTATTGTAAATAGGGGTGGCCTTTATACAGGATGCGCTTCGCTCCACGGAAACCACCCCGGCGATCGCGCAGGATCTCGGAAGAACTAGAAGACGAGATCAGGGAATACGTGTTTGACCAAGGGGACGATCATGAGTCGTTCAACGAAGACCCGCAACTCATCATCGGGAACACACATACTGGATGCTACGGCCTTTATTACGTGTTAGTGGAAGGAACCCTATTTACTTTTCATCATGCGAATATGGGATACGATACCGTATGTAACTGTCTCGTTAAGGGAGAACCAGGTGACGAAACAATTCAAATACCAGATTACCTTGATCATCATCGGATCTGGCTTATTACTTCAGGACCGCCTCGAATGGAGCCAAAGCTAGCTGCGATGGTTGCCATGAAATTGTTCCTAGGCTTGAAGGTACCACAACAATGCCGAATGAAGCAGTTAGAGACGATCGAAGAATTTGACCTAGGCGACGGGATGGAAGGAC
Organism: Hypoxylon trugodes; assembly: GCF_022578975.1. Taxonomy (NCBI): domain Eukaryota; kingdom Fungi; phylum Ascomycota; class Sordariomycetes; order Xylariales; family Hypoxylaceae; genus Hypoxylon; species Hypoxylon trugodes. The sequence continues at coordinate 2,066,346 of NW_026250021.1, forward strand.
AAGAGGGAGGATCAGAAGGAGAAAAGAGGAAAGAGGAAAGAGATTAACTTGGACGAGAATGCGGAAAGGGGTGAAGAGGAAGAAACGTATTGGTTGTGTCTTTCATTATCGGCGGTTGATTCTTCGATGTACCGAGGACAGTAGGCATTCAGTAGGTATAATTGTGATGGTATATCTGGTTTCACTCAACGGCCTTCTCGCTGAATTAATAGGTATCTAAACTAAAGTGATAACATAATGTTAATGTTAATCTATCTGAATCTACGGACTATCTTGGTTGAGTAGATGAGTGTAGATAAACCCATTCAAGTTCAATGACTAGGCGTAATAGCTCCCGTTCCTTATCATAATCCTAGTGTAATGCTACGCATCCATTTCCCTCAGCTCCTAAGCCTGCCATTGAACCCTCTTCTCACGGAAGATACTCACCATACCCATCGGCAACAGTCCCGGCTCAACGATATTCAAGCCGTCAAAACGATCCATCGCCTCGGGCCCATAGAGTTGCGCAATCCATTTCCAATACGGCTCCATAGAGTTCCAATTCGCCGTGATACTCCTCAGATTATCTTGTTGCGCAAGCGCGTTTATACCGCTAGTGACTCGGGCGTCGGCGGTTTGAATCCCGTCCTCTACTGGCAACTCCAGTAGCTTCTTATACACCGAAAAGAGGTCGTTATCGAAATTGTAGCCGATATCTTCACGGTAGCGCACGTACTCGGCGAAACTCATAAAATTCTCCTGGTCCGCCGGGTTTTCGGGCTTCCACTGAAAACCGGGTTGGTTCGCTCGGCCGAGGGAGTTTCTCTCGAATGCATGCTTGCGGACATTATACGTGTCCTTCTCGGCTTCGAAGAATTTATCTAGCTCCTTGGAGGGGTCTTTCAACACGGTATCGTGAACCTGCAGGATAGATACAAAGGGGCTCTTCAAATCAAGCCCTCCCAGCTCCATGGGGAAGAAGAGGTAGGCATCGGGGATGTTCGATACGCCGAACCGTTCCTCCATGACATTCTTGAGGAAATCGACAATGTTTGTCGCACCCTTTTGGTTTCCACTGCTAGACGCTAAAGAAGACGAGGACGAGAACACCTCGCGCTGGATTCGTTCATGGGTTGCAAGCATTTGTGCAACGTGATCTTGTCCAAAACAATTCGCCGCCTTACCAAAGTTAGATGTAAAGAATGTCGCTGCATATGTGTTCCAGGCCTGAATGAATGATATCACGCTGTTCTGTTTGTCTTGAAGTTGCTTGCGCAGATCAATGATGTGCTTATTTACCATTGTCTGGTCAATTTCAAATTTCCCGGTCTGTGGGTTGAGCCTGAGGAAACCCCAGCGAATTTCGCCTTGGGGAAGAGACCTGTCGATTTCAAGCGAAACGTCCGGATCCCGTGAGATGCGCAAGGTGCCAGTTTTGGTAGAGTCGATGTATGTACCGGTAGCATTGACAAATTCGGTGACAGATTTCCATGCTGTGACAGCTGCTGAATGGTCTCGCGACCAAAACCAGAAATCATCTTGCATACGGAAGAGCGCGGCACCGGCAGTAGATTGGTTCACGGAGAAGTCGAGGCAGAATAGAATCGACTCACCGAAAACATCACTAAGAACATGGGATGCAGGTGTGCCACGAGAGCGATTGCGTGCGGGTACGGAGGGATCATCATCAAGGAATTTCAGAGGCGCCGTGAGGAACTTTTTGAAGAAGCTGAGCCACGCTTTCGAGACACCGAAAAACGACAAGACTGTCAAAATAGTCTCGTGGGGAAGTAGAGTATTCCACCTTTCAAACATGGAGTGGAAAGCAGTCATCTCACCATACAGCTTGGTATTGACGGCGATCTCGGTTGATAAGAGACGTAATAGTCTTTGCTTTGACTGAATTGGTCGCTTGTTGTCGGAATCTTCATCATTTTCTATATCTCCGTCGTCGTCATCTAGCGGGTCGTAAACTGAACGATTTGGGAAAAGGTTTGGGTTATTACTAACACTTCCAAAAAGCGCTGCTCCCGCCGTAGGTCCGCCTGCTATTGGGGCACGCCGAGCTGAAGGCGCTGGGGCCTGTCTCATTCGGGATGCTGATGCCTGTGCCTGTCGCTGCTGCATTACCGCTTGCTGTTGCATCAACGATTGCTGCTGCATTTGTTGCGCTGTTGCTGGTACTGCTAGAGCAGGTGGTGGTGGTGGTGGTATCGCGTGGTATTGAGCTTCTTCCTCACCTTCGGCGATCTCGTTCCTCTGCGACTCATGATCCATCAAATGGGCCATGAAATAATGCTTACGATAAGTCCTATCCCTGACGAATTGAACACTATTTTTCCGATCCCTTTCCGCACCGGCCAGATAGTACTTTCGCCGCTCCGCGTCAATGTTAGGCATCTTCTTCCAACCGGACTCCCAGGCCCCGGTAGTCCCCCGAAACTTTAGGAAGGCCTCCTTGAGGAAAACGGACCACTTGATGCCAATGTATTGTAAAAATAGTGCTTGTAGGAGGTCTTCGTGCATAAGCACGTTATATGTACCACTGATTTGTCGTCGCTGCTCCAAAGGCACAGCTGATCCCCACGACCACGAGCTCAACGACGTAATTCTCATGTTTAAAACGTCGGATATCTCACTCAAGATAATGGTGTTATTTTTGAAGTCCCTTAGCACTTCGCGTTTCTCATCCGAGAGAAGACCAGACGACAGGAGGCCATCGGCAACCCATCTCAAAGTCCTTGGGTTAAATTGGTTGGGGGCTGCCATTTCGTTTTCGAAGGTTGCGACTTTTTGTCTGAAATGGTTTAACGCCTTCAATTTGGCTGGCGAATCCATACTCCCCACACCGAAAAGCTGGTCGAGGTATGATTGAAGACGGGCTACATCAACTTGGGCAGGCTCGAAAACAGTGCGCTCCCATTGTTGCCGAGAATCGAGCTTCATCGCTTTAGCGACATCTTCGAAGCCTTCCGTCATGGCTACATCGACTTCATCCTCCTTAGCACCCGTTGTTGATAACCACTCAGTAACTAGCTGAGCGTAGAGAGATGCATATTCATACTTCAATGACTGTGTATCAAGGTGGCGTAGGAGGGATTCTTCCCATTTCTTCAGCATGCTAAGAGAGAGAGATGGATCATATTTGGCTTGGGCTAAGAAGCGGTCTAGGTTCTTCAACTCAACCTCCAGCTCGGAGCTTTGCTGCCACCGGGCGATAACATTGGGGACCTTCTTGAACTTGCCAAGCTTCAGAGCGTAGCATGCCTTGACGCCTTGACTCAGGATGTATAAACGTTGAGTGGGTTCCTTTTCAGCTTCTAGCATGGAGAGAATATTGGATTTGGTGGTTTCGAAGTCCGATCGTCGTTTAGACAACTCCTCCAACTTGGTGTTCGTGATTTCCTGAAGCGTCTCTGAGAAGACGCTACCATTGGACGACGCCATGTTGAGTGAAAAGAGGAAGGACGATCGTGAAACGTGTATAGGTTTAAGGTGCCCAATCTATCAGTAGAAAAAAAGTAGCTGAGGAATTATGAAGAAGGAAGAAACATTCACAAAAGCTGAAATCATTGAGAGGGGGGGTGGGTTATTTAAATACTTTACTCACATATACCCAGGTAACGTGGGTAGATGAATAGGTAGAAGGCAGTGCAGCCTAGTAGGTCTAATTGTAGTACTATTAGTGTAACTAGTGCGCGACCAGGCAGAACATTTAGTGCATTGGATGCCTTGTCTCGAGCCAAGAAGCTGCTGATCTAGCGGTATAATTATTATTATCGCGTTTGAAAGCCCTGCAACTGTCGAGCGCGAGCTATCTGAATCCTACAAGTCTATTCAAAATGATGAGAAGTTTGATTTATATGATACAATGAAATGTGAGAAATGATGCAGTAACTTAAAAGCATCCATATATTGATAGGTTTATTCGAAATTACTGTGGGCTGATGAAGAATGAAAATGTAAATGGGATGATTTTGAAGTGTTGAGGATTTGTACGACGGGATTAGGCAGTCGAAATCCTGGCGGTGGCTTGCTTACATAACCCACTCTAAGTGGATAAAGTGTGCTTATGTACTTTATTACTAATCAAACATCCCGCCATAGTTGTATTACGTAACCATGGTTTTGTAAGATTTCTCAACTTTTAGTTTGAACTCATAACCTTGGGAACACATAACGTCGCTCTGATCCATTAATAATACGCCATAGCCTCACAGGGAAGAAAACGACTATAGTCAGAATCCATAACTTGTATGCCAACCTCCAAAGTCTACACTAATCAAACATGTTAAATATGCGCCAGAACATGGTTCTTCAAGAGCCACTGTTTCATTACGCTTTCATTTGTTCTAAGTACGAGAGGTGATGGAGATAGAAAGGCACAGCACATATACTAATTTCGAATGATAGGGTGAATTCCTCGGAATCATCGGTCAAACTCATAGAAACTCACAATAATCCACGGTTATATCCACATGAGTTGTTTTTTTATACCTTTTATCAAGTAAAGTCTGCTCTATACAGACTTGAGTTTGTTAGAGAAAACCCGAAGTAACCTCCCGGTGTAACGGTTTATAATGGCTGACACCATCTCGCCATACTTCTATTACTTTAAACAATTAATCCTTTTTAACTTACTACTTATGGAAAATGCGATAAATGAGACTCTTTAGTAGTTACTAATCGCTTGGTTTTCAAGTGAACGCCTCTAAGCACTGCGATACTACTGTATACGTACTAGCCCCCTTTGTGGTGGAGAGATGTCTGGGGTAGCCTATACCAGGAGCCCAACCCACCCCCAGATTGATTACTCTCCCTTGCTATCTAAAATATCTATTCTAACCCCATCTTATAGGTTAATAAACGAGCGCAACATCTTTCTACTTTGATAATAACCTCGGAAAACCTATATTTTCATCGGTTGTATCACCAACGTGATTATATTTCTTACATGAGGGACTCGCCATCTTCTTGTATTTAAACTTGTTGCTTTATCTTCTATCCCGTTGAACTTACATTGCAATACATACCAACCATGGGTGTAAAAGGGAGACCGAACTATGGTCGTAGGCTATTGCCAGCAGTTCTCGATGAACTTGCACAGTCGGATCCGAATAAAGTCTATGCCGTTATCCCGAAGACAGCCGATATCTCCGATGGCTTCCGCGATATCACCATGGCAGATTTCGCCAGGGCCGTCAACTTTATGGCTAGGTGGATTGAGGATAGGTTTGGTCGCAGCGATCGATTCGAGACTATCAGCTACATTGGCGTACCTGATCTCCGCGGTGCCGTCATGTTTGAAGCAGCAGTGAAGTCCGGATATAAAGTTCGTCGGACTCACCGGCTCTAGTTAAGCCCCTTTACTTACTATCGGTGCAGATTCTGCTTCCCTCGCCCCGTAATCCACCATCGGTGAATCTGTCATTGATGAATCAGACCGAGAGCACGAAGTTACTACACACATCCGAGGTTACACCTATAGTGAAGCCTTTGCAAGGACTGCAGCCGTCAATTCACTTTAAGGTGATCCCTTCGTTTGATGAGATGATCAATAGTACCCCTGAGCACTATCCATATAGAAAGGGGTTCGACGAAGCTAAGAATGATCCAATACTTGTATTACACTCTTCGGGGTCTACCGGTAAGACGAATATCATGAACTCAGAAAGAGAGGCTAATAAAAGCAGGGCTCCCCAAGCCGGTTACAATGACCCACGCCTCGTTCGCAACGCTTGATAATGAAACCAACTTACCGGATGTCCCCGGCCGAACCAAAAGGGATACCACAATCTGGAACTTTGACGGCGAAGCAAGAGTATACAGTGTGTTTCCATATTTTCATGTAAGGCCTCACCTTAATCAGCCCTTCATTTCAGCAGAAGTGCAAAGACTAATGGACGAAATCGACGTAGCTCGGGGGATTCCTCACCCATAACAGTAAGTTTCCCAAGAACAGTATGACAATACGAGAGTCTTACTAACTTAAGTGAAGTATACGCTGTCTTCATGAATGCTGCTCCCGTATTAGGTCCGCCCCACCTAGTTCCAGATGGAGCCCTCCTGAAAGATATGATGCGACAGCAAAAGCTGCGTGCAATGTTCCTTGTGCCCGCCGTGATTGAGCAGCTTTTAAAAGAACCTAATGGAATAGACTTCTTCAAGGACTTGGAGTTTCTTGCTTTTGCTGGCGCTCCCTCTAGCGACGCTGTTGGAAACCGTCTTGCGCACGTGGTCCGGCTGATTTCACCATTTGGATCGACGGAAACCTTTCAGATACCAGAGCTATTCTTAGACCGAGAAGACTGGGCATGGCATGAGTTCAACCCGCACTATAAGCATGAGATGCGGCTTTATGACCCCACAGAAGGCACATACGAGCTGATAATATTCGCCGACGAGAGTAACAAGGATTCCTGTGCGATCCACCACAATTTGCCTGGTGTTACTGAATACCCCACCAAGGACTTATTCATACAACATCCCGATCCGAATAAACCTCGATTATTCAAATACTACGGACGTCGTGATGATATAATCGTATTAGCTAATGGCGAAAAGTTCAACCCCCTTCCACTCGAGGCCGAGGTTCAAGGTCATCCTTCCCTTCAGGGTGCGATGATAGTCGCTAATGGTCGAACGGAAGCATCGCTAATTGTGGAACCAATCAATGCTCTCGATGAAGCTGAACGGGCTCAATTGCTTGAAGAAATATGGCCACTCATTGAAAAATCCAACTCTTTGGTACCTGGTCAGGGCCGTATCCCGAGAGGCAATGTTATATGTTCTGTGCCGGACAAGCCATTCGCTAGAACTGGCAAAGGCACCATAGTACGCAAATTCATAGAGCAGGCCTATAAGGATGAGATTGAGGAATTATACTTAAAAGCAGTATCTCAAACGAAGACTGTTACTGTGAACCTCAAACCGACCCTCAAGCCCGTATATGAGCTACCTGTTGTGGTAGATTTCGTTAGGACTCTTCTCGCCGCGTCATTCGCCCATGCGCCCGAAATAAGCGAGACAGAAGATTTCTTCCACTACGGCTTAGACTCAGTCCAGACTCTAGAAATTACGTCCAATCTGAGACGCAATCTACAGGAGCAGACTTCGAGATCAGTCTCATGGATAACGCCACGAACAATTTTCCGCAATTCAACTCTCGACGGTCTGTCCCGCATAGTAGCGGCTTTTCTCAATGAGGATAAAATACCGCAACAAGATTCTTCCCTCGCGAGGGCTCGCGCAGTCGACGAAACGGTAGCACGTTACGTGGAAGCACTGCCAGAGGGACGGATACCGGAAGGTATCGAGACGGATACATTCAATGTCGCCATAATAGGCTCCACGGGGTACTTGGGCTCGCGTCTTCTTTTGGCTCTCCTTGAAGAACCTCTAGTCGCCCGAGTATACTGCCTCGATCGTTCTAGCAATGCACAACAAAGACAAGAGGCAGCTCTCCGCGAGCTCAATAAAAATATCGACCTAAGCAGGCTAGCATATATGAAAGTCGAGCTTGGAAAGCCGAATTTGGGGCTTAGTCCGGATCAATACGACTTGATCGTTGAAGAAGTCGATGTTGTGGTGTATAACTCATGGAGGCTTGACTTCGACCTTGCGATTCACTCATTCAGCCCGTTTCTACGTGCCACGAATGACTTAGTTGATATTTCACTCCTTAGCAAGCGAAACTTACATATCGTATTTATCAGCTCGATATCCTCGGTGGGAAATATGGGCGACAATGAAGCGCCCGAAATCCCCGTGGAAGACCCCTTGGCTGCGCTAAACAATGGCTACGCGCAATCAAAGCAAGCTGCTGAGAGGATCCTGACGGCGGCGAACCGAAAAAATGGCACTCACGTTTCAATCGTCCGTGTTTGCCAAGTTGGCGGCCCGAGCAATGCCTCGACCGGCGTGTGGGCAGATCAACCATGGATTTCAGCCCTACTCAAAACATCAAAGACACTTAACTGCATCCCCCAGAATGTAGCTCCCGTGGACTGGGTACCTGTCGACACCATCGCTGCTATGCTACGGAGATTCATCTTCGAACAGTTTAGTAAAGATGCGCGGGTCTTCAATATCTATCCCTCCAAACCGCAACCTTGGGGCTTACTCGTCGATATCGCGCGCGAGACTATGGGTATTAAGGATGTGGTCCCGATGCGCGAGTGGGTGAAGAAACTCCGCGCTATCGCGGACCCGACGGCTGATGATGTGGCGAAAATGCCGGCTTTGAAATTGTTGGACTATTATGAGGCGTTTGGTGATGGGACTGGGCCGATGGCTGTTGCTACTAGCTATGGGAAGAGTATTTCTTGGGTGGATATTCCTGATTTGGATAGGGAGTTATTGGAAAAATGGTTGCGCGGATGGAATTTGTAGATGTTTCGCTATAAGTAACTTCAATATAGTGCGTTTCTGATGCCTAGAAACCAACATAGGCGGACGTAGCGATCATGATTACAGCGAAAGATACGCTCTAGCTGCCCTATAGTTATAGCATATTTTAGCGCATGCCCCCTTATAATTACAGTGGTCCAGGATATTGGGAAGATCAATAACCCTCCCGTCCTATTACTACAGGGAGTAGTACGCTGTAATCTAGTGGTATCGTCAACACTCACCCTACCTAGGTACCTAGGTAAATCTAGTATGATTCATCGAGGCGAATAATTCCCCCATTAATTGTAGGTGATAGGGCATATAAGCTATCAAATATCAATCCATGCACGAATTACTATGTCGTCGACCAGCAGCCTGGAAAGAGGGGACGCACTCGGATTAGCAGTTAGGACCTCTCGTGGGAAGGTCGCGATTTTTTGATTACATAGGTTAACAGCCTCTTGAACAGGAAAAAAATCTCGACATAAGACAAGTGGAAAGTACTCAGTTTTGTGTGGTCAAACGAATCCCTACCTAGGTAGTTATATTTAGTGGGATGTTAGTTGATTCTCCTTCAAAGGCACCAAGTAGTTCGCTAAATCCGCCGTATTTATAGCGAGTCTAGCGCTATATTTCGCGTCATTGTCCGCCGTACGACACGTTAACCTGTGACATATAGAAATTCTTTAATCTCAAGCCCAACCAAAACACTTTATCCATACTCAAATAACTCAAGATCAAATCCCCGATGCCTACTCGTCCGTATTAACCGTTTCAAACTCCCCATCACACATGCCTCTTTGTATAGTAAATTGGCCGAAATAGTACTGACACCCAGCGAGATGTCCTAAGGGGTTGGCTTGGGCGGACATTGGCGTGTCGCGTGGAAGGCTGACCACACAGCCATGCTGCGAATGAAATTCTAGTAGGTCGTCTATTGAGATGAAGACGATATGTTTGCCCAGCGTTTCCCAATCAGTAACTTCATAACCACCTGCATGCATTTAGGGCATTGAGTAAGCACGTCTCGAGGCCCTTTCCCAGAACTACGCGTACTTTTGGCACTACAACTCTCAGTTCTCCATCCCAATCAATGACCTTCGCGACTCGCTATGTGACGCGCCGCAGAATTAACAGTCGTCTTGTTATTTATCTTTAGACGTTCAGAGTACGTCGATGGGTGGTATTTTTGCACCCTTCTCAACAATAAGCATCCTGACAATCGCGTCATAACCTTCTTTGGATGCTTTGTGAAGTGCGGTATTGCCTAAGCAATCTTGGATATTAACATCAGCACCCTTCTCTAAGAGTAACTGAATATGTTTCTCCCTACCCTGGAAGGCTGCTAAAATAAGTGCAGTTTGGCCTAGTCTGTCTTGAATATCAATACCGATACCTTTTTCTAACAAGAGCTGAAGTCTTTTCCCGTTCCATCCGGAGCACGCAATGTGAAGTAACGTTCCGCCGCGCTCGTCTCGAATATCAGTACTAGCGCCCGCCTCTAAAAGTAGTGAGACGGCTTCACTCGAGTAACCTTCAACAGCGATCCAAATTGCTGTTTTGCCCTCTCCATTTTTAATTTCGATATCAGCACCTCTTTCTAAAAATAATCGGACAACATGCCCGTAGTATTCGCAGGCTTTATGGAGTGGGGTGTTGCCATTATTGCATTGCACATTGATGACATCGGCCTGTCTGTCGAGCAACAGTTTGGCAACATCATAGCCCCCATACTCGACCGGAAGATCACAGGCATGCCACAGTGCAGTCCTCCCATCTTCGTCCCGGATAGTAGCATCGGCGCCCTCATCTAGAAGGAAACGAACAATGCTTTCATTAGAATCGTGGCTTTCTAGTCCACTGAGACCCACATAAATATATCCCGATATATGTTGCGACGCCAAATGAAGCGCGGTGGTGCCATGATTATCCTGTGCGTTGATATCAATACCCTTGCTGAGTAGTACCGAGAGTAAGCATTTGTTCCGGCTTTTGGATGCTAAATGTAGTGCGGTCTCGCCCTCCGTAGTCTTCGTTCCGAAATCGATATTTCTAGATGTAAGCAACCGAACAATATCTTCCCGGCCACCCCGGCATGCATCAAGGAATATAACTTCATAGTAGTTATGTTCATCGACCTTAACAACATTATTAAAAAGCAACTGGAAGATATCAATGAGACCTGCTTGTGCTGCGACATGCAATGCTTGTTTTCCATGTCGATTCCGAATCCTGGCATTCGCTCCGTTTCTAATGAGTAGCCCAGCCATTTCGCTGAGGCCCCGACCAAGAGCCATCATAAGCGCGGTATTACCCTCATTATCTCGCGCATCAATATTGGCAGCCTTAGTAAGAAGTAATCCAACCATTTCTTTCAGATTCTTTTTTGTTGCAATATGTAACGCGGTCCTCCCATTTTTAGTTCGTAAGTTTATATCGATTGACGGTTCCAATAGGAGTAGTCGGCTAACATCATCATGCCCGCAATTCAATGCTAACATCAAAGGAGTTCCTTCCCATTTTCCATATGCATTGATGTCAACGTTCTTGCATTTAAGGAAGAATCCGACCAATCCCGAAGAGCCCCAACGGCACGCCCTTCGGAACGCAGTGGACACGTCTAAATTGGGATTCTAGCTGAGAATATATTTAGCAACGTCTAGTGCGCCATGTTTTGCCGTGTCGTCTAGCACCTTTTCCAGGGCTTTGCTGTCTGCGGATTCTGGACCCTTTTCGATCAATAATTGAACAATATTTCGATGTCCAGAAACCGACGCGGCTTTTATCGCAGCACCATACTCATCATTAAAGGAACTAACCTCCCGCAAAAGTTCCTCTACAATTGGAGTAATGCCAAGGAACGAAGCGCGAAAGAGCGCAGAACGATGTTTTGTGACGACTCCGAACAAGGTGTGCCGGAAAATATTACTTTTTGCCATATGATTGAATGCTGTATCATTTTGAAGCAGCTGCAAAATCTGAGCTCGAAGCTCTGATGTTTTCCTTCCCTCTCTCATATGGTCTTTCCAATATACTACGGCATATCTTGTAATTGGATTGTCATACAAATGGCTTTCGGGTCTCGGGGTTTCTAGGAACACCAAGCAGGTTCTAACTATCCGAGTGTGGGCATAGCTACTGATCAGCGCGAACTCCTTGACATCATCATATTCTCTTATCCGTTCGGATTCAAGAAACCTCTTGACAGAAGAGTGAGCTATTCGCGCGATAGGCGGCCCAAAACAGCGCTCTTCGGCGTCAACTAGCACTGGACAAAGCTCTCGGATTGATGCTGATGTACCCGGCAACTTTCGCTTGGGGTCGAAAACCATCGGCGTCACATATTTCACGGCCATAGCGTCTACGAGTTCGGGTACCGTCAATGGTATCTCCGCGTAGCAAAGGAACGTCAGCATTTGCTGAGCGTATTCCCTGTCCGGCTCGTTTATTTTCGTAAGCAGTCGTCTATATGCTTCGTCCAAGTCTTTCGGCAGTGATGTAAGCAACCGTTCTAACGCTTCCAAGGTTGGTGCAGACTTCTCCAATTCCTCCAATTGGCATGCTACTAATCGAAAGCTACACCATCAAGTGTTAGTTAATGACGCTTGGTACTGCGGAACTTGGAAGTGTTAACTTACCTCCCGTTAGATTGGTTGGTGAGTTCATATTCTATCCGTGGACGATGATTCTCCCACTTCTTCAATGATGACCTGCGGAGCATTTTGGAGATGTGATTGGCAATATCTCTATTGGTTGAATTGTATACTCGGAGAGTTTGCACGTCAATGATGCCACCAAGAGCACCGGAAATATCAGTTTCTTCGAGGCTCGTAACGAGCATATGCAGCCTGTCCCCTGATCGGGCGTAGATGCGGGTGACGCTTTCAAGCATGATCCTACGATGCCGCTCTTTCGGACATTCATCAAGTGCATCCAATATTATATAGACGTTATCAAAACTGGCCACCAATTCGTGAAGGCAAGTCTCGAGGTCCTGATTCGATGGGACGGAATCGCCATATTTATCGTGTAACTTTTTGATATGCTGAAAGCTGCCAAGTTGGCTCGATAGTTGTAAGACTAGAGCTCGGAGCATGGCAGAAGCGTCCTGTTTACTTTGATCATTAAATGTGAAGAAAAAGAATGCGACGCCAATCTTCTGCCTCGATTCGCGATGGCGTAACAAGTGATCGATGGCTGTGGAACATAGGAATGTTTTACCACACCCTGAAAAGCCCTTGAGCCATAGGAGCGAGTGTTGGTTGGCAAACCAAGTAGAGAACTCGTCGCTATCCACGAACCAATCCCCTGTGCCATCTGTGCTTCTTTCAAGTGCCCAATTCAAATTGTCGCTGACGTTGGGAGCTTTAAGCCAATCACGGAGTTCGCTGTTGTCAACTACCCCTCTCGTGTAATGGGTATCTCTCTGGATAAGTATGTTCTGCGCCAGTGCTAGTCGTTGGATCGCGTCGTTAATGCACCCATTGAGGGTCTCTTAGATGCTCTTCGCGAAGGGGTACTCAATACGACGGAAGACTACTTGAACAGCTCCACCGAATCGTCGCCGACGCCCTACGAAGTTCTTTCCCGTCGGTTGGGCTACCGGTAGATCGTTCTTCGGCTTGCTCCCAAATTTTTGTGATTCCTCGTGAAGCTTTTTCATATGCTGCTTGCAGTCTTGGACACATGACTCGATTAATCGACGCGACTCTTCGTCGTGACTAACGATGTCCGAATCCTTGGTGGTACGTTTTAGGAATTCGAGAATCGCTTCGAGCTTTTCGAGGTTGCCAACGATATTCGTTAGGTTGTCTTTTCGGTCCCTATAATCTTCGTAAAATTTGTATAGAATCTTTGTGGACACGAGACCCAGTGAGATGAGCCCGGCCGCACTTCCTGAAATGGATAAAGGGTCCGACATTTCGCTGAGAGGTAGTTGTCGGACCGTACCTGGGTGCGTTGCGGAGAAGGTTTTACTAAGGGAAAAGAGAAAAGAGGGAAGAGGAAAGAAAAACATAAGAAGTGACGGAAAGAAAATTTACTGCCTGAATACGACTGTGATAGGCTTAGGAGACTTGGTGACATGGCGTAGCAGAGCCTGCATACACTGCCCGTCTCGAGGCTCATCATCTGAGCTGAAGATTTTCCTTTCGTACCTAGGTACCCAATTACGGCAATACTATCTGGGGCCGATCCGTTGCTTTACAACCTCAAATGGGTTTCCCAGAAATTTGTTGCATGACCTGACTATTACTGTGCTTTAGCATATTTGCGGTTCATATAAAAAAGCCATATGATATTAAGATGCTTACCTATGTACCTAGGTAGGTGCTGTCTATAAAGTAGGGGTATGAGGTAGTGTGTTGTGGGTGTTATGAGTGCTGTAATTATAGCCCTGGAAGGGTTTTAGTGATGTGTTGAAATGTCCTATAGGTGGTGGTGTTATAAAGTTCCAATGTATTCGAGATGAACTCGGGAGTGTTATAAATCTATTGTAGCCTTGTTATTATAGGGATCCTTAGTGCATAGCTCCCTGTAGTTATAGTGATATAATGCAATTTGCCAGCGTTTCGGCGGGCGCCGTAGGGACCTCAGGAGTGAGTAGCGTGCTGAGATTTGCTGTCATTATAATGAGTCTGGCGCCTACAACAGAAGCGACAGGTACATAGGAATAAGAGCCAGTGTTTGAACAGCCCCAAATCCGAAGTTAAACCCAAGCATTTACTTTATCCAAGGATCCAAAGACTTATATACGTTAACTCATTTTTATCATATCATTCATTCCATGCCCAAGTACGGGAATTCCAACTTCGACCCGCCAGCCACATTCGCTTTCAAATAACTCACAATTAAATCCTCAATACCCAGACCCTCTGCCACTTGGAGCCACTCATCCATACTAACTGTCTCGAACGTCCCACCATACAAAGATTCCATGTGTCTAGCGAGTTGACCAAACGGTACTTTCACTCCGCTACTATGGTGTCTGAACGAGACGGCGGGGTCTTTCGGTGCCGCTGACGCAATTGGGCCGTTTGCGATCTCACCTGCTAACGCGACCGCATCCTTGAAGTCGAAGAAACCCTCCGCGTGTGGGACGTCAGGAACCTTGCGGCTTAGTAACGAGAAGCGAACAACGGAGTTCATGGCGTCGTCGTGCGGAGCACGATCCCCGATGACTGAACACGGGCGGTGAATGGCGACGGGTAAACCCGTAGCGCGCGCCACCGCTTCGAGGAACCGTTCACTAGCCCATTTTGATGATGTGAAACCTTGCGACCCGTCTGTTGGCGGCGGATATTGCGCAACGGAAACAGGTGGGATTGCGAATTGGCCCGATTGTAGGATCACGCGCGCCGATGAGATGAAGTGTAGCGGGACGCGACGGGGGAGGGCCAGCGCTGTGAGGAATTGGGTTGAGATGACATTAGCGTGTCGCACAGATGAGTAGTTGTTCAAGCAATGGCCTTGCGCTCCCGCGTGGATAATCTGATCCGTCTTGGCTTGTAATTCATCCTGTTCTCTCCGCGTGAGCCCTAACCTAGGGCTGAGGAGGCTGCCTTCGTAAATGATGACCTTGTCGTCTAGCAGCACTTTGTGTTTCGCATCTGGTGCCACGGCGATGCAGTGGATTTCAGAGACATTATCGTCCTTGATTAGGTGTCGGAGGACCTCAGAACCTATGAAGCCTGTCGCACCGGTAAGCACGACGCTGCGTTTGTTCTGGCGGGGTCGAGGGGAAATATGTGTTTGTGCGGCCTCCAGTACATAGTCGGGAATCGAAGTTTCCGCGTCCCAATCGATTGCCTCCTCGACGAGTTGACTTCTTTGGTTACTTGTCAATTTGGCCATTCGCCTGAGCGTGCTGGCTTGGTAGAGATCCTGGAGCGGCATTTGCACACCCATCCTCTCTTTCAAGGCGTTTTGCAGCCGAGCTAATAGCAAAGAACTTCCACCTACGGTGAAGAAGTCAGTATCCGCACCAATATCAGCTGCTCCGGCTGCTTGGCCAAGGATGTCTCTCCAGATAAGCCTAAGTTCACCCTCAGGCACGGTTAGAGGGGTTTTCGAGCCCGAGTTGATGTTCCTTGCGGGTAATGGGAGAGCACAGAGGGCCTTCCTGTCGACTTTACCATTGGGCGTGAATGATAGACGATCAAGTGGTATGATCATCGAAGGGATCATGTATCTTGGTAGAGGTAGGTCAGCGCAGATTTTCTCAAGTTCGGCCTGTTCTAAAGGCTGCTCCCGCCGTGCGAAAACAACATGGGCGACAAGAAATCCGGGCTCGCCCCGAACAGTAACTACTGCATCGGCTAAGGAACCTTGTGCCGTTTGGAGGATAACGTTCGCCACTTCATTCAGCTCAATCCGTAAGCCACGGAGTTTGACCAGGGTATCGCCATCCATTCGACCTAAGAATACGACAGAACCATCTTCCTGGAGACAGCCCTTGTCGCCGGTCTTGTACATGACGCGCCATCCTCGCGCTTGGTCTTCTGGTGTCGCAAATGGATCAGTAACGAATTTTTCCGAGCTAAGTTTCTCGTCGAGATAGCCTTTCGCGACACCATGCCCCCCAACACATATCTCTCCTGGGAACCCAATTGGCAACGCTTCACCACCGTTTCCGACGATGTAGATAGAAACGTTTGGAATAGCCTTACCAACTGTTCCCGGCGCGCTATTGTCCTCTGAGTCCGGCTGCAGAGGTATTGTCTGGAACGTTGCCGCGCACGATATTTCCGTCGGACCGTAACAGTCAGTCAATACAAGTTCGGGTAGCTCGAGACGGCGAAGTTCGGAAAGAAGCCTATCCGTCACTGCCTCTCCCCCGGAGCAGGCGTACCTCCATGACTTACACTGCCCTAGGATTTCGGCTGCGTAAGTAGCGAGCATGGCGTATTCAGAGGGTGTGCAAATAGTCAATTCAACGGACTCGCGCAACATCAGTTGAGCAATCATGATAGGGTCTCCGCGGGCTTTTGCGGGGGCGACAACCAATGTCCCCGCGTTGGCGAACGCATTGAATGCCTGAGCGATAGCCATGTCGAAGCCGGTAGAGCTTTGCTGTAATACTGTGGTCCTTTCTAGACCGAGTCTTGCGCTCTTTGATGCTGCGTAGTTCAGAATGCCGGCTTGAGAAAGTCGTATGCCCTTGGGTGTGCCTGTTGAACCACTAGTGAACAGTAGGAAGCTGTCTATTGTCGCGTTTGCTGAAGAGGGTACCTCGCTCGCTATAGGTGTCACGTCGGATAAGTTAAGCATTGCTAGGCCATAGTTAGAGCTGGCATCCGCTGCCGCGACTGAAGTCGCGGGATGACAAATTATCAGCTGAGGTTTGCATGTGTCAATCATAGCATGATGCCTCGCAGCCGGTAAGCTTACGTCCAAAGGCACGTAGACAGCACCGAGATGTAGAATTGCTAGCATAGCTGCATATGTGTCGACGCTCGGTTCACAGAGCACTGCAATGCGACTCCCGTGACCCGCGCCGGAATTCTTCAAAGCCGCGACAACCCCGTTGACACGATGAGAGAGTTGGATATATGCCAGAGATTCCTTGTCGTCTTTGATGGCAACTGAGTCTGGAGAGGTCAAGCAAACATCACGAAATCTTTCGGTCACTGTCTCAGGCCATCTCCTTGGCATCATCCTTGGTCCTCGGCCAATATCCAGGGCTTTCTCGACTTGAATGTCTGTAAATGGCCGGCAATCTTGTATTTTGGTAGAATGGTCGAGCGAGAAGCTCTCCAGTAGGTGGACATATGCGTCTAAGATCGACTGGGTGGCTTCCCTCGAATACAAATCGTCATTTGACGACAGTTCGATGAAATTGCCACCATCTGCGGCTTGAGTGACGTTAAATGAGAGGTCATAAGGGTTCTTAGAATCAACATATTTGACCAGCTCCAGCTTGCAGTTGCCTAAACTTCCATGCAGTAGGTCGCCGATGCGATGGTTGAACGTAACTTGGAATAGGGGCGGGTAGACGGACGATCGCTCGACGCCAAGCCTTTCCAAAATTACTTCGATCGGGACCTGATTGTGGTTGAATCCATTCAGAACGGTTTTAGCTGTGCTTCGCACAAGTTCCTCGAATGTGTGTTCTCTGTTCACTTGGAACCGCATCGGCAATAGATTAGTGAAATGACCAACGGTCTCCGCACAGCTTCCGTCCTCTCCGCGACCGGCATCAGTCAAACCGATGCAGATATCGTCAAGTTCCAGGAAACGGGCAAGAAGTGCTTGCAATACGGCGAGATAAAACTGCATTGGAGTTGATCGGCATTCCTGGCTCGCCGTTCTGATATGCTGCACCGTAACGGCGTCGAGGTTTGTGTGGACGGTGTGGTTACCGTACGTGCCCCTTGACTTCCTACTCTTAGTCTTTGCGAAAGGTAAGAGTGGTAGCACGCCTGGGATCGAATCCAATTGTTGCGACCAATACGAAATATGTTTATCGAGTTGACCATCAGCGAGCGATTCATTCTGCAGGCGTGCGAAATCCAAATAGGATGTTGTAACTGGTCTTAAGGGGCTCATTTGATAGGCACGGTCCAAATCCCTCAGGAAGATGTGCCAGCTGCTACCATCCATTATGATATGATGGCATCCAATGACAAGAGAATGCGATTCGGGTGAATGAGTTATTAGTGTAGCATGGAAGGTATGCCCTGCTTCTAACGCCCAATTCCACCTCATGTAAGCTTGGAATATATGCTCCGCAGTAGGTTTGGAGTTTACGTGGGTGTAACGCTTTGTTTCACTATTGAGGGTAACGCCTTGCTTGAATTCAAGGCTTCCGGGCTCAGTGAAGAAACAAGTTCGGTAGGCTTCATGTCGATTAAGGGTCTTTTCCAAAGCTCGCTTGAACCTAGTGACATTGAGCAGTCCATTGATCGCATAGTGGGCTGTAACATTGAAGGTCGTGGGATCATCCAAGAAGTTTTGGAGGAAGTGTAAACTTGCCTGAGCGAATGAAACGCGCCCAGTTTGCTTGAAGTCTATAATTGATTGTGGTTTATCGTCTTGGGGTTCTGATGCTAGGGGAAGTTCAGACACAGATGAGGCTGAAGATAGAGGAGTATCCTGGATTTCGGGCGAACTCTGACTCGACTGAGAAAGAGATGGTGTACCCTTGCTAGAGTGTTGTGTGTTGGGGGTACTGGAACCTTGGGAATCACTTATGACAAACACAGGTGAGCCAGAATTGAAACTTGCGCTTTCTTCCTCAGGGACGCTTAATTCAACCTTGGGTGCGGTTCGGCTACCGACTATTACCTCGGCTTCGCTTGCCAGCCCTTTGCGTTGGATAAGATTCTGAGCAGCAATCGCACAAATCGAGAAAATTGAATCGGAACCTAGAATTTTAAGCAGCGGAACATCAGTGTGCATGTTCTGAATCAACCAGGTTCGTATCTCCACTCCAAGTAAAGAATCCAGCCCCAGATCAGACAGGGGTGCTTTAATATTGATCGACGCCCAAGGGATTTTCATCATGGACTCGATTTTTCGGCAAAAAAGCTCATAATACGCTTCTGCGGCTTCCGCAACAGTCTGTACACTCTCAAGCTTCTGCCGTAGCTGTTGCTCCGATGATGTCGACTGTGATGCTCCATCGGATGACACGCGCGAGAAAATCATATGCGAGAAGCGAGGGTTCGTATACCAATGCGGCCTTGTAGTAACGTCCGGGCCGTCAATAAAGGGTTGAATTCCCATCGTCACATCAGCGTGGGTGGATCCAGGACGGCCAGAAACCACACCTTGGAGAAACAGATGGTGAAATTCAGCCTCTGCCAAAGGTGTGTAGAATTGAGATCGGAGGTGCTCTTCAACATTGCTGCCATCCCTTTTGCTTCTCGCGACGTACCCGACATCAACAATCATGCCAATATTGATGACAGATGCTGCTTGGCCTCGTCGTCGCCGCTTTTCTACTAAGCTTGTCATGAACATGTTGGCAGCATGATAAATGGACTGGCCAGCATTTCCATATACACTTCCTAGAGAAGAGAATGCCATAAAGAACTCCAAGTCATCACTGGCAAATTCTTCGTCAAGGTATGCAGTGCCGTCCACCTTGGGTTTGAGCTGGTTTCGCACGTTGTCAGCCGTCGCATTGATGAAAAACGTATCTTCGAGGACGAGCGCGCCGTTAGCGACGCCTCCAATCTCAGGCATCGTTCTACGGAGCATAGATACTGTCTCGCGGACTTGTTCACGATCGGAGACGTCCATTTTGACAATTTGCACGTCAGCTCCATCTAAAGCCATGTCTCTCAACCAATCTGCATTAACGACGGGGTTCCGACTGGATAGCACCATATGACGGGCGCCACAGCTGACCATGAAGCGACATAAAGATTGCCCTAGTTCCCCAGCTAATCCAACCATGAAGTAGGTCTTATCCGGGGAGAAAATCCCACTTGATTCAAGGGGTGGTATTATCGCGTTGACAGGGCCAGCTCGTTTCCAATCCAAGACAACAGAAAGTCGCCGATGAGGTCCCAGTTCTCTGGACGCTTCCGTTATATCGCTTACGTTGATAACCAAGGGTTCACTATGGATTCTTGGTTTCAATTCAAACTCCGCTGATAGAGCCGTATGCTGACTTAACAACGAACCCGCATTGAACTTCCGAATTTTGCATCTTTTCGGAAGACAAGGAAGTATATTATCTATCGACACGTCGGTGAAAGTGAATACCATCGTCGTATCCTTTGGTATCAGCCGGCGAACTGTGCGCGCTTGGGCGTGAGGATGAATGTGGACCCATCTGCGACCCTCTTTCTCCGTTCTGGAAGATGAAGCAAATAGTACCTGACGATTGGTTGCCTTCGCGACATTTTCTATTGCCTCCGCGATACCATCTGTCGGCTCGTGGACTAACAGAGTACCGTTCGTTGGGCTATCAGCGAGTACATGAGCAGCAATTAGGGTAGAGCCAAGAAAGACTGGAGTGGTTACGTCAAAATTGGCCAGAGACAGTTTTAAGACTTCGTGTCTAGGCCTAGAAACAGTCGAGCAGTCTTTTTCGGAGAGAGTATAGGCTAATTCTCCGTTTGCCACGGCCCCGACGCTTAAGAAACAAGCAGATTCCCGGTGGCCTTCATGAAGCGCTACGGAATATGTAACGTCTAGTTCGACATAATTGTCTGGCTTTCCAGTAGACTGAACATCGTTCTTGATGAGGTTTAAGCGAGATCCAGAATGCAAGGCCTGTACTCTCTCCGAAGAGTCTATCGGCCGAATAATCTGACGCCGCTGTGCATTGAGACCTTCGTCAGCCGCGTCGTCCTGAACCACGCGTGGAATCAA
The DNA here is from genome assembly GCF_022578975.1 of Hypoxylon trugodes. Lineage (NCBI taxonomy): Eukaryota > Fungi > Ascomycota > Sordariomycetes > Xylariales > Hypoxylaceae > Hypoxylon > Hypoxylon trugodes. The sequence goes on from NW_026250021.1 coordinate 2,087,043, forward strand.
TGTTGTATCTCCTTGCATCGCAACCTCCGGTTCCTGGGCCCAAAGCATGTTATGGTCCAGGTACTTGTCCGAAGAAAGGAGTGCCATACGGAGAAGATATTGAGCGACAACCTCTGCATCCCAGGAAGATTCGACATCGAAATCCAGGGATTGAATATGCACATGTGGCAGCTCGAAAGATAATGCGCGACCTATCCCTATCATCATATTCGAGTATGGATCTTCCGCAAGGCGACCCGAAGTAATCCAGAGTGTGTTTCGTGCATTTCCCAATAATTCTTGTAAGTTTTCAAGATTGGTAGACTTTATCGGCTCGGAGAACATCGCCTTGTCCAGGTCTGTGAGGGATATGACACAGGTATCTGGTGTAACTTCAGATGGATTTAAATCATCAAGTGTGGTATACCTGATTACTTGAGAAACCCATCTTCGCAATATTCTTTCTATTCGCCCGGCAAACTTTGAGGCCGCTAGCGTCTGACCGCCCACAATGATAACAGGGGCTTCGGGAACAAGGTCCAAAGATGATAACGGGTCTTGCAGGGTCTTAAAGTCGTCATCCGTCGCCTGTGTCACAAACACCGAACAGTTATGTCGCGCCGTGTCGGGCATGTCGTACATGACGGAATCAACACCGGAGAAGCCAGTTTCTTGAAGGACATTGTGCCATTCCTTCGCAGAGACACCGGGGCAGGGGAAGCGGCCATCGTCAGTACCCAGCCACCAGCCTTCTAGACCGCCCATCAGGCCCGGTTCGCGAAGCATTGTGCCGGTTACTTCAACTGCGACGAGATAGCCGCCAGGGCGTAGTAATGATCGAACGTGTCGCATCGTTTGCGCAAGGTCACGGGTGGCGTGCAAAACGTTGGCTGCGATCACTACGTCGTAGGAACCTTCAGCGAACCCTTGTTCAGCAGCCCGGGTCTCGGCATTAAATGTCTTGAAGTTCATCTTGTGGGCGTGATCAGCGAACTTTTCGGCGGCTTTCTCGAAGAATCCGGCCGAGATATCAGTGTATGTATAAGTCGAGTAAGCCTCCCCGATGGTATCTAAAACGGTTCGCGTCGTCCCACCTGTACCGGCACCAACTTCAAAAAGGTTGCTTCTCGGGTACTTGTGGACAATCTTGCCCACGAAGTCAGCGACATAGTCGTTGCAGATACTAAAACCACGGCCTTCCATGTATAGTCGACCAAGCAAGTTGTCCTTCAGCATGTGCTCTAGCATACCCGTTTCACCGCGGAGAACACTTGGCAGGCCCTCGCCTACTGCTGTGAGAAGAGCAATGTCTACGCTATCAGGGTAGCGACGCGCAAATTGGTCGATTATTTCACGATCGTCATTGAGCCATTCTTTCCTTAGAACTGCGTGGCGCCCTTGGCGGATAGGCTCTACGAACTTTGGAACAGCGCGCAGAAGCTGATGGTGGTACCATTTGAAATTTTCGATCTCTTCAGGCTTCGTATCACGCGCTATTCTCTGTAAGAAGAACAGTGCCGTGCGCTCGACGGCATCGATGTACTCCAATTCTTCCTTTGTGATGCTGCGTGGTGGTGGGCTGGGTACGCCGTAAGCAGCATCAATATCCCAAATAGTCTTAGCGAAGAGTTTGCGATCGTCTGAGGGTTGAGGTTCTGCAATCGCCTTTAACACCAAACCATCTATCTGAACACCGGTGACGCCGGTAAGCCTGTTGCACATATTAATGTCTACTTCGCGAAGCTTGTTCGTGGAATTGGCGAGATGACTTTCAATCTCGATGCTTATTTCTCCCGCTTCTCCCTGATACCCCTGACTAGGGTCAATGAGGATACGCTTGATCCCGGCAGGGAGATAAGTGCTTCCTAAAGCCTTTTCCGCGACAGATATGAATGAGGCACAACCCGCTTGGAAGGCGACATCCAATACAGCAGGGTGTAGTATGTATTGTTCGTTCAGATCTCTTTTTTCCCAAGTGGCAGTCGCTTTAGAATGACCTAGAGCTCTATTCATAGAACGCAAAGTGCGGAAAACGCCATCATAGACGATATCAAGTCGAGACATGGTTTGATAGAATCTGTCGATATCAAGATATGGGAGTTCGATGTGAGATGCAGGACTTAGAGGCATGTTCTGACCAAGTCCTAAATGCAGAAGCAAGTGTCCGTCGCAAACTTTCATAAGGCTGCGCCCGTCATCACAGCTATGACACACGAACTCAGCTTCCAATATGGAGCCATGGTCGTGTCTGCTCTGGTTGTCCTTACTGCGAATGGTAAACACCATTTCCACCCCTGCACTGCCTTCATCCACTATCACAGCCCTAGCAATATTCATATCCCGAATCTCGATCATGCTGATCGTATCTTCTCGAACGAAATGGCGGGCTGCTTGGGCCGCTAAACTCACATACCCAGCGCCAGGGAATATGACTTGGCCCTGGAAAGTATGGCCTCGAATCCAAGGAAGATCTTCTAGGTCGATGACGTTCCGCCAAGTCATTTCAGAAGGCAGATCTTCACGAAGTCGACCGAGAAGGTCATGCGTACTGTGTGTTCCTAAGCGATAGTTGTGGGAGAGACGCGATTCTTGCCAATAAACTTCGTGATGGTCCCACGAGTAAGTAGGCAAGCCTTTGAGAATCTTACGTTGTGCTGGTAACCCAAAAGCCATTCGCCAGCCATCAAAAGATACATATGATGGGCCTAAGCGGCTCCATAAGAACCCGATTACACGAGACATAGACTCGACATCATTCTCTGCGCGGGCTAAGCAGCCGATATAAGGTAGTACTGAGCCAGTCGACGACTTAATTGTTTGGTTTGCCGGGCCTTTCAATGCTGCGTGCGCACCAACCTCCAGTGCCAAGTTGGGCGATCGATCGCCTAACACCGACAATTCGACTGCCTGGGAGAACAGGACCGGCTTCACCATATTATCAATCCAGTATTGACCCTTCAACGTAGACGTGAGTTTTGGCTCTCGAAGCATATCTTGGCCGTTTTCTAGTACGCTCGAATGCCATGAGCAATCTCCTTGCCGCGTTTGGATCTGGATATTCAGTCGGTCGAGATATCGCGCGTATGTGTCCGCGCTATGCAACATGTGGTGTGAGTGGTAGGCAGTGTCAACTTTTAGAAGCCTCGCGAAAACCTTGTCACCGTCTAGTTTTTCTTTGGCTTCGTGTATGGCATCTAGATCACCCGATAGGGTAACACTCGAAGGAGAATTACTAGCAGCGACTCCGATACGGTCAGAAAATATCGGTTCGGAGCAGAATGCGGTGGCAGCCTCCAACGACATACCAGCGGCCATCATACCACCTTTCTGACCCGTTGGCCCCTTTGCCAGGTGGGCAACGAAACCCCTATAGTACGCGATTGCAATAGCGTCCCTCACATTTAAAAGGCCGACCGCATAAGCCGCCCCTATTTCGCCGGATGAGTGACCGACAACCGCGTCGAATCTGACATTGCATGCATGTAAAAGATCAACAAGTGCGATTTGGATGGCCGTACACAAAGGTTGTGAAAATTGAGCTTCGGAAATGCGTGACCTGTCATCTTCCGCCATCAATTCCTCCAGTATCGACCACTCAGGGGCTTCAGGGATTGTTCCCAGTGCTTCTTCAGTTCTCTTAAGCGACTGGCGGAATAATTGGGAATGAGTAATTAGCTCTCGACCCATAGTGGCCCATTGCGCCCCCTAATAAACAATTAGCAATTTTCTAGAGTTCGTTACGCGACGAAATCAGGGACGAGCGTACTTGACCGGTAAAAACACCGAGGATTGTAAATGGCTTATCGGGATTTGTGGTAAGTGCTTGCACACCTAACGAATCTAGAGAATCCCCCGCGAGAACAATTTGGGTGCCAATGCCATCCAAAAGCCTTTCAAGACTGGATGAGGGGAAAGCTATCCGTACTGGAAACGCGGATCGCTTCGAGCGAAGCGTATAGCTTAGGGCGTCTAAATCCAGGCTTGGATTTTGCTTGATGTATGTTGAAGCTTCCCTGAGCCTACCAAGCAAGGCTGAGCGAGACTTCGCAGAAAATACGAAAGGCCCAAGAACGGCCCTCTCGCCTTCTTTGGCCTCTGGCGGTTCATATCTCTCCAGAATGGCGTGGGCATTTGTCCCTCCAAATCCGAAGCTATTGACACTGGCACGCAACGGCTGCCCGTTGGTTTCTGGCCAAGGTATCTTTGAAGTAGGAACATTAAGATTTGCGTAGAATGGTTCGATGGCGGGATTTAATTCTCGGAAATGCATATTCGGTGGTATAGTTTTGTGTTTCAGTGCCAGTGCCGCTTTGAGGACTCCTGCCAGTCCAGCACACCCCTCCAAATGACCTATAACGGTTTTGATTGAACCGCAATAAAGCGGATCACCAGCCTGAGGCCTTGACGAACCCGGGAAAAATGCCTCTTGAATGGCGCGGGCTTCGATGGGGTCGCCAGCCAAGGTACCTGTTCCATGGCATTCGAAGTACTGGCACCGGTCCACGACGGGATCTAGACCCGCTCTTTCATATGTTTTCCGGATAAGAGCAGCTTGTGCTGATGAGCTTGGCATTGTTATGCCGTTTGTTCGACCGTCAGAATTCACGCCCGTCTCCCTAATAATGCATTCGATATCATCGCCGTCCTGGATTGCCTTGCTAAGCGGCTTTAGGAGTACAGCAGCACAACCTTCTCCTCGAGCGTATCCATTCGCGCCCTTATCCCACATCCGAGAACGTGAATCAGGCGAAAGCATGTGCAACTTGGATTCTGCGATGTACATCCCCGGATCAAGAAGCAGCGTGGTTCCCGCTACAATAGCTTGAGAAGCCCCGCCATTCCTGAGACATTCGACCGCCTGGTGTAGCGCTACTAGTGAACTTGAGCACGCCGTATCAAGGGTAATAGATGGCCCCTTTAAATCGAAAAAGTACGAAATCCTATTCGATAAAATGCTCCGAGCAAGACTAGTCGCCGTGTATGTTGGTAACGTCTCCGGGTCGCGCATCTGAATGTCGTTGAAATCCGAAGTCATAACACCGACATACACACCAGTCGAGGAGCCTTCTACCGTATCTAACGGCTGTCCTGCAGCTTCGAGAGCTTCGAAGACTGTCTCCAGCAGAATGCGTTGTTGTGGGTCCATTCCGGTAGCTTCTTTGGGATTGATGCGAAAAAAGGCCGCATCGAAGAGACGACAATCTTCATCGAGTAGATATGACTTTTTGTTAACGTCCGTATAGCCATGCCGTTTCCCACCACCGTTGAAGAAGTTAGAAAAATTGAGTCTCTCAGGGGGGAACTCCTTGACCAAATCTCTCGGTTCCTCCAGCAGGTCCCAAAGCTTAGATGGCGAACTCGCAGAGCCTGGAAATCTGCAAGCAGATCCCACAATAGCTATTGGTTCAGGACTCATGTTGCATCGTATTGTTACAGAGGCTAAACGTATGAGAAGATTCCAGCGAGTATATTACAGAAATAAGAATGATTGAATACTTGGGAGTTAACTAGTACAGCAAGCAAGGAAAATTCCTAGCCACGTACTATGCTTCAAGAAGAACTTAGTCTCTCAAGTGGTAGAGACCAAGGCTTACTTGATACCAGTCTCACCATTATAACATGAAGTAAGAGTATATCCATAGAGCTGCAACAAGGGCAGCAGTCTACTTGACCAGCCTCCGGTATCTAGGTAGTTGCCTTTGAAGCGCGCCATCACGACGAAACCAGACCCTACAGCAAAAGCATCGATCTGCGAATGTTCACACGGAGTATAAGGATTTTGTGAAACACGGAACGAGACGGACTTCAGGACAATGATTGCCCTTTGGATTTTTCGCATGCTGACCCGAGCCCGGTGTGTTTTACAGACCTCGAGGGCCTGGAGCTAGTAGCCGACGGTCGGGGTGAACGGGAATGCGATGTACGCGTTCGAAATTCCCGTTTAGGAAGTATATTCCCGCACTTCTAGAATGACGCCAATGGATTACGGGGAATTTAAGCCATCTAAGGTTGTAAGTGAATATATCAAGATCCCTGATTGAATTAGAATGTCGAGCAATTCTCTAGTCGGAGATTTTAACCACTTGTAGTTGTAGGGTGAGAGAACGGAACGGTACTCTACGACGCCACGCCACCCTCGTCATTATCACCTAAAATCAGGGAAGAGTGGATAACTCGCCCAGCTAGCCGCTCGAACCTCCTCAGCCAAAGATAGACGATATAATTACCCAAACGTTACCTTGCCTCGTTGGTATATGTATTTTTAATTCATCCACAGGCTGTCTAACATAATTAAAACATGTGGAATAGTACTGGCTTACCTAGGTACTCAGAGAAGCACTTGATATACTGGGCGGTAAAATGGTTTATATACCTAGGTACTCAGGTACCTATACATAAACCGCATTCTGGACAGTAGATGCACTGTGTTAGTGCTCGGCTCGCGTTTTCGGCTTAATGAGACTGTATACCGAGCCGCTCGGCTTTAAATAAGATCACAGATACAGTATAAGGAATTAGGCAGGTAATTTGTTCAATGAAGGATGTTATTTTTGTCTATTCATTCTCTAACTATCGGTATTCAAAGGCAGGGCGCCTATATACCTAATACATTATCCCATGGAGGAATTTCTGATAACTCGTCTGTTTGAACGAAACTGGCGTGCACGTCCAGCATTTCCCAATCGATGATCTCATGGCTGTGGGTATGTGTCTGAAGCGTCGAATAACACATCTCGAGACTCCTTTTCAAGGCCATTTGTACCTCCAGCTCTTCGGATCTGCCCATCTGCTTCGCCTCAGCCTGGGCTAGGAGACATGACACAAACACATAATATTTAAAACCCCTATCGCAAGCCTTAAGTCGTGCGAGTCTCAATTCGAGGTACCTATCGATGGCCTTTCGCATTTCGTCATGTGTCGCAGCTGTAAATAACCAATCGTCTTGCATTTGACAAGTATTCACGAGCTCACTGCCCAAGTAGAGTGCAGCTTGGGTATATGTGTTGCAATATAAACCTGTCCCATATAAAGAGATGTGGTAGAAGTGATCGTTGGTCGACTCTACAGCCCCTGATAATAGAGCAACTGATGTGTCAAGGCATAGCTTGCGCGAAAAATGGTAGTGCGTACCATAATTCGACCTCGTCGCAAATGGATGATGAAGAGCCATGAAAAATCGTTTTACCAAGAGTTCAAACATCTTAGTTTGGAATACCGTGGGAGGTCGGCTGCTCATGCGATAATCCTCTATGATGGCGAAGCATTTGTCCGACGTAGCCGAAATCTCTGAGCCGAGGCCCAAGGCCTTTTCAAACGACTTCTCGGCTCGGAAATCATTGACAAACTTGACTATTTTCAACCGGATAGGCATCGTCATCATCAATAATATCTGGAAAGACGTCTGGGTCAACAAGTTTAACGGTTGGGGCATGCCAGCTGTTGTGTTTCCAGCAAAGGTTGAGTCGTCAATGTTTGATGGAGGCAGGCAGTCATAATCCCCACTGTTGATACACGGGATATGGCCGTAGTCCAAGCTAGATTGCACCTCCAGTTCTATAATTGCAGCCCATAGTCGTCGACGCGGTTCCACCTCTGAACACAGCACGACAGGTATTGGTTGGTTTTCGGGATCAATATGGAGGCCCATCTGCATGGCCATTCGAAGTAAGAATCCGCTAGATAGCCACGGTACATTACAACTGAACCGCCTTGTCTGGCGAGCTAGTAGTAGTAATGTGTGTATGCGGAGGTTGTCGAAGTCAGATCCTATTCTGGCTTGAGACGTACTTAACCGCGACAAGATATACGGAACCCACCGATCAATCATCGAATGGGTGACACCAGTCTCACTCGGACAGAAGGTAGAACCAATATACATGACGAGAAGAAGTGTTATGTCGAATACCTCGTTGTTGTATGTAGAATCGTCCCAAAAGACCTTATATTCTTCGTTAAATGAAGGAATATGCAATATCCCGAAGACCGTTTGGAATGTCCGAATATACGCCTGCACTAGACGCGTGGAAGCGGTTTTAGTGGGCACCAGATCTCGGACCGAGCCGATGGAAATGAGAGTATGGGCCACAAGAATCTCATTCGCTTTTATATTCCTACTCAACGATTTGCATTTCGCAAAGGTTATGTGGTCTGGTTCATTATACCTGCTCTCGTGGGTCTGGATCGCCGAACACACTTCGGGGGACTGGAAGTGATGAGAATTGACCTAGGTGACACCGGATTTTTGAGATAGACTTACGAGGTGAAGGAAGTTGAGCCAATGGCTCTCCCCATAGTATCTACTTTTATAGAATACACCAGACACGGGTGTATTCGTTAAGGGGATAGGATATGTATAAGGGGCCGGAGAGATACTTGGTACTATAATGTCTTCCAATATTGTTGTGGGATCCAGCCCAGGTTCCATCGGGAATACAGAAGCCGATTCAGATGCCTGGAGTGGCAGAGAGTATTTACTAGAAGCAGAAATACTCGGTGAACCGGAGGTGCCGCCACTGGACTCTTCCACCGAAGGGTCATATTTCGCGGGGGACTTGGGGCTCGCCATGGCACGAATAAGCTCTCGCCTTGGTGTTTGTTCGAAAACAGATACTTGAATTTCAGAAGCATCGAATGGGGCGGTAGTGGGTGTGCGTCTGCTGTCATAGACGTAGATACAGGTTTCGTTTGCCTTTGTGCACGATAAACAGGGCGTCTGACGGTCACACCTGCGTCAGTTTTTGGTTAGTACTGAGTCTGTTACCCAATGTGATCTGAAAGGCCCTACTTTATTTTCCTCTTGCGACAGTGCAAGCAAGCCAATGCCGGCCGCCGCTTGTTGCGTACAGGTTCGCCCAGTTTTGTGCATGATTCGAGTTCAGATACATTCATTGCGGATTATCAGATTGCCCGCACAGTTGGTATTAAGCGACTTGGTAGTAGTTGTGCTTTATTTAAGGTATCACTTGATATATTAAACAATCGGTAGCTATATATATTAATTGGGTGTATGTGAGCCATCACCCTGTGAGGGAATAACACGAGTCGGAACGACATACGTATCACCTAATTCCGAATGCAAGCCACGAAAATAAAAGGCATCTGCATACCTAGGTACCTACACACAGCAACAATATCTGAAAAGAAAAGGGGAGCAAAAAAAGTTACATGTATACTCAGGTATGGGTTAGGGGGAGGGGATTCGTCACGTCACCAACAACAGATTTGGGTCAAGAGTCACTGCCAATTAAGATCATACCAGATTGGTAGTCTTACAATGCAGAGCTGAGAAATACTCGCCGAATCCTAACCTGTCGATTAATGTGTCACTCGGAGTCAATGATAGGCTACCTTACCGATTTATGATCCTAGTAAAACAAGGTTACAGTTACCACGGTTAGTTAAAATTCTATTACCATGTTTGCAAAGAAAGACGGGAACGAAAGGGGGGAGTTGTCTCATAGAAACATCGTTCTATCTACTTGTCCAATAGACCCACCAAGCAAAAGGAATTAATAACTGAATTATACTACCATGAACAAACCATAAACGGGATGAGGTTTTATTTGTTGATGAAACCATTCCCGGAAATGCGGTGTAAGTGTGCTTAGTGCTCATCCCTATTCCTAATTGTATACAAGTTGCGTTTATGAGACGTTAACTTCAAGATAGTTTTCAACTGACTCCTAATTGCGAGATTTCCACCCAATTCACTGCTGTAAGATGCTTACTATCGTGTCAGACCAGAACTCACGCAATGAAGGATCATACGGGAAACAGATATAAGTTTAAGTTCTCCACGAATCCTTCGATGGCGCCAATGCCTCCAGCGTCTATTGGTGGCCAGCAACTCCGACCACGCCAAACAGAATCTCTCAGTATTGTGTAAGTATGTGTAACTATGAAATGTTCCGGGAACCAATCGTTAATGTTAAGCGAAATCATGCAGATGAAAATTTACAAGCAGGAATAATAGAGTCCGACAGGTACGTACATTTCTAAAATTGTCAGGAATAAGAATATCTACCTAGGTATCATTATGGGTCTGTGTTCTAATGCAAGGACAATCTAGGTACTAGTTAGACTTTGGCCAAAGGGTTCGGACCGCCGCGCCAAAATTTCAACACGGCGAACGTAAGACCCGAGGCAAGCGTACATACACCCGCATATATCCACGTGGAAGTCCAATCTAAATTGTCCGGGTTGCGCTGCAAAATCCCACCACCGCCGGGTCCTCCCGCTAGCACACCAAGACCGACTATGGCAAAGGCCATACCCACTCGAGTTCCAACTTTGGACTTATCCTTAGTCAAGGAGATAAAAAGAACTGGGGGGGTGGCGATGAATACCCCGGTTGTAAAACCTAAGAACGCGGCGATGACAATAAGTCCTGCGGAATTATGCACCGCCAAGAGGCAGAGTAGCAGAACTCCTGTCAAGAGGGCACCTAGACAAACAAAAGTTAGAACATATGCAAGTCATAGGCCAAGCAACTTACCGGGCATGACGACGTTCGTAGGGCCCAATTTATCTGTAAGCCAGTTCGGTACCGCTCGACCGAAGGCGGACGAGGCGTTCAAAATAGGGACGAGATACAGAGCTAAGCTTGAACCCATCCAGTTTCGAGCCTCGCCAAAGTAGGCAATATAGTAGAAAGCGGTATAGCAACCGATGTATCCGAGGAGGCAGGCAAGGATACAAAGCAAGTACGGACCGTCGGTAAATGCTGTCTTGTCGATGATGCTACGGACTCCTGCAGGTTTGATACGCATCTTGGAGAAAGATAGGGGAATAATTAGGGTAGCAAGTGAAACAAAGCCAATGACACGCGTAGTCCAGCCAAAGCCAACCTTGTCGATGAGATTAATGAAAATAACAGGGTAAATGACGCCGCCTAGAGAACTTCCAGTAGCAGCGATGCCAAGAGCCAACCCTAAATTCTTACTGAAATAAGGTTGCATGACGGCAAGGGAAGGCACAAATAAGCAACCACCTCCAATTCCAACGGCGAAGCCTTGGGCGAGTAATACCTGCCAATACTCATGGCAGAGTGACAGCATCATATGGCCGAAGACCACAAGAAAGCTGCCAACCAATAAGATGAGTCGTAAGTAACCCCGGTCATAGAAAGGGCCAGCTACTGCGCCAACGCCAAATATGAGAAAAGCTTGGATAGATCCAATCCAGGAAATATTGGATGAAGTCTGTTGGAACAGTCGGCCGGATTCGTAGTATGCCTGGTAATCACCAAACGTGATCGAGATACCTATTCTCAGCTGTCAGCATTCTCACGCCATATACAAATACGCTCATACCACATCTACGTACCCCAAGCATTAAAAATCAGAACCCAGCTAGCAAAAACCTGCAGCCAGGCACCGAAGCCCCCGTCAGGTGGTGGATTGGTTTTTACGGCAGAAGGAAGACCGCTACCGTTAACCTTTTCCGCGGCGCTAAAGTTCCCGTCAGGATTAACCCCCCGAGGCGCCATGACTGGGGATGATGATGTCGGCGAATGGTCTCGTTCTCGTTCTCGCTCTGTTTCTATGGTGGTGGTGGTGATAATTATTACTGTTAAGATAGCGGTTAGAAATGAAGGCAGTTGCGGCTCATTTAAAGAAAATTTAAATGAATAAAAATTGCGTATATCTCGGCATATATTAATAGGAAATTGTTTTGATTCAAGATTGTTGATTGCATTTTCGTCCTTTCCCCGGTTTTATCGGAATTAGTGTCGATGAATTTATTGGGGTCGCGCTCTTTCGCCCTTATTGTGTAACAATCCTATTTAAATGTTCAATACCTCGCGACTAAAACTCATTTGCATCCATAAAGGATCGTTTCATTCTATTAAGGTACTTGCATGACACCGACCCTCACTTACCTAGGTACTTAGGTACATATAGATACTCGACCATCTCGGAATAAGCTTCTAAGTTCATTTTATGCTTACATTCCACGTGTTGTACCTAGATATTCCAACCCTAAAACACTGGGTCTTCCCACTACCTACCCCACTCTTTCGCAACTAACTTTCTGGAGTACCCCGGTATTGACTTTCGCTCCGGACATTTTTTGCCGTTTTGGGAAACAGTACCCATTTTTACCCGCCTCGCACGGAGCCGCGCTCGCGCCCTAATCGCCTAATCCCGATATTGATCCCGGTACTTAAGCATCAGCCAGTACATTTCGAAATCGCGAGATCTCAGCGCGAGTCCGCAATTCTTAGCATCGTATCGCATCATATTTACTAGTCCAATCAACAACCCATGGTTTCCCACATTACTATTCGCGAGGCCAATACTCGCTTCTCTAACAGACAAAGGAATGATCCGGGACGAGTCTGCGTTTTTGCGGGCGCTACTAGTGGCATCGGGGCTAGCACTCTCGAACGCTTAACATGCGTCCTATCATCGCCAACTATTTACATCATAGGAAGGTCGGCGAAGCGTTTTGCCGCTCAACAGGCCAGACTCTACAGTCTCAATAGATCTTGCCGAATTGTGTTCCTCCAAGCCCAAGTTTCATTGCTTGCTGATGTCGATACTGTCTGCAAGAAGATTGCCAATCAAGAACGCGCGGTGGATTATCTGTTCATGAGTCCAGGCTTGATCCCAATAAATGGGCCGGAATGTGTGTTTACGCCTCCCGAAATCCTTTGTGCAACACGAATGAAGGCCTCCTTTCTAATTAGCTCAGACACTAAAGAAGGCCTTGAGATATGCTTTGCTATGTCCTACTATGCTAGGATGAGATTGATACATAACTTACTGCCTCTTCTCCGCCGATCATCGCAGCCGAGGATCCTAAGCGTATTGAACGGCGGCAAGGAAAAACAAATGCGAGATGACGACATTGGCTTGGAGAAACACTGGTCTTCACTGGCTGTTGTTGGCCACTCTTCCACCATGACAAGTCTGAGCTTCGATTACCTTGCAAAGCAAAATCCAAAGATGGTCTTCTTACATACGTATCCTGGCTGGGTTAAAACTGATAACTTTGCTAGGCTTGAAGCACCGCCATCTTCCGGAATATTGTGGGTGATATTCTTGCTACTTCTGCGTAGTCTTACTGGCATACTAGCATCCTTGTTTGGATTTTCGTCCGAGCAGTGCGCTGAGCGTCAAGTATTTTACTTGACAAGCGAAAGATATACTCCAGGCGCATGGCGTATTGACCACAATAGCGAAACGGCCGGGAAAAATCGTATGTTAGATAAATATAGACAACACGGTTGGCCAGAAAGGATCTGGGAACATACAGCGAGAGTCTTTGAAAAGACTTTGTTTGGAAGTAGGTAGAGCCAAGTACTTGTATGGGTACCCACTTTGCTGCAGGCATAGCACCCTGGTCTAGGTATCTACAAACAATCTTCAATCTACCTAGGTAAATTCGGCTTGGATATCCGATGTATTAGGTACCCCCCTGGATTAGGTACTTCGGTACCTAGGTCATCACTTTTTCATTGTCGATTGTGATAGTGATTAGGTGGGCATTAGTCCGGGACTTAAGTACTTAAGTACTTAGGCACCCTGAACAGGGTAAAGAAAAGCAAAATCATTCTCTTGACTATGGAGGCACAGATGTCTTAGACAACCTCTAAGTATGGAACCTATGAAACCTCTCAAATACCAACCTCCTTCAACTTAAGATATACCTGTTGCGGCCTACGAGTATTCTTGTCATGGGCCCCGAATCCCGACAACGAAGTAGGCGTTTCTTGCAGTTCAAAGCACCACACGATGAGCGTAATAATGATTTTCAATTCGAGAGAAGCGAGCTTAGTACCTGTTGTGACATGAAATAAATAAGTTAGAAAAAAACCTCACAATATGTATTAGCAATTTTTGCACTTACCAAAACATCCACGCAAGCCCGTCCCAAAAGCCATCACAGGCCCGGCGTAAGGATCAAACCGGATCTCACCACTACCTGCTTTCTCCTCAACGAGCCATCTTTCAGGCCAGAATTTTTGGATGGTAGATGGATTCCAGACTCCGTACTTGTCTTTGGCCTCGCGGCTGGTTGCTGTACGCGATGACTCGTCAATGTCAAACGGTCGCGTTTGGAAGCTGGGTCCGTTATTGAGGAGGAAGATGTCACTTCCTTTGGGAACCTTATGTCCTAGGATTGTGGTATCCCTGATTGCTACTCGCACAACGGCTGAACTAGTCGTGCCACACCGATGCGTCTCTTCGATAAATGCGTCCAAATACGGCACGTTTGCTTTGGCGATCTCTTCGGCAGACGGCATATCCCCTGCCCCCACGGCTCGCGTATGGGCTGATTTTAGCGCTGCACGGAGTTTTTGCTGCACATTTTGATTCGCTGTCAAGTACTTGACCGCCCAGCACAGCGTAGTAGACCCTGTCTCATGGCCCGCCTGTAGGAAGCCGAAAAGCTCATCTCGGATTGCTAATGTATCGTATTGGATGGCACGCTTCTCTTTATTCGCCATCTGCACTTCACGCTGCACCAAAAGGTCGACCGCACATTTGACTCGGTCATCCCGATCCGCGCCCTCGGCGAATTTCTCCCACGCCATTTTCAATCGTTCGTCAATCATCCTGTCCTTGTACGCTCTTGCCTTTCTTAAGGAAGGATGGAATTTCAGGGCAAAGGAAAGCGAAAATCTCGGCACGGGAGAGTTCATGGCGATTTCGACGCTGTCTACCAGAGTACGTATTGATGTAAATTCGTCGGGATCCCTAATTGCCGGAAAGATTGCAGGCTTGTCCATGTCAACAGAGAGGTTGATACTATCTGTTTTAGAAAGAATATCTGCTTGCGACACGACGGCCCCGATCTCAAATCCGAAGGTAGCTGTGAGAATGACGTCAACAGTGGCCCTGAAGATGTCGTTGTCTGCCTCGAATGCATGTCCTTGAGCCAAGCGTGCCCGCTCACGCCACAGCCTAAGAAGTCCCTGCGTGGCAGAGTGAATACCGGGACCAGCGACTTGGTAAAGGAAGAACGGAGACATGGTATCTCGGATAAGTTGGCGATTTGCTCGGAATTGGTCACCCGTTGGCATCCAAACATGATTTCCTGGGAGCAAAGGTTTGAAAATATCGCCTAGGAAATGAGCACGGTCGAAGTCGGTATTTCGATACGTCTGAATGTCCATAGCCTCGCGAAAATCGTTGACAATGACCCAAGGCTTCGCATAAGGACGCATGAACATCTGGATCACAGGGGAGTCTAGTTCGATAGCGAGCTTTCGAACATAACTCCATATCTCCATCGTTTCCGCCTTCCATGCGAGAACCTAATAATTCTTTTTTAGCTTGGAAACCCATTTCTTATCAAAGTTACAGTATCTTACATCCGGAACATCTCCAAGAATTCTTCCAGCGCTGGCTTTATTGTATGGTATTCCTGGAATTGGCTTTGGAAGCAGCACCCGACGTACACAGTAAAGGAGGGCCAGCACCAAACAAGCCGTGGCACCAGCTGTTGGGGAAAATAACGTTTGAATCGTAACAGCCATTGTTTTGACCATGATGTAGTAGACAATAAAATAGACAGAGCGTGAGATGTCCTGGATGCGATTATTCTTAGGGTGAGAGATCAAGCCAAGGAGAAAAATCAGGTTGCCCAGGAAGAATAGAAATGAGACACCAGTTGGCGTGAGACTCCCACAGGTTTACTTCTTTACGAAGTCATTCACAGAACTGCATGTAATGAAAATTATGAAAATTATGACGAAGTTAGTAGTCGTACGTTGAGTATGTCGGTACTCATCCGACTGACGCCTCAGACGCGAGTCTTCGGGGAATTGAGACCAGATACGGAAATCATACACCGTAGCCATCCCGATCCCGAGGCGCATGTCTGACGCAGACTCGCAATATCGGATTCGCCAATAGTTGCGGCATATGCCGACATTTAAATCGTGGCAATTTTAGTCCGTCCTAGAATGGACCCCGGTGTTAAGGCATATGGATAAACCCATAGGGGTTATTGAAAGTGCGAAATGTTTCAAGAAACGCGGCATGGGGCAGCTATCGTCAAAAGCCGGAGAATTGACTATCAGATGGATATGCGCCTATTCCCCCGTAAAATGAGAAAATATCTAGGTAGGTGCCGCAAGTTCCGTACGTAGTTGGCTACAGGCGAAGCCATATCAGGTTTCTTATTTTAATATACCGGGCGGTTCACGCAGTCAGCCCTCCAAGAAGCTCAGCTCGCTTTTTTTCTGTTAGAACCAAGATCATATTGTGTATTCCACTCTGGGATCATGGCGCTCGAATCATACCCCATCTCCGTTTACCTCCCTTTTTTTATCATTTTATACTTCGTAGGAAATTCATACATTAATTACCGCATATATGAACGTAAGCGCGCAGAGCTCGGGTGCGCGCCGCTCGAGCGATATCCCAATTGGGACCGCATCATGGGCCTAGACTATGTCTACGCCATGTTTCAAGCGCTAGCTGAGAATCGGTTTCTCGAGTTCAACCGCGAGACGTATGCAGCGCGTGGCTCGAAGAGCTGGACGGCCATCTTCATGGGCAACCGCATGGTCTACAGCTCTGAGCCCGAGAATATGAAGGCTTTGTCTACATCCCATCGTGACGCTTTCGCCGTTGAGCCGATTCGAGTTGGCAACGGTGCCATCACGCCTTTTCAGGGCCGCGGTGTTAGCTCTTCTGATGGACCCAAATGGCAATACTCGCGCGACTTGGTCAAGCCTTACTTTGACCGCGAGGGATTTTCCAACCTCGACCGCCTTAGGACACACGTAGACCGTCTGATTAGCAAGATTCCTACGGATGGGTCGATGGTAGACATGCAGCCCTTATTCAGGCGATGGGTGAGTAGAGTATCTTATCGTGATGGTTATGCGAGTGAGCTGATGATTCATCTCCCCAGTTGCTTGACACATCGACGGATTTTCTATTCGGCCGAACCGTAAACTCGCTCGACAACCCCGACCAGGATTGGCCATACAGAGACATGGTTACCGTTATGCGCGGGCTTCGGCTACGTCTCCAGCTGAGTTCGTTCGTGTTCCTCCACCGGGATAAGGAGTTTTTCGCAGCATGCAAGAGGATCCACGGTTTCCTAGACGCGTACATTGAAGAAGCATACAGACAGCTCCAGGTTGAAAAGGATACCGGGAAGTCGGCAACATACGAAAATGGGAAGCCTCGAGACGATTTCCTCTGGACAATCGCTCGCCATGTGCCCGACCCTCTCGAACTTCGTACGCAATTGACAGGCGTTTGGATCCCTTCCAACGAAACAACCTCCATACTCATGAGTAATACTATCTTCGCTCTAGCAAGACACCCAGAAGTGGTAAAGAAGCTGCGAAAAGAAATTCTTGACTACGGAGACAAGCCAGTGACATTTTCGGGCTTGAGGTCGCTAAATTATCTGAGATATGTCGTCAATGAGAGTAAGCACAAATCTTACGAGCAAGAATATGTCGCATAGTTGCTAATTAAATACAGCCCACCGACTTTACCCAGTTAGTCTCCAGACCGTGCGCGCGTGTGTTAGAGACACGACCCTCCCAACTGGTGGGGGTCCCAGCGGTAAGGACCCCATTTTCTGTGGCAAGGGGGACATCATGCACTGCAATCGCTTCCTCATGCACCGAGATCCTGATCTTTGGGGTCCTGATGCGGAAGAATTCCGCCCTGAACGGTGGGAGACAGCGCGCCCGATGTGGAATTTCGTGCCGTTTGGCGGCGGCCCACGGATTTGCCCTGCGCACGTTATGGTAGACACGGAGTGCAGCTACGCGGTATTTCGCATCCTACAGAACTTCAAGGCCATCGAAGCTAGGGACGATGAACCGTATACGGCTGTGATGAGAGTCGGACCGTCGAATAAGAATGGTGTTAAGGTTGCCTTTATTCCAGCGTAAATTGGACCCTAATCTGTTAAAAGGAATAGGGAACCTTTATCATAGTTGGGCTAGGAACCGGGGAGTGATCACGCATTGTGAATTGAAATAATTATCATGGTGATTCTGTATTGAATTACAGCTGTGAAATAAGCTACGGTGGCCACTAAATTAGAATCCTGTTGCCTAATGTCGTACGCTGAGTGGGTGTAAGGGATGCTGTATTTAGTGAGAATTACGTACTTAGGTACTGAGTACAGTTTATATGGCTGCCTTAGTTCGTGGCTGTCACCACCAACGACAGTGCTTAATAGTGCCCTTACTGTGAGGGGTAATACCTACAGAGCCATGCTAGGCCCTAAAACACAGTCCTTCCTCCTACAACAACATTTGGCTTTGATTCACCGACATAGCATCGCTCATATTTCGTCAACGGCAGCCTATATAGCTCCATAGTTGTACCAGTTGTAGCTATCTAAGATATTTTCAATTCATGATGTCAGAATCTTAGCCGCCACCTCCGCTAATGCGTACACGGAGCTCTGTGTGTGGCAGGTTGTGATCACAGGTATCGCACTACTATCAACCACCCGAAGCCCGTCAATCCCCTTCACACGAAACTCCGAATCTAGAACCTTCCCGAGAGAAACCGACCCGATGCTATGGTGATACGTTTGGGCACCCTGCTGGAATGCCTCGATGGTTGTTAGGTTAGGACCAGGGAAGACTTCGCCAATATTGATACGAGCGAAAGCTGCAGAGCGAGTGATATTGAGCAGACGTTCATATCCGTATTGGGCAATAGCTAAATCAGCATTGGAACCGAAGTAGCTGGTATTAATGATGGGATCATCTTGCCAATTTGACGAATTCAGCCGTACGGTGCCAGATCCTTCGGGTTGGACCAGCGCAACAAATGCCGTCGCGACATTGAGGTCTGCGAATTGCGGGAGAAACGACAACGCCGCATATTGATATGATAGAAAAGGCCGGTCTGCAGGTAGGTTTTGGTGATAGGATATATTCACCCCGAAGCTTTTCAAGATGTCATCAGGGACGCGCTCGGTGAGAAACGTGGATGACTGCGGCCCAGGCTCGGATAATGGTCCACCACCAGTGCTGGTATATTGAGATTGAGCCTCAGCAAGTATTGTCTGATTTGCTAGTGAAGCTCCCGTAATAATGTCGGTGGGGACCTTGAATACGTTCACGGCCATATGGTGATCGCGTACATTCGATCCAATCTCGGGGACGTCCTTCACTACCTGGATGTTGATATCGTTAAGGTGTTCTTTAGGACCAACGCCAGAAAGAAGCAATAGCCTTGGTGTGTTAATGGCTCCGCCGCTCACGATTATCTCCTTACCTCTGGTTGTAATGGCAGAAGTGTCAGAACCGGAAACGTAATCAACGCCGACGGCCTTAGGGATCTCTGGATCCGTCGTATCAAAGTTGATTTTGATGACTCGAGAATTTGAAAGGATTTTAGCATTGGACCTTCCAACAGCTCTGAAGCCGTATGAAGGCCAAGCGTAGGATCGGGTTCCATTTGAGTTCCTAACAGAATGAGGACCACCTTTTACGAGCCCAATACCTGTTCCATCGGTTAAATCTGCCGGCTTGCTAGGTGATTGGGAATTGTTCAGGAAAGCGTCCCAGAAATACGGTTCCAGCGTTGACAGTCTATCTGGTCTATCATAACTGACAAATACGCGGCCTTCGTTGCTGTACACAGACTTGTTGATAGGTTGATCATATGGTAATGGATTAGGCGCGAATAGATTGGTGCTTTCTCGGAAATAGTCGACGATAGTATCCCAGCCAAGTTGCTCGATACCCGATATCTCAGCCCATTCATCAAAGACAGATCGAGCTCCCCGGCAGTAAGCCATGAAATTGATGGCGGATCCACCACCGAAAACATGACCGAGGTGTAACTGTGGTTTAATGCCGCCGAGTGATGGTTGCGGAACCTCGGTGAAATTCCACGAATATTTACTTGGCCATAATTGCCCAGCAAAAGCTGGCGTACTAACCAGCGAATCGTCACCGGGGTCTAATCCAGCTTCAAGGAGTAAAACAGAAAAGTCAGGGTTCTCTGATAGTCTGTCAGCTAGCACCAACCCAGCTACCCCTCCGCCGATAATAACTGCGATGACACGAATCAGTAATTTCCTCTATACTGCCGTAGGGCTACCTACTTGCGTCG
Source organism: Hypoxylon trugodes (assembly GCF_022578975.1). Lineage (NCBI taxonomy): Eukaryota > Fungi > Ascomycota > Sordariomycetes > Xylariales > Hypoxylaceae > Hypoxylon > Hypoxylon trugodes. The sequence continues at coordinate 2,107,085 of NW_026250021.1, forward strand.
TATTCGACGTCTTCGGCACGACAACACCCAATGAACAGAGCGGTAAGTGGAAGGATAGACCACCTCATGGTTCTTCTGTATGGTGGATTATTAGTATTGGGACTTGAAGTAGGAATTCTACAAGAATAGAGAAGGGTGAAAAATGGCTTAAAATGCCATCGCTCCCTAGCCGATACCTATATGCAATGTACCTAGGTACACATAAGCTTACGAGGAATTACGAAAGTGAATCCTGCAAGTAGCGTTATTTCCGCAATTGGAAAAAATTGTCCTTGAAGATGAGGAGGAAAGTAATGGGCCATCCCGTATTACTATAGAATAGAAAATACGCGTGTGGAACCGAGTGTAAGTGAGGCCTTGATTTCGCAATAACCTTAGGCAGCAAATACGACGATACCCACCTTGGTACATGTCACACAAATTGATGTTGATTTATTACTATTAATAAAACGAATGGAGGGAATTTCCATCATAACGGTAGAGCTTCAGAATGATATACGCATTTGTAATAGTTAAACATTGACAACAATAAGTCGCATTGAACATGTTCACCTGGGTACCCAGGTACGTTCGATAAAAAAGGGGGCAGGGGAGAAAACCTAAGCTCCATCTACCTAGTATACTCCTATCTTGGACCTACCCCTTGATGTCGCATTAAGCGTAACCACATAAATGAAGCATCCATAAGTAAGAAGCGACCTATAATACGCGTCGCGAGTGCAGATACCCCGCCCTCGACTGTAACCAATAGCATCATCAATTCGACAATGTAAAAAAGCCCTCCCCATTGAATTTCTTGACTAGGTTACGTCAGAGTCTACGATATAAGCTCGATTTCACATCACTGGCGATTTTTCGTATAATAAGCCATACATAGTCTTGATATCGATCAGTCTACTAGAACCCTTCCAAAATGCTAAACAAGAAAGTCAAGGCAGGCGTAGTACATGCAGCACCTGTGTACATGAACAAGGAGGAAAGCATACGAAAAGTAATCGATCTGATTTCCCAGGCGGCAGGCGATTCAATCGAGCTTCTCGCTTTTCCTGAGGTGTTCGTACCCGGATTCCCCTATTTCACGAACTGCTATGCGCCGAACGCTGCTACTGTGACTCAGTACGCAGCGGAAAGCGTTGTAGTACCTGACGACTTGGACCCAATACAAGGAGCATGCCACGTATATAAGATGGTCGTTGTTTTAGGCATTTCTGAGCGCATGCGTGGAGGGAACACTCTATTCAACAGCATCGTGACTATTGATGCGGACGGCACGATCCTCGGCGTCCACCGCAAAGTGCAACCCACGTGGGCAGAACGGCTTGTGTGGGGTCAAGGGTCGGGTTACACGCTCAAGACGTACGAGCCTAAGGGAACTGGATATCGTATTGGTGGGTTAGCTTGTTGGGAGCATACCATAAACGGAGCGAGGCAAGCTCTTATCGACCAAGGGCAACACATCCACGTTGGTTGTTGGCCGGCTCTCGATATTCTTGAAGGGTTCGAGGACTCGGCGACCTCGCAGATCGAGGCATTGATGAAAACGCATGCTTTAACAGCGCAGGTGTTCGTTCTATGTCCTAGTAGCTACGTCGATGAGACATGTCTAGAGTGGATGGAGAAGAACTTAGGACCGCAGGACAAAGTCAAGGCTGGTGGAGGTTGGACTGTCATCATCCATCCGTTCTGCACATTTGTGGCTGGCCCGTATACAGCTAGTCAGGATAAAATCATCGTCGCTGAGATCGATCTATCGCAGTTAGATCTAGTGAAGGCGTATGTGGATGGAGCAGGCCATTATAAGCGGCCCGAAATCTTCAAGACGGACGTTGATACGACGCAGAGGTGGAAGGACGAGCCGGATATAGTCGGTCCTATCCCTGTATATTGGGAAAGGCAGTAAGCTACCTAGGTATGTATAGGTAGATATTCGCTTAGCTTCACCGTCGTAGCGTGAGATGGTGGGGTTTTTTCGTGAGTCAATGAGAAATTAGCGGCATCCGCAATCGGCCGGGGATAACTTGAAATTGACTCTTCACGATACCCACCAATTACATACAAGTATGAAATTATATATCAATAATCATGTATCATCCCGCCAGCCGTCTTATCTCATCATAAACTCATGCATACGATGGCGGACGGAAAGCTAAACCAGGGCAATACCCTTTATGTGTATTTCACTCGATACTCCAGTACGTGGTCCTCATAAGAACTCACCATCACGGATAAACCTAATGCACTAACTATCCTTAACAGGCTGGGGATCTCGCGTGGAACTTCTCATTTCGTACTTCCAAATCCCTTGTGATGTTCGGATGTACGGGTTGAACAACCCGGCCGCCGCACCGCCGTCCCGCTTCGTAGGGGGTCTACTCCCGGCACTGCAGCCGGACCCGGAAGATGAGGACTTCATAATCTCCGACTCCCTCGCTATATGCGAGTTTCTCGCAGAGCAAAATCCAGAGCTTAATTTATGGCCGAAGGACCCTAAGTTGAGGGCGTTGGCCAGAGCGGCAGTAGCGAAAATGCATTCCGGTTTCAGCGAATTGCGTAACACATACCATACTAACTTCTTCGGAAAGTATACCGGTCAGGTACCTCTCACCGACGCCGGAGCCAAGGAAGCTAGGAGTATGGTTGAAATTTGGAGTAAGGCCCGGGCTGATACGAAGAAGAGGCTACAAGAGCTAGGTGAGGAGGACGGCGGGTTTTTATTCGGGAAGTTCAGCATCGCCGATACCTTCTTCTGGCCTGTTCTATGGGTGAGTTCCCCACGATATAAATTCAGGTGTTTTCGTATTACTGACGTCTCGGTGTAGCGCTTCCGTAGCTATCAGCTTCCTTTGACGGGGATAAGTGAAGATGGCTTGAAGTGGATGGCGAAAATGTGGAGTGATCCGGTCGTCAAGAAGCAAATACAGGAGTATTCGAAACAAGCCCAAAATCCATTGACCAGGATCGAGAAGTATGAGGATATCTTTAAAGGAAATCCCAATGTTAAGTATAGCCAATTTACCGAGGACTGGAGTTTCGAGCCAAGCGTATAATAAGAGTTACTCCCTAAATCAATTTCATACCCAGTTGAATCTAGAGGCTTTCAAAATTTAGTGGAGGTGAATAACAATACTTTTGAATGCTTCCGGATTCGTTTTGAAGAGTGTAGCGGAATGCGCGTATAACCCGTTGTAGGCGGCGACAGCCCCACTTCAGAACAGTCAATATTACGAGCCGGCCAGCAAGACAGGCGCGTTAAAACTGATCAAAGATGAGGCTTTTAGCTGATAAGTCTAGGGGATGGACTAATAAAGAACTTGTGGATTTTGAGTCATTATAATTAGATGCAAAACACATCAATAACGCGATACTTGATGATTGACGATCGGTTGAATGGCCTGAGATTCGGAGGTAGTGAGAGTGGCATTGGTCAATAATTTCTGTGTTATGAGGCTTAGATATGATACCCTGTTCAATTTAAATATATGAAATAAAAAAGAGCAAGACGCTTATGTGCTATTTCGTATATAGGGCTTGCTTTATGGAATGTAAGGAAGTGAAGTGAAGGCTGCGATCATGTCAAGAGCAGACTTCTCAGACCTACGACAGACCGTGTATGTCACAAAATGGATACAGTAGGTACGTGCGCCTATTTAGTTAGTTGTAAATAGCGCAGCCAAGCCCGATGGGTACACCCTAAAGGCTTCAAGTGTATTAATAAGATGATCAAGAAAGTACATCCCATCAACACATATTTCTAATCGACGACATCTTCTCTTTTTACCCAACCGATTATCAAAGCATAAACGAATCGGAATCATATATCTTATACTCCCATGTTTAAAATTCTCGAAACAAGTCGATTTGTTCACAATACCCAATGAAGTGCAAGCCACCTACGTCTTGTACGCGGGACAATATTCAACCGCATTATTGAAGGTCTAGGAAATTCTTTTTGTCATCTCATCATGTTCTACACTTTCGCATCATCATCCACTCCCGGCGATTACTCATCGCAGCGCAAACCTAAGAGATCGAAAGTGCCCCGGGCCTGTAACTACTGCCGCCGGCATCGGGTACGATGTGACGCTGAATCACCGTGCTCGCGATGCGTAGCTAACAAGATAGAATGTGTGGTATCACCCCCAAGCCACCGGCCGCTAGAAAGCCCTCAAGTGTCACAGAGTAATTCCTCGCCCGCCCAAGAGGAAACCATTGTCCCCTGCGCTCCAGTCTCTTCGCCAATTCCCCCTCCATCTAAGCCTGATAATCTGGACTCCACTGTTGGGTTTATGTCCAAAATTAATGCTATTTGCTCTGCTATCTCTCAACTATCATCCGACACCATAGATGACTCACCACCGCCTTACCCATCACCTGATGGACAATTATTACTGAACGCGAGCAGAGGTTCTACGACCGTACTGTCAAAGTCACAGGTCGAGCAATTGCTAGGAATTTATTGGATGCGATGTCATTCTCTTGCTCCGATCCTCGATCGTGCTCAGGTGGATGCACTCTTTCAAACATTATGGACTTCTGACGGATCCGAGATGCAGAGTTCGCCATTAATTGACGGCGTAATCGCAGTGTGCTTGAATTTCCTCGATAACTCGGGATTGAACCAACGGCTACTAGGCCTAAGGCGGGAGCAAGAGGATCCTTCTCTCGCCTACTTCAGACGATGTGTAGCTGCTACGAATCAATATACCGCATTTGCGGAGCCGACGTTAAATTGTCTGCAGTGTTACATACTCATGACCATGTACCTGCTCAACGCCGGCGAACACCAACCCGCATATAATATGATTGGCTTAGCTCTGCGTATTGCCCAAGCCCTCAATCTCCATCATGGCGTACACGATTCAGACACCGATGTCAATCTAGCCCACCGCATTTGGTGGACCATAGTTCACCTTAATTATCGATGCGCGCGACTATTGGGTCGTCCTATTGGGGTACAGCTCGCTGAGACAAGTTGCCCACTCCCTTCTACTGTTGGATTCGCTTACCATACTCGGGCGATTTCTCTCACCAAAGCTTCACTATCCATTGCGGAAGCCCTTTCTCGACACCCAACTCAGCCAAACGAGGACCGCGCCACACAGGTTAAATCGCGCGCATCTGCCCTTTCTGCGGAAGTTCACTGGCTACAAGAGTGGCGGGATGAGCAATTATGCCCAGCTATTAAGCGCCCGCTTCATGTAGACGATAGAGGGCCACATGAATGGATTCTTCTCGCCGGTAACGCGAGTCCATCACATGTACTACACGATGTCTTATTAGAGCTGCACTATTATGACGAGATTATTGGATTGCATCGACCATTTATAGCCTTCCCAAACGGGCTACTATACCCACAGACCATCCCCCAAGCGAACGCCCACGCGACAACCGCTCTAAAGCACGCTCTAGCCTCGGTTGACTTATCACATCGCATTATGTCTACTACAGACGTCCTCTACGGGTGCAGCGAAGTCTATCAATGGGTGTGGAATTCTCTCCTCACATTGATTGGTTTTGTCATAGCACACCCGTTTTGCACGTACGCTCCGACCGCCCGCTACCATACTCAGCTAGCCCTCGAAATATTCACCGCAGCAGATGCGCGGAATATGGTAGCGGTCCGCGCCGCAGCGGTAACGCGTAGCCTCTGCGCCAAAGTAGACAGTCTAGTCCAGATGCTAAAGCCCGATGGAAACCGAGTAGCACCTCCAAATGTAGAGAAAGCCACTGACGTACCCGAAACTCCAAATACTCCTATCGATTTCTCGCAGTCCAATAGCGATGCGCTGTGGTCTTGGATAGAATCTACTGACCCTGATATGTGGACCGCCTACAGTGACGGAATTACTGGTGTTTTAGCGGATTTCCCCAATCTTCCATTTGACAACGATGGTTTCCCTCTCCCATAGAATCAACTACAATTGGCTGTTCTATTTGGGTCTCATAAAGCGATATCTTAGCTTAGAAGTCATGATATACAGATAGAATTCAAAGGCCCTAAGTCAATATATATTGTAACCATTGGCTTTCCACATACGATGACCAGATACCATGGGAGTAAAATTTACAGTACTATAAACACCACGCGAACAAGACCCCCACCACACCAGCCCCTTACAACATGGCTAATAAGTTGTGTAGAATTTGGGGACCCATAAACCTTAGAATCGACGCTCTGTGTTTTTTTTGTTTCTCATCTTCTGTCTCTAAAACGTCCTCATATTACGAGGGATGGCCACTTTCGCTCTTCCTATCTCTACTCAATCATTCCGGGCTCAAAAGGGGAAGCATATTCAGAATCCATGAGACTAATGCCCCTTCCGGTTAGCTTCCTCTTTTTACATGGGTCTCGGAATAGCCAAACTGGGTAAAGCGAAAACCAAATTACCCCATTAGGAAAGTATTCCTTTGCCCTTTTACAGAGTCGTCGTAGAAAGACCCGACTCGATTAGCAAGGCAAACGATGTAATTATAGGTAATGATATTGACGGTTTCTACGTTAGGAAAAAATATTTCCATGTATTCATGGGGGAATAGATAACCCCATATACCTAATGTCTCATTTGTAATAGGGGCCGGTCGACCCGATCAGCTCATTTAACCACCAAGTGTCAGGGTGAAAAGAGAACGATAATATCTTATAAGAATACTCGCTATCAGGTGCCTTATTTAAAGACAGGGTGTTATGTGACACCATAGGAATTCTCCCCCTGAGCTAACTCTACGTTGAGTACAAGGTGGTCGCCATGATGTCGGATGCTTCTCCCAAGGGCGAGCTTGCAATTAACGGGGACGTTATCGACGACGAAGACGAGATTCGTCAACTAGTCAGCTCTTTCGTGGGTGACAATAAGGCAGAAAAATATAGATATGATGTGGTGCTTCGAAATCTGTCGGTTCGAGGAGCCGGAATTGGCGTAAGTGAAGTTCTTCCCAGTAAAATTCAAACACTACCAGTCGTCCAAGAACATTCAGTTAACCCCCAGCATAGCACCAAAAAGCGCCAACAGTCCCAACAGGTTTAATGGCCTTCGCTCAAAAGTTCAACCCGGCGCTGTATCTTTCGAATCGGCCACAGCCATCACGTACTCTCATACATCCCATGTCCGGCATCCTTCGTGGCGGGGAGACTCTAATCATTATTGGGAAGCCTGGAAGTGGGTGTACGACGTTCCTCAAAACCTTGGCGAACATGCGGGAAGAATATGAGGCGGTAGGCGGAGAGGTCCTATATAACGGCCTGGACGCGGTAGAGATGAAGTCACGCCACCCGGGAGAAGTGGCGTATGCCAGTAAGGAACAACACTTAATTGAGTCTTTCAGTATATTGTTAAAGCACGCTTCTAACCATATACCTTACAATGTGTAGGCGAGGACGATATTCATTTTCATAGTCTGTCCGTAGGCACAACTCTCCGCTTCGCCCTCAATGCGCGGACGCCAGTCGACATACCGAACCGTGCCCAGCGGCTTAACGAAGACGTCCAGACGCTTCTCAAACTGTTCGATCTGGCGCACGTAGCCAATGTTCCGGTGGGAAACGATTACATTCGCGGTGTTAGCGGAGGTCAACGACACCGAGTGACTATTGCGGAAGCGTTCTGTACGCGAGCAAGGTATTCATCCCACCCGTATTATTTATGGTATCAGATTAGCTGACCTGTATAATTCTTTAGTGTGATGTGCTTTGATAATCCGACTCGAGGCCTCGACTCGTCAACCGCACTGCGAGTAGCCCGAATGCTCAGAGAATATACCATCCAGAGTCAATGCTGCACCATCACATCACTATACCAAGCCAGCGACGCAATCGCCAACTGTTTCGATAAGGTGCTAGTGTTAAGTGCGGGTCGCGTAGCATATTTTGGACCTACGAACGAATCCAAACAATATTTCCAGGACCTTGGATTCGAGTGCTCACCCCAAACATCGTTGACGGACTTCTTGACATCCATGTCTGGGGATCCCAAGTCTCGTCATGTCCGGCCTGACCACGACGGGCGACCGGTTCCGCTCAGCTCGACGGACTTCGAACGGCGATTTCGAGAGAGCAAGTATTTTGAGAGTGAGCCTCCGGTAGCACCAAGCCAGGAGACATCGCCCTTAAACGGGATCTCCGGTTTCCAGCTACCATTTTATCGGCAAATCTACGAATGCACGATTCGACATTATCGCATCCATTTCACAGATCGTAGTACCTGGGTTGCAGAAGCTGCGGGAACGATAGTCCAGGCGTTGATGCTGGGGACACTTTTTCGAGACCAACAAGCAGTTACTCAAGGAATTTATACCCGGTCGTCGGCAATATTCTTCTGCGTCCTTATTATGTGTCTTCAGGCTACGGCGGAATTTGGCAACACGTTCGCGCAACGGCCCATCCTTCTTAAGCAGAGGGCCCTGTGTTTTTATCGACCAGGGGCGTATGCTCTAGGACAGATCCTCGCCGATATTCCCTGGAAAGCTATATTCATCCTTTACAGCTTGCCAATCTATTGGATGGTCAATCTCAAACAGGAAGCTGGTCCATTCTTCATCTGGTTTCTGACTCTATATGTCGCCCTTATAGGTATGGGAGTGATGTTTCGCACAATCGCCGTTTTCACTACCACCCCGACACGAGCCGTTCTTCCGGTAGGAATTTTAATGAATTCGTTAATTATATACACGGGCTTTTATATCAATCCCCCGGGGATGAAAGTATGGCTAGGGTGGTTACGATACCTAAGTGTATGATTTTACCCTGCCCCTTTTTTGAAGCAATATACTTACTAATAGTTGCAGCCCATGTACTACGGATTTGAATCTCTCATGCTCAATGAGTTCGTGTCGAGCGGATACCAATGTAGCGAGCAAGATACCGTACCTCGGGGAGCAAGTTATAACGATACCGCGTTTCAAGTTTGCGCTGTGCAGAGTTCAACCCCCGGGGACTTGGTTCTTTCCGGACAGAGGTATCTTGAAGTCGTATACACTTTCTTCCGTTCAGATCTATGGCGAAATGTCGGGATAAACGCTGCATTTTTCGGTTTCTTTGCCATCTGCGTCACGTATGTCTTCCAATTCGACCCCTTCTCAGATGTATTGAGTACTAATTGTATGAAGGATTGGAATGGAGAGGTTTAAGACACCTGCCGGTCGTCTCTCAACCATTTTCTATAGCACCGATATTCCGCATAAGAGCTCTGAGGACACCTCTTCAGGATCCGATGAAGAGAAGCCACCAGTTAATGATATGGACAATAACGAGATTGTACCACAAGAGGTCCATAGCACAAGTCATGGAACCATGAAGTCTTCACAAAGACATTTTGCATGGAAAGACTTGTGCTTAGATATACAGGTTAAAGGGGAACACCGCCGACTTCTAAGCAATGTGTCCGGTAAGACTTACCTACATTAACGAGATCAAACAATTGTAGCGTATCTAATCATTATCTAGGATGGCTTGTGCCCGGAACCATGACTGCTCTAATGGGTATGTCAGGAGCAGGAAAGGTGCGTGCGACTCCACTGATACGGTATTGAACTAGGAACTAATTGATGTTCGGCATTAAGACCACACTTTTGGACACCCTCGCGCAACGAGTTTCCATTGGGGTTGTGACTGGTGGGCTTTACCTTGACAGCGATCCACTCCCTCAATCAACGAACCGACGCTCTGGCTTCGTCCAACAGCAAGACGTGCATCTCAGCACATCTACCGTTCGGGAAGCATTACGACTTACTGCGCGACTTCGTCAGCCGGCCTCAGTCCCAATCTCCGAAAAGTACGATTGTGTAGAAACGGTTATCTCCATGCTCGAGATGGGCGATGTAGCAAACGCTCTAATCGGTACCCCGGGGGCAGGACTCAGTCTCGAGAAACGCAAGCGGGTCAGCATCGGTGTTGAGCTCGCGGCAAAGCCGGATATCCTGCTGTTCCTAGACGAGCCCACATCCGGCTTGGACGGTGATTCTGCTTTCTCCATTATATCCCTGATGCGAAAGTTGGCAGATGCGGGGCAGACAATCTTGTGCACAATCCACCAACCGTCGTTCGAACTCGTTGAACAGTTTGACAGTCTTCTTTTACTGATTCCAGGTGGAAAGACTGCGTATTTTGGTCCAATGGGTCCGAAATGTCGAACTTTGGTTGATTATTTCGGTCGGTACACGCGCTCGTGCAAAGAAACGCAGAATCCGGCGGATTATGTTCTCGATCTCACGGCGAATGCTTCGGTGGACTGGGCGTCGACGTGGTTGCAGTCACCCGAATACCAGGCTACTCAAAAGCGTCTAAATGAAATCGTATCAGGAGGAGCTTCGAGTTCGGAAAAGGAAGATAGACAGGATGGCCATGAGGGAATGGTATATGCCGCCTCGATTCCCGAACAACTACGAGTAGTTCTCGGTCGGGCGTTTCTTAACTATTGGCGAGATCCCGACTACGTGATCGGCAAGATGCAACTGAACGTCTGGATGGGTCTGATTAATGGTCTAAGTTTCTTGCAACTGTCAAACAGCATGACCGACTCTCGCAATCACATGTTCTCCATCTTCGTCGGTATTATCACGGGGCCAGTACTTACCCTGCAAATCGAGCCCCGCTTCATCACCTTCCGCGACCAGTTCCTCGCGCGCGAGAAGGAATCTCGCGTCTACCACTGGTCTGTCTTCGTCGTGAGCGCATTCCTCGTCGAAATTCCATTTACCATGGTAGGCGGTCTGCTATACTGGCTGCTGTGGTACTACATGGCTGGATTCTTCTACTCGTCTGAGCGCGCTGGCTATGCGTTTCTCATGTACGAGCTATACCATATTTTCGTCGCCAGTGTCTCCCAGCTAATTTCTTCCGTATTTCCGACCATTGGGGCAGCTCAAATCGCCACTGGCTTTGTGTGGCTTATGGTAAACACATTCAATGGTCCCCTATCGCCGCCACCGCTTACGCCGAGAGGCTGGCGTTGGTTCTACAATGTGTCACCACTTTTTTATTTCGTAGAGGGGATCGCCACTAACGCCATGCACGGACTGGAAATTAGATGTACTGAATCGGAGATCTCCGTCTTCAACGTGCCGGATAACCAGACTTGTGCAGAATATGCCGCGTCCTTCTTCAATTCGTCGCTGTCTCAGGGCTACCTAGTGGATGGTGGTGCAACAGGAAGCTGTGCCTACTGCCCATTTGCCAATGGAGATGAATATGTAAGTCCTCGTTCTCCAGTGTCAGCTCAGACGTTTATAGTGCTAGAAGCTAATAGGACGTCTACCGCTAGGTTAAGCAATACGATTTCGATTATAATAACCGCGCTAGGAATGTTGGTATCTTCATTGGCTTCACCCTTTTCAATTACACAGTTGTGGCTCTTATGACTTATCTCATATTCATTCATAAGTGGAAAATCCCTAAGAAATCGGTAGGAAAGAAGTAAAATCCGCGAAAAAATTTAGGCAGGCTGTGCGAGCAGAAAAAGCATGAGACGTCTCATGGTTTTGCTTTTTGGATCGAAATTAGATCGGAGAGGCGCCATACGCACAATCTAAAAATTGTCAGGACAGAAGGTAAAAGATTGGTCTCCTTTAGAAACTTACTATTCACTTAATACTTAGTAGTTACTGTTTGACATAGTATTTATTCGATTTCTCAAATGAATTCTATATTTTTTGCTTTATCAATGAATGTGTTGGGACATTTACCTAGGTAGGTCCAAGAAATGAGGCCGGGTGTGAACCCCTTTTTCTTATTTTGCCCCTTTTCCCCTCTTATAGCTGAGTCAAAGTGGGTGGTCAGTGCATTATATCCCCTCGCCAGAGTTACAAGAAAAGAAAATTGTTATTTCATTATTCATATCATTCCATACAATAGCCTAAAGTGTTCTTCCAATATCAATGGTGCGACGGCGTCATCTATTTCAGTTGGCTAGCCCCAGAAATTCGAATTCCAGCAACGAATTGAAGGCCCCGGCTTGCGCACCCGATGTGACACCCACCAACCGAAAAGCCGACGGTGAGGCTTTTTGAAATAAAGTCTCGAAGTCGGCAACAGTTCGTTCCTTCGCGTCGTGTACGCCGAGCATGAACATATCTTCGATTCTATGAAAACCCGATGTGTTAGCATTCAGTCCAATTGTTCCAAAGACGAAGAAGCCTCGTCTAAAAATGTGGCAGATGACAGATGGTGTAACTTACCGAACCATCTTGTCGGTCAACGTGTTCAGCCTCTTTGCAGGTGGATTAGGGATGATCCCTTCACTGATGAGAACTCGTGCCCTGGGTTTGAGTGCCGGAAGCAAAGATGAAAGAATCTTCACCGCATTCTCGTCATCCCAGTCGTGCAAAATGTGTCGGTAGATATAGATATCGGCTTCTATGGTCTGGGGCTTGAAGAAGTTGTACTCGGCGAAACTAATGCGTGACCGAAGAGAAGGGTCACTAGCGATAGCTTGCCGTCCCATGTCTAAGGCAGGGAGATTGTTGTCCTGAACGATAAACGTCGCATCAGGCATTAGCGGTGCGAGCGCTTGAACTGTGTGACCGACTGATCCACCAACCTAAAACATATTAGTCTGAGTGGCTGAGGCAACGAGGCGGTGGCAAGGATGGGCAAAATAAAAGGCGACTGGATGAGTAACGAGGTGCTTACATCGACTACCGTAACCTTCCCCTTGGAGGCCCACGGCCAAGCCTCACGGAGGCGATCAACTGACCAGAGAGGTGTGTTGACCCTCCCCTCCAGATACACATGATACTTTTTAGACAGTTCCTCGTGTTTATGAAGATATTCAAATATCGACTCATCCGTTCGATACGCGATATTGAATGCGGTGTCGACGGCATGTTCCGGGTCATCACGTTTAAGTAACACCGCGTCTGGAATCTTCATCAAGACATTGCTGAGAAATTCCGTGCCAAAAATTGTTATATCTGCTAAGTGCGAGTCACTTGCTAGTGCCGCCGATGCCGCAGAATGTTTGATGACATTTGGTGTTTCTTCGACAAAAATGCCATTCCCAATGGCATACCGTAGCGCGCGCGCCAAGAGTGGCTCCGGAACTTGGACGGTGGCGGCAAGTTTTTGTATTGAGATAGATGATTCGAGTGGAACATGTTGAGGGATCTTCAGCCGGGTGATTAAGTCGAGATTTTTGGTGTCGGCAGCCTACAAGAAAAGGTTAAAATATGAATCATATCCTTAGAGGAGGGGGGAGGGAAGGGGGGATTTAGGGGTAATTGAAATGGGATATTACTGACGGCCCAAGTTAAAGTCAAAACCTGCTCGATTGGCCCCTTTACCAACCGAATGAGGTCCTGGGCAGCATCAAGTATTTTGCTGCGTGCCTCACGGAGGGAATTGCCTGCGGGGGTGTCTTCTTCTCGTCCGAAGTCGCGGAAACCAGCTTCGTCAAGCGTTGGGGGCGGAACTCCCGCTTCTTTAAGCAGAGACGATAGTTTGGAGACTTCCTCCGTAATGGACGAAGCTAGATTCTCTATGGAAGCCATGGTGACAATGAATAATGGTTCGCTAAGTTGAAGGAAGCTAAAGGGTGAGCTTCGAATTCTGGCAGCCCCTCCATCGTAGTCTTATAGGGGAAACTTTGCCGCAGAAGACGACCCAGAACGTCTCTAAAGATAATATCTTACCAGCTCATTCTATTTCTTAAGCAAGTAAAGCCTAACGCCCTATTCAGTAACTACCCAGGTAAGCAAAAACTCCGTGTGATTGCATAAGGACTGAGCAACCGATAGTACTTTGTCTCTGTTGAAGCATGTGTAAACCAGACCTGGTCAAATTCAAACGGGACCCCCACCCCCATACCATGTAGTCCAACAATAAGTCAAGTTCGGTTCAGTCCGCCAACCCTAGTCAGTTCATCGAGGCCTAGAAAACCTCCCCAACCCATGTAAAAATATCAATACCCCTGAACTTTCTCAACTTAGACAGATTATATGGAGAATTACTAAGCGCTATCGTCGAACATCTCTAGATGCTTGACGATGGGTAACCTAGGTAGGCAAAGGATCGTCTAGCGAACCCCCAAGGAGATATTCATCCACAGCAGCTCCGAATTCGCCTATAGGCTGTAGCCAAGACGGATCGGTCCATTGCTGACCCAGAAGCTTAATGATACCTAGGTTATCCCTATAGGGTTGATATGCTGCGTTTTCGATTGTCGTTCATGCTATTAAAATCTTACCTAGGTACCTAACAGTGTCCCTCCCTCCCAAACGTAGCATACCTTTTTTTAACCGGCACTTACAACTCGGTATACAGGTTGGAAATGCGCCAGGCTTAACCTATCTACGTCCTAACTATAGCGTCAACTTAGAAGAAATATCATCAAAGTTCTAATCCTTTCACGTGATATTAAGACAGACGAACCCACTCCTATTAAGCGAACCCTGTCGCCAATCCTAGTTCACGGGACGGATGACACCTGCGCGAATAGGAAGATCTTAACGCAAATGGACCCGCCTGCATGTATGACACTCTTATTAATTTAGGTGAGCCGAATTAAACATAAGCACCTTGATACTTCAAGAATTATATTCCCTTGGAAGGAAGCAATGCACTACTACCTACTTACCAAGGTAAGATGTTGTCATTTCTAAACCGTTTCATATAGAAACTAGCAGCACGTCATCTTCGCAGGCCTAGGTATGCAGCCGGCCTGCCCTAATTGGGGTTCAAGATTCGGTATAGTTGCACGTAACGATTTTCGATTACCAACATCGTATCACTATGACAGTTCTATAGCCTTTCTCGCATAGTATTACGCCACACATCGGTAGCGACACATATCTTAAATACGATTGGTCCTGCCTCAAATCTGGGACTAGGAAACAACGGGTACGCACATTGTAAGTCATGAAGTAGTGGGCGTTGCGCCACAACGATGAACACGGTTGGGTATCTTCCGATAGGATAGTTGAGACGAGTTGAAGTAGGCCTCACAGAGCAGCAGACGAGGAAGCTTTAGAGGCATGCGTCTGGTGTGCTTGCCGAAGTCCGATGATAAACCTCACAGCATACACTTGCATACGAGGGTAAGCCCTTATTACTAACATTTACTTGACAGGGGCAAAGGTCCGGGAAGACAGCTGCAAAGTTATCGCAACTACTATAACTCCGTATTATACACCGTGTGCATGTGTATATGTTCCCTTTAAGAAACCCATCGATACATTTGATTCGCCAGGTTCTATTTAAGCTTATAGAGACACCGAAAAAGATCCTCTTATACGACTAATAGCTTGTATGCAATTATCAGATTATATGTACGGAGTCGATCTGGTTACACGCAACTCGGCTTCACATACCGAAGTATTAACCGTGAGTGGTCATTCTCCTTTCCAACCTCCTCTTAGTGATGCTGTGGCGCCGCTTATCCCCTCATTAGGAACTACTTAGGCATTTTAATTCCCCATAACGGGAAATGTATAATATACAATATCTATAATAATGAGACATCCTCACTAATTCGGTCAAAAGCAAAGAAAAGTGCAATTCGCTTGGGAATATAATAAATGGCCACTAATGGGACTCGAGATAGCGATAGGCTTCCTGGCTTCCAATTACACCTAATCGTCGTTGGCGCAGGTTTGGCTGGACTGGCCGCCGCAATTAGCACTCGGTTAGAGGGTCATCGCGTCACCGTGTTAGAAAAAGTACCTAAATTGGAAGAAGTCGGCGCTGGGTTACAAGTTACCCCCAATGCAACTCGTCTATTTCATCACTGGGGAATTTTCGAAGAATTGAGCCCCAAGGCTGCAGTACCGTCTTACCTTGCAGTTAGACGATATGACGGTACTCGTTTGCTAGCATACGAAGATCACTTTCAAAAGAAGATCTTAGAGCGATATGGAGCTCCTTTTTGGGATGTTCACCGTGCTGACCTGCAGGAAGCACTGGTTCGACGCGCGACGTCCTTAGGGGTAGAGTTTCGTCTGGGCGCTGACGTCCAGAACATAGATTTCCAACGCGCTACAGTTACGACATCAGATGGTCAGACGGTGCAGGGTGATCTTATTCTCGGCGCCGACGGTTTATGGTCGCGCACGAGAAGTTCCTTATTGCGAAAGCAATTGACGCCACAGCCGACCGGAGATCTTGCGTACCGAATCATCCTCAACCTTGAAAACATCAAGGATCCGGAACTAGAGGAGCTCGTCGCCAAACCCGCCGTCAACTTTTGGATCGGCCCGGAGTCGCACGTCGTGGGTTATTCACTCCGACAAGGCCGCACCTATAACCTGGTTCTCCTACGGCCTGACGATTTACCCGAAGATGTAAGCCGGCAGGCCGCCAACGTAGATGAGATGCGAAAGCTTTTCGAATCATGGGACCCGATGTGAGTGAGCTCTCCCCACGCTAACTTGTCATAACATGAACTTACCTGATGCTTACGACAGCCTTAATAAATTATTAGCATGCGTGAACCAAGTAGATAAATGGCGATTAATGCACAGTAATTGCACTTTCCTTCCATTTGGCTATGGGTACGTAACTAATATTACGTTCGCGATATAGTCTCCCCCTTAGACGCCTGGGTAAACGATGAGGGCACATTTCTAATGGCGTAAGTCACCCCTGACCACCATCTGCCTGGTCATGATAACTGACTATACTTCATTAGCGGCGATGCATGCCACCCAATGCTTCCGTATCTTGCGCAGGGTGCAAACTCCTCTTTGGAAGACGGCGCTGTTCTTGGCCGGCTACTCAAATATGTCACGAGCCGTGATAAGCTACGCCCAGCACTTGAGATGTACCAACAGCTGCGAAAGGCTAGAGGGGAAGCAATAGCAAAAGAAGCACTAGGACAGGTGAGCGGGATATTATCTCATCCTTTGCATAACTGTGACTGACACGTCTTCAAGAGGGACTCGTTTCATTTGCCCGATGGCCCCGAACAAGAAAAAAGGGATGCTATATTCCAAGCATGTATAGACAAGGAGCCGACACCGCATTTCCCTAGCCGTTGGTGAGTGTAAAACCACCCCCCTCAACTATCAGATCTGACTCAAAATCAGGACATGTCCTTCGGTGCAGCCATGGTTATATGGCTATGATTCCGTAGTGGAAGCTGATAAAGCCTATGAGGCACATCCTTTTTGAATGAAATCAGAGAACGAGAAGGGAAATATTAAGGTGTATAAAGATTTTCAACAATCCATAACAAGCACATTATGCTGGGACCAGTAAATACTGGAGGACGTGTATCATGGTTAGTGTACCAGTATTTACCAGCCGCAGGCTAACATAAGAGACACGGGAAGTTTTGGCGGGGGATAGGCGGCTTTTTATCATTTGCGACGTTTCATTCAAGATTGTCGATACTTTTTTTCTTATATATAAATTTCTTTCAGGTTTAAAATATAGGCCTACTTACATAAAGGTAATCGCTTTTCAAACCGACTTCGAATTACTTTGGAACAGCTTGAATAATCGAGTCCCGACGGCGGGGCGAATAGGTGTCGATGCGTTCGACCCGCAGACCCGCAGCATCAAGCAAGGTATGCCACTCCGCAACAGTACGCTCGCGAGCTCCAAGGCATGCCATCATGGTCAGGTCAATAGTAGTTGCTTCCCAAGGCACACCCGCGGTGGGAAGTACCATCTCATCAATCAAAATGTGCGAATCCGGCCCAAAAGCATCTACCAAATGCTTCAAAATGGCGATACATTTGTCATCGGGGTAATCGTGTAACACGGTACGCAAGTAATAGAAACGCGCGTCCTTCACCGGTTGCGGCTCGAAGAAGTTATGAGGCGTAACCTCAATTCCATCAGGGTGCGATTGTAAGAGCTCGAGAGTCTGCGGCAGATCCTGTAAAATGAGCTTGTCGCGGAGTTGGGGTAATGCGGTAAGTAATGCGGTGCATTGATGGCCGAAACCTCCACCCACGTCAACGAGGACCGGAGATCCAGAAAACGAATCGATTTCTTTTTCGAAAGGAAATATTGAGAACCACGGTGCGCCATGGGCACCTTGGACCGTCATGACCTGTTGTATATGTGCAAAGCGCTCGGGTTGACTAGGCAGCCATTGGAAAGCCGGACGATCCGTCGCAAACGCCTTTTGAAATGGTGTCTTCGTGGGGTCGTTGATGTCTTGGTACTTAGTTTCGGCTAGAAAAGCCGGGAAGGCTTGGAATATGGGACCGATGTTATCGAAGAAGTGGTAAATACCACCACGATATCCGGGCTGTGCCAGCGTCCTGGTGACACCATTGGCTGTGAAGGTGCCTGGTCCCGTTTCATGGATCATACCTACCGACGCGAGGTACCGAAGAATATGACCTATGATTCATTAGCAAATTATCGTACTCGGATTAAACCCGTTTATTCATTAGGCGCCTATGACTTACCCAGTAACGAATGCGCAGCTCCTGTCTTTGTCGCTAAAGCTTCGATGTTTAGAGGCTGTTCGCTCTCAGCCAGGTGTTTGAATATGTCGAGATCCTCTCCCATCCGAGCCACCGTTATTTCTAGGTGCTAATCCAGAGGTGAGTACTGAGCAAGCTATCGGGAATGGCCTCTTCTTACCATGCCGGAGAAGCGCGACAGGGTGTCGTGCGGGGTCTCGAGCTGTAGTCGCAAGTCGCGCATGAAATCCAGCACCTTATGGCGACCTGCATCATCAGCTTGCAGTGCCAAAGCACGTAGTTGTTCAAGGATAGCATCCATCGTGCTCAACTCGTCTATTTGATATGTGGGCAATAGTCTGAAGGTCAGGGAAGTAATTGCAATTTTGTTGAGATGGGTTGACAACACCAACTTCAAATTTATAACACCAACATGACCCATAAGTCCGTCGAAGTAGACTTGTTGGAGATTCTAGAAGCTGAAAAGATAGCCTTGTTTGTCGATCCTGCGCTATGAAGATAGATCGTCTACTATTGCGGAACGGCTCTAGCCGCTCTACTATATTTCATCCGCATATTAGGTACCCGAGAAACAAATAGACTCTCCAAGCCACCTGCTTGAGTACCTAGATAGATAAACATTCCGAAAAGACGAAAAAATGTTTATACTAAATAACCATAACTACTCTGTTAGCGAAAAATGGTGCATCATCTCGAGTTTCAATTCAAAAGAATGCGCTATCCACCAAGTCGTGTTCGGATGAAAATATATAGTGGCTATGTTACCGATAGACGCGGAATTGCGTTCCGAATTGCACGTTGGCGGCACATGGGGCATACCTACAAACATTGCGTAATGCGGATTGACACTGATCCATGCCGCCCATCCGCTCCCAATAGAGTCCAAATTAGGTCGAAGGTGAGTACCATAAGGCGGAATCCGGGGTGACCGTATTGTAAAGCCTTATAAGGCTGGTAAAACAAAAGGATATCATATGAGTACATCCCTAATGGGGATGGATAACAACGTTGTGGTGGTTCCTGAGAACAGGGTATCTAACAGATTAAGCACCGTTGGCTTGTGACGATTCCGTTGAGCCATAACACTTTTCCTTATATCGTAGTGTTAAGCGAGGCTATTTCCAGACGCATTAAGTTCTTCCTCCCTGAACAAGTAGTAACAGACTTGGACCTCATGTTAAATAAGGATGAGATTTGTCGGTCCTCAACGTGTTTGAATATCAAGATCAATTGGACTAAGAAGGGTATGGCCTAAAGTTTCGTTGTCTGTATCCGGAGAGAGACTTCTTGAAATAATTGCCGTGGCGCATAATATTAGATCCGACCACTAAGTATACAGGTGCCAATTGGCTGTATAACGATTTCTATGGGCACTTTGAGCGCCATCATGGTGCCCTATGAGCTCAGAGGCGTAAGGTCCCCAGAGATTAACACCGATGCCCAGTATAAATCGCAGATCCCCCAACATATAATGTGATAGCAGGGTCCTCCACCTTAATCAAGCGAACTAGTCTTGTTTTGTACTTATTATATCCATCATGGTTACACCACTAAATAACTGGGAATCCTGGCTCGACAATAGCGTTTAGATCACCAAGAGCCATCCTTCACCAGTAGACCTGGTAGACTATCGGAAGAACTAGGATTATGGGAACATAAGGACTACCGTGCCAAGCATCTTTAAAGCTTTCATAAGTCGTATGTCCTTGTTAATCGCCGGCATTTGGTCAATTGGAACCAATCTTATGTAAATAGTGCTGAGAGCCAAGATATTGAAAGATGATTGATTTACACGTGGGACACTCCGGACTCGATATAATGCTTAGAAGTTTAGACGATCGACAGGACTGAAACTAGTTTAGGGCATTCTTGGATGCTTCTTAGCGCTATTGCTCGTGTTTTAGACCAATGAATATCGAGGATTCTCTCCTTTCAGGGGTAACTGGTCTAGTAGCTGAGCCATGCTACACTCAGCTTGGCTGGTATGATTATGGCGCAGCAAAGACTAGAACAATTCCTCGATGCTACTGCAGCCCAATGGAGCTCAGCCCTAATTTCGTCAGAATATAAGCATAGCCGCAGTCGAGGGGGTCATTGTTGGTATAAAGATTAAAGACTACTTGATGACGTGAACATCTAGATAATCCGTGCACGCTTGCTATAGATTATTCCTCTTCAATCCCCTACGATTGATGCCATGCAGAAACGAAGGTCACACAAGAAATCGCGCAACGGGTGCCAAAATTGCAAGAAATGGCATACCAAATGCGACGAGTCGGGTCCCCCTTGCAACAACTGCACCCTTCGAAAAGCAAAGTGTGTCTACAACAAACCCAAGACCGATGGAACCAACGATAACAATTCTCTGACATTACGATCAAAAGATGGAAGTGCGACAACAAACCCCCTTTTTATGGAACGGCCGCAGGGCGACGTCGGATCATTATGTGCAGCTTATGGAGGCCCGTCCAGGTTACTGGAGCTCGAATTGATGCACCAATGGTCAACGAAAACATACAAAGCTTTCTGCAGTCAAGGCGAAGATATCATATATTTACGGGACATATTACCACGATCATCGCTCAACTACGACTTTATGTTAAATTGTCTTATGTCTATCTCGTCTCTGCACATAGCAAACACCCTTAGCAACAAAACAGACGCGATGAAATACATCAACGCTGGATTGGAATACTACAACAGAGGCAGTATTTCATTTCGGAAACACCTTGGGAGCTTGAATGCCGACAATTGCGACGTCCTATATATGTTCTCAGCCATAGCGGTTTCAGTCCACCTATCGATACCCCAGCGTTGCGCCAACGCTCTTGATCTTCTAAAATTGGCCTGCGACTTGGTCGGTGGTAGCGCCAACATTGGAATGATGGCGATGCCATGGCTTCTGAACAGCATATTCCCTTTGCGAGCTTTCATATCTCGAATTGGCGCATCGAAAGATCTCATAGATGCAGATTGCAAAGCTGCCTTAGCCAGACTACGCTCATTAAACGACCAACTGAACAAACCTACATCAAACTCGAGTAGCGACATCGAGACACAGAAGCATGGGGATGTCGTAGTGAGCAATCATGAGATATATGAATTAGCTATACAAGCATTAGAGGCCTCTCTCGCTGAGGAAGCGAGAGGTCTATTATCAGGATTCGCTACTGCATTTCCTGTGCTAGCTGGTAAACCCTTCGTCGCAATGGTCACCAAAGCGGAACCCTTCGCTTTGCTCATTATAATGTACTGGACAGTGACTTTGCAAGAAGTGAACTTGGATATTTGGTGGGCGAAACCAATGGGTGTGCAACTTGCATCGGAGATCGCAGACTTATTAGTGATGACGCATCCCGCCTTGGCTTTGGAATGGGCGCAAGACATGGCATGGGTCTTGGACCGAGTTGGTGTACCGCCATCCCCCCAATTGTCACAACTGTCATACAGCTCAGGGACTGAGGCCTCCTGCTGGGAAATTACATAACAAAACGAGGGCGCAAAAGAAACAAAAAAAAAAAAAAAGAATTTTCTGTCAATTAACAGTATACCATTTCAGAAATTTATTCTATTATTCAATGCATCCCTTTTATATCCATTGTAAGAGCTACAACGCTCGAATTGCCGGGAAAATCCCACGAGCAACTTGGGAGGCCGCCCAATGAAGGTAATGATATTACATTTTCCCTTTGGATTAGTAATCCTATTTACACAAAAGTGTGTACCTATATGGGTATAGGCCTGCACAATTCAGAAAGTTATTAAGCTACACCTTCAAACACTTCTGCAAGCCAGTCAAGACTAGCCTGCGCAAGCTGGGGCTCGGCCCCTAGTTGACAATGCTCGCCGGCGCCAAGGGCAGTCTTGAACTCATAAAGGTACGCCTTGCTGCCCAAAGCCTCGACCACTTGTTGCTCCTGACCACCAGCCAATGCGTCATTTTCACCTTTACCAACGAAAACGGGGCAAGTGACATTCTTAAGTTTGTCGCCGTCGAGGTTGATGTCACCGAGTCTCTTGAACCAATCATAAGGGCTCTCAGTATCGAAGGTCCATAGACCTTGGCCAATAAACCATTTGAAAAGGGTAGGAGCTTGCGGGCTCACGCGTGCCGCGTTCATGTACGCATCGAAAGCTGTTTGATTGCCGCTC
The DNA here is from genome assembly GCF_022578975.1 of Hypoxylon trugodes. Classification (NCBI taxonomy): domain Eukaryota; kingdom Fungi; phylum Ascomycota; class Sordariomycetes; order Xylariales; family Hypoxylaceae; genus Hypoxylon; species Hypoxylon trugodes. The sequence goes on from NW_026250021.1 coordinate 2,129,603, forward strand.
TTGAAAAGCTGGATTGCAACTGCGGGGAACGTCTTCGCCGCTGTTGTTTGGATGTTGCTTAGACCATCGATAGCTAGCACAGCGGCCATTCGGTGTTCACGGGTTGCGGTAAGAGGTGCTAGAATTCCACCGAAAGACATGCCTCCAAGAGCGATACGCTTCGCATCTACCTCCGGCCTTGTCTCGAGGTAGTCCATGACTGGAGTCACGACATCCCACCAATTCGGGATGAAACCAAGACCCTGATCACGGCGAACAGTCGGCTGTCCCGGGCCCTCGTAAGTGACGAAGTTCCAACCACGTTCGAGCGTTTCGCGACCAAGTGCGTGGTATGAGTCCTCTTGAGGTGCATCGTATCCAGAGCCAAGCAGGAGAGTGGGGACAGGGCCATTGCATGCCTTAGGCGACTTCCAGAAAATAACAGGAATATCAAATCCAGGTCCCTTGAGAGTCAACCTCTCACCTCGCACTTCTGTTAGGGAAATCGCCTTGTCGAAGTCGGCACGAGCGAGATCCCATACATCGTAAAGCCTGGGATCGGTCTGGTTGGCGGTCAAGTAGAACACAGATAACCTATAGTAAGAAGCAGATCGAAAATAGGCCTCACGCGCAGACACGGGGAACTTGGTCTCGTTAATGGATGCTGCGATGTCATGGATTGAGTCGGCGAGGAACTTGATCTCGTTATAGAAACTGTCGGTGTTTCCAGCTTCGATTTGAGAGGCGGCACGCATTACCTCACCGGTCGCCGCACCACCGCCGTTGGACAAAGACAACATTTCGAACAGCACGAAGGAGAAGTGGTCGTCGGTGCTGAGGGGATACCATGGTACACTGCTCGAGCTGTTGGTGCTGTTGGACTGGCCTAGAACGAGGCCGCCTTGAGCTGCGAAGAGGAGAAGAGACTTAGAAAGCTGCATTTTGAAGACTTTTTTGACTCTATACCAAAGGTTCAGGTATCCGAAGTAGTCAGGCTGCGAATGAGTCTGGAGGGAATGAAACCCAACGACGAGCAGATTACTGAAGACATTTTATACTGATTCTCCCTTCCGCTATTTTCTATGAATACTCAGTCCTATAATACGCGTAACCATTGAGCATTGAAATTACACTTCGAAGGAGCCGGGGGAAAAAGCTTGAATTGTCGACGAGTTATGAGGAAACCTAAGCTATGGAAGCGGCTGTGCCGTGATGTTCGGATATACGATACCGAAGTTACTAATAAATAAGAGGTCTTTTCAGCTCATACTCCGCTCTGCTGTCGCTGATTCGCCAATACGCATGAGTAAGCATAAACGCTACACTGAAAGAATACTAGCGTATGGGTGTTCTCCCGCTGCTTACAAAAAATCCCTGCTGAGTCGAATGCGAAACCGAAGCCGTCGTAGGGCTGAGCTTGCGCGGTTTAATATTCACAGCTCGCTATCGCATCATCTACCCGACAGGGCGTAACTCAGGTAAAGCAATCAAAATATTTCAGCCCTAGATTACGACATCATTTCTTATAAAGTCAATTTTGTTGAATATCAACCTTATAAATATGCCTTGTAATCAAATCGCGGCGGACATCCGACATACCCGATTTGTCAGATACTTAAGCGAAATGTTTTCGCACTCGCTTAGTTAATAGCTTAGAGCTATAACAAGACGAAGTCCTACTGAGCTGAATTGATATCACGTCGAAGGACCAGAAATCTTCGGCTCTACCTAGGTATTAATTAGAGGCAGAAATTCTTCGTTGTTCGTCGACTCCTAGAAATCAGCCCTTAGATTGCGTCGGAATGGTTCCTATCCAATCTCCAATTCCAGAAAGGTGCTAGCAAGGTTCGCCTTCGACCATCGACTTTGACTGCGACCAAGTCCTAAGGGGAATATGGATCCATCATCCCAGCTTCGGATAGTGGTACCTACGTAGGTAGAGGCTATCGTCATTATAAGAAGAGCTACAGCTCCTACTATCCACCGTAACTAGTGCGTATGGTTCATTCGCGCCTAGGTCATGGGCAAAGCTCACCGCCTCCTTTGATGATACTCCAAAAATGGGCAATAATATGTGGCGCGATCATGAAATATCCATTCGCTCACGGAATAATATTTCTAGGGGAAAAAATGTTACGTACCTAGGTACCTATTTCCCGAACTTTAGAAACTTCCCTTACCCAATTTCTCCTGCCGCTAATATCGAATAAGATACTCACCCACATCAATCGATTATGATGTATGGTTTGATTACTTCAGCATTCGTACAACCTCAATTCAAGCTGACTGCACCTATACCGGCGGGAGATAATTACGGCGCGGATTGAATAATATCATATAACAAATCAAGGATCGGAGCAGTTCGGTTCGAAATGACGTTTGGAACCCGCGGGTCGGACCGGATCCGTGAATCGGTGGGCCACCTTCCGGCCGAGCGGAGTTCCACTCCTATGTCGGGAAAGTCTAGACCACAGAAGAATTTTAAAGATTATGTTATCATCAACCCGGTTCCGCCCGATTGTGTTTTACTACTGCAACAAAACGAATTAGGATTATCGTTATCAACGCTAACAATCCTTAGCGTTCGTTGGGTCTTGGGATGACCTCATTAAATGCAATCATTAACGTCTTGATGCTGATTGGAGTATTTGATATCGACTAAACCTCCGATTTTTGGTGACGTTGGACTTGAAGAACGTTAATTGGACAATTACCTTGAACGAGTCGCCTCATTAAATGTGTGAAAACTTTCACATGATATTCCGAATATTTCCGGAATCATCAGCTTTTGTAGCCTTAGGCACTATCCATGACGTTACACAGCCTACTTGTGGATGTGAAGGTATCGTGATTCCGTCGCCCCACCGTGGCTTGGATGCACCACGGTTTACGTAACTTAGTTGATCTGGACCCTCATAGGATCTTATCAGCCCTTGGCCCTGCAGTTGTTATCACGATGATTCTTCGTTTAGAATTACCAGTATTTTTACGAAGACGGGCGATGTCGGAACGATTGCTAATTAGCTAACCCAATGGCGGGATGAACTTCGGTAAGCTTACAGAACCAAAAAAACTACCCAACGGGGGCAAAGATATGTATCATATTCCCGAACTGAATCAATCGCATGGTGGTTGCAGATATGCGATGCAAGGGCGATTGCGCAGTGTATCTCGAGCCGCGTCCGGTCGTCTGGCTGCATCGTGGATCTTGGCGGCTCGAAGAAAAAAAGACCTTACCCAAGTACCGAATGATCTCCATGCAAGGTTGAACGGATGGAAAGATTCGGATCGCCGTTCATGTACACATGCAGGGGCCGTTAGCCATTAACCAACGACTACTCGTTATCAGAAGGGTTGTTCGAAAAAGTTCCAGCCTCTCAAAGATGGTTACACTGAAAATTTGCACGTTTGATACGGGCGTTTAGGAAGGTAATATCATCAAGGGGAAAATCTCGGAATGTTGAGGAACTGGTGGTTGAGACATTCGGTCTGCCGATGTTCATAGGTACGGGTAGCTACATTGATTGCAGCGGTGAAAAGATATCGACATGTGTTTCTCTTGATATACCGATCGATATACCTAATACCTTCGGAACTTATACTTGAGTGTCTTGCCAATTCGAGGTTACTATTACTAACAGGTGAAAATCTGAAAATCCGGGGTAACTTGCCTTTTCGATTCGATACTACTAATTTTTCTAATTAACCTGCCTGAAGCTGATGTCGATGAGGCCGCCTAGAAGTTACAGCCGGGTCACGATCCCATTCAAGTTATCGTATAAAAGTGATTCCCGAGGTTCTTGAAAAGGTATCCTAGCCCCGATCCCCCGTACCGGGTCTATCCTTACAAGTATAGTATCTCTCCGTGGGGCTGATAAAAAGACGGGGAAGTACGTATCTGGTACTTACCCCGCCATGGTGTACGACATGTACCCGTTTTCTCCGACTTCCATTTCCCCTGATTCAATCTTTTTCTTCTACATATGTACTTTTCTTTTTCGTGCATGTGCTTTTTACAACATGTAACAGTAATTTGGACAAGATAATTTTCTGGAATCATCTATAACATCCAGAACATCTCAGATACTTAGATCATGAAGGCGAAATATACGTGTGTTGCCGTAATAGATATGTAGATCTCCAAAAGTATTTACGTACATCAATACGTACATGAGACGAAAACGATGGTTAAAATCTAGGCCGACAGCCTATAATCCTGGTCGAATATTGATAGGTGCAGATCATTGCATTGATTGTATTGGGTTGGGGAGGCTGAGGAAAAAAACGGAATAGGACCAAACTCAATTGCATATGACACCACCACACCAATTTCTATCGCTTCTCCGTATCTAGTACTGTACGTACTAGTACTACTACTCCTACACCTCCACCACACACATACCTAATTGTGGATCAGGATTATTTTCTAACCGGCAACCGAACCCCCTTTACTACTTACACACTCACACTAACGAAACAAACCAAGATCTTTGACGATTCTTTACGCCACAGAATCCTTGTCAAGGTACCGAGACAGGAAAAACAAAGAGAGCCCCCGGCTCAGCTCGCCTTTCCCGATGATGCAGGGCGGCTGGCTCCGGTTTGAATTCGTGCCTCAGTGCCTAATCGATGACAACAGTTGTGACTGGCCAGTGGAATGTCTCGATCAAACTTCGCCTTCTCCACTGCTTCCATCTTTCCTATATATCCTCGGGTCCGCTCCATGACTAGCAGGCCGAAAAGTTACCTTAAGTCTACATGCATTGCCGGTGTATCGTTAACTACCCCATTTAATCAAATTCGATATCGATATTCCCCGTTTGTCTTCGGCTGGAACTATCCCTTTAGCTCCTTTGATCGTAAAGCTTCCCGAAATTCGTCAACCTTAAGAACCATGAACGACCCAGTTCTCAGAACCGCTTCTCCTTACACTGATCCCACAGTGAAAGGTCCTAAGTCTCAGCAACTTACCAGCGGTCACTCCCACTCTCTTCTTCAACACAGCAAAAGTAAGTCCGTCACGAGGAAGAGAGTGTGTTACAAGTCTTTAGCGCTAGATAGCTAACGACGGTACCCCCAGTGATTCCCAACAACAAAGTCAACAAGACCGCCCTCCACCCTGGTGGTGTAGAGTGAGTACCTACCTACCCCTTTTACTATCTAACAAGGAACTGGGCATATAGCTAACGTTCATTGTTTGTAGACCCCACCATGAAAGGGAGCACACAGAACTAGGTACGACACGAGACATACAAACTAAAATCCTCGGTTATGAGCCGTTGTCGGTTTGCTATGGACCCTGCTAACACCCGACGCAGAGGAGGAGCTGCATGAGAAGGCACACATCGACTATGACAGAGTCGCCATTGTGAGTGGCAATCATACCAATCGCCCAGATAATATGAGCATTTCCTAACTGATTCTATAGATCCCTAACCCTTCAGTTGCCGCCCTATACGAAGATGCTCTGGTAGGTTGACCTCCTTAGGATGGGTCACGCGACCACTTTTCAACATATGCTAATAGACTTAAAAGGTCTATGAGATGGGTTCAGCCATAGCTTCGAGCGGCGCATTAACAGCCTATTCTGGAGCCAAGACTGGCCGATCACCCTCAGATAAGAGAATCGTTAGGGAACCGTCATCAGAAAAGGATGTCTGGTAAGAATTCCTAATTCATCGCAATCTCGATAATAATTCTGGATGATGAAAACTAACTCTGCTCTTGCAGGTGGGGCCCTGTTAACAAGCCAATGGCACCTGAGGTAAGAAATTCATCGTCATACCTACAACTTTTACATTTGAGCATCATCGCCAGATACATCTCCTGTTCTCAATGTCTCCTCTTGCAACCATCGTCATTCTCACACTCTACTCGAATTGACTATGACAGCCTTTTTACGTCACTAGTGCCCTATCTGATTTTCCAAAACCATCATATCCTATTTTACTAGTTGTTACCCCAATTGCCTAGACTTCATTCCTGAATCACGCATCTTTCTTGGGATGTCATATGGCATATGGCCTAGACCGTTTGCTGAAAAGAACCCCTGTCATCCCTTGTCATTGGCGTCATCTAAGGCGCGAACACCCTGGGCAGTTCGGTCCAATCCGGCAATGGCCTGCACCCCGCCTTCCACAAAGCCGGGGAGATTTTGCATTTCTAGCCCCACCAAATATTTCACGTGCTGAATTCACCTTTATGTCCTTCTAATCCATTGACATTTACGCGATGGCTTATACGATGACTAATACGATGTTTGCTAGGTCTGGAAAATCAACCGCGAACGTGCAGTAGATTACCTAAACACCCGAACGCGAATTTATGTCATCGATGGTTACGCCGGTTGGGATGAGAAATACCGAATCCGCGTCCGAGTCATCTGTGCCCGTGCCTACCATGCTTTGTTCATGCGAAACATGCTTATCCGCCCTCCACGAGAGGAGCTAGAGCACTTCCACCCGGATTACACAATCTACAATGCCGGAAGTTTCCCTGCCAACCGGTACACCGAAGGAATGACCTCTGGAACTTCAGTCGCCATTAACTTTGCAGAGAAGGAGATGGTCATCCTTGGTACTGAGTATGCTGGTGAGATGAAGAAAGGTGTCTTCACAGTACTATTCTATGAGATGCCCATAATACACAATGTGCTTACTCTTCACTCGTCGGCGAACGAAGGCAAGAATGGAGACGTTACGCTTTTCTTCGGCTTATCTGGTACCGGCAAGACTACCCTGTCTGCCGACCCTAACCGAGCTCTAATTGGTGATGACGAGCACTGCTGGAGTGACCGAGGTGTCTTCAACATCGAGGGTGGCTGTTACGCCAAGTGCATTGGTCTCTCGGCGGAGAAAGAGCCGGATATTTTTGGTGCTATCCGCTTCGGCTCTGTTCTTGAGAACGTCGTTTTCGACCAGGAAACCCGAGAAGTCGACTATGACGATGCCACCCTCACAGAAAACACGCGATGGTAAGTTGATATTACTCGGGCGCAATTGTGGGAAATATGACTGACAGAATCCATAGTGCGTACCCAATTGAGTATATCAGCAACGCGAAGATCCCTTGCCTGTCAGAAAACCACCCCAGCAACATTGTCCTGTTGACTTGTGATGCTCGTGGTGTACTACCGCCGATATCGAAGCTTAACAGCGCTCAGACCATGTTCCACTTCATTTCCGGTTACACATCCAAGATGGCTGGTACCGAAGATGGTGTAACGGAACCCCAAGCCACCTTCTCATCTTGCTTCGCCCAGCCCTTCCTTGCTCTCCACCCCATGAGATACGCAAAGATGCTAGCGGACAAGATAGAAAAGCACTCAGCCAATGCCTGGCTCTTGAACACTGGTTGGGTTGGTGCTGGCTACGTCCACGGTGGCAAGCGTTGCCCACTCAAGTACACTCGTGCCATCCTTGACGCGATCCACTCCGGTGAGCTGGCTAAGGCCGGGTACGAGACTTATGATGTCTTCAATCTTCAGGTTCCCACGTCATGCCCTGGTGTTCCCGCGGAGCTACTAAACCCCAAGACCGCTTGGACTGCGGGTACGGAAAGCTTCCAAGAAGAAGTTAAGAAGCTCGGTGGATTGTTCATCGAGAATTTCAAGAAGTACGAATCGGAAGCTACTGATGATGTTAAGGCTGCGGGACCAATTGTTTAAAAAGCGAGGCGCTTCACGGCATTAATCTTTCCTTTGCCATCTTTAATATTTTTTTGGCCTTATCTCATGAGTTAGGAGTCGAGCATTTGTTTGGCATATTTTTTTTTCTAGGGAACGACGCCATCTGTCGTATGAATGAAGGATTTCCTTAGCCGGTCTCTCGCATACACCGGATAAGATGGATGAGACATAAGATGGTCCAGCGTTTAAACAAAAAGAAGAGGTCGGGGTGAAATGAGAGTATACACAGACTGAATGAAGTAGGAAGGAAAGATAAGGATACCTAGCGATCGCGCGCTATGAACGATGACTCTTAGTCGAGAGTATCGTCTGTTGATGGATTACAATCGGACTTAGATATTATCTCTTCCTAGTAAATAAAAATTAGGATATGACAACAAATCAATGGTGTATCTTTAAATTGTGATAGTTAAAAGTTTGATAGTCGAAGAAATCAATAGAGTTGATGATGGCCGCGGGGTAGGTTTGTTTAACATGCAACTATCACGGCTTAGAATATTGATTGGTGAATAAGTATGATTAAATACATACCTCCAAATCTAGTCCTATATACGGTATTAGATAACTGATACGACCTAAATCTGACAAACGAAGTGGGATAAAGCAACAATTCATCCCACTTTCAATTCCCGTCTCTTATTTTATATACGTAGAGGCGCGACGCGATCAAGTGCTTTTCAACCTATGGGAAGCTAACTACACTCTCTAATGTTATTAGTCCGACGATGACAAACCCGTCAAGATGGACGGAGATTGGGACGAGGCAAGCTTCCCTACTATCCTTAATTTCAATTACGAGATGTCAACATACCTACGAGGACATCCACTTAACATGTCGCGATGAATACTCGGTAGAAGAACAAGGCTGACCCTCTTCCTGATCCATAGGTTGCGCGCATACCATTCCCCCCACCCGGTCTCCGGGCTATGCCCACACCCGTCACCGTTCTAGCCTTCGACACAAGCCAAGAACTGCTATGGACCGGGAACGAATATGGCCGGGTGTCTTCGTTCTATGGTACAAAACTACAGCCGTATACATCTTTTAAATCTCATACTTCGCAAGATGGACCCGTCCGACAGATCCTATTTAACGACAAGGGCGTTATTGCCCTCGGATCCCGCGGCGTACATATGGCTTCGAGGAGAGGACCGCCTCTGTGGTCGATTAGGTGCGAATTTCGCTTCGTTCAAAGGAGGATGGACTACGTATATATGCTTACTGTGTATGGTATAGGCACGACGAAATGCAAGAACTACGATGTATGAGCTTCACGTCGAAAGGTACCGCCGAAATATTAGTTGCTGGCGAACAGGATAGGATGTTTGTTATAGACACCATTAAGGGCGAAATCACGAAACACGTATGCGAAGCCGATCGCTGCGAATAAAAACCGTACGGCTAACAGCCGACTCTTAGATATCGACCGAATTTAAGTATACGATTATGAGGAGGAGCCGATATATATGCGCCGCTACATCGACCGGCGCCGTCCATATCATCGATTCCCTTAGCTTTCAAGTTATCAAAGTTTGGAATGCTCATACCGCCGCCATCAACGATATGGATGCACAGCATGACTTCATAGTAACCTGCGGGTACTCGATTAGGCACGGGGGTAATTACATGCCGGACCCATTCGTCAACGTCTTCGATCTGAAGAACATGGTTTCCATGTCTCCTATCCCATTTCCGGCTGGCGCTGCTTATGTCCGAATGCATCCTCGAATGTCTACTACTAGTATTGTTATGTCGCAGATCGGACAGATGCATGTAGTTGATCTCATGAACCCTAACACTAGTAATGTGCGCCAGGCAAATAGTCTGTCCTACTTTTCCATGATAGAAATTGCTTCTTCGGGTGAGGCTGTTGCCCTTGCGGATGGCGATTGTTTCATTCATCTTTGGGGCTCGCCGAATAAGATCCATTTCGCCGAGTTCCCTACTCCGATAGAGACTGCTGATTCCGGGACGGAACCTCGGGTCGATTTCGAGTCACCAGATACGTGAGTGAAATAAAACGAATGTGAAAAATGTCTGCTAATGGATACTAGACCGCTGAGCAGTGTTGGTATGCCGTACTATAGAGAAGTATTGCTATCAGCATGGCCAAGCAATATGGTGACAGAAGTCGGTGCGCCTCCCGTCAAAATCGACCCGCAATTCCTAGCAACCCTACAAGAGAGAGATTGGGGTCACTTCGGGAAAAATACTCGCCCATTACGAAGGAATCAAGTTGAGGATACGCGAAATACCGAGAACGCCCAAAGCTCACTGAAGCCACCTAAATTCCTGAGCGAAAAAGCGAGAGAAGCGGCAAAATCTCCTGCAGGAACACCAGCACCTGAGGAAGTCGTCCCTGAGATACCACAGGTTCTACAAGATACCAAGCTGGAAAGCCATAAGATCGAAGTCCCCGATTTATATCAGAATATTGAGATTAAGTATAGCAAGTTCGGAATCGACGATTTTGATTTTGGGTGAGTCGATGCGAAATTTTTGCGGGTACAAATCTGATAGTGGAAATCCAGTTATTTCAACAAAACGCAATACTCAGGATTACAGAACCATATTGTTAACGCATATGCGAATGCACTATTACAAGTGATGCACTATACCCCTTTGATTCGAAACATCGCCCTCCAGCATGCGGCGACTGCTTGCGTTGATGAGTTATGTCTCCTCTGCGAGCTCGGTTTCCTCTTCGATATGCTCTATAAAGCGGAAGGAGAGGCATGCCAAGCGTCTAACTTCACTAAGACACTCAGTTATCATCCTGAAGGTGAGCGATCATTCAGTATTCTATGAACGATCCACTGATTAGATTTATTAGCCGGGAAGTTGGGTCTACTCGAGGAGGAACCTCATGCGTCTCGTACTATTATGATGCAGCAATTAACTAGATTCTTACTGAGACAGATGACTCAGAATTATTCCCTGATGGCGCAAAATCCACAATCATATAATTCTGAAGCGCATCGTCCCGGCGCATTTGAAGAGGTAGGTCCATTTATCATCCAAGTATAGATTTATTCAGTTGACACTCGGGTAGTTATTCCAAACTTCTGCAACAAGTTCTATAAGATGCATGAATTGCAGAAGTGAAACTACGAAACCCGACCATACTATGGTTAATGAGTTGATGTATCCGCAAAATGTAAGTCAATCCCCGTGCAAGATATGACAAAAGCTCATCGAATTAGAAATCCGGCCATAGGAACCCGAGAGTGCGGGGCCCCACGTTCTCTCAAGTACTGAAGATGAGCGTGGAGAGGGAAACTACCAACAAGGGTTGGTGTAATAATTGTCATAGATACCAGACGTTAGCAACTCGAAAGACGATACATCGAATACCCAGCGTCTTGATGCTTACGACCGCAATCAACAATAATGATCACCGACGACTTTGGGCTACTCCCGGTTGGCTGCCGGAAGAAATAGGCGTCATAGTAGACAATGGCCAATTTTTCTGCTTCGAAGGAGAAGACCTAAAATTACATTTACAACGAGGAATTCACAATATTACAGTTTATTCTTTAACCGGTCTTGCAGTCAGTATCGAAGGTGGCCAACAACAAAGATCCCACCTTGTAGCCATGGCAAATAGTAAGATTTGCAACTTCAACTGGATATGGGAGTGATACACTAATGCATTAATTTAGTCGCACATTCCGCGCCCACAGCCCCTGGTCAAAGCCAGTGGTATATTTTTAATGACTTTTATGTCAAGCCTGTTCCATCCCAAGAAGCTTTGACTTTCAATACATCCTGGAAGACACCGTCCGTCATCACATATCAAATCAAAACCGCAAATAACCAGCTAGATTCTAGTTGGAAACAAAACCTAGACTCTCGACTACTTTACCTAGATCTTCAGTTAGTGTACTCCCCAAAAACCCAAAATTGCACTTTCTCACAATTTTTCAGAGCCGACCGTGCGGACAAAACGTACAAGACTCTAGATCGGCAAAGTGAGCCGGCCGGACCAAATACAATTGTCGCCATAGACACAGAATTTGTCAAGATCTCTCAGCCAGAAGTGGAGATGCATTCGGACGGTGACTCCAAGATCATCCGACCAACTGTGCACGCCCTGGCCAGGACCTCGATAGTACGAGGTGGCGGCATGGACGAGGGAGTACCCTTTATTGACGACTACATCACTATCAAGGAGAAGGTCGTCGATTACTTAACCTCGTACTCCGGTATTACCCCCGAAGACTTAGACATAAACGTAGCGCAGCAGCGGGGCCACAACCTTGTCCCGCTAAAAATCGCATACAAGAAAATTTGGATTCTACTTAACCTAGGATGCAAATTCCTGGGTCACGGTCTTAAGCAAGATTTCCGCGTCATCAACATCCACGTCCCGAAAGCACAAGTCATCGATACAAGCGACCTATTCTTTATCAAAGAACGACTCCGAAAACTCAGTCTACAGTTCCTCGCGCATACACTATTAAAAGAAGATATCCAGCAAAGCACCCACGACTCCATCGAGGATGCGAGAACGGCGTTGAAGTTGTATAGGAAATACCAAGAATTCGATGAGGCGGGTGTACTCGAGCAGATGCTCCAGGAGATCTATGCTAAAGGTGTAGCATCGAATTTTAAACCACCAGCGAAAGCGGGTGTGCCTAGGACGGATACTCCGCCTGTTGAGGGCGCGATGCCGACGACTCCGAATAGAAAGCCCGGTGTGTTGGTACAGGGGACGCCGACTTTAACGCCTAGGAGGGAGTTGGGGTTTAAGTAGGGTTGGAATGAAAAGGAGTTACTTGGTGGGGGGATGTTGAATGTCTACCTTTTATCACAAGATCCGATGAGAAATGATGGTGAGTTACAATTTACGAGAGGTGGGGGAGGGGTATGAAATGACACGGGATGAAAACGGCGGGATGGCAGATAGGGTGTCTATCGACGACACCATTTAGTTCAGTAAACAGAGAAGAAATATGAATGGCGCTTCAACCGCCTTTGCGAAAATAATATTGTTGAAATTGCCTTGTCAACTTTTTCATTATGATACCCATATTCACAGGATTTTTATACATATAATTTTGTTTGAGTATATATATTGTACATACGTAGGTACATTTTTGATATGTGAGCTTCTCTCGGATTCCGGGTTTTGAAATAAAAACCAATGACCATCTCGAATCTCCTATTTTAGCATAGCTTCCTATCTGAAGATACCAATCACCTATTTCCTCTTCCTCAAAGCATGATGATTCAAATTCGCCCGCGTCGCGGTACCCTGCTTATGTACTAAATCCCGTCTTGCCCAGACTCCCGACTTACCCTCGACAACCGCGACAAGTTCCTGCGCGAACCGCGTTGCGAATTGCGCGCGCCCGGATCCCATGGATCGCTTCTTGCGAACGGCATCTAGGATCCACATTACTGCGTGTCGACGTCTTGTGCGTACGGGCATCGGCTCGGGAACGTCGAGCGCCATACCACCTCCGGCCGCGCCCTTGATGCTGCGGATTCGGATTAGGGGGGCGACGGAGTCGATTGCGAGGGTTAGGTAGAGGAGTGGGTTTAGCGGCAGTTGAGAGGCTGGGGGGGAGCCGGGGAGGAGGGGGCGTAGGGGGGAGATTTTGGGGGTTGGGGCTGTGCGCAGGTAGTTGAGGATTAGACTCGTGTGCTATAGAAAGAATATGTTAGCTTGTTGTTCGTTGTAATAGTTTGTATCTCTTTCTCGTCTTATGCGAAGACAAGGGTGGAGTTTTCACCCGGTATATGAGAGGGGGAGGCGGGTAGACGTACCCTCTGCGCTTTGCTAAGTTTTCCATCCTTCATGAGTAGCTTGGTGACCTGATCGACGACGGGGTGGTATCGATCTTGCAATTTCTCGTGCTTGCCGAGGCGCCCGGGCACATCGAATAGTAAACCATCGCTACCATCGTCATATAAATCTCGACCCGCCGCAGCCTTCTCTAGTGCATCCAAAGCCTCGGCGTTTAAAAAGTTGGGTGCAAAGACCTCGGGCGGTTGAGGTACATATTCGCTCGTCTCGGTCGTTGGTTCCGGTGGAGGCGTTACTGATAGTGGTTGTTCGAAGGATAGCGAGGGTGGTAAAGCAGATGATGGATCGGACGGTGGTTGTCTCGTAGTTGTGTCATCTGCGAGTCCTCTTCTTGTTATTAAGAAGGGGGTGGTTTGTTTTATAGGTCGTATTTCGGGACGTGCTGCTCGTAGAGCTTGTGTGTGTGGTCGTCGCGTGCGTATGCTGAGGTTTCGGACGACAGCTGCAGCCCCCCAGGGGGTTACTTTGCAAGACATGATGACAATGCTGGCCGTGCGGGTATATGCATCAACCGTATGTCCCGTCCCAGTTTTCAATGCCTCGTCCTCGTCGTCCTCTCGTGTGATGTTCGTCGAATCGTCGGTGACGTTTTAGTAAAAAAAGTTGTTATCTGATAAAGTTCGGCGATTGATTAATCGAATTCCTTTACCCGTAGTTAATCCGAAAAAGCATAGACCACCTGCATTTTCATTATTAAAGTGTCCGAGATCTTGGCGAACCAGGTTACAGCCACAGGTCAGTTAGATAATCGAGATCCAAAAAAGCCACGAAGTGAACAAGCCACGTTTATTATTTCCTATTTCGGTAACATGTCTCAGGGGATATCAAGATTTGTGGGGCTCCCAAGTTTGACATCGGTTTTTATTATCTACACTTCGTCTTAAACTTGATTTTTATTATTCATATTATCTTTTCTTATTCCTCTCATTACTTATTATTTCTTAATTTTTCTTGTTAAATATTCTTTTTAGTCTCAGTCTAATACTATTCTATTACCGATTAATAATCCCTGGTACCGTCACACCCACTCCCAGATCCTGATCCCCCATCTTTCCCCCACGCGGGTGATGAGCGGGCGGATTGTAACAGGGCTACATATCCGCGAAGAAACCCCACCAGTGTCCACCTAGCTCAGATCCTACCTAACCTTCATGACCTATTATGTTGTATTTGTATGGGCAAGTACGGTAGGGTATGTGGATATGTTCAAAAGTACATACCTACATACATACACGAACGAACGAACGACCTGTAGAAACCAACTCCAACTTTTTCGTAGGATTCTCCAAAATGGGGCTCCAGTAATATACTCGATACCCCGAGCCCGCATTTCTTCACTTCTTGTTGGGTCTCATAAAGGAAAATTCAAGGACAAGAGGAGGAGGCGTGTGTCTTATTACGTGAGAGCGCGAGCAAGCGAAAAAGCGAAAGAACTCATTCTTAAAACCCAATTCGCCCAAGTTTGGGACTATATATAAGACATAACTAACCTCGGAATGACTATGAACCCTCTCTCCATTCAGAAGCTACGCTGCACCGCCTCCGCGCCTCTAAGCTCACTTCTTTTTGGTGTCTCAGTGTCACGCATCCGTCGGATACCACCTCGATGAAGAAGCATGCCGTCGTCGGCGGCGCTAAAAAGTCGTCGTGCGATCATGGGATCAGCATAAAGTAAGTAGCTGCCGCCTATGGGAGGAGGTATAGAGGCGATATGGAGGGCATGGAGTAAGTAAGTCCTAGGGGTAAGGTATTGTGTAACTCCACTACTCACTCATTCACTGCCTAGACCTACTAGGTAGCTATTAAAACTACGTACATTACGTGGGGAGGAGTATGTAGGTAGCTAGGTATAGGAGGGGGGTGTTCGGTTCGTGAGGCTACGTCCACATAAGCTTACTTGGGCCGTGTTGGGCTTAGGGCCAGATCTGCGATGGCGTAATGGAGTTTTATGTAGGTAGGTATGTATGTACGCCTGACCTACCTTGAAACCGGGAGGTTTGTAGAGACCCAGCTGGCATTCCGTATAAGCTGACCATGGCAATCTGCAGTCGAAACTCATCGAAAAGTCCATTGTACCCCATTCATTTATACCTACCTAACCTATAGCCATACAAGTACCTACCTACGTACCTATAGATAATACATGGTATACATGCGTGTGCTTACCACCACGCGAATCCTTCCGGCCACCGGCTCGCACATACGATACTCGATGAAGATACTACTAGCGCGCCATCCACTAAGGTAGCTGAGCTTACGCCCCCCCTCCGCTGTCCCTGGCTGGTGTTGCATCGCGTATTTGGGTTCTATCTATCAGACGAATTTCAGGAGTGCATGCATACGCATGCTACAGTAAGCAGGAACATTCACATACACCACGCAACGCATACCACACCAATACCCTAGGTACTATACCTATACTACAACTCATTAACTCCCCTATCCTTGAGCCAAAATGTTTCGAGAAGGAAAATAATAAAAAAAGAGGATGTGTGGCATCACGTCATTTGGGAGAATGTGGTATTTCGGGTATTTGTCCTGCTCTGTTCCATTAAAGAAGAATAATGGAAAAGCAACGACACGATGGCATGGGAAGAAAATAAAAAGGAGAATCAAAACAAAAAAGAACCGTAGGAGATCGACATCATTCATTATATTCCCTCCGACCCAAAACTGCGATATCGCATCCCGTCTAAATTTTCCTTCCCTAACTCACTTTCTCGTCCTTTCCTTTCTAGGCTTGGTAATAATGTCGCTTTTTTGGTTCTTTTTTTCCCTTTCCCCATCTCCTCCACCCCCCTCCATTGCTCTCCATTTCTTCTACATACGCATGTCTTAGTTGCTCAGCCCAACAAAAATCCCCATGCTACCCTGGTACTTCCCAAGAGGTAGTATGTAGAGGTCCACGCGTCGGATAATAAAAAAAAATCGATCGAGCCATGTGTTTATCGGATTTTGTTTGTTTCACAAGTCCTATTTCTTTTGCTTCTTTTTTCCTTATTCCGAGTCCTGTGATTATTCTCATAAGTTCCACCTTGAAGAGAAATCAAAACCAAAAAAAATTGTCGCGAAGAAAAAGAGTAAGTAAAGTTGAAGACAAGCATGAAAAAATAAATAAAGGAAGCCAACACACATAAAATCCCTCTCGCGAAACTCGTATCTATGAAACGGCAAAAATGGCGAAGGCAACCACAATAACAATGTCTGTCCTGCGCCTTGGTCCTCCCTGAATAACAAACCCCTGCTTTTTGAGTTCCCTTCCTGGTGATGATCTCCCTCTTCCGTCGTAGTGATAAACATGTCTTCGCTACCTGAAAATGCGCGTGGTGGACCGAAATAACCAAATCCCCAAAACTGTCTGTCCATTGGAAACCAATCAAGGAAGCAGGAATGTGCGCCGTATCCATAGAATGCTGATGTAATTGCTCTTCCTCTGCTGCACCCCCCCTTCTCCCTTTCTTTTATTTTTTATGTTTCGTTGTTAATTTTTGTTTTTTATCCTTTGCGATGTCTCCTTTGCCGTGGGGCTGCCAGATCCTTTCCGAAACTCCGATTTGCTAGTACCGTACAGAACAGGAAGTTCAAAAGTGCAAAGTGCAAAGCGAGGAGGGCATAGTCGCGAAAACACGGTCGTCGGGGGAAATAGGGGGTATTGAAGTGAATCAATCGCGCAAATGCGGAAGGAGATCGGGAAAAGGCGTTACGTATGCCGGTCGACGACTTTTAAGGCCATGAATCCGAATAAAATACGTGGTCGCTATGTTTAGCCGGGAAAGAGCTGATTTACCAGTTCGTGGATAGGTTCGCTTGGGTTGAGAGCCAGTTTAAAGCCGCCTCCGCGGCATCCTCTCTGGCGTTGGTGATGTTTCTTCCGTCATACCAGTAACGCGCCTCGATTCGTTTGCCGTATACGGTAACTATACTAGACCAGGCAGTACGGCCACCTAAGCACAATTAAGAGGAACATTGGTTAGCAATGTAACCAACTGACTAAATAGGAATGACAAGAAAGAAGCTATGCGGCTCACCTCGTCGATCAGAAACGATTTGGAAGTGAGGAGCTTGGATTTGATATTCACGGCACACCTCTAGTTGTGAAAGTTAGTTATACCTCTACTAGCTCCATGTGAAGTTTTATTATCCCACCTGCCAGCCGGTCTTGCCATGGCGTGCTCGAAGTCTGTTGTTGAGAGGACGGCATGATGATGGTGATGTTTGGATAGACGGTCTCGTGTATGTGTAAGGTAATGAAGAAAGCTAGCACCTCGAACTAAAATAAGAATATGTTTCTTCGGCGACAATGGAGTAAGACGACCAAGGTTGAGAGTTGAGGTTGATGGTACAGATGAGACAATAAAACTAGCGCTCAAGAACCGGGTGGAAGGTCGGGCTATGTAAATACCTTATATATTCGAGGTAGAATCGTTGTCCTCGCTTTTTTTCTCGATTAGGAAGGGAGAGACACACGGCCAGCAGCATGGACGAAAGATACTATCTACGTATACGCGTAGGCATCAAGGCAAGGAGAATGGTAGGTGAAATTCTAACCGCGACTTGTGCTGTGATGAGGCGACGGATGATGTGGCAGGAAGGGATTAGTTCGGTGCTCTTCTAGCTGTTTGCGCAACAATGCAATACGGCTGTGAAAGGGAAATTATTCGGCAGGCAAAGCGGCATCATGCATCGTGTATGTGTACGTGGTGGGTAGGCGATAGGTCTAGTTTTAGGGAGGCGCGCGCAAAAGTAGTGGAAGGAGAAGGATAAAGTAGGTAGGAGTAGGAAAAATATAGGTGAACGACAATTCCCGTTGCCGTGTTATGAGTTACAATTATGTATACCGGCTCCTACTCGATTATAACCAACTGCTTACTAGGGCCAATGGGACTA
This sequence comes from Hypoxylon trugodes, assembly GCF_022578975.1. Classification (NCBI taxonomy): domain Eukaryota; kingdom Fungi; phylum Ascomycota; class Sordariomycetes; order Xylariales; family Hypoxylaceae; genus Hypoxylon; species Hypoxylon trugodes. Next base: position 2,147,969 of record NW_026250021.1, read on the forward strand.
GGTAGATAGGAAACTTCCAAAGCAAGCAAACATTATTACTGAGGTGGGTTGGTTAAAGGATTGGTTTGGCTCTCCTTTTCTTCCGAACCATCTTCACCTCCTACTCCACGGCTCGTGGGATGGGAAGAAGCTAAGAGGTGTGTGTACATATGAAGTACCTTATGAAGTACCGTGTGCGCTGTTGTTTGTTCTAGGCAAGATGACTTATTATCCCCGAATGTGGGAAGAAGGAAAAAAATAACCCATAGGATATGAGACGGGTAAAAATAAAAATAAAAAATGAAATAAAATAAAAAAAAATATGAGAATCTTGTGTGGACAATGTGATAAAACATTGACGACCCACTCCGTACCGAGCAGTCCATGAAAATCAGATATCCATGGTAGAGTCATTCTTGATAAAAAGGAGACCGGGTGTATGTGCATACAATACATGGGACGTACATGCGGGCTGATGATAACCTGCATGGCTCCATACACATGAGAAAAGCAGTTTTGAAACGAGGTAGACGGAAAAAGAAAAGTCAAGAATTACCGTACCATTGCACGCACAAATTCGATTCCTAGGTGGGGCTTTGGGTGAGTACAGCTTGTGACAGCTCTTCCTGCGAAGCCCTCGCGAGCATGCGAGCAACAAGCGCATGGGGACAGGGTAGAGAAAAGAGAGGCAAGGAAGATAGCTCATATGTTGCTGTCAAACTTGGCGTAGTGACAATTGGTATTGTCCTACCCTACTACCCCAGTATGGAGATATTTTAATAAATAAAGTCGCACTGCGCTGCCGAAGGGTAATCAAAATTGTAACGGAGCCTGTATGCGCTTATTACGCGGCTGTATGACAGCGAAGTGAGCTGGTGGCTGACAGAGCTTTCTAGCCATCTACCATTTTGACCCGAGACCGAGCTGAGCAGGGCCTATGTCCAATGAGATGACATATGTAGCCCGCTGAGCTTTGTGTTATGAGAAATAGGCTCGGGGCAGAAGAAGAAGGCTATTTGACTGACCAGGTATTAGGAAGACTTTGATTGTTGCGTGACAATTCAGACCCAACGAAGCGGTTGAGCCGCGCCACGACGGACACCTACCGCCGTTGTGGCATCCTGGCAGCTGTGGTCAATAATAAATAAAAAAATTCCCCGAGTCTCGAGGGCGTACTTCGTACCATTGGAACACAGCCCGACTCAACGTCTGAGTCCTATCCAGGTGAAAATTGAGGCCAACAGCATGTAGGTATTCGCAGGATAAAAGAAGGGCGCTTTTATTAGGCACAGGATGTTTTCTGCCTAATTCGATGCACTACCTTTTCTAACGCAGCAATTACAACCGTAATCTTTCTTTTCTTGCTTGCTGTGTTGTTGTTTGCTTTTTCTCCTTGACAGGGGAGCCGTCAGGGGTGCCTCGCAACAAAATTTCGACCCAATTGATCGGGTCGTCGGATTGCGATTGGATAGACCAAACAGAATTGATCGAGGTACGGCTAGCGGCATAAAGACAACGGCGATATACACATAATTTCGTTAGAGAAGTCCAGCTTGGGGAAAGGGAATTAAATCCGGAGCAATGAGTAACTACCCGAACAGGTGGAAGTAGTTAGGAATGAATTGAGCTCAATGACATTTGTCTCCAGTCAATAATTCTTAACCGACGCTTATAGGGGTTAAGTTATGATATAGGTTACCTAGAGAGTAAGATAAAGCGGCAGCGGTCGAAAATGAGCTGTTTATCTATCCAAGCATTACTTTTTATTGTTGAAACAAATATCCTCAACTTGGCCATCTTATTTTTTTCGACCAGGCACACGGTACAAAGTGCACCCCACATTTACGTATAGCCGACTAGCTTGAAATTCGAATATGGGTAGTGGTAAGATGACAAGCCATAGGGTGGAACGCTTTAGTTCAGATAGAGATACGCTTCTTGCTTCTTCAGTTCCTCGGCTAGCTACGAATCCGAGGCGCAAATCCTGTTACGAGTTAGCTATCCCAAGTCCACGACGAGATCGCTATCCATTGCCTAGACAAAGCCGGTTCTCAATATGCATGTTCCGATAGTGGAAGACGGCGCAGGATGCACATCAACGGATGACTTCTAAATGCCAGTAATAATTAGCATGGTTGCTCACATGATGCCGCCATCTATGTTAGCAATAGGTAAGGCAAACGTATGTTCTTAGAGCTTCTGCCATGTGTCAGCCCTGCGCACCTATGTGAGTTATGCTGCGAGTGTCCGCCCGTCAAACAGGCAACCGTGTTTGACTGTTGGTTTGTAAGCTGGTCGGATGGCGCATAATGTGGGTTATGAGTGTAAACCCTGATTAGTGACAGTTCCGTCAGGATGGATCGTCGGGAGGCAGAGAAAGAAACGTGTAACGACCTGGCGCTTGAATTTTACGCAGCATGTACTTCTAGATGAAGACGAAAAATGATTTGGCCTACATTTTTAGCAGGGGGCTGTAGAAGTACTCAGTAGATCCCGTAGGAGTTAATGTGGAGGGCGGAACACCCCTGTGAAGATCCATTCAGCACATCCACTTTAGCCCATGAAAAAATATTATTAGGGCGTTGTTGCAAGGGTGTGCGGTGTGAGTAGACGGATACTTCCCGTTGGCTTCCGTTTGAAAAAGATATTAAACAGGACATGTATAGCGAAAATATAGGCTATACGACTCCTTGAATGTAAGATACAATGTTGAGCCGACATTTGAAGGTACATTATTGTCGAGGTATTTTGCTTCGAAAATGATGAACAAACGGGATCCTTAGTCCCTTGCCGTTGTAAAGTGAAACAGCGTAGGGTTTGCTTGTGAGACCGGTGACAAAGATCGAGACAGGCTGGGGTAGATTAAAGAATTGTAATCATGACGGCACTGATAAGGGGCCTAGATCTCTGATTTCTCATTAATGATATTTTACGTGATGATCATCTTCGACGAAGGACAGCGCGGCGGCCCACGAACATTCTTTTCCTCCTCTTGCAATTTCAAGCCCTGGTCATTGGTGTTTAGTACCGTTACAGGCGTATAAACTTGGAACCAGAGGTGTCAGTTATCTTTACTTCTTGAGTCATGTTGCGAAAGACGACTTCCCGTCGGCATGATGCAACATATGTCAAGAATGGTTAGCTTCAGATTAAAGCGTCCTACTCCAATACCCAGGCAGCCTCGGGGCCATAGACCTCAGGGGGGGTTGGCGTTGGCGCTGGCATTCGTATTGAAGCCTGAATTTCGGTTTATCCCGTCCGCTCGGGAAGGCTAGGTCAATCAATAGCGAAATATAGTAAGGCAACGAATGACCCTGGCTAAGACTTCTGGTAGATAATCGCAACGTCACACCGGTAGGACAGACGCACCGTAACACAGCATCGATGAGAAGTTCCCGTTACCGCCCGCCAACCGATCATTAACAATCCGCTTCTCATCGCATACATCGTCTTCGAAATTGACAGCTGACGAGTCAGGTCTGTACCTAGATCGAAGGTGTCACAGTATACACAAACGAGGAGATGAGCAGGGACGTGTAGTGATCATATGGAATTGTATAAAGAATGTTGGCAATCATCAAAATGATGAGATCCAATTAGTGATAGATATCCAACTTATTATCCTTGTATCAAACTTTCTAAGATTGTGATATATTTGACGATCATAGTGATAATTGTTCTAGTTTGTTGTTTGAAGTTCAGTCTTGGGTTTGTTTGGTCGTAGCTTGGATTTTAGATTCGCTGGACTGGACTGGACTGGGAATTCCAACTGTAATTAGATAAGCCTAAGTAAGTCCATGGTGCATTGGGCATGTTTCTCGGTCAGTGATAACCCCGGATTCCGCCGACATGCTAGACTTTGCACGTGCACTATACATGCGCTGTGTAACATTTCCAATATTTTCCTTTCCCTGTTCTGGCCTAGGTGGACTTAAGTACCTAGCTAGTAACAACTGGGGAAGAAGCTACAGGGCAGGTACGGCGTAGGGAGGTAACAAAACTCCGGTGGCTTCAGTGAGGTAACAGATGGTCAAATGACGCCAATCCCGCGTGGGCCTAGGAACAAATCTGAACCTCGGCATCTTCCATCTTCCATCTTCCATCCCATCCCCTTTGTGATCACGCTCCATCTCACTTGTAATCTCACTATACTATAACTTTAATCAACTTCATCTTTGCATTCTATCGTTGTAATATTGCCAATATAATTCTTGTTCTTATTTTCGGTTGTCTGTCGTAATAATTTCCGATCCGGTTATTTTCGTTGCATTCCAAGTAAGAAAATAAGGTGATTAACAAATAACACGACGACGAGGCAACCAATCCGAAAGCCAGGATGCCTTTCGACACCGAGCTGACGCGCCGCCTGGGCATCAAAATCCCCGTCGTTCAGGGTGGGATGCAGCATATAGGATATGCTGAGCTGGCTGCTGCCGTGTCCAACGCCGGAGGGTTGGGTATACTCACAGCCCTCACCCAGCCGACACCCGAAGATCTGAGAACTGAGATTCGGCGGTGTAGAAGTATGACCAAGAACCCCTTCGGCGTTAACATTACCCTGTTGCCTGCTCTGGTACCACCAAACTATGCCGCCTTCGCTCAGGTCGTCATCGATGAAGGCATCAAGATCGTCGAGACCGCTGGCAACAGCCCCGGACCAGTCATCTCCCAGCTGAAAGCCGCTGGCATCACCATTCTCCATAAGTGTACCACCATTAAGCATGCACAGAGCGCCATCAAGCTCGGTGTCGATTTTCTCTCCATAGACGGGTTTGAATGTGCAGGGTGAGTAAGATATCCTAATACCGAAATTCAATAGGCGCATAGCTGAAACACGCATCGTGGGTGCATAGACACGTGGGCGAGTCAGACATTACCAACTTTATCTTGCTCAGCAAGGCACGTCAAACGCTGAAGGTGCCTTTCATTGCGTCAGGGGGCTTCGCCGATGGTCAGGGCCTAGCGGCCGCGCTGTGTCTCGGCGCAGAAGGCATCAACATGGGTACGCGTTTCATGTGCACAGTCGAGGCCCCCATCCACCAGAAGATCAAGGAACAGATCGTCAAGGCCCAAGAAACGGACACCGCCTTGGTAATGCGGAGGTGGACCAACACCACCCGGCTTTACCGCAACCAGGTCACGGACCAGGTCGTCAAGATCGAAAAGGAGAGCCAGACTGGCGAATTTTCCGAGATCGCCCCTTATGTAAGCGGGAAACGAGGTCGAGAAGTCTTCATAAATGGAGACCCTGAATTTGGTGTACGTCGCACGATCCCCATTTGTCTGCCTACTTTCTTTTCTTGCCCCCCCCTGGTCGCGATTGTTAGCTGATTTGATGATAGGTCTGGACTGCCGGACAAGTTATTGGTCTCATCCATGATATCCCGACCTGTGGCGCCCTGCTGAAGAGGATAGAGAAAGAAGCAGAGGAAACGCTAACGTCGAAACTTTCACTAGCCAAACCCCAGAGTAAGCTGTGAAAGGGGGGTACATTGTGCCATTACCCATTCCGATTAGAATGATCCCGGCTTGTGGATTTTGCGGTGTGACTTATCACGAGCATAACGTGGGATTTCACGTACCATAGATACTCTGCCAAATGCCGATTTAGATATTTGACAAGTCTTCTAGACATATCATTGGATCTCAACGATCCTTTCTCATGTTACAATAATACGGAATACGATTCTAGATTCAAAGAATGCGCCAACGGAATTCAAATGTGCCATTCAAGCCGAAACATGTATATTCTCAAGATAGCCTTTTCTCTTCTCACACCCTTCCTCGTCTCTGCCGTGGACGCTAGTATAAGTATTGATGCCTTAGTCATAGCCCATAGTCGGGACTTAGTCATACCATCACGAGTATTTCTCCCAGCCCCCTTCATCTGTGCCTAACGCTCCACAAGCAACACAACGCCGGTATAACATAACCCGGGAATACACCCCATGCGTCCGCGGGTCCTATGGGGTATCATTCCCAGGTGTTCGCATAACGACGGCGTCACCATGCACGACATCGAGTCCAGGACAGAAAGAGTCGAAGCTGCATATCTCTCACGAGGACTAGACATGCACGATGGAAGCAGGTCATCGGCCCGCAGTGCAGTTGCATACGAGGCGAAGCAGCAACAGAAGCAGGACGCGAAAACAGGAAATCCGAGATTGTCGCTTCTGCTTCGATTCGATCTATGGGTCTGTGCTACTCGGACCAATCTTAGTAACTATTTGGCGATATCCAGCGAAGCACGTGCGGGTTATGAATCAGCAACTAGCTGACGAACATTATCTCGCTGTGCTGTACGTAAGACGTGATGCTACCCATTACCAAATAAGATAGAGTACTAAGCAGGTAATCACGAATGTCACCGTTTCGCCTCATATGATATGCATCATCTACCGTATCATTACTGTCGCCCGTATTTATACCTAGTGTAGATCTTCAACGATACCCAAGGCGCAAAATGCACCGATCTCCCGTAGCATCGCCGACGAAGACGATTGGTTTAAGTGCTGACCACCCATTTCGCCTCACGATCCCGCTGATATTGGTACCTGATCAAGTACATTTTGGCATTTTTGCCCGACCTCAGGGTAGATGTAGAGACGGAAGCATCTCTCGATAAGCTAACACAAGATTCTACCACTTCCTGTGCAGGGCTAGGTAAATAAAGGGTCCTAAAATATTACATCAAATATTTTTGATCTTGTCTAGCCTCATCTTGATCATGGTTTTCAGCTAGTGTGAAAGTGCCGTAAGGTACTATGATATCATGGCGCTATTTAATAAAGTGGCTGGGATGTGAGACAGAATCTAAAGCGAGAAGCGATCTCTACCTGAAGCCTATGGGTTTCCATGGAGTCACAGTTTACTCTAGAGAGTCCGCACTAATCGAATTCTTAGTACTTCACACATTTTCAATACCAAGCTTTGGCTCGGCTATAGGTCACATAAAAGAGGTAATGAGACGTCGCCTAAGTAGGAGAGAGAATGGTTTTTAATTGAGTACGGTCAGGTCTATACACGCAGGTCCATATCCTGCTACCAGATCTAAACTACTCGCTCATGTATAAAAGGCATCGTGAATAAAATATCACGCGGCAAGCGCCTTGTATTTTTCCTAGGATAGCCTTTCTCCCACCTCTTCTATGATTGGTGAACCAAATAGCAGTTATCACTTAGTTGTCATCCACAGCGACTCTAGGTCTCTAACCTGACTCGTTCGTGATGAGCTTGGTGATCTTTCCGATAGCAATCGTTTGTCCCTAAAACATGTTAGTTAGTGTTTGAAACAAGTGAAATTTGAGTGAAAAACATACTTGATCTCTCAGAGTGAAACGACCCATTTGAGGGTAATCCTCGAACTTCTCAATACACACCGAACCAGCACCGCCGATGACTTCCATCCTCGCGATGATGCTATCACCCCTCTTTGCGTGGGTCGGAGGATTCCTGCTCTTTCTGCCTGTGCCCTTTTCTAGTTTGTGTAGTAATGCCGAAAATGTGACTTCTTCGACAGCGGAGTGGACGTGCAAAACGCAGTTGAAGCCAGCGGTCAGAATGCTTTTCAGTTCGAGAATCCTGATCTGCGCCTCAAAAGCCGAAACGTTGTGGACCAGACGCTTTGGCGAGCAAAGCACGAAACCTGCCGAAATATCATCTTCTTCAATGCCTCGAAGCCGTATTCGGACCTGGTCACCACATTGAGCGACTTGGATTTCCTCTTCCGTTTCACCGTAGAGAGCTGCAATATCGACCTTCTCTTTGTTGGGCATCATAATTAAACTCATGCCCTTCTTGCAAACACCGGCTTCAATCTTTCCTTCAACCATTGTACCCATATCTCGGTACTTTCCGCTAATGGCCATCATGAACGGGGCGTTGACCTTTCGTTCAAGCGCTTGCATGTTGTCGAGGTATTCGAGAAGGGAAGGACCATCGTACCATGGGCATAGTCCTGATGGGATACGATCTTTGATACCCATCGTCTGTTGAGCGGCGATGGGCATGAAGAAAACATCAGTCTTCAGATTGTACCCAGTACCCTTAAGGAACTGCGCCAGCCTCGTGGTACATTCCTTATATCTCTCTTCGGACCAATTGACGGTGGGGTCGTCCATCTTGTTGATCACAACAACAAGCTTGTTCACACCCTGTGTCTTGGCAAGCATAGCGTGCTCGCGGGTTTGGCCACCTTTCTCGAATCCAGTTTCGTACTCTCCCTTTCGTGCACTGATAACAAGAATACCGATATCCGCTTGAGAGGCACCTCCGATCATACTGGGAACGTAAGTCTTGTGGCCAGGAGCGTCTAGAATACTGTATTTCCGCTTTTCGGTTTCGAAGTATCCTCTTCCAACCTCGACAGTCTTTCCCTTGGATCGTTCCTCCTTAGTCAAATCAAGAGCCCATGACAAATACCACGTCTCTCGGCCCAAATCTTTCGCCTCCTTCTTGTACTTGTCCATCGTACGCTCATCAACCATACCAGTTGCGTACAGGATAGAGCCACCAAGCGTCGACTTGCCAGCATCAACGTGACCAATGAAGATAATGTTGATATGTTCTTTTCCGTAGATTTCCTTGAGGGTCTCATCATCGACGTCTGCAACTTGTTGGTTCGCAACTGCTTCGGCGTCGCGAGCCGCGGCCTTGGCTGCCCTCGAAGGACTCGAGCGACCGGAAGAAGGTGTCGGTGATGTCTTTCCACTAGAGCCTTTGGTTGACTTAGTAGTCTCGCCGGTCTTCTCTATGGCCTTGGCGGCCGTCACCTTGGTACCAGCATCGGCGGATGCTTCCTTCTCAGCCTTTTCTGCCTTGGGTTCATCTTTCGGTGGTGCTGGAACGCCGATAGACAGGACCTTAGCGGTCTTAGGCTTTGGTGGGTCCCCACCTATGCTTAAGACCTTAGTACCTCCCTCTTGTTTGGCGACAGGCTTAGGCGCGTCGGCAGCGGGCGCGGCGGCAGGAGAGTTTTGGTCGCCTCGCTTGGCGATAGTCGGTACAGCTTGCTGTTGTTGGTTTTGCTGTTTGGGCTTCTGTTGGGATTGGGATTGTTGTTGTTGCTGTTGATACTGCGCATACGATTGTTGTTGGCCTGATACCGTTAGTATATAGCGATTCCCTTGTAGCAATAGGTAATACCGTATCCCTGGTTATATCCACCTTGCCCGTAGACATTTCCGTATCCTTGGCCACCCCCACCACCGTATTGACCGTAGCCGCCTTGGGCCCCGCCATATTGAGGGTAATAATTCTGGCCTCCGTAGTAACCCTGCTGGTAGTTAGGCACGTAACCACCACCACCACCGTAGCCTTGACCTGGCTGGAAGGTTTGTGCGGTGGGTTGGAAAGAAGCAGCGCCGGGTCGGAACGTTGCTGCGGCGGGATTCTGTGGTTGGTTGTTGAGGTTCATCTGCTGAGTTTGCCTTGACAGGTTGTCATCCTGCGCGGCGGGGTCATCTTCCCAAGAGTTGAGATCAGCCATGTTTTCGGGTTACTCTTTGAAAACGTCGGGAGTTGTGGTGGTATATTTGATTTATACGAATCTCGACAGGTGACCGATATGATGAAGAATTTTAGTGGGAGAAAGAAGTTGTTGAAGGTCTAAAGATTGAGGTTAAGAAGTTCGTAATTGTGCGACCGGGAATTTTCTGATTTACGTGGGGTAGTTGAAAGGTGAGTGGATAGGTTGTTTGCGGGACAAGGCTAGCTGAATTTCTAGCAAGAAAAAAAAGTAAGTGAACGACTAAGATAATCTTAGATCAGGTGAGTAGGGTCTAATTTATGGAAGGTATCAAGAAGGTCCTGCCCAACTTTGACCTGATAATAGATCGGACCTTGACTGTTGAATTTGCGGCAAAGGTTAAAAAAGGTGAAGGGAAAGAGAACCTTGACTGCAAGTTTAGCGGGGTGAGAAGTTTTGCCCCGCCAATGACGGAGTTAAATCGATCCTTTGGTACGATATGAAGTAATCCAGTATGGGTGCCTTAAACATGCGTTTATAGGCAGAGACTATTATGCAACTAGATGGCTGTATATACTTAAAGGCTGTTTACTACTCTGTTTGTTACATATGTACGCCGGTGTATAACGTTTGGTAGGAACGCGGTGTGCTCATTCACACTCAGGAAACAACAATGAACTTCTCCCTTTTCTAAATCTTGAAAGTGTAAAGTCTACCGAACAAGTAGCTTAAATGTATTTGTCTACTCCAATTCCAAAATTCAACAAAGTGGATTTACCTTTGTTCTTCTACTTTTTTAACTGTGCGGCTTGACCGATTTTTATAAGTTGGGCATCCATTCTGATTGCCCTTCATGGGGGTAATCGAGACTATTTTCCCATGCTTTTTATTCTTCGAGGTTGTAGTGAGAGCAAACAGATAATAACAACACCTTTACATTGTCATGGATGCATTTCTATCCAAATTATCCTATCATGCTACTAGCTATGCCATCCGATCCTGTCTTGCCCTGACTTCGACCTATGTCATTCAGCAAGGGTCAAGATTGCTCAAGGTGTGTAATTAGTAATTATCCTCTAATTTGTTAATTTGTATCGCATTTATTTACCAGCAATACGGTATGAACACCACACAATGACTACCCAAGCTAATCATTTATTACGCAGGATGTTGAAGATGATCCTCTACGGATTGAATTAAGTCACCTGCAACGTCGGTTGGCTCGCAAGATCGAGGTAAGTCTTGCTTAATTAAATTAATTGAATGTAGGCCATTCGCCGGCAAGGCCCCTGATTTGGTGTCATATTTAATAGTCATAGCTAACCTCGAATAGCTCATCTCTCCAATTCTAGAGTCAATCGAATTCCGTTATGCGAGAGGAAACTCGGCGCTGGAGGCTGTGGTACGAACAGCGCAGGAGCTACGAGACAATGTTGATTCCCTTGGAAAACGCCTCGAAATCGCTGCCTTGGCAGATGAGTCACAAAAAATTAGGGGGGCTAAGAGCTCCTCTGCGGCTGCTCCTCTGCGGCATCTGGAGATCAAAAGCATAATCACGGACGTCAAGCAGCTAATCCTTGACATTGACGACTCTATACCTCTTATCAACCTTTGGGTGTCCGCAATAGGGGGCATACAGACTCAGCAGTCAGGATTTTCGCCATCCCGTTTGCTGCAGGCCAGCATGCTTGTGAATGTCGGAGACACTCAATACATCCTCGATCCCGGTAAGCCGATGCAAATTGGCCCGGACTTCACGCTGTCTCTTTATATGCTATTTCGTGCCCACGCGAATTCGGGTGAGCCTTACGGTGTAGAAGATGGCCAACGAAAACCAATATGGCAAGAAGTGATACACAAGGCCCGAGTTCGGCTTCGTCGCGTACCACTCAACCATGATCTTCCCGGACTTAGTAATGGTGGTAACACCGCATCGCCCGTGAATTACGCTTATCAGCTTCAAATTGTGGAGGACCTAGATGACGGACGAGTCCATACATTTGAACATAACGATGCGCAACCAGGTTCTTATGACGGGCTTGCCCTTGCGGGTATTCGAGAGGCCATCCCAGTGCATCAAGTATCAAAAATGTTTTATGCTGATGTTGGGAGGATTTTGAATATTAATAACGAGGATGGCGCCTCGAGCAATCCCGTGCTTCTACTGAAAAGAGACGCTAATGCTGTACCCCCAAATAGGGAAATGCTAGGTGATACAGAGCAAATAGCACCGGCAAAATTGATTCAAGATGCAGACGACAGTATTATTTCCGACGATACATTGAACGGCGACCCTCAGGATGAGATTAATTATCAACTCCGACGAGAAAGTGAAGCTGCCCAGGAGATTATACCGAAATCAGAAAACTCACAACCGAGAAATCCTAATCTTTGGAGATTTCCACAAGACTTAGACCCGGAATGGATAGCTCTCGAAGTATTTGAAATAGACGATGATAACGATACGGACGCTAGTGACGAAGATGATCACACTGTAGAAGACGACGATGCAAAGGACAAGGATGGAGGATCATTAAATGACGGCCTTCAACGCCGATTAAAACCGCGTCCTTCCGTCGATTCGAATTTAGTCGTACAACTCAATCGGATGAGTCTTGCGTCTTCTTCGCGACCGTCCTCCCGGAGTTCCGAAGCGCTTATTCCGGATATCGGAAAATTCGACGAAGAGCTAATTGAACGATCTCCCTTCGGCGCCATTCAAACATCGCTCTCTCTTCTTGAGATGTTACTCCGTCTTACAAGCCTACAGGAATTTGAACAAACTACTCACCTCGCTATACCTGACCACGTATTGAGGTTCTACCTCGACGAGTCTTCCTCGCGGGCAGATGCGGATGCTCCTGTTCACCGTGGAGTTGGAGGGGGCCGGGGCTAATGGCAAGACTATGGGTGACACGGAAATGGGCATGGTTGATATGTACTAGGCAATAGGCACCAAAAACTTTGGGCGTACAGGCGTGTTTCTCGGCGTAGACCGCTTCGGGGCTTGTTAAATTGGCTGGCTGGCATACAGTGTTCACGGCGAACATTTCGCTAGATAAATAACGATAATGTAGAACGTGAAGCTGTCCGCGGTGTAATTTTGAACGTGAACATCGCCTCTATGTACGCTCGAGAGACATCAGATGAGTACATATACACTCTAGTATTTTTCTAGTAACATTATATCATCAACTTCGTGCGAAGCGAAGCGAAAACACACTGTGGAAGCCATCCGAATCATTACCATAATTATTTCATAACGCACTTCATTACTCCATCTATCCATTGCGTTACCTAATCCATCCATCCATCAATCATGAACCAACCAAGGAACGGTAACGACAACACCTGAATCCGCAACGCCGCATACCCTCCAAGTCCTCATTTCCTGTGTACCTACTTAATTAGGTATCCAGGAATGAGTTCTTACCAACGACGTCCATAAATCGAACTCTCATTCCCACTCCCCCGACTCCCATGAGAATTCTTGCTGCGCATACCAGCCAGGGTAGCATTAACATCATTGCGCGCCACATCCTCGTTAAAACTCTCGTCTCCTGCACCACCGCCTCGGCCTCCACGTCCCACGTGTCCAAACAAATCCATCATCTCCTTGAGACCGAGCTTAAGCGCTTCCTTCCTAGCACCACCTTCAATAGCCGCCTGCGCAAGCAGTCGTTTCTTTTGTTGAAGTTCTAGGATTCGCTCCTCGACGCTGTTTGCTACTGTAAGTTTATACACGATCACGTCTACGGTTTGTGTGAGTCGGTGAACACGGTCGATGGCTTGTTCCTCGACGAATGGGTTCCAGAAAGGTTCGAGGATGATAACGCGGCTGGCAGCCGTGAGATTTAGACCGAGCGCACCGCATCGCAGGGAGCAGAGAAGGACGCGCACGCGCGAATCTTTTCGTAAGCCATCGAGAGCGGCTTCACGCGCGTCATTTTTCATGCTTCCATCGTAGCGCGTGTATTTAATGCCTTCCTTGCGGAAGAAGGGTTCAACTAGGTCGAGCATACTAGTGAATTGAGAGAACACGATGAATTTGTGGTCGTGGACTTCCTTGTGTAGGAGTGAGATCAGTTGTCGGATCTTGGCGGACGCGAGGACGTGGGGTGTCTTTTCCTTCTCGCGGCGGGATCGGGAGTATGCGACTTCCTCTTCGGAATCTGAGATAAGTTCGGATTCGGAAATACCAGTATCGTCGTCTTCAGACTCGGATTGCGATTCCGAATCTGCATCCTCATCTTCCCCATCCTCCTCATCGTCCTTACTACTTTTGCCATCATCATTTTCATCACCCTCATCATCGTCATCGTCTTCCTCGCTATCTTCAAGTTTGGTTTTGCTTAGTTTAGACTGAATCGCTGAAATTGACTCAATATCATCATCCTCGGAATCCGATTCATCCAAGGCCCGTTGAAGATCTTCAGGCTTAGTATCATTGCCGTCATTAACAATAAAACTGTTCAATTGACTGCCGTCTTGTGTCTCCTCGTCTTCGGAATCTTCCGTGTTGATCGTGTCACCTTCACCCTCGGCGTTTTCGTCGTCCGTGCCACCGGCTTTACCCAACCGTAATGATCCTTGCTCATCGCTGGAGACAATCCAATCGCCTTCCTCCTCCTCGTCATCACTATCGAGGATTGCGCGACGGTTTCTAGGCTTTCGCTGTTTAGCGACTTCGGTCTTTACTTTTTCGCGGACAACTTGCTTGACCTTGCTCTTCTTCTTTTTCGTTCTCATCTTCGGAGCTTTTAGGTCTCCTCCTTCCTCGTGGTGCTTGAAGTACTCTAGATCTTCGTAGCAAGCCTTGCATTTATCTGAACCAGGCTGTCGACTTTCGCGGTCTAACTCCCAGCCGCAAATATCGCAATGCTTAGCCTCTACGTCTAGTCCACCGAGGAGATCCGCAAGAGCGTCGACATCGGCATCGTTCTTCTTTGGTTTGGTTTCTTCGGATAGAGCATCCTTGTCTTTCTCAAGCTTGCCTTCGACTAGTTTCGGGTGGTCGCAAGCTTGTCTCAAACGCAATAGAAGTACCAAAGCGCTAGCATAGTTGAGCTTGCTCTTCATCATTTCCTCGATACTCTTATCCGTTCGCTTCTCCAATCTGTCGTAGAACCGTCTCTCCGCTGGCGTGAACTCAGCCGCAACGGTCACAACCTTTCGTTCAGTGACCTTGAAGCTTTGGGCCCCGCTCTTTTCGCCATCTTTGGTTTCCTTGCCACCGGCGTTGAGAGCTCCGGCTTCCTTAAGGATATCCTTGGTTCGTCGCTTCATGAAACACTGTAGCAGACCATGAAGACGACGTATAGCAACTTCGCCCTTACCGTTCTTCATAGGCAAGTCGAAGTGATCCTTCCACTCCCGAAGATCATCGTACGGTCTGATTCTGAGGAACTTGACTAAACTTTGTAGTTCATCCAAATTGTTCTGCATTGGTGTACCGGAGAGACACCAACGATACACACTTCGAAGTTCGCAGCATGCTTTTGTGGCCTTGGCATTTCTGTTCTTGATTGTATGGGCCTCATCTAGGATAACGCGATACCAGTGTAGGCCAAAACAACCAGCTTTTACAGACGCCGTGGTGTGGCCGAATTCGGACACAAGGATCTGGTAGGTGGTAATGACTACATCGTATCGGCGAAGATCCTCAAATCGTTTAGTACGTTGCGGTCCATGGTGTACGAGTACCTTCATTTTGTGTGATTCAGTGACTTTCTCCTTCAATTCGGCTTCCCATTGGCGGATGAGGGCCAAAGGTGCAACAACCAATGTAGTCTTTTCTACACCTTCGTGTTTATCTTTAGGCTTCTGGTTGGTCAAAATAAGTGCAATAGATTGAAGAGTCTTTCCTAGACCCATGTCGTCAGCGAGAAGACCACCCTTGGGCACCTTCCCCTTCTTGACAGGACCAAGTTCACGACCTCTCATCCATTCCACACCCTCGACTTGATGTGGTAGAAGTCGAACAGCGAGTCCTTCTACATGTGATTTGTCTTCGCCTTCCTCTTCCTTTACTGCCTTGTCCTCTTCATCTTCTATAGAGCCTTCGAGCAAGGCTTTGATATCGGCAGCAGCTTTCTTGGGATCGACGTGTGTGGAGAAGACACCAGGCTGGCTATAGATCGAGACGGGACGGCCATCTGGGACGGAGATCGGGTTACTAGCCGATCCTTCCGGACCAGGAATGGCGTTAAACATGGCAGGCGGTGGAGGTTTCTTGTCCTTAAAAGAAGGCTGTAACGGGCCTGCGATGCGTTGAGGTCGGTGGTGTTCGGGACGGTTCTTGGGTTGGATGAAAAGGTTCGCGTATTTATCATCCATGTTTCCAGAGAATACTCGAGATTTAATAGCAGGTATCGGGGCTGGGGCTGTAGTGGAGGCGGGGTTCACAGAGGTAAAACTACCCGCGGTTGAGCTTGATGGTCTTTGTGGTTTTTCTTCTGGTTGACTGGGCTGTATTTGGGAATTGCCGTTTGTTTCGTTCGAGCCTAAGGGACGCAAAGGCGCCTTAGGCGGCGCTTGCTCCTTGACCATTTTGTGATGCTCGAGATCTGGTTTCTCGGCCGATTTTAAGTCGTTTCTAGGCCGAAATTGGAATTTCTCGCCTGGCTTTCTTACTTAGGCGTAAGTATTAATGAAGCCTTGTATCGAGGAGCAAACGAAGAGTGAACAAACGGTAAACAAACCTCATGAAAAAGCTAGAGTTTATTGAGGGGGTAATTTCAGAAAGGTAATATGGACGGGTATAGAAGAATATCCATAGGCAATTCTATTTTCTTGCAATGTATTTATTATATGCCTATTGACTCGGGATTATTTGTTTAGGCTAGACGTTTGTAGGTTTGCCCAAGATGTTGTAACTTTGGAAGTTGTTGTTTACCTTTTCGTTCGATGACATAATTTGCCGGGCCAACGAATTCTATCAGGCGTCTTATCTTTCAGGCAGCCATCTCACAAGCCACCAATGATTACTTAATCAAAAGGTACCCCTCTAGCTAGCCATACAGTTGGGTTGCATAAATTTGACTGTGTTTCCGTTACCCCGCATGAGTATACAGTGTATTAGTTTCATTAATTAATACAGTTTTAGTGCTGCTGTGCCTTCGTCTAAATTTCAAGATCCATGCTAGCCATCTTCACCTTCTTCCCCTTCTTCCAATCATCAACCTCAACAGAAAGATTCCATTCGTTCCACCATCACCAACGAAATGCAACCGAATGCCGGAATCTGGTTCTCGCGTGACACTTCTGTGCTACGCCGCACGCCACATAAGCCTGTCCAATAAGTTCAATCTTACAATCTTCGATCTCCCTGTCGATCATTAAATACGATAGTTTTTATACATGTCTACATGTCCAGGTATAACTCTTTATAGGAGTATAGGAGTCGAAGAGGCAGTTACTAAGGCACTTACTTAATCATTTTCAAGGGGCTCCCGGGTCTTTCGGCGTTTAGATGTTTTATCTGTCCGATCCCGATGCATCAAGACCCAGCTAGTCCAGGAAATTGATCCATACAGGCTGAGTTAGGTGAACGACCCGAGACAGGGCTGCAGTCCACATATCCCTCCTATCCCATGTTCATCGGCCGTCGGTCTGTTCGCTACTACGTATATTTTCCTACGTATACCTTACTAATTCCTCGGCGCCCATTCCCCACCAATACCAATACCAATACGCCTTAGACTAATTCCTACAATTACTTACCTACGCGTCCTAGACCCTATAGGAATATCTCTTATTTTCAATCGTAACTCGAAATAGAACAAATTAGCCAGCCTTACAGATAGATCCACGAGATCCTCAACGAAGTTGTATCACCTACTTGATCGGATCGTCATTCCAACAAGATGTGGTTATATCGACATTTCTATGGTTCGCGGTAGTACCATTATACATTATACATTATAAATCGTTTAACAACTTCGGTCTTCTCCGTTCTTTTCGCTTTAATTCGTTTCGATTGGCCCTGGTGCCACTATGCCACGGCTTACAACCGATTAATCAATCACTCAATGTCGAGTTGACATTCTTTTTTTCCAATTTTGAATTAATTAACTATTTTTCGTATCGCAATGGCGACCCCCAATCCGCCCGGCCATAACAGCTGGGCCACTGCCGAGGATTGGGCAACCCGAAGAGAATACATTACGACTCTTTGGTATGTGAGAAGAAATACCTTTCTACTATTTTTCTCCTATTTCCTATCTTTGCTAGGTAGTTCCTACTTCATAGAGTGAATGCTAACTCTTTCCTTAGTATGTTAAATCGCTCTATTCTACTTATTACTTTGCCCTATATTTTTCGCCGTTATTATTGTCCTCAAACAAAATGAAGGGACATTACGGCATGAATTTTGGTGGCTCACCTCTTCCAAGTATGCTAATTAACCTAACATGTTTTAGACCGGGATGAAAATAAGACGTTGAAAGAAATCATACAAATAATGCAAGACAAATACCAATTTTATGCCACGTGAGTATGATTCGGTACCAAATGGCTTCGTTTTCAATAGGGCCTTTGGCCCGTCATCTAACTCACTTGCAAGTGTGAGAATGTACAAGGCGCGGTTTCAAAAATGGGGTATCGAGAAGAAAATCAAAGCCGAGGAAGCTGTCGAGATATTTCGACAACAAACTGCCCGAGCAGCAGCAGGAAAACCAACTGTAGCGTATATCAGGGGCAGACGAATCGACCCCGACAGGCTCCAACGGTACCGTTACCGCGCAGCACCCCTTGTCTCGAAGAAGATTATGCACGCCGAAAAGGGCGATGGTGGCGAGGCGTCAGGTTCTTCGAGGGTAGTTCAAGTTATTTGTCGGACGCCCTCGCCCTCACCATCACCGGAAGCAACCGACTCGGCCATATCGATCTCCCCTCGCATTGAAGAACCCACCGAATTAAGGGTCCCACACGAATGTATGCAAATCCTCCACAATTTTATGAATGGCGCTTTCGATAGTGGTATGTGGCAGATGCAGTCAGAAGGCGACCGTGCTGAGATGAATGGTGCCTTTACCTGGCAACATTACGTTGCTTCGTCGCAAGGGTTGATACGACATGGTAGGATAAAAGAAGGATTTTCGTTGTTAGGCATGTGTTTTGACCAGTACAAGCAACAATTACAGAAGCCGGATTCCATGTTCTGGTTGGCCACATATAAGTGTGCAATGGTTCTTGCTAGTCAGAACAACAAGCTTGGCGATGCTTTCATAGACTATGCCTCCAAGCTGACGTCTCTGATGCTGCCGCCAGGACATCCATTCAATCAGTTATGGTCGCGGGTTTTACTCACAGGTATAAATGGAATAAAAGAACATGCTGGGGCTATATTCGAGTCGTACTTGGACATGTGGGGACGGCATGTCAACTCGACGGAAACGAGCACTACGAACGATGTGCAGGGTGCATTTGTCTTTATCCAATTACATTGCGCCGGCCTGCTTTCTTACAACCTTCTCGAAACCGTTATCCAGGGCATGGTCACCGGAAAATCGATCCCGAAAGAAGCAGCAGTATTTTTACTTCAAGAGAGTAAATTTAGATTAGCCCTGTCATATTTGTCAAAACGGCGGCTCAAAAAAGCGGAGGTTACTACCAAAGAAATATTGGCTTGGCTCGACGCACAACCGCCTAGTGCTTACGTTGATATTCGCTGCAAAGCGGCATGGTTAATGTTCGAAATAAAACAGCGAAACGGGACGCAGGCCGAAGCACTAGCAGTGGGGCACGAACTTCTGAAGTTGTCGCAAGAGAATTATGGACCCACGCATATTCAGACGTTGGATGCGATGTCAGCAGTCGAAAGTTATTGCCAAAGAATTGGTGCGATGGGAGCGGCTGAGCAGATGGGCGGCGATTTTGAGAGCCGCTGGAAGGTCTTCCGCGACAGAGCCGAGGCAATTAATAATTTCCCACAGCAGATTGACCAACCTTGGTATTATCGGTCGATTGAGCTAGGCGAGAAGGTGGGACTAGTTCAAGAGACAGTCGACCTATTTGAACGATGCTTGAAAATATCGGATGATTCCCCATGATAAGATTGATGGTTAATTATTCGGATAAACAATAACGACAATCTAATCAATGGTTAGGCAACGACTGACGATTTACGGCGATTTTAACAACGCCGAAGTCATTGGCATCTACTTATAGGACATACTACTAATTATGTAAGCTTATGCGAGTTGGTTGAGCAACCAACGGCATGTAGTAACGGTTACACGAGGTACTCAACGAAGCCGATCGCGGCCGATCGCTACGGAACCGAATCGATACGGGGATCATGAGGAAATCAATGCCAAAGGCCGAGAACCAAGATTTTTGGTTGGCCATACAGTATATAACCGGATTTAAACATACATATTACTCATCTAAATACATTATAGTGTACCTTAGGATACCCATCAAGCAAAGTTAACAACTATTTCTCCAGATAAAACCCGTGAAGTACGATACTTGACAGAGATCCATCCATGGCAATGGGTCACGAAACAATATCACATTGGGCTGCGAATGACTAGCGTTCAGGGGCACAATATTTACTAAAAACAAGATGTATTTGAATCATACGCTCGCTATGTCGAAGTAGATATTTACAGATCGGACGAACACCCGAAGATTTCTGTCGGAAGGCTAATGTCCGCAGACATTGCTAACCTCGATAGGCCAATGCGACATGCGCTTAGTGCGGGAGGCTGTCGATGTGGATGGTAAGGGGGTCCTTGACTTGGCTGCAGACCTGGTTGTCAAGACCGCCGGAGTGACAGTAGGTGGGAACGTCGGCGTGGCCGGAGAAACCAACACTATTCCAAAAATTAGTCCTGCTGTTATATTTAAAGAGAGGAAGGAACTTACGCCTGACCGAGCTCATGGTGCACCTTCAGGCTGAAAGTGGACGAGTCAGGTCCCTCGAGGAGCTCGAAGCGGTACTTAGAGTCGCCGCAGGTGATGATATCGGTGGGTAGACCCGAGACTTGCGACGCGGTGGCCGAGCAGTCGAGGTTCGTGGCGTTTTCGCCGCTTAGCTTGAAGCCGACGCCGTCGACGGTACCGGTTGAAGCGCCGGTGACACCGGCCTTGTGAACGGCGAATTCGGTGACTTAGAAACGTGTTAGTTATTCCGCCTCGAGGGTTAATTATGAGTGAATGTGACCTACTGGAGACATCCTCCCCGTTGTCCTGGCGGGCGGCGTGCATGGCCGACGGCGCAGCAAGAGCGCTGGCACCGAAGAGGGCGAGGGCGGCGGTGGCGGTGAAACGCATCTTGTTTATTGTTTTAGGAGTTTAGCGAAAGGTGTCTATAACTGGCGGGTTTGAAGTTCTTGGGAGGTTGGCGCGAAGAGTGTATAGCGAATGAAATGCCGAGTCGACTGGTGAGGAAAAGAAAACTCCAAATCGAAGGTAGTGACGGATTCACGATTCTTTATACTCTTCCGACATCCCTCGAATTGAGGACATCGTGATAGGAAACAAGCTATACTAGCTCCCATGTCCGCGATCGACGTCATCGCATGAAGCCGCAATGTTAGCGATGAAGCTTCTATGGAGCCAAGACCGCCGCGATCATTACCGGTTTAAGCGAAGTTTTCCCTTTTACCGCGTTCCCGGTTTATCTCTTATGGGGAAAATACGAGCTGGTGCTAGACCAGGAAGAGTATGAAACGTGGTCCGGATAGGGTAAATGAGGATAATATTATTATGTTGATTGGTTCGGTGCGTGCTGAAACGTTGCCTTATGAGGTTATGCTTGATTTCGTTGCCCATGTTTTTTTTTTAACTAGTAATTAGTCGCTTCGTGTTGACAGCAGGACCCTGACGGTACAATTGCCGGCTTAGCGGCCTCCACTTGGACGCCCTGTCCCCAGGTTTTATAATCCTGAGGGTCGGGTCTCACGGCCTATCTACTGGCGAGATGTGAAATATGATGGCCTGATCGAATATGTTGATCTTAGAAATGGTAATCCGATTGCTAATAGGACTATATTTGTCCAAGGGTATAGGTACCTCCTAGTCGAAAATGTTTTCTTGAAACTATGGGGAGATGAAGACTAAAGACACGAGCGCTTGGACATTAGACCCCGAGAATTAGAGGGCTATGGGCAGTATATGACGTCGGCTTAGACATTATTGTGGGATCGAATATCGTGGAGTTTCTTTACGGACTTCAATTTGTCCGTTCGTACTGATGGGACGTTACCTTTCAAGGGGGTGGTATAGTCGTCTAGTTCATCGTGGCTGGGTTCGACGCTGTAAATTTCCCGGCGAACATCGTTTATGGTACATATCTTGCGATATGTTTTGGCAAGTAAACAATTTGGTTGTCAATAGGAGTGAGTTTATGCTTTCGACGCCGATCGTGCTACTCTTTCCAAGTATCTAGGCGTTCCTCCGTCTGTTTGACACAATTGAAGTCCCGCGGATTTACGATGGGCGGGTTCAAACGGAAGACGTGTATCTACACGAAGGGTAGCAATGGAGGTATCATATTATAAAAGAATTACATAATTCGTAGGGCATTTTAATAAGACGATCTCTCAAGATCGGGATCGAGCCTCATTCCACGGAAAAGACTGCCGGATCGAGAGAAAAAGTTGCACTAGAGAAACGCGGCTAACGTCAAACTCAACGGACCTGAGAACACGAGGTCTCTCAGACTCCACATTCAGGGAAGAAAGGGGCTGGAGCAGCGGTGAAAGTTCATGCGATTATGATGCAGATGACAGAGCTTGAGAACTCTCGGCCGAGCTCTGAGTGTCCCATCTAGGTATCCTACTCACATCCTTATCCGTAACTACGTCGCTGTCGCCCTCTTGCTCTTCCTCGTTGGATGAGTCCCAGTCTTCGATCTCTTCTTCGCTGCCCACGTAGTCATCATCGTCCGTCTCATCAACAATACCACTAATATCCGTTGCGCTCACGGGGATCGAATAAGGGGATTCGGACTTGTCGGACAGCATAGCGGCCCTGATATCGGTTCCGGGTTCTAGGGCCATCGTGCCTCCGATAGAGACAAAGAGCGATTCATCTAAGGTGTGAGCTGTTAACCGTTTACAGCGCTTCTCCCAAGCCTCGCTGCGCAAATAGCTATGTATAAGTTCCTCCTCTTGTATCGGTGCACCACCCTCCTCGGTGTTCTCCTGAATAGCAAGTCTGATAAACCGGAAATCTTCCGTGGAATACACGCCACAATACCAAACTTCCCTCCCGCCGAATGTCGTTATTACAGCGAAGAACAAGTAGAAGTCGGTTTCTTGGGGAGACTTGAAGCATATTCGTAACAGTCCAGATGTTAAAAGCGAGCTACCACCTTCGAAAGCTGGTAGTCGTAATAGAGCCGTGTATTCGTCAAATATTCCATGTGGATACGTCTCAATATCGTAACCAACAGCCCCGAGTGGCGCCCCCCGTTTGCCTGTTGATAGGAGACGAGATGCTGTTGGGTCAACGAATAATAAGATACCGTGCTTGAACACAGGAAGCCCGTATGAGTTGTACGGACTTCCTGGTTGCGGCGTGTGTCGGGACCTGATAAACAGGTTATACCTCTCCCTTGTGTCCGTCGCATCTTTTGATAGAATAGCTGGGCTCTCAAGGAACCGGCTCCTATCTAAGATATTCGAACCTGATCGTCTCTGGTTCGTTCGTTGCATCGCGATACAAGCCCTCATATCCGGATGTTTATTTAGAAGTCCGGCATCGAGAACAACGAACAATTGTGTTAATGTATAAACGACGGGAAGGTATATCGACAACCCTAAATTCGTCATCGAATACGGCATCGGAGCTTCCCAGGCATCAATTGTGACATATTCACCCGCGTCACGGAACGCAGCGGGTGACGGGGCCAGCATACTAGTCCATTCTTCGGGCACATGTCCACTGCTTCTACTCCAGCAGAAAACAGTATGATCGTTAGTAGTCCTTATAATCTCCTCTTGTAATCGTATGAACGCCTTTGCGCTGCCTTCGCCATATAATAACGGCATATTCACATCGAACAAACCAAGCAAGCAATACGCCACGTCCTCCGCGCGCGTAGTTAGCCTTCGCGCCGCCCACGACATTCTCTTCGCAACACTCACCGCGCCGAGACTTGTTTCTTTCTCCCGCCGTAGCAGCGAAGCATCAATCCCCGTAAGCGCCGATATCTCATCCGCGAGTCCAGCACGATCCCCAATACGACGCCACGACGCATCGTAAAACACCAAACATCGGGGACCAATTAACTCCTGCAGCGTCCACCCACGACGGAACCACTTACTCTGCCTAAACAACCGCAAAGGGTCATCATCATATTTCCTCTTCAACCCCTTCCTCAAACACCCAGTATCCCCCACATCAGCCAAATAAGCATAACAAACACTCGAATCACAGTACCAATTATACATAGAATTAATCGCCTCGGTTAATTCCGCCGAGCTCGATTTATCGATACAATTCGTATCGATCCAAATCCACTCAAACCCATCCCTTTTCGCAACTTCACAAGCCCCTCTAATCTTCTGAAACCCGGATTTAGTCGTTTTTGACGAATGCAGATCGGTGAATTCTTGGAAACTGATTTCTTCGCCGTCGACCCAGGTATGGCTTAGAATCGCATACACAGGAATTTGACTACCGTGGAACTCTTCCAGCTCGAGGCGTGTAGTGTGTAAGAGTCGCATTGCGCGGATCTCCCTATATATAAAAAGGTGGGAATTTTTTGAATGGAATTGCTTTTTGGCTGGACAGGATGAGCTTGCGGGGCTATGCGAAGCTGAAAAAATATACCTAGGGTCTCACAGATACTGTATGAGCCACACTGCATGCGTTATGTCGTAAAGTTCGATCGTGTTCGATAGTAAAATAATATTTCAAACTACATTTTCAATATAATTCCTCATGAGTATAAAATAGAAGTCTGATATGAAGCGACATATAGAGGCTAGGTTTATTGGCGTTAGTAATAACATTTTAGCTCGGTTTGATTTTCCTATGATAATATCCACGGCGCCTAGGGATTCAAATAAAAAAACATCTATCAAAGCCAAGCCTGACCGTAAATGCAGTTATTATATATATTAGAAGAAAAATGCATCTCTACAAGCTGTAAGAGTGTCACTGAAGATGTCATATGTACGTACTTATGTACTTGTCCTCATCGTATAGCCTCACCAAATTGGTCAACCATAATTACAATATCACGTCGAACCGCCTTCGAATATCTTAATAATTTTCAAAATTCACATTGATATTGTATCTCTCCCCATTCAATTACATACGTGTCTACCACCTACTTCCTCTTCACTTCTTCCTCTGGTAGATTCAGGTCTGCACCGGGAATCAACTTCTGCTTCTCTTTCATCCCACGCAACCAATACGGCCCAATGCAATGTGCCAACGACTAAGCTGGAATGCCGCCACGACCAAATAGGAGCCCCCTTGAACGTATGAATATATCCTTAAATCGCACGCCACTTTACTTCGCTCTCGCTTCCGCGTCACTTAGGCACTTTTCTTCCCTTCCCCTTTTCGCCTGAGTTACCTCGCTTTATCATCCTCTAATAAGCAGCACCCTGCCGATAAAAATCCTGCGGCGCACTCGGCTCGCCCACATTCACACCAGGCGGTACATACGCCTTATACTGCGGGTGTTGCTGTCCCTGCCCCACAGCTTGACTCGGCAACGACTGTCTCGCATCAAACGCCGGGCCACCTGGATGTAACGGCGGGGGTGTCATCACATGACTCGGCTGAGGGATCGGGGGTGCCGCGCCTGTTGGTTGGGGCGGAGGCGGAGCATCGAAGGAATCTTGTCGTTGCGGCTGCTGTTGGGGATTATACGCTGAGTATTGCGGTTGCGCAGGTGGAACCGATGGGGCCGGCGCGGAGGGATGGGGCTGCGAAGCGATCGCTAGAGGGGTCGGAACGCCTTGCGCAGCGGCAGACGGAGCGGAAGGGACGGGTACGGGGGGTGCGGAGGGACCGAGGTTTGTCGGGCTGGAGGCGTACGGGTCCTCTTGGGAGTACACGGATGAAGTATAGGTATCGGATCGACCGATGTTCCCCGTGGTTGCGACTGGGGAGTCGTATGCAGATGTGGCTAGCTCTTGCGGGTTACCGTAAGTGCTCTGAGGTCGCTGTCCTGCTTGAGGCGGAGCTTGGGAGTACGCCTGGTAGGCTTGTGGTGGTGGAGACGAGGTCTGAAGTGGAGCGGGTTGCTTTCCGACGGCTATCCGCGACGGCTGCTGGTCTCTCGGCGGATATTGCTGGGGCGGTGGTTGACTCGCTTGGGCGGGAACTTCCGCACCCTGCAAATAGAACGGAGCGGGTGCCGGGGTTGGTCGTTGGAAGTTAGGAGGCGGGGATGTAGGTTGATGGTATTGATTCTGTTCTGAGTATATGTAAGTCTAGTTCGTTTGAAGGCTCTCATGTTTCACCTACCTTGCTGAGGTGGTCCTTGGGGCGCAGGTGTATAGAATCGTTGAGGCTCTTGTTGGACAGGGGGTGGTCCCTGGGGAGCAAAACCAGGACCCGGGCCGGGGCCTGGGCCTCCCGGAACACCATATCCAGGGGTCATGAGCGGTCTTGGTGCGTATTGGTGGTAGTTCGGCTGAGGTGGGTGGGACATCGAAGATTCTAATAGCGATTCGTAGTCTCTTCTAGCCTTGATGAATTTCTCATTCAATTGCGTGAAGTCTTCTTTCTTCTGAGAGTACTTCTCGATTAACTTGATTAACTTGGGTCGGATCGCAAGCGTTTGGTGGTATAATTTCTGTAGCTATTAGTAACCAAGTACACACTCAAGCGCTATTTGAGAACATACCGAAATTTCCTCGTTATCCTCCTCCCTTGGCGAAGCATTCGATGTGCTCAACAATGTCAAGAGCTTCTCTACGTTCTTAATCTCAGCGAACACCTCAGCTTCCATCTGCGCCTCACGTTGAAGCTCATCAGGTGTCGGATCCGCAAGTTTCTCGACGTAGTTCAGCGGGAAGATACCCGTTCTGCCCTTCAACGAACCCCGCCACCAATCCTTGTACACCGACTCGAGAACAGCGATGATATCGCCTTTCTTGAATTCTAACTCGCCAGGCTCGGAGGGTATAAAATCGTAAAGGGCGCGAACTCGCGATACCGTAGCGGCGGTTGTACCGGTCGGATGCGAGGGTATTGCTTCAGGCTGACTAGCCGCCGCACTGGGTCCTGCTCCCACACTCGGGCCAGCAACAGACGAACTAGGCTGAGTAACGACCTTTTTCTTTTCCTCTTCTTGCAAGGATAACTTTAACGCCATCTGTAGTTCATCCTCCTCCTTCTGGCGATCTACGTCGGTGAGACCGGTCTTCTGTGGGGCGGAGGGTGGTTGCAGTGTCGGGTTCGTCTGCTTGAGTCGGTAGTAGGCGTCGTACATAATACCCAGATCGGCATCCTGGTTGAACATATCGGACCACTCCTTCATCCTCTCTAGGATCTTCACTTTGACCTGTTGGTGTGTGTTACGGTCGTTGGCTAGTTTTAGTAGAGCCTCTGTAAAGGCGCGACTGGCGAGTTCGCGGTGCATGCCCTTGCCGCAGTTCTGGGAGAGAGCATTTGCCAACTAGCGAATGAGGCTACGGTTAGCTCTAGGTCCAAAGAAATACATATAATTATGTTATGAATGGTCTCGATATACCTCCAGAGTGTACAGCTGAACATTAGCGTTGCGATGCGCCAGTCGCTTTATCAGGCTCTGAACAGCTTGATTAGGGCCATTCGGGTCGCTGGTAACTTTGTCGCAGACTTCGATGATAGCTCCCCAATCTTCGGAAGTGAGGTTCTCGTCTGTCGCCTTGGCTATTCATCGTAACTACATTAGTCTGCGACCACATATTTTTTCATTAAAGGGAGGTTACATACCGATTAGTTCGTCATAAGGCCCGATGGCTGTTCCCCGAAACATGCTGGGCAGCGTGACGGGGAGAAATTAGACAATCCGTAAGATCTCCGAATGCTAATTTGACGATATTAAAGCAGACTTTGATTTCCTCTTTGCTTCGGTAGTATTATGTTACGTATTTCGTCGTTGTCGTGAGAGGCGAATAATACAAACGAATGATTATGGGTGGTGTAGTGGTTGTAGTGGTAGTTGTAGATGTAAAGGTTGTAGTTTAAAGAATAATTAATTGATGGGGTAAGTGATAACGTATGGTGGTAGTGGTAATGGGCAATGGTGGAGAGGTACAATCACAGATGGGATAGCTTGCAGCCTAGAGGAGAGCACCTACGTATTGTACTTTAGTAGTGGGATTGATGACGTTGGCCTGTGCCCAGCTGCGTGCTCCCCTAGTTGGTCGGAACTAGGTACACAATGTACCCAACTTAGCGTTCTAGCTCCCCAGCCTCGGGGCAATGCTAGGTCTGTCTAACAGCCTAGCAGCCTAGAACAGGGGTGTAAATTCGAGAGTTCCCCGCCCATGAACGACCGCTTTCGCTTTATCACCCTAACGAGGTACCGCATCCACCTTTTTTATTAAAAGCAACACGCAATCCGATGACGCTGAAATACTTGGAATACTTTTCAATTTTCTATCAATATTGACAAGAGACTAGACTGCGCCTCAATATTCGCTCGCTCAACATATTAAATAACGCCCCAAGCCTACAAGGCGGAGTAGAAGGCAAATCGCAATATCGAACGTATGTTGGTTAATTAAAACATGATTTAATCGCAAGATAGCCTCGCAGCATAGAACCAGATACAAATTATTCTAGGACCCTATTTATTAAATCGTGTGGATGAAAAATGTATTGGTTTAAATGACCCAGCTGTCAATTGTCAAATGTCAAAAAGACCCTACCCACAGAAACAAAGGCACATGTATCCACACGCAAGTAATATAGTGACATGCATTACACATTCACATCTAGATATGTATAAGTAGTAGGTATAAATAATTATATATACCTTATATGTACTTCGATTTGGCTCTTAAATACCCCATCCTCTAATATACACACATCCATACATCCATATATCCATCCGTCACCCCGCCGAAATAAGACTCTCCGAAAATAAAATTGTTCGAAAAGTCATCTCGTCTCATACGGCTCGCTATATGCTTTCTATTCCATCTACGGGATGCTTTCCGAAAGACGGGTCCTTATCCCTAGACCACTCACTACCTACTACATCTAGATAGGTAGACTTATAGCATTTCTCATATCCGCAATCCTAGACTTCAGACCGAATGAAGGCAACATTCACGTTGCAGAGAACCAACCAACCATTTCTGCGACGAAGCCCTCCCCTCTTAAACCCCTTTCCCAGGAAAAAGATGAAAACGCCGGACGGTCTTCCTCGAGCACGTCATGATAATAATCCTCAAAAAGCCTGCTCTAGACTCCGGCCGTCATCAAGGGGTAATCATGCCCGCCCAAATAAATGCCGTTAAAACTCCCTTCCGAAACTTCCTGATCATCCAAGAAAAAAAAGAAAATAACAATGGCATTCTGTAAGTGTAAAAGTAGATCTTTGGGTGGATACGTGTTCGTGTGCGTTTTGTAGAATGGAAACTCCATGCTGATCTCCCTGAATATTCACCATCTCTTACACCATGGGCTTGCGATTTAATATGAATTTGCGTAATGGTCTATGTCAACCATGGAAATGCGAACCTATACTGGGTTATAACGACTGGGGTAAAAGAGCGAGGTCGTTACCAACGACGACTCCTGTGACTAGTTTCGTAGCCTCCCCTATCGCCGGTAGACCCTATGCTTCCACCACCTCTACCTTCTTCCAAGCTGCGACGTGATTGCTCACGAGTGATTTCCGACATGTCGAAAAGGAGCGGCTCATCATCGGCTTCATCCGCCGCGGTACCAGTGACACCTAAGCCGGTTGCGCCTCCACGGGAATAGCCTCTACCAAATCTACCACTCGACCCGGCCAGACTGCCGCTTCCAGATTGGGGCGGCGTAATCCCTCGTCCAATGCTATTGCCATAACGTCTGCTGTAAGGCGAACTGGAGAATGTGCTGTAAAGTCCGCCTGGAGGTCGAACTTCGCGTTCAACAGATTCTGATTCCTGACCGAGTAGATCCGCAGGACTAGTCGCTCTGATATCCGCGGGAGACTGTAGACCAGGGGCGTCCACAGCACCATCTGCTTCAGCAGCGCCCATTCCTAGTAGAACACTAAGACTAGGAGGCTCGCGCTCCTCCACTCCAAGGCTAACACTACGATGAGCGTCGACGTCGTCATCATGAACTAGTGCGCGATTTTGATGAGCCACAGAACTAGATCGTCTTGCGTGAGGATAGGGTCGAGGTGATGTGGGAATGTCAATTGCAGTGGTACCCTCATGAGTGGCTTGAGTGCTGACCGATGGTTCTTCGGCTAGACCTTCAACGTTTCGCGATCGCGACGCAATCCTCGCAGTCGGTGCGTAATCGACGCTTGAGTTTTCACTTAAGCGAGATGGGATTGCCGGCGTGTGAGGTGTGTGAGGCGACAACGGTTTCCCAGGAGATGTCGACGTTGACATGCCTGGCACGTTAGCCAACTGTCGGCTTGAGGAGCTGGATGAGCGGTGTAGATGCATAGATGAATTCATGGATTCAGTGAGAGCATTATTTGATTCGCGCATGAGTTGGAATTTGGAGAGTTGAGCTGCTGTTTTCCTCGTCGCCGATTCGGCCTTCCTAGACGCCTCGAAACTTTGTAGCGTCTTCTTACTCTCAATCATCTTTAAGAAATCCTGAATGTTATCATCATCGGTTTGGAAAGATCCCGAGCTACCGCCCGCGCCAATCTCATTCAACAAGCCAGAGCCTGGCTGGGCGACTGACGACGATAAGCTTTGCTTGCCACTGCTGTTCTGGTCATCGTCACCTCTGCTAGCACTGCTGAGAGACGGCCGGCTGCGACGGTGTGTGAAGCTACTACTAAATCGATTAGAAGCGGATGGCCTCGGTGAACTAGCGATAGAATTGTCCGCAGCGGGAGGCGGTGCTCCTCGCAAAGAAGCCGGCATTCCAGCCGTTAATGAAGAGCGGTTTCGGACATGTGTATTTAGATTCGACGTTCGATTGAGAGATTGAGGCGATGATGGGATATCATGATCTTGAACTCGGGTCACTGGCGATTGGGAAAGAGAGCCTTGCTTAAAGGGAGACGATTGGAAAGATACGGAAGGACGACGACCTGTATCTATTCCTCTAAGGGATGGTCGTCGGGCATGGCCAGCAATAGGGAGGGTATGTTGGGGAACCTCAACACTCGCAGGTCTAGAATCAGGCGGTGAACTGGTGTCGGAGCCAGGAGCTTTCACTGCCTTTAAGGCAGATATAGGGCTTGTGCCTATTGGTCCTTCGCCGTGGAATGTAGATAGGCTGCCGTATCGCTGCTGATTTTCGGTGATATCATGTGTATGTCGGTGGTATGGGAGCGACCCTACTTCGGGAGCGTAAGAATCGCGGCGTCCATGACCACGATGAGGTAATGACGGCTTGAACATATCATCAGAGATGGCCATACCGATGCGAGAGCTCAATAGAGATTCAGTCTCAACAACTTGGAAATTGCAGTGGTTGCGGTAAGACACCGAAATCTGGAATCGCCCAACGGGGACTTCGAGGTTTCCAAATACATAATCCGAGGCAGGATTCTCCTTGCCGTCGAATAATGGTATCCTTAGGGTATCCGAGCCGTAAGTTGGGGACTCTCCTGAAAAGACCCGACAACGAACCGTTAATGCGGGATGACTGCCCTTCGTCTTGGAATTTCTAGCAAGTTTCCAGGCAGGTAATATGCCCGTCGTTGTGTATATGGATCGCATCAGAACTATGGCCTTCTTGTATACCGTAGGGAGGAGTGTGCCAAAGTCGACCAGTTCGTCGGGCGGTGTTCCCTTCAACTCGACGCGCCATCGTTCCAATACAACTTGCGTAACGGGTCTTCCTTGACGGCCAGAACTGCTATCACTAGACTGGTCGGAAGAGTTCAAGGCCTCAAGAACATCCCACCTCTTTCCATTTTCGTCCAGAATGACAAGGCTTTGACCGGTTTTCAATCGAGAAGCATCGAGGAAGGTTTCGATAATTAGGGGAGGCGGGCGATTCTCGAGTCCACCACATTGTTTCCATACGCGAAATTCGTCTCGGAAATCGTCGATATCGTCGGTATCTAGCGAGAACTATAGATGAAATATTGTAAGACGGAAGAACTTATCGTAGAACAGGATTATTTAGGATGACTTACCCATCTACTAATCTTTCTTTCCTGGGTCCTACCCACAAGAACAGGAGTTACTTGTATTCGCGTCTGCAGAATGACGGTACCGGCTTTTGAATAGATATTCTAAATTTGGGTTATTTGTGAGCTTCAACATTCGCCAGCAATATTGGAGGTAGAGAACCAACCTGAATGATCTGATCCAGCTTCTTGACGGAATCTCGACTAGGTCCATCACCACGGTTTCCTCCACCAGCTCCTATCGCAGCCCCATCTTGAACTGCAGAGCTTGGCCTAGGCGGCGATCGAGTGGCAGGGCTTGTTGGATCTCTCTGGTTGTTAGTTCGTGTGGGATTTGTCTGAGCTGACAAGGCGGGGGAGGCTGTACGAGGCGGAATGCGGGGAGTTTGATGCATTTTGAGGTCGGTATGGGTCAGGCTACGGGTAGCCTGACGGAAAGTGAAGGTAGATAGAGGGCGGCGGATAGAATGATTGATTCGTTAGTTGGATCGGGCGATGCGCAACCTCGGTGTGCGATCTCGGATAGATCGTGCCACAGAGCGCAATGTCGACGATGTCGCCAGTGTGCCGGGGCGTCTTTTACGAGGATCCAACTGGATTAGATGGAGATGGGAGTTCGATGCCACCGCACTTTGGCATCCATTGTTCGTAACGTCGAAATTGGGGCGGATAGGCAGACAAGGTAGGCAGATTATGGTATACACAGGTTTATAGGAAGGATGAAAATAAAAGAGCCAACCAGATGCAAAGATGGAAGGTTGGATTTAGTCTAGATGAGTCGTCGAAACACGTAGGCAGACATACATAGAAACAAGGACAAGGTACAATTATAGAACAGTGCAGAACAAATAAGACGACGATTATGATACGGCGAGTTGTATGGTTTTATTGTCAGTGTGCCCGGTGTCGAATGAGTCGAATTGTATGGTAGGTAGCCGGCAGAAGAACGTGGCGGGCGGCTCTGCTAGACTAGATGCGGGTTGGCTGCAGGGTAGGGTGAATGGGGGATAAGGATGTGGATGTGGATGTGGATGTGGATGTGGATGGGAGTGGGAATGGTAATGGGAATTGGGGGGGAAGAGCTAGGCAAGCTAGGCAGAATGTGCCATGTTGAATGGTTAAGTAGTAGCCTAGGAAGGTAATAGACGATAGGCGGTGGTAGGTAGTATGGTAATAGGTAGTGAGTAGTATGTGTGTAGGTATATAATCGAGTAAATGCGCCTAGATGTTTAAATGCGTTGGTGTGTGCGTATATGTATATGTATTTGTATATTGTATATGGGAGAAAGAGAAAGAGGAAGATGTAGATTGATGTCAAAGTGTCGAATTGTGTGAGACGTTAGACAAGAAAGTTAAAAAGACGGAAGTAGATCGGGACGTTTTTCGTTTTCAAGGTCAAGGTCAAGGTTTAGTTAATTTTAGTTTAGTTCAGTTTGGTGTAGGTAGGAAAGTTCTAAATTTCCTTTCCTCCAAACCGATCGGAGTTGGCGTCACTTGCGTGAGTATGTTGTGATTAGTCGCAAAAATTAAAAAAGAAAAGAAAGGATAAAAAAGATAAAAAAAATAACACAGACGTAAAACCACAAGCACCTTAGAAAGTAAAGAAGGAGAGGAATCAAGAGATAATGCCGGAATAATAAGTCAGACGGGTCACTCCTCGTGATCTATCTATCTATCCCAAAACCTCATAGGGGAACCTTGTGGCCATCCGTCATCGGTCCGGACCGTAAAGAATATGAGTGAGTGAACAAGTACTTGGTGTACTTCCGAAGCAACAGTAAAAAAGATAGCGAGAGGAAAAAAAACATAGGATGATGAGCCGACCGCCTGATAAGACTAAGGTGGACTAGACAAAAGTAAGCCAAGACTACAAGATAGTGTCGCGTGATTGGCCGGCTATGACGATTATGCTAACCGTTTTTGTGCTTCAAATGGATTTTAGATGCAGATTGTACGTAGCTACTACCCGTCACGTACAGTACGAATATACTTTGTTCTCTTATTCTGTACTAGCGTCAAAGCTTCAATTGTTGTAAGGTCTAAGATTCAAGACTAAGACCTCCCTACTAACTAAAAGAATCTTTAACAAAAAACGTGCACGAGAAGCTCGCAAACAATCCTATTTATCTATTTACTTATGCATGTCATTTTATTAATGAATTTAATTCAACTCCATATTACAATCTATTAATATATTACTATCAAAGACCAAACAATGCAAAGAAAAACAAAAAAAGAAAAAGCTATTAAAAAATAAAAAAAAGAAAGGGAGTACCACAACGCCTGGACGACGGAAGTTTGCAGCAACCATAATCTGTTATGGATCGAGCGATTGATTAACTATTACTACGTAGGTGCCAGGTAAAAAAGGTGTGGCTGGCTGGGACCTACGTTGGTCGTTCTCTCTTAGCTACCCTCCAAGGTGCCTGGCAGGGCGTAACCTACTGTAGGTGTTCATTCTCTAGCTGTTGTCATCCATGATTAGATGATTAGCTGCAGCTTAGGGAGGCCACAGGCACACGGCCAACGCACGCCGGCATCACTGCTGCAGCCCCCTATACCCCACAACCGGCAGAACCAGGACACAAGAAACGGGGACTTGTTCCTGTACCTATCAGGTCATTGGTCGGTCACCTGCCGCAGGATTTCAAGCTCTCTCCAAGTGGACAAAGTCTCTTATGATTGGTACTTAGCTTGGGTCTAGCTATGTCGATACACCCTACCCTTACTTTACTTATACGTCTACCGAAGCTAACTGCTACCGAGACAATAATGAGACCTTCATCAAAGGGGAAGTAATTCTGGCCCCTTGATAACTGTGCCTTGAATTACTTAATAGTTACCTAGGTCTAATCCACTCACAGATGAGTATTCGCTTACCTTGTTGGACGGTATCAGTAGGTAACATTTACACCGGTTCATCTGATCAGCTTAGGTCAGTCATATAATAATACCCTTAATAAGGTCCCCTACATACTAGGTGAAAACTCCATACATTGCCTGTAGATTGTTCCTGCGTTAGGAAACCCTTGGTTATTACGCGAAGAAGCCTGCGGTTGCAATTCTTTACGGCAAGCTCGGATCAAATGCAATTGGGCCACCTCACTCGCTATAAGAGTAGCATATTGCAGCATGTCGTGAAGCACGAAAATGCTCCTATGATGTTAGATCCGGTCAGCAGATCTAAGTGAAAGCGGCCGCCACCACTACCACCACTACCACCTGGCCGTTTTACGGGGTGACGTGTCGATTAAATATAAATGACATCTCTAATGACTAGGTAGCTCGCATATACATACCTACATACATACAGTAGTATATACAGTTCTAGAACTCACATATCTACCCAGCCTATCTGTCTACTGGAAGCTTGTCCCGAGTAAATGAGGTTTTCTATCCTTCAGTCCCAGCAGCATTTCGCCAAAAAGCCCATTGGCCCAAGAGAACCACTCCCGAGTCCATGTGGATGCGTTGAACGTATCTACAGATTCGTGAATCAAACCCAGCCTATCGGTGGACGAAACCAACGCCTGCAACCCCGCGACGATCTCGTCGTCGTTGTCCGAAGTCAAGAGTGACGTGATGATTGACATCGGCCACGCTTTTCCGGGTCCGACATGTGGACCACCGGTACTGGAGCACACGCACACACGGGTTAGCATTTATTATTTTTATCTTTTCTCACTTTTGTTTTCTGCAATCGTGGTTTCATATATAAGGCCCGTGGGGCCCCGTTCAAACAACAAAACTTACCCATTCAGCACAGGCCCGTGCATATAATACGGGTTCCACGTCGAAAGCACAAACTTGCGCGTGTTCTGATATGTCTCGTCCGAGGCGTCTAGGTAGTCCAGTATAGGTGCGCTCAGTAAGCTCGGGACGTTGGCGTCGTCCATAAGGTTGCTCGATCCGAACCCGTCGACTTCGTACGCGTATATCTCGCCTAAAACGGCGTGTTGCACTTTTCCGTAAGTCTCGATGCCGTCCCGCACGCTGGATGCGAAGTCGCTCATCTGCTGCGCTAGCTCCCCGTCGTGCGCCTCCATGATCTTGGCGCATTTCCCGAGGTAGCTCGAGAATTGCATGTTGGCCGGGATGAACAATTGGTAGATGGTTGAGTCGTCGGATGGACGGAATGCACTGCGGACCAATCCCGTTCCGCCTTTTACGGGGTTGCCGGCGCCTGAATTCGTAAGCGTCTCTGTTGCGCTGGTGCTTTCTCGTTGGAAAGTATACGGCGACTCATTGACGGACCCATCGTCAGCGTAAGTCCCTATAAGTAAAGCCTGAGTGGTGTTGAGAACTGTCTTAATCGCATTAATCCATTGAAACTTGCCGAAGAAGTCGGAATCCTCGGTCTTGTTGTAATAATCGTAGGATAATTGTAAGAATGCTGAAATTGAGTCTAGTTCGTACTTGCACTCGAAAACGAAGCTTGTATTGTACGGTGGCTTCACTTGATCTGTGTCTCCATAGCCATTGCTCTCCGGTGGAAGTCCGGACTCCGTGGGTGCTTGAAAAGCATTACAGTGCGGATTTCGGAGAATGTACCGCGCCTGTAAATTGATGGCGCCGCGGAATAACGATGCTAATGAGTCCGTAGAGTCATCGGCTTTTAGGAGTGACTTGTAACTGCGCATCTGATTCGCACTGTCACGAAGCCACATGGCTACAATGTCTCCAGTCGTGATAAAAGTGAGCTTGAGAGGGGTCAACATGACTTCAATAAGTATCACACCTCTAGAATTGATGGAAATACCTCTTCTGTTGAATCATCGGCGGCGAAACCTTTCCAAGTTACTGTGGTGTCCAATGTGTTCGGGAAAGAATTCTGAAATAAGCGGAAAAGATCAGGATCTGTCACCAATCCCTCCATTTCCTGGATGGACTCCTCGACTTCGGAAAGATTGAACTTCCGACATTCTGGCGCCGGCCTTTGATACGAGAGCTCATACTTTCCTTTTGAAAAAGGTTCATGGGTTGTTTTAGCATAATCATCGTAGTCCGGACATTGCGCTGATGCTATATAAACAAAACTAGAAAGGAAGCTGAGCAGCAGAAGTGGACGAGCCATTGCACCTAATTCTACGAGCCTCCGATGGATGCCCAATGACGAGTGAACAAGGACATGAAAAGGTGTAGAGGTGAGTCTAGGACTTCCTAAAATGAAAAGAGGCCAGGCGCCCAGTAATATTTGAACCCATCAATGCGATCTACTCTTTGTTTCTTCAGGTCGTGCTTTCTAGACCGCAGATCGACGCCAAGCAAGCCCTGTCACGCAGCTTGCTGAGTTCTCCGCGACTGGCCATGTTTATCACCCTTGCATCTGCCCCGGGTACAAATGAGCATATGACGTTTTTTTGGTAAGCCTTCATTGCAGTGATTCATGGTAATAAAGCCGAGATAGGTCAAAGAGAATGCGGGGAAGGTCAAGGGGAATGCCGCCGCGCCGGTAAACTCATCGTAATTCACACTGCTTGTCCAGCGATTATTCGATTCCCTAGACCTGGGGCACAGCACTCATTGGTAGGACAGTAGGACCATAGACATGGGTCGACCCCAGTTTCTACCTCTTAAGCTCGAATCCTACCTTTAGGAGCTTCCTAATACATACAGCTTTACCGATCAGACTCTTCCCCGCCCTTGAGGCTCGTGGTCAGTCGGGGTAAAAAGTCTGTGAATCGTAGCAGTAAACATGGGGAACGTAGGGCCTCGGATTCCAAGAACACAATATTATAACCTTTCTGTGCTTCAGTAGTATCCACTAGACCTTAGGCAGTAAGCAATGTTCCATCACCACTGAAAAAGCACTGACATGTTGCTTCATTTCGGGGAGACAGGCGGACAGGGTTATTTGTTTGTGTTGGAGCTGAGAGCGCGCCATGCGGGGACAGACATGCTCATAGGAATTTTGTTGAATTAATTTGCATATTAATTATACAAGTTATGCTTGCAGATCCCTCAGCTTGTGTGGTTGTTTTGTCAAAAGGACTTGGCAGCATGCATCCGGGTCGTAACGCGTTGGATTCTTTTCACTCAGACTGCGAAATCAAGCATGAACATCAACACCTTATAATCATAGTTAATTCATCGTTGTCTTCATTTAGAGAAAAGTAATGATTACTCAGAATTGGGTCATGATAGCCATCATTCTTTACATAGATGCCACCTCATTGTGATTTGAAGACATCCTCGGAGTTTCAATTTAGCGAGAGGCGTAAGTGGCGTGTTTCACAGTCCGAGAATAACATTTCTATTTAGTTCTATGACCATAGCCAAATTCAATCGGACTTGACACATTCATGAATATATTCGGAGTTATCCTATATACAAAGAGAAAGATTCCTTGCGTTCTCAATCCGAATCCATCCCTGCGTGATCTTTTCCTTTATCATCCGAGACTCTTCTCCTTTAAGCCTGGATGCGTTGGATGAGCTTATCACCGAGGCTCTGGATACTGGACTCGAATTCATCGTAGTTCTTCGCGTTCCACTTAGCACCATCCTTACCGGG
Organism: Hypoxylon trugodes; assembly: GCF_022578975.1. NCBI lineage: Eukaryota > Fungi > Ascomycota > Sordariomycetes > Xylariales > Hypoxylaceae > Hypoxylon > Hypoxylon trugodes. Next base: position 2,186,161 of record NW_026250021.1, read on the forward strand.
AACGGCGTCGTCGCCAGTGAAAGCAAGGTACAGAACATCGTTCTCATCGTGGCCGCTGTTGCCGTTGACGGACTTTCCGTAGCAAGCAGTGGCCAAGGAGATTGAGGCCTCTCCCACAACGGACTTCTCACCATCGTCGCCGTTCTCGTCACCCCAGACTCCGTAGATCTAGCTCCGGTTAGCTAATCACTATTTTGCGAACAGATGCCAGGATCACTTACCAGCTTGTCGCCGCACACGACAGCCATGATACTCAACGGCTTGATGCCGTGCGCCTGTGGGTCGAACTCGGTGAAGCCCTGCTTGGATCCGACGTTACCGAATACAACGTAGGGGTGGATGTTCGCGTCCAGGTCGTTAACGCCCTTACCGTATCCCTTCACAGTGTCGGCGAAGGACGTAATTGACTGAGTGTCGCCCGAGTTTCCACAACGGCCGTCATCAGCAGCGCTCCCCTGCGTTCCGTCGCAGTCGATGTCCATGTTAGCGAATTGACCATTGCTTCCCGTGATGTAGATGACCTTGGAGTCCGATAAGTGGTCACCACAGTAACTGAAGGCTATATAAGTTATTAGCTTCGCATCCAAGAATACAATACCGAAGCTGTTCGTCGCTTACAGTTGTCGTCGTTGTACTCGCTGTAGAAACCCGAGGCTAGCGCTGAGCCACATTGGCCTTGGCTCCTAATGTTGTTGTAGAAGTTTTTGATGTTAGAGGGTACATCTCTAGCGACAGATGCGCCAAGAAACATGGAAAGTCCGAGGAGGCTTTTGACAGACATTTTGCGGGATGGTGAGCTAGTAAGTCGTCTTCGAATCTTGATCTACAGCTGTTGGCGTTCGGCTTGTAGTTTCTAAATCCAAACCACAATGAGCGCGACATCTCGGCCTTATTTATATGAATCCATATAGGGGTTGCTGATGAGTTAAGGATGTCCTAATTCAGAAGGAGCATCAAGACATGGTTACACCTAATTACAGGGTCTTGGTCTCAAGTTACCCCCGTTAAGCCACAATCTACTCAGCGTTACTTAGACAGACTGGTGACTATAATTAGAAATACCCTTTTCGGCTCCTTCTGGCGATACCGGTATATATGCGGCTGAGAGAGGGACACCAAACAATTAATTGATTAGAAGGGCATGCTCAATGAATAAACCCTTGATTGGTTTTAGTCAGATTAATTGGTGACATCAACGGCGTCAATATTCTTACCGATCTACCCAATGTCATCGATATTTACCAGAGTTCCCCTAATCCTACTCAGAACAACTCATCTACAAAGAATTAACTCTGCATTCCAGGGGCTACAAAAATAATTGACTATATCCTACATTCAGTTTTCGGTCGACAAGTTTAGATTCGGGTTGCTCTATTGGCCTGCTCGTATAGGTGATTCGGTGCGTCGCTTTGCTCTGCATAAATAACACATGACATGCTGATCCCATCACGTCCTACCTCCTTCCAAACCTGGACTTATACTGCTAGAACTAAGTACCTCAGTAAATGTTTAGGTATGAACATTTATCAAACTGGTAATTCAAAAGTTTTATAACTGTTGATACATAGCATTGAGAATATCGCATCGCAATGCCATGTGGCCAATGCTTATTACATGAAGCGAGGTCATTTTAACGAATATTAATTGGCTCATTCGAATCTTTGGTCGTAAATATAAATAAGCTTAGTCAAATATGTACTCCAAGTATATTAGTCTGAGTCCTGAACCGTATAATTGAGTTCGTCTCTCTTCACCTTTCATATGTGGCGAGTCGAGCTTCGGGCGGTCGCTGGCGTCCTTACAGTCATGATGTCATCACTACTAATAATATCATGATTAGATTTGCTTTTACGAATTAATAACCAACTATTGCACTTTCCCGAAAGAGTCATCCTAATGTTATTTCATCTTCCCTTATCCCAATAGTCACCGTGCTCACGAAATGCCTTCATCTACGTCACCGCACCCTGACCAACGAGGCGCGGAGGCCCATCCTGAGAGGCCTCGCAATGTAAATGGGGAGGTTGATTACACTCCCCACCCGGAAAATTCTATTCCTATCTCAGAGTCCCGCAATATGATCCAGCAAAAGATACTCAATCTGTACTGTGGAAGCGCGTCGGAAGAAGACATGAAGGTCTACGCCGAGAAGGCCGTTTATGACGACCCCTTTAGTTACTGCGATACCAGGTACGTGTGAGGGGAATGTCTATATCATGGCCGAAAAGTTGATTGTGTCCAGATACAAAATAGCAGGTCAGTGGTACGGACTCCCGAAGCTTTTCAGTAAGTTAGAGTCACTAGGGACGGAGGTCACATCTTCGACAGAACATGAGCTTGTCTGGAAGCAGAAGCATAGGTATACCTTCATCGGTATACATGCATCTAAGACTGCAGATAGCCTTGTAAGCTTGAAGCTCGAGGGCGCGGAGCCTAACGAGAAAGTGGTCTACCATAAGGACATGTGGAATGAGAAGGATTATTCTCATGAAGGTCTCGGCGCTTTGATGAAGAAGCTCAACGGGTAAGCCTTAAAAACGTTGACCTGGATTATTAAAGGATAACTTACGAATAAATGTTATAGCGATAAGCTGACCAATGTTACTAAACCGCCGGAGACTCTTTAAAGGGTGGTGAGGTCGGGGGTTCATTCGAACTACCTAAGTGTCAGAAGAAAGAGACCCGTGAGGTTGATCAATCGTAGAGTGGCTGCTTCGGGGTAGCTGGTAGGCTGCTGCGTAGCAGTAGCAACGTAGCTGGTGGTTCGAAAGGTCTATTAACGCTGGCCTATCTCCTTTTCAGGAGGTGCGAAGCACCTCCTTGTATATCTAATTGTCTCTACGCTAATCCTAATTAGGTAATGCACACTTGTGTGCTATATGTTCCTGACACTAAGCACATGGATACCTAGGTAGGTTCACTGCAAAACAACAAAACTAAATTTCGAAAGAATGTGTGGTTTATTAACACGCGTTGAATATGTTTGTGTAGACTGAGTTGCAATAATAGTTAATCACGAGTAATCATACACGATTTCGATGATTATGTGCCACAGAGCCAACCGTATACGGGAGGAACTAACTCTGTTGCGCAGAGAGTGTAAATAACTACTACAGGGATCTTGGTACGCGTGTGCGGCTGGCCCCTTTACCCTAACAGCTCCTTGATTTCCATGTCTCAAGCCCAGGCTCTTCTCCATAGCAATAGGGGGTTCTTCCGACCACTATGGCGTATCACCCCATACAGCAAGACTACCGACACGAGGAATACGTCAGTTGACGCTATAGGAGTTTTCGCATAGATAAATAGATCTTTCTTTTGCCCTCTTGTCTTAGGTCCAGACCCTCCTCTACTGCGATATAGGTCCCTGAGATCTTTCATGGTGCAACGCTTCGCATGGCTATACTTCCGACGCTATTGTCTATTGAAGATAGTAACACTAGGGTCGTCCCAGACAAGTACGAGAGAGTCTGAAATATATGAAAAACGAAGGATTAAAGGCATTATGAATAGTTAACATTCAATATTGGCAGGTTTGCGATGCTTGCTTCAAACCACAACCCCCATTTTCCCAAACCTCTTCACAAGCCCCTCGAAAGCTTCATCACATTTACCGCCTAAGTCATAGTCATTATTCTATAAAGGTTCTACTATTTAAACAATTAGCATTGTCTTTTAGTTTTAATTTTTATTGCTACGGTTGTTCCTATGCTTACCTTTGGTTTGTAGCTTTTCATCAATGTCAGTAGTCTAACTATACCTATGGAACAACGCACCATGAGAAAGTATTGAGGGATCTTCATATTATCTTCAACAAGAGCTTAGGCGTAAAACATAAAAACAAAAGAGTTATTAGGGTGAGGGGGCTAGTGATGTATGGTAGTTTCTGTAGCAGTTATTTGCGCTCCTTTTACGCAATAATATAATTATTAATCCCCCAATATAGTTGGCCTTATCATAATTCAGCCAGGATAATTCTGTACGGGGTGCGGAGATAGTAACAAGACTATACGAGACACAAGGAAAGAGAGGAAACGAAGAAGAAAGAAGAAAAGATCTAAATTTCTCTTCAAGTAAATACATTAGGTACCTACTTAGGGGTACTTACCTACCTAACCTTACGTCATATGTAAGACATGTAGCATCCAAGAATGAGTATAGATGTATACCTAGGTTCCTAGATAGGTACGTTCGTATCTTAAATACATATGTAACTGGAGAGCAAAGACTATATGATAATGTGTTTATTGATAACTCTTATTTTATCAACATTCATTATGAGAAATCTTGCCATATATATTTTATAAGTTTTATACTGTAATAAAATAGAAGGATAATAATACTTTTCCCTAGAGTAGGAGAGTTAATTCAGTTACGCATATCTTATTAAATAGGGATTCTTTTGTTAATTGAAATGTAGCACCTGTAAGGCACAAGGTGAAGTTTCTCGTATATACCTACCTACCTAAGGTAATCAATGCCAGTATATTTTCCTACCACCGTAATATCTAGGTAGTAGGCAAGGAGGGGGCTCAGTGGGCAACATGGCCTAAGATTCCGATTAGGTACCTAGGTAGGCATTGGGGAAGGCGATCTGCTAACGCTACATGAAGTTGGGGAAGAGGTATAGGTGGGTATGACCGTTGGTACCCGTGAATTTTTGGGCGACCTTCTAGTTGCAGTCTCTTCCTGGAATCCTTTTTGCGCCCGTGTCTGGTTTTGGGTAATTTAAACTTCCGGTTGCTCTTTTGCTATCTCATTGCTAGCTGCGTCTTTGATTCGTTTTAAAATTCCCAACATGTTTTGATGTTGCATCGTGCCTATCATCTGAGGAGTTTGGAAGTATTCGTTCATTACGTTACGAGACTAGCAGCCACTTATACCCTATGCGGTATTAAGGGGCAGGGGAGAGGGGTAGAGGATCAATAGCATTATCACCTAGGCATTGATCTAGACCCAAAGTTTAAAGACGAGTACCTGACATGAGGACCCTGATAAGTACTAGATCCACTACGGCGATTGCGAAATTCGGTCGGGGAAAAAAAATAAATAAATAAATAAATAAAAAGATAAAATAGAATAAAATAAATTCCCAACCACGCCATGATCCTTGTTTTTAATTTCGATAATCCTCTCTGACCATTGCTGTCTAAGCGATTTATCGTCGTAAAGCTCCCATAATACGTCAAAATTGCATATACTTGGGCAATCGACAACTTGTGCAGAAATTCTCTCCAAAATTCCTTCCACTCATTATGTAAGTCGTAAGGCATGGCTTATGAGACATGCCCTTAATTCTGCTGCTCTAGAGCCTGCTGCATTCCATGAGTGTGCTCTGCCGAAATTGAATGTATATCTTGTTATAGAAGTATGCGGATTGCGGACCGATAAAGGAAGATCGGCTGGCATCTGTTTGTAGTTTTCAGGTTCCTATCAATGGGGAGCCGCATGGCTTTGTCTCGGGGTTGGTACCTAATGTGTGTGTGTAGGAGGCGGGGAAGAAGATGGACGATGGGCTCGATTCAATTTCTCATCCGCGTTACAATGTTAGCAGGGTAGGCCCTGGGTTGTCGTACGTCAACGTTGTGGGTCCGAAAGATATAAATCCAGGTACTGCGAATCGGTGTATTTTGATAAATATGTGATATCCTGAGCAAGTAGAATACAACTGCGGAGGAACCGGTATCTTCTGCTTCGATCACCGCCATGTGTACCTACCTTGGTAGATACCTAGACGGATTAACTAATGACTATATGAATAACTTCGCGGCGGGTGTTATTGTGAAGGTTATCTTTGGAAATACGTAAGATAGGGGTCTCATAATATCGTTTATCGTCATCTTACCACCTATCAAGGATTTAAGTAACTGAATGATGCGAGGGTACTAGGTAGGTCTGGAAGTGCCGTTCCGAATAAAGGGCCACCGGCTGGGCCCACCAAGCATCAGGCAGAGCAATCATGGTACTCTCATTATCAGATGTAAGCCTTCTGTTAATGTTGGTTTAAATGTCGTTATTTCGTAACTTCGCGTACCTAGGTACCCTGTGGGGTTTGACGAAAATAGTATGTCCTATGAAGAAGATTCTTGCTACCCATACTTGATCTAGCCGTTAGCCTGGAACCAAAATAAGACAATGAGCGGGAGTTCCTTTACGAAGGGACAAGCTAACTCCGCCCCCTTCCGTTCCCCTAAAAGAGGACCGCATCGACCGACAATACCAATACAAGGTATATTACCGTGGACCAAACGTCAAGGGCCAAGCCCAGACACTGGCTTCAGAATATTATGTACCTATCGAAGTAGGTACTTAAGTACCTAGGACAAGAGGAGATATGCATCAGTAACATTAAGAAGGGTATATATATGCTGTTAACATACCGCATCTTCTGCAAACCAGAGCAATATTTGATGCGCCATGTCTGAGCAGCTTATCATGAATCCTCATCGTACCCTCGCTATATCGACGGATAGTATTCTGTCATGTAGTCCAACATCTCGTAACGGCTTTCATATCGCGATTGTTTGTGCTCTCCCTATCGAAGCTGATGCTATCATAGCAGCCTTCGGCATTTACTGGGAAGACCACGGCCTACTGTACGACAAGGCATACGGCGATCCCAACGCTTATTCTACCGGTGTTATTGGAAGACATAATGTTGTAGTTGCACACATGCCGAGCATGGGGAAGGCGAGCGCAGCGTCGGTCGCCGTCAACCTTCGGCTCAGCTTCCCCAAGATTGAGCTGGTTCTTGTCGCTGGCACTTGTGGATGCTCCCCCAAAACGTCAGAGGGAGATGAGATAATTCTTGGTGATGTAATCATCAGTACTGGGGTAGTCCAATACGACTTGGGACATCGGATGCCCGAGGGATTCAAGTCCAAAAAGAAAATCTTGGACTCGCTAGGCCGGCCTAACACTGAACTACGGAGCATTGTGAACAAAATACAAGGCATTCGTGGTCGGAAAAAGCTTCGGAATAACATAGCTGAGTGCTTGGCTCAATTCCAAGGTGTTCCTGAACTTGAAGCCGAGTATCCAGGTATCGAGGAGGATAGGCTGTTCCAGGCTGAGTATTGCCATCGAATTGATGGGAAATCATGCAAAGAGTGTGGCTGTGATGGGGAAAAATTGATACCGCGCGTGCGTCTCAACACCAACCATCAAGTAGTCGAGCATTTTGGTTTGATTGCATCAGGCGACACGGTCCTGATGTCGGGACGAGACCGTGATATCCTTACTCAAGAAGAAAATGTGATCGGCTTTGAAATGGAAGGCGCTGGCGTGTGGGATAACTATCCCTGTGTGGTCATTAAGGGCGCGTGTGATTACGCGGATAGCCATAAGAATGAGAAGTGGCGGAGGTACGCCGCAGCGACGTCGGCGGCGTGTGTGAAAGCGTTTCTCAACTCCTGGGTCCCTGGGAATTCAGGTGTGTAATGTTTCTATTGAGGGTTCGAATAGCTGCTTAGAATATCTAGGTATTTGCTGACGCAGTCAGAGTCTCGGATTCTGTCTGGACCGGAAGTTGGTCCTTCTTGTAAGTAGATATACAGATATTCCTTCCTTAGACACAGCATTCTCATCAAATACAGCAGCGGTGATCTTTGACGGCAATCAAGAAATACTGCATCAACGTTCTCAGCCGCGTTTTACAAATACTCCCCAGGAGATATTGGAACCGAACAATACTCTAAGGGACCCCGAGATATTCGGCGAGATGAAGCATGTTAAAGGCCTTAAGTTAATTAGATAGGTATAAAACTAACCCCCTACGAGCGCCGAGATGATATGTTGTATAAAGAGCATTCTGATCGCAGCACTCGTTAAGGATATACTCAGGCGCGTGGCTCTCAACCTTATGAGCAATCCATACCTCTGCGGCACAGATCCCCAAGAATCAATTAGACAACTATTTTGTTTGGAGCTTAGTGTTTATTTTATGGCGGTCGAGAATAAGCAAAGCAGCACATATAAGGCCAAAGTAGCTCAATGGTGGCGGCGTCATGTTTACCTAGGTATAGTCTGCTTTATTAATAAATAACTTCCATACCTACCTAGGTTAGATAAGTATTTGGATAGTCATACAATATCCCCACCGTATATACCTAAATTCGAAACTATACGGGGGTGATTAAACCACTTATCCAGTTCGATATTGGCATTGAGTCTCAGCGTTTGCGGAATATGAAAATTCGCTCTTGGTCCTCGTGTTTATCCTGTAGCCACAAATAACTGTATCGTATTGTAGATGCTTCTCGAGAAGTAGCGCGTATGATTCTCCCCGCCGGGGACCGCAAGTTAAGGGTTTGCGAATTATAGCACGGAGAAAAGGAGAAGGAGTTTATTTGAATTTAGACTGACAATTATGGCCCTAAAGTGTCTCTTATCTTTAGATTCGTTGTGGTGAGAATATTGCTTAATCTATGGTCTTGTATATTCTCTGAATCCTCGTGGGGATTGCGCGAAGGACGGTATCGATGTGAACAGGGACCTACATTGTAATGGAATTGTATTTCATATAAGTGGAATTTTGCGCTTACTACCCTTCTAGCTCTTTCGCAACGAAAACGCCGACTTTCTTTATGTGTATAAGGGAATATGCAAATGTAAAACATAGAAGATTACTGTGAGACGGTATGGCATGCTTCGCTGGACAGATGATTAATTTTTTTCCCGCCTGCAGCCTGGAGTTACCTCCTAGGGTAAGTTGCTACGTACCGTCATTTGGCCAAGCTATCTGCTGTACCGCACCGGGGTTATTATTACCTATTGAATGTAGGGTTGATGTGACTGGAAAGGGGTTTGTAGAGCGGCTTGATTAGGTACTTCACTCACGCCGATATTAATTCGGGTTAATTAAATCAATGGCTGGACTCGGCGGACATAGATGATGGGAAATTCTTTCTACTTCCCGCTGTTCCCGCCATAATTTTTCGGTAAGTAAACTCCGTTGCCACCCACCCAATCGTACCTATCTCGGCGTGCTCTTCTCTTGACCTGCCTGCCTGCTTCAGTGGATTGCCGCTCTCCGATGTAGGCGTCCCTTTGGGGCAAGGACATAGAATAGATGAAATGAAGCTAAATTTTGCTTCTCTCTGTACTTAATTCAAAGTAGTAATAATGGTCGTGTGTACTGAAGTACCTACCTAGGTAGGTGCTTACGAGTACTGTGCATGGTGACCTTAGGGGCGTAGAATTATGTACTAGAACCCCCCCTAATAGCTCGTGTGCTATACATTTCAGCGTACGCCCGCCTATCCGGCGCATTGAAGTCAACATGGGGTTGTATTGCATTTCTATCCCCCCTTAATGTAACTAAGTACACACCTAAGTCCTAGATATCCTACCTATATACCACGTATAAGGGCAAGATTTGCGCCAAAATAGGCCAGTTAGAGCGCTAGTATTATGTCTCAAAAGACCGGCGAAAGTAAAGCATTGTATTGGATCATGGGAGTGTCGATATCATCGGGTACCTACCTGGGTAAGTACGGCGCCTAATGTGAAGGTACTAAGATTGAGCGTCATTGGAAATTATAAGGTTGCGGCTCTGCGGACAAAGCCGACTGTTGTAAATAACACCGAAGATGAATTATTATTTGTTTATTTTGCGGCCCCGCGTCAGAAGTTCAAAGTGACCTCTATGTATTAGGTATATATCTAGGTAACACCAACGAGACCTACGCCGGCTTACTCAAAAGAAGAAAAAGGTGCCATGTACTCCTGCAGGCTACGTCACTACATTTGCGTTGTGCAACACACCTTTATTTTTCATGATTTCTTGTAACCAATCTAAGTCACATTGTGGAAACTACGAGTCCCGGGATCGGTTTCCAAATACCTAGGTATATAATATTATCATACACGATATGGAGCCGATATCAATCTAGGAAGGACGTAGGGTATTACGTTTATTATAACTCTAAAATGCGCTCTGGGTTTTGGAATGAGCACCAACCTAGCGAGAAATCGTTATGAGGAGGGTGAAAATCTTTTGCGACCTATCTCCAGGGCCGAACTTGCTTACTGATATGAGTTTAGGATATGCGAACTCGCAACGTGAATTGCTACCGAGGTAGGTAACCACTAAAAATATACCCAAACAAGAGAAAAGGCACGAATGATACCTAAATACATGGCCTATAAGGCGAACCGCCCGTGGAATAAATTGCCCTAGGCATAGGTACTGGATCCTGGGTACCTAGGGTATTAACCGAATTTTTCTACAGAGTAGTTTTGCAACCCGTAAAACAATGTGTTATTGTAACGCCCGTAGAATGATAATATATCTTGAGAAGATGACCTGATTTCCTAGCATAATTAAGACCCATGCCTGAATTTTCATAGTATGCTCGTCGGGGCTACTCGATTGGTAGGTCAGCCACCTACGTAATTTCCGTAGGGCGGTAAATTTTGCATGCTAACTTGTTGAATGGTATTTTGAGGGTGATGGAGCAATGTAACTTAGTATCACCACAAATTAAGATGGTAACCACCCAAGTATATTCCTGCCAACTACTGCTTATCATTTGTATGTTGTGTTTCGGATCACAAGATCTTCCAATGTGGGTGATTAGTGAGATTCGAGAATCTAGACAAAAACACAATGGGTTTCTGAAAAGTATCGTCTCAGCCATTTGTCGTTATGAGTGTAAATTTCCTGTCTGGCCAACTTTAGAGTAGCTAGGATAACATATTCGACCCTATCTAACAATAGGAAAATGAGAGGACTTATTGTTAGGTTTACTAGGTTCTGACAGTAGTGCAGAGCCCTGCCGATACTTTATTTGCCTACCTGGGTACATATCAAGTCATATGGCAGATATGCCAGATTACCTTACAGCCAATATATCCTAGATGAAGCAGATTTTGCCCGCTGGCGTAGATGAGTTGATAATTAGATAGCCAGGTGTTTTAAAGAGCATCCCGAAATGAAGGTCTTGGGGCTTTTATGAAGAAACTCAACGGATAAGTTTTAGGATATCGATCTGGGTTGTTAAGGGATAGCTTTGCGGATAAGTTGTTATAATAGTGATAAGTTGACCATTGCTACCAATCTGTTTAGAAGGGTTTGAAATACATTGGCAACTACCTACGATCCGCCTTACAGGGTGGAGGAGAGAAGAGTAGGGGTAGAGGTACGCTACAGTTAGCTATAGCTCTAATTAGCTAGCCACACCTCAGCGCACGTCCGACGAATTATTTATAAAATCAATTAATTTTGACTAAAATCATATAAAAATATTAATTATTAATTATCAGTATGGTTGAATAGATTGAATAGAGCTCGGTTTGCATGATCTTCTAATTTTGATTGCATCATCGAAACATTTAGTAAAAAAGAATGTAAGAAGAAAAAGTCGGGAAGTGCGGGGCGATTCCAAGGATCCTATCAGCTGTTAAAATGTTGGGTGCAATGTGGCAGTGACTAGACAAACATTAAAGAGTTGATTTCGTCAAACAACAAGGTCGAATTCAAGTTTAAACAAGTGTATAATTCGGATTGTAATAGTAGTGAATAAGAGTACCTAGGTAGGTAGGCATACAGGATTGTGTTGACTGTAGTTTGTCGAAAATGAGCGCCCTAAAATTGTTCTAGGCGAGGATGAAAGATACTCTTAGTCACCTAACTTCCATTCTCTGCTTCTCGGTCCGTCGCCAGCGCCTTCGCATAGGCGCAAAAACACTTACCAGAGCATAGTAAGAAAGGCCTTCAATGGCATCATCGGAGATGATATCTATTAGTATATATACTACGTCAAGGCGGTTTACATAAGTTGCTTCATCTTTGCAAAATGAAGGCATGTTAGGCATTTGATTCAAAAACATAGTGTATGTAAACGAATGTTATTCTGATTTAACTGGTAAAGAGCGTGATTTGTCGACAAATATTTGGTATCCACTGCCTTAACTCATAACTCTCAGGAAACCTCAATAGGCATACGATCTTCACACCATTGCTCCTTTGATTCAACACGTTAGCGGAAGCCAGGCTAAATGAATTATAACATACGTATTAACATCGAGTTTAACTATCTCCATCTTCATCCTCCTCCGGTACCGGCGATGTAGATCTTGCCTCCACGGACTAGACGCCTGGCAGATTCAAGCCCCTGAGTCTCTGCGTCTTGGGAAGGCGGGAAGGCAAGATGGCTCTGTGCACGCCATCCCTGTGGTTTGTATTGAATAGGGGGGTATCCAGAGCGATTCATGACAGTACGCATATCGATATCGCGATCAAGCTGAAGCAAGTTTAGGACCTCCTGGTCACTGATTCGCAGAGGACTTCCCGACATTGTTGGAAGAAAACAAGGTTAGGGTTAAATAGGACAAGCGAATAATGATGGTAGATTGGTGGTTATGGTCTCAGATGAGGGAAGGAAATATGTAGGGAAAGGGCTCGCTATTTATATTGATTAGCACTCGTCTAACCGATCTGTAATGATAGTAGATATCTTCGACCTTCAATCTCGCGCTTACCACGCATATCGTTTTCTAATGACAACGAACAACACCGAGAATCTCTGAATGGCCATAGCATGGCTCCGCGGTGCCTGTTAGAATGAGTTGGGGTAGACTGCGCATGTATTAACCGGTATTCATCGCAGAATGGCACCCACTCGGGATAATGAAAAGAAAGCCCCGCGGCGTTCTAAGAAAAAAAAAAGAGCAATGTGATTCTTGCAACTTTAACCACTGCACCATCATGCGGGATGGGCGTAAATGATAACCAACATGGATTGGATATAGTTGCGATATAGCAAATCAATAGGCCAGAAAGCTACACTTGTTAGCTTGCATGCATTTGCTTTCATGAAAACCCTGCGGGATCCATCGTGACACTATGACTCTATGCTGTTATTTCAGTTCTATCACATGTTCCCCTCAGATGATCTAGCCCAGGTTGCCTGCTGATAACCCTCGAGGTCAAAGCGTGAAAGAGTCGACTTCGTGTCAAAGCCCGACGTGACGCGGCTTCCTTAGGTATATGAAATAATATGGTAGTATTTAGCCGCACGTTAGAAAACTAATTAGATATAGAGAATATTGCTTTGTCTAGTACTAAAGGAATATGATATCAAGACGAGATGAAGCGTGACAAGGCCAAATGGGAACCAGAGGTATACGAACAGAACTCTGTAATTAAGCTGTAAGTACATCCCGTAAGGTATATTATATAAGAAACATTCATGAACTGAAAAAGGTGAATGCTCGGCAGGCCGCACTTTTCCAATGTGGGCGTACTGCAAGATAAGGACATATAATAATTGAACGGGTGAAAATGACTAAGTAAATGTAAAACAAACTGTCGCCGTCCTTGGTTGTGTGTTGGTTCAACCCTGAGTACTTTGGAACAATGTGGGTTGAGAATCTGTCTGGATGATGTTGTGACGCCGGAATAACCGGAGGATATGCCGAAGATAGCCTGGTGATGCAATGAGAGGTTGCTTGAGGCTCAAATTTACCTAGGTGGTCATGAGACCGTCTCCAACACGGTATAGGGCAAGATTTAAGATTGCTAGGATTTGATACGCAGTCACACATTTGTTGGTGAACAATCAATCGTTGTTGGAACTGCACCCTAATATATAAGCTAGGGATGTAACTCGTGCAAGCTCAAGGTGACGTACGTACATAGGTGACCGACTAACTACTAGTTTTTTTTGGCCTGTTGAGGCTCTGTGACCGAATAGATACTGCCTAAAAGAGAGTGTTATTGATGTTTCTCTAGACCGGTGATGAACTCGCAAATACTCCAACCATATGCTTGTTGGGTGAGATTGCGTTGCGCCGTATCTCGTGCGTCGATAATGGGGCCAATCAGGTTAGGCGGGGGGCTTTGCAGACCGGTGTTCATGCGGGTGTTATGTGCTTCCGCGTCCGTGGGTAACTTGGTAGTGTTGTTATACGACACATCGTAATCCTTCGGAGCACTCGGACGAGTGTAGCTGACTGCTCGAAGGTTAGCATGAGAATTTCATGGATATCTATGTCATGGGCATATCCTCTGAAGTTCGACTTTGCCTTCTTCAGAATCATTGTTTCAGCGTTTAAATTCTGACGGCAAGATGACTTCGGCTGGAGCGAGTATTCAGACCACAATTGATTTCATTGCTGATCTACCAGCCCACGGAGAAGAGAAACCCTTCTTCCTTCATCCTTCGGCGTCTATCGATGTTGAACTTGACGAGATTAGAACCACTAATGTTGAGTGGGACACAAAACCAGTGACCGCATATAGCATGCGAGACAATGCCGATATTAGTCTAGAAAGAAGTGGATTTTGCTATATTGAACATGACTCCGAATTCATTTCGAGTCTTGGTATGGACACTAACCTGATCAGAAAGTATCGCAAGGAGGGCGAAGATTTGTTACGTTCTATGTTCAAAGCTGAATTTGTTCATTGTTATGACTGTAAAGTACGTTAGCCTATGGCCTGAACTTCTTAATGCTAATCGGAACTCCAAAGATACGAAAGAACGCGCCAATGACACTTGAGAATTATGATCCAAAAGATCCACTCCTCGTAGAGCAAGCTGCCGTAGGAGCACATGGTGAGACCCCTATATCTTTGTAATGAATTAGACAGCTGATTAGCCGCAGTTGGTTTGTGGTTCACATGAGACTTAAGTGGCGTGTTCTCACCTGAGTTAGATATTTCTCTTGACACTGTACCCCGGCTTCTAAAAAGCATCCTCAACGAGGAGCAAATGCAGACTTTCTTCCAGCCCGGTTACCGTTTTAGATTGATTAAGTAAGCGTTCGCGTCATTAACTGGTCTGGGTTGTTCATTGATGTTTGTCTATAGTACTTGGCGCTCGACCTTGGCGGTGTGTGAGGACCGCCCTCTTGCGATGTGCGACTATACCTCTATCGATGTCGATGATCTTGTTGCAACGGATAGAATATATCCAAACTGGAGTCAAGAGATTTACTACTTGAAGCATAATGAGCAGCAACGATGGTACTGGTTACCTAACCAAAGATCCAACGAGCTCTTCCTATTCATGACTTTCGATAGTCATTCGGGATCTAATGCTAGATGTGATTAAGCTATAGTCAACTCCGAGACGCTGTTTGTTCTTGCTAATATTGGTCTCAGATTGCCCACACGTATCTGTGGAGAACCCGATGGCAACCCCTCAAGCGCCTCCACGGGAAAGTGTTGAGACACGGAATCTGATTATTACGAAGTTACCTGGGGATTCTTAGGCGGACTTTCCCCACGGACTTTGTAATTTCGTAACACAGAGGAGGATACGCTGACTTGACGTTTGAAATAACATTGTACCCCAAATTTATTAGTTGAACTCTTATATCATTATCATTTCTTTCCATATTCTCACCTACATATGCTACGCACCATGGGCATTTAAGGAAATTTGGTGGACCCTAGCATTCGATCTAGAACCTACCAAGTCTACCTAGGTAGGTAGTATTAACACGTTTTCATGATCTTGCCCGCTTGGTATGGGCTTCCGTATGGCCGTAAACACGGAATCTTGCAGGCACCACGGAAAGATGCCTAAGCGACGTTCCACAATGTCAAAAACAAATTAGAACCATTCTTGCCTCGTACCTTAACTTGTAAAACTAAATAGTCCTTGCAAGTTGAAATGGTCGTTACCCGAGTATAGCTTCATCCATCAATCATGGCTCGCAACTCATACGCCGTGCTCGGAGTTAAGAAAACCTCGCATGCACGAACCATCAAGATTGCCTACAATAAGCTCGCAAGGGTTAAACACTCGGACAAGAACCCCGAGAACCCTCGTGCGGCAGAAGAGTTGCAGGAAGTTTGTTTAAGCCTTTTATTATTATGAATCAACTTTTTTTTTACTAACGGTAGAGTGGCTCGAATCGGCATATGCAATCCTGAGCGACCCGACCTAACGACTAGAATATGATAGAACTCATATAGCAGACTTCGACTTACCTGAACGACTATCGCATTCGCAACGCCCGCGAAAGACAAAGAGAAATGATGCGAGCGAAAAACAACCCTTAAAGTTACCATATAGTGCTTGAGGACAGTCCCTTGACCTTACATTATTACGGCTCGGCTAAGACGTAAAGTTGGATAACCCCAGAGGAGGAATTGATGGTCATGTAAAGGGAGATTTAAGTTGCGAGCGTCAGATAAGTAGAAATGACCAAACCCACATCACTGAGATTAGGCCACTCTATTAGTTTCCCAGTGAGTTGAAACTTTTCAAGATAAGACACAACGTGTTTGTCAAGTTACAAAAGAATATCGGGTTGGATATCACCAACCAGGTGTAGCCCCACCATACCCCGCCTCCTTTTCCCCTTTAAATCAGCGGGGGATATTCTGGCCCGCCTTTAAGTCCCAGAAGCACCTCTGATTGGATTGGCGTACATAGATATATAAAGCTATATTAGCTGGCAAAATTTCAATTCCTAGGAGGTCAGCAACTTTGGTGTAATGGTCAGCATTCGAGCCTTCCAAGCTCGAGATCGGGGTTCAATTCCCCGGAGTTGCATTACTTTTTGTGTTTTCCATGTCTTGTTTTGCGTATATGCTCTGGGACTCCAATAATCATTTTCGAAGAATTGTTTATTTACCTAGGTATTTTCGCGATTTCTATTCTCTACAATTACATCGTACGTGTAGACATGATGGTCTTCGACTTTGTTTTTTTTCTTGGTTTTCATTGTCTACCTAGGTACCTAGGTATGTTGGGAGTCTGTTACAACACGCTCTTTAGCGGTACCTAGGTCTAAGTCCCTAATCGGCTTTTTTCCTAGGGGGAGTCCGGTCACTCCTTGGGTGCTATAATACAACTTTTCAAGCTCTTGAATTCTCCTAGATCGCCTGTCCCTAATGTCCCTGGCTACTTCGAGAAATGCTTCTTGTACGTTTTCGCCCGTCTTTGCTGAGCACTCGAAATATGGCAGACTCAGTTCTTTGGCTGCGGAAGCGCCCGATGCTCGAGGAACGGAACGAGCGGCCGCTAGATCCGTCTTAGTACCGACAATAGCAGCTGCTATCCCTGAATTCCACTGGTCACTTTTAGCGCTAGTAGCTCGATTTACTATGGGACGAACAGAAAAAAAGGAACCAAAATCTATAGTAGAGTATGCCACAATCATGCCCTCGGCTGCCTTGATTGTGTAGTCAGCACGAGAATCATCCAAGCCTACCCCTGGAGTGTCAACGATGTCAATACGGATGGGTGTGCCATCTAGCACAGTGTGTAGGGAAACTGAGTCTTTCACACTGGATTCAAGTCCATCATTGAAAAAGTCGAAGCAAAACTATCCACGGCCGTGTTAGCAAGCTATTCATGGCGGTGGGATGAAAAAGAAGCTTACTCTCCTTGTCAATGCTGACTTCCCAACATTAATATACCCGAGGACGGCGATTTTATATGTGTCCACCTTTAACTGCCGGGGCGGTAGGTTTGTTTTATACCACGAACTGTTCCAGATATCCTGTGCGGAGACTGGCAGTCCAATGACCGATATGTTAGATACCCTGCTTAAGCTGAGCCCCGAGAGCAAACTCCAAAGCGCGCTATTCGGCTGGCCGGTAGTAAAGGAGATATCGCATTCGTCGCCTAGTGCCCTTAAATAGACGAAAGATTTAACCAGGTCGACTTCGAACGGCCTCATGGTGGTCTTAGCGCAAGACTGGATATCCTGAGCCAATTCCATAGTTCCGTCGTTAGTTGGACTCGACGATACTTTCGTGGTGTATACGGATGGTGTTCTTTTAATAGTCGATGTTTCATTCTCTTCACCTTCCGTAATAGTAAAAATGTTACTTGAATTTTCGATGCGGGTAGAATACTTTACAGATTCAACGGTGTCGCGTACGATGCCACCGAGCCGCTCTATCTTGTCCTGTAGGAACTTATTTTCGTCTAAAAGCTTTTCTATCATTCCCTGCAGGGTATCGCCGGATTCCCGGGCGTCGATATCGGACTCGCTATCTATTCGGTCAATCCATATTTCTATGGCAATGAGGATGGCAGCACTCACCATTGCAGAATGTTCAAGACCAGACTGATGCATGTCTTCTGTTGTTGTATCCTGGTATTGAATCGCCCCAGCTTCTCCCCTCGGCTAGCAAAAAGCCAATTGTCCCATCGCGACATGCCCACTCTTCCGAGCGAATTGCTAACGAACTTTTCGAGTTCGGAAAAAGTTACTACTGATTGCGTCAAACATATAATGAGATGATCTAGTTGGACCATCGCCCGCCGCCTCATAGACAACCCCATGAAAGAATCGACTAGCTCCGATACTGATGTGAGGGTGAATCGCATTTCAGAGAGGGTAGGTAGTAGCGAGATCGTACGCGGCCTGTGGTGCATTTTTTACTCTCGTTATGAACCCCGATACTGACGTATAGACTTTGACAGATAGCTGAAGAAGCCCAGCTACCGCCATCGCGATGCTCAACGGATCCGACATTAGCAGCGAGGTACCTTGGTATTGTTACATGCTAGGGACCGTATAGCAGGCGGATAAGCAAGCGGCAGAGTAGTTTTTAATATTGCCCACCAATCTGCCTTATCACATCTAACTGCCTTGAGATGGTAAGGCAGCCTATGAAATTGCTTCGCAGGGAGAAAAACCACATGTTTTGAGAGGCATGAGTACGGCTCAGCCACGGACATTGTCATCCGAAAATGGTAAGCGACTGTATCTTTACTGCCATAAAATGCAGTATTTGGCCTATGGTCTCGCTAGTTTCAATGCTGTATAAGTACTAGATGCATAAAGGATCCGCTGTTGCCGCTTTCTATAACCTATCATTATTAAAGTTGCGAATGAATCCATATTCCTACCAGAAAGGCGAAATAAAAAGAGCATAAAAAGGGCGGT
The DNA here is from genome assembly GCF_022578975.1 of Hypoxylon trugodes. Lineage (NCBI taxonomy): Eukaryota > Fungi > Ascomycota > Sordariomycetes > Xylariales > Hypoxylaceae > Hypoxylon > Hypoxylon trugodes. Next base: position 2,205,022 of record NW_026250021.1, read on the forward strand.
ACCTAGGTAGATACGGCGACGAATGATAAAATCTCGCGATTTAGAATTCATTCTGAAGTAAGAAATTGAAACTTAAAAGACCTCGCTAAGACTATAACTTCAGTTTAAATGTGTCGTGTATTAATAAACTGGGGTTATGTGAGATTCAAAAACAACAGATCGTCTTTAAAACGCTCAGTGTGTTTTCTGTTCTTACACTGTCAACAATCAACTTCCAAGCTTCCTAGGCGAACTAAATCGGAAGAGGGAGCTCCTTTATTGGAAACGTCTAACACCTAAAAATGGCCAATGTTAACGTCGATGTCACCATGCGATCAGTCTAGACAGCACATTTTCCAGCTTACAGTGAGAGCCAATGGATCCCTCGTCGCCTGTACGAAAAGCTCAGTTGCCGATGCAACCCTTGTGGAGGAGCTTTAGCTAAATACAATTCAGCCGAATTCCCCTAATTGCCAAGCATGCAAGATTGGGACCCTCCATTTCGGATTCTAGACGATCGACCACATACGGGTCAGAAACAACCGGAACGCCTAACAAGGGAAGAAGCTGAGCTATGAATAATTAGGCCGATGAAATTAATTATTATTTATTTTATTATCTTGCTCGATTTTCTTGATGAATGAATCCAGAAACTTCAGAGCAAGCCCCAGGTAAGAGACCAGCAGAAAAGAGCAAGAAAAAGCAAATCGAAATACGAGAAAAAAAACCAATTGAGGCCACGCCGCTGACGCCTGCATAAGCTCGTGGGGGATTGACGGCCGCGCCCGGTGTCAATGGCTCCTGCATTCGCACTGCCATACTTAGTCGATACGTGAACTCGATTTCTCGCATCGTCATGACACCGTTTATCAACGGCTTCCCACGATGGCGGCGTTTTCTCTTCGTCATCCCCGTCACAGCACTGCTGGTCTGGGCTTTGCTCCCTTCTTCTAGGTTCAATTCTCCAACTCGGTTGTTACACGCCGGCAAAAGCTCATCTGGGAGATCTAGCGACGACATCCTGCGGCATATCGATCCTCTTATCGGCACGACGAACGGAGGTGGGTGCTAAACACCCATTTGACTGAGAGAATTCACTAAGATCTTTACAGGCCATGTATTTCCCGGCGCGACTTTACCGTATGGTGCGTTACTCAATTACTTATGCGCCCGGGAGTACTTGAGATATTAAATGACCTCTCAGGTATGGCAAAAGCTGTGGCCGATGCGAGTAACCGCGCGGAGATAGCAGCCGGTTTTGTCTCGGACGATTCGGAGATCCAGGGTTTCTCTCATTTACACGATTCAGGTAACGATAGCCAAGCCACCTATCTCATCTGTCTTACTAACGTGTCACAAGGTACCGGAGGAGTGAGTGAGAAACACAGTGCCCAGGATGAGAAGATCTAACTAGTGACAGAGCCCTTCATTGGGAAACTTCCCTCTATTCGTACATCCCGGATGCCCCGAAGATGATTACTCACAGTGCAAGTTCACCGCCATAGGCCGAGCCGTCCCTAGAATTGATGGTTCCGCGACAGCGCGGCCCGGCTATTTTGCCATCGGCCTTAACAATTCGGTATACGCCGAGATGACGGCAACAGGGCACGCCACGCTCTACAGGTTCAGCTTCTCTAAAGATGACCAAGTATTATCTCACAATGCCATGGTCCCCAATAACCCCCTGGTTCTTTTAGACTTGACCGACCTTGGTACCACTCGAACTGGAGGCGACGTCGTGGTAGACCCGATCGCGGGCAGGATAACAGGGAACGGCTCATTTAACCCATCCTTCGGTACGGGGGTGTATAAGGCACATGCCTGTGCTGACTTTAGGGGCGCTGAGATTCGGCAGAGTGGCGTCTTCATACAAACCAACGTGACAAACGAGACTAATGTGATGGGTTTTATGGGAAGCGACTATTTCATACCGGCCGGGTCAGCTGGTGGTTGGATCCATTTTGCGCGCCCGGAGAAAAATCAGATCATGGCTCGAGTCGGACTCTCCTTCATATCTATTGAGCAGGCATGCCGTAATGCGGAAACTGAAATCCCGGACTTCGCTTTTGAGGACGTGGTCAAAGCCAGTGAGAAGGCATGGAAAGAGAAACTCTCGGTAATCAAGCCGGATACTTATGGCATGAGTCCTGAATTCGTGACAACCTTCTGGTCGGGATTTTATCGCGCGTTGATTTCACCTCAAGATTACACAGGTGAAAACCAGCTCTGGAATTCTAGCGAACCGTATTATGATTCCTTTTATTGCATATGGGACTCCTTCCGAGCGCAACATCCCCTACTTACTATCGTGGATCCTGCAGTACAAACCCGAATGGTGCGCTCACTTATCGATACGTACAAGAACGAAGGAAAACTCCCAGACTGCCGTATGAGTTTCAGTAAGGGTTACACACAAGGCGGATCCAACGCAGACGTAGTCCTCGCCGACGCCTTCATCAAAAACTTAACCGACGGTATTAATTGGAACCTGGGGTATGAAGCCGTGGTATCTGACGCCGAGGTCGAACCTATGGACTGGTCTACATCAGGACGCGGTAACTTAGTTTCCTGGCATGAACTAGGGTACGTGCCTTATGATGACACGGACCGCAATGGCACAGGACCCATGACGCGGGGTATTTCACGCACGGTCGAGTACGCATACGACGATTTTGCAATCGCGTTGATGGCTCGCGGGCTCGGTCGTAAGGCCGATGAGGCGAAGTACTTGCAGCGTGCCCGAAACTGGCGAAATCTATTTAATCCGGAGCAGGAAGATCGGTATCGGGATGAAGAGGGGAACGTGCAGAAGACTCAGTTCAAAGGGTTTTTACAGCCACGGTTCCAAAATGGTACTTGGCGCTATCAGAACACGCGCCTTTGCAGCCCCGCTTATCAGCAGCATGTCTGCTATTTCGACACGCAGTACGAGACATACGAAGGCAGCCCCTGGTTATACACATTCTATGTGCCGCAAGATATGGCCGAGCTTGTGTCTGCGTTAGGCGGACGCGAGACTTTCGTTGAGAGGCTCGATTATTTCCACTCGTCGGGCATTAACTACATGGGCAACGAACCCAACTTCTTACCGACGTTCCAATTCCATTACGCGGGCCGTCCGGGGCGCAGTAGTTACTGGGTACACCAGTATATACCGGGACAGTTTAACGAAAGTATCAACGGTATACCTGGCAACGATGACTGCGCTATGGGCGCATTTACGACATTCGCGTTTATGGGGTTCTACCCGGTTGCTGGTCAAGATGTATATCTGCTAACTGCACCTTTCTTCCGAGAAGTGAGTTTGCAGACGCCGTCGGGTAAGCCAGCAACGTTGCGGAATATTGGGGGTTTTGACGCGCCGAGGTACAAGAACATATATATCCAAAGCGCGAAGCTTAACGGCGAGCCGTATAATAAGAGTTGGATTACACATGAATTTTTCTTGAAAGGTGGGACGTTGGAATTTGTGTTGGGGAGCACTGAGAGTGAGTGGGGTACGAAGGATGAAGATCTTCCGCCTAGCTTGTCGACGGGGATGTTAGATTGAATGGATTGAATGAAGGAGATATGGTGGCGACGGTGTACATAGGGAGGATACGTTGTAGAAGAATAGTTTGACTTCCGCAAGAATACCCGGTATGGAATAGTATCACCGAAAAGAGGCATGTTGTAAGAACATTTCGTTGTCCCTGACCCGATATACGCTACCAACCGTTCGCCTATCCATCCTGGGGATCCAGGTGCCAGAGTAAGATCTGGCGTAATATAATACAAGAGGCCAATAAGCCTCGATGATAACAAGCTAGGGATGAACTAAACCGACGCTGCCCACGAGCTCATCAATAGAAACATCGCTGACCGTCAACCTAAATGCCATCACTCTCACCATCCTCTTCCTCTTGCTCTCCGTTTTCTTCGCCAGCATCCTCACCATTTTCATCGCTAGAATCATCATCAACGTTAGGATCCGGCATGACGACGCTATTTATATACGAGACCTTCAGGATCACCCCTGTTAGCCCATACCACCAAGTCGGGAAAGTAGTAGTTGATGTACTTACAAAATCAACCATAGCAGAAATGATCTCCATAATTCTATCCTGCGCGTCTTCAGCAAGGAGATCCGCATCATCGATCTTCGTGCCGACGGTATAGTTGCGCAGCTTCAGGAGCTCGATATCCCTATGATCGGGGTGGAAGCCCTACTTCAGTCAGAACACGCCATCCATCCATCCATCCATAAGAAATAACGCACCTTTGGTTTAGTCTTCAAAGCATTCCCCTGATTCTTCGCGACAAACGCCTTCAGAACAGCCTTCTCGCCACCGGATTTAGCAGCGGGAAGGAACGTCTTCGCAAACATGGGGTTCGTCAGGATGCGTCGGATACGATGAGGTCGCTCGTCGAAGCTGGCGCGCATACGGGCTAACGCCGTGTTATCTGGGTGCCATAGGCCACCGCCAACCATACATCCGTTCGGCTCGATGTGGATGTAGTAGCAGGCATACGGGCCCTTGCGGCCGGTTCGCGACCACGCGGCGGAGAAGTGGGGCTATTCGGTATTAGAGTCGGTTTCTGTTACTCGGTAACCGGAGTAGAGGTTGGAGGTGGACTTACCTTATACGGAGTCGGGTCTTTGCTAAATCGAATATCGCGGTATATACGGAAGATAACGTCTTTAATCGGTAGTTCTGGGATCGTGTCGTCCACTTCGACGATTTTCTCAGTTATGGTCTCTACGAATGACTCCCAATCCTTAAGGGCCCTTCTGTACTCCGCGTCGTTCGCTAATCACGTTAGAAAGGAATCGTCGTCATGAGTTTTGGGACACTTACCTTTTAGCCAACTCCTCTTATTGTTCTTCTTAAGATCACCTAGGAAGAGTAACGTGTTTTTATGGATCTTCGTGTCTTCGTATGCGACGCCGCCAGTTTCCCTCATCTTGACAGCTGCAATTACCAACGTTAGCACACTATCCTCCCATATGAAAACCGGGAGTACATACCAGGAATAAAGGTAATGCGATCCTCTTCGTCGTCGTCGTCATCGTCATCATCTTCTTCCACATCAGGATCTTCCGACTCATCCTTCGCTTTCGCTTTAGTCTTAGCATTCGCCTGAGTCTTCGCCAAACCCTTAGCCGTCCCCGGAGTCTTCGCTTTCGCGTCCACTTTCTTCGTAATCGGTGTCGTATTCACCGACTCACTTTTCTTCGGCCTTCCCCTGCCCCTCTTCGCAGACGGTGGCGGCGACGGCGATGACGGCAACGCCTCACTCCCCCCATCCTCCTCCTCCTCCTCCTCCTCCTCCTCCTCCTCATATTTATCCCCATCAAAAGCATCATTTTCACCATCATCACTAAGCCCACGAGCCACCCTCTCCTCCTCCTCCTCTTCGTCTTCATCCTCATACTGCTGCAGTTCATCAATCGACTCCTCTTTCTTAGCCTTGCCTCTTTTCACTTTCGAATTCGCCTTCGCCTGCACCTTAACCGCCTTCCTAGGCCTCTTACTCTCTACCCCATCCTCCTCCTCCACGCCCTCAAAATACGTACTCCTCGTCGCACCCGCACTAATACGCCCAGATCTGCGGCGCCCGCCACTTTCCGGCGTAGAAACAGCCTCAGCCGCCGTGCGTTTCCTAGGCGGCATTTTCGGAATCAATTACGTCTTTCTTTCCTTTATTTACTTTCGCGATATCAAATTAGGTTTCTTATCTCAAAAGTGTGGCATGAATGAAGAAGTTGAATTGAGACAAAGTAGATGACGCGTTGAGAAGGATCGCGGGGATGACGACACCATACACGTTATCACGTGATGCCTTATGCCGAAAACGGGTTATTGAAAATGGTACGTACACCTCTTTGATCGCGATCGTCGCTATCTAAAGTCCTAAGGCTTCATTTGTATCACCGATACGATAAGAAATTCTTAGTAGCATTGATGTTAAATGGTTTCATTGGACTTCATTTTTGATACCTGATTTTATCTAGCAAGGTATACGCCTGCTAAGTAGCTGAGTACCTACCTAGGTAGGCACTACAAAGTAGATAGATGCTAGCTTGTCCAGGTACCACAACTGGAATTGCTGATATTCATCACTTGGCAGCGATCCATGGATCGCTTTTATTTCCTGCTACCTCACTGCAACACCCCCGTCGATTATATCCCCGCAGATATATTAACTTCTCGGTATGTTATTAATGGTCGGAACATGTCCTTCCTTTCATAACACCACCTCTACGACACATCCTCGTAGGAATCCCTATATCGTTCTTCTATCGTACCCCCAGTAAACCCTCGTGTATATATCGGTCGCGTTTTCGGTGCTTGCAATGTGCGACGCCATAGCGGAATGCATACCAACGATCATGTATTTTCTTCTCAGAAGCAGACCAACTATCCTTAGTATTATGATGATTTGAGTTGAAAAGTCGAGCAGGTGCCAATATTAACTAGTTGGCTTCGCGTCGACGCCTGGACATAGGCGATCGATATGAATCTTAGCTATATTCGACTTGGTATCGACAACCAGCTTCGTTAATCGGGTTCGTCGTGACTAAATCAACCTAGTCCTGAACTCGGCGCCAATCGACCTAGCGGTGTTCTATCTCGCGGTTTCTCTAGCAAATCCGCATAACCTTCCAATCCAGCACCGATCACTTTCACGATATCGAAAATATGCGAACCCTTGAATGTTTCGGCCCAGAGTCGTATTACGGCCACGGCCAGTTGTCGAAGCTTCGTCCCGTCATTTGCAGCCATGTCCATACTCGATGGTCCATGTCCTGCACCCCCCGAAAGCGACGGGTCGATCGGTACTGCGAACTCCGTCTCGTCCAACATATGACGTAACATCTCGAGAAGGTTTCGTTCGTCCGGCTCGGGAGGAGCACCTGTCGGCCCGATCGAAGCAAGAGTCATAAGCCATTTCGAAAGGAGGATAGCGCATTCCAGGTTGCATACTGCGCAAAAGTTAGATGATATATTTTCAACCCGTTTTTGTTCGTATAATACGACAACTTACGTGAGTGTTGCATGCTCCATTCCGATGACTTCCTTCTCGCAACGTAATTAACGCCTACTTTAACTAACAGCGACAACGCGTGTATAGCTTGGAAGACGGCTCGGTTTAGCCGCCCACTGCGAACGAGATAAGGCGCATCGTGGAACGATTGGGCAATCTGGTTTGCATCCCTTGTCTCCAGAGTTCTACTGGGACTTAAGTCGGTGTACAATCGTATCGAAGCCAATCTCCAGAGTGCAGTTGAGTTGTAAGCAACCGGACCTCCAGGAAATGCATCTGAGCCGTTCTGGTGACTGCCTTCAGTTACTCGCGCTTGATGCTGTTCAAAGCTCATCTGCCATACTCGCAAAGCTTGGAAACAATCTTCAACATCGTCGTGTCGTAGTCCTCCAAAGATTGATACCGAGTTAAACGAGGTCTGCTTTAAGAGAAAAATATGTTGTAGTATGGCATGAATGAGGACGTAATTGCCAAGAGACGACATATATGCAGGAGGGCCTTGCGGCGGTCGACTAAATAACCTCGAGAATGCATCTTGAATAGATATGTCCATACTTGGAAAAGATTGACGAGCCTCCTGCCATTGCCAGGCCGTCTCGGCTCTCCATAATTTCGCAGAGTGTGGAAGAATTAGGTTGAGTTCTGATGTGAGTAATAGAGGCGGCATATTATAAGCAATACTGCACATATTAAAGAAACAATACGTGACGAGTTTTGTGCGGTTGGCCCCTTCTATTCTCACCCATGATTCCCAATCGGCTGTTTGTGTAGATTCGGACAAAAATCCTTCTTCGCGTACTAAAAGAGCCAACAAGCTTTGGAACGATAGAGCTTCGCGAAGAATCGCCTTTGCACCCCAGAGACCAACAGCGAAAAGTAATAAAAGCGCTTGAATGGTTTCCATGCGAGATTGGGGAGTATTCGGGGAACTTGAAACACAAATATTAGTAACTCCTACGCTTCGGATGGGACTAGGATTTCTTACTAAGGCTCTCGGTGTGTATCTTGGGTCATTGGGCGCTCCTGTTGAACCGAGCTAAATGAATGGCGAAACCCATGACTTGGCGACGGCCGCGTAGAATGCGGACTATACGCAGCCGGCGTCGGAAGCAAACCGTGAACTTCGTGACTATGGCGTCGTCGAATTTGTTCGAGCGCTACGGCTTTTGCTGCATACCATAACGCATTTGATCGATGGCTTTCAAACCTATATTGCGCACCTACCGCTAAGATAGCTAGCAACAACTCCGGCGCTAATTCGGCAGCCGTTATCGTCGGGAGATGCAGGATCGGTAGATGTTCGTGGAAACCGCTCACATATCCTTCCAAAAACCGAGTGAGGGTATGTCGGGAAGGGAACACGAAGTCGTTCGGTAGCACCGATGAAAATTCGTCTAATCGATTTTTGATAACGGTATGGTCCATAGCAGATACTCTTAAGGGTTGCGACCCCCCGGACCCGTCGTGCGTTCTAGCGCCGCTCTCCGAAGGGTCTCTCGGGTCAGGCGCTAACGATGGAAAGCGGGAGGGGAATTGTGACGATGGTTTGGATAGTCCACCTGCACGAAGCTCTGATAAATGTCGTGGCCAAATACCCATACCCTGATCTGCCTCAAAGGCTTGTGGGAGGAAATGAGACGACGTCGCAAACTCGTCAAGGAAGAGGTTGTAGTCGTCAAAGGCAGGCGGTCCTGCTGGATTGGGTAACCCTACAGACATAGCGACCGGCTCGGGTTCCCGCCCACGGTCGGCATACGGCATACCTTCATCGTAAGATTTGATGCGCGTCAATCCAGCCCCTGATTGACCGAGATGATCCGGTATCATAGGTTGCATTGAGTTAACCTCATTAGCAGAAGCGATCTGAGTTGCAGCATCAGACAGAAGGTCAAGATTACAGGCGGCAGCCCTGGCTGAATGGCGAGGATCAGGGGCAAGAGGAGGAACCGCTACGGAAGAGGTCATGGATTCTGAATGATAATGTTGGGGGTGAGGCCGCGGCACACCCATCATTTCGGAGTCGACATGGCTCTCGGGTGGTAGCGGCGGTTGGGCAGCGCCGGCCGTGGACGGCTTCCGGGGCCGGTTACCATCCTTATTAGAACCTTCATTGAGGTGGACGAGTTTCTCGTGACGGACGAGGAGATCCCTGATGTCCATATAAGCATATTCACAGGGAATCGTAGGGAGAAAGAGGAAGTTAGAGAGCCGCTGATCACAAATTATATGGAGGGGGAGAAAGGCGTTAGGTCCATAAGTGTGATGTGTGTGTGATATGTGTGCTATGCGCGGCAGCAGGCTCTGAGGGGTGAAAGACGGGGGTCTTTAGCGCGCAGGAAAGACGGTGAATGGTTGGACAGTTGGTGGGTAAGGCGAAGTAGAAACCACCACACATAAATTCTCCTGCGTATAAATGGGCCAGAAAATTTTAAGGTGAGAAACACGAAAAGAAAGAAAAAAAAGGACAAATTAACTAACCGACGTCCAAATGTCTTTCCGCAACGAGCCCACCCGCAGGAGAAAGGCTTCTCTTTAGTATGAGTTCTCTCGTGGCGTTGAACGTGCTCCACGCGCCTAATTAGGAGATTGCCATGTAAGTAAATAAATAAATTGCCAACGGAAGTAGACAAAGTGGCAGAGGAGATAGATGGACATGACTTATGGTGGTCTTACCTAAAACGCTTTTCGCAGAACTTACATGGCAGGGTCTTGGGTTTCTGCTGCCGGGCCTCCCCATTCTCTTCGGCAGTACCAGTAACACCAGAGCCTTCTATGGACGGCATGGCTTGCATTTGGGGTTAGGATGAATGAGTGAATAATAATTAGTATAAGGTAAGTCCCTGTCCGAAATATGGGTGCAATGCAGACCAAGTCACGCAGCACTCGGGAGTGGGGGGTAAGGAGGAAGGGTAGAAGGTCCAGAGCCAGGAGGTTATGCCGGAAAGAGGAATGAACGTCTTGCGGGGCGAACGATTGATAGATGAATTCATGGACGTGATGGTATGGTAGGTATGGTATGAGTGCAATAGTAGTATAGTAGTAGTATAGTAGTATCAGTCGACTTTTGGGTATACTCGGTACGTAACACGGGCTCCCACCACATTCGTCCTCTTCCTTCGTCCCCCAGGAGATCGACCGCTCGCCAAGTTGGCAGCCAGCGTCGTTGATCAACAGAGCTCGTAACCTTAGGGGAACCCAAAGGGCCGTAGGCGACTGTACAAAAGGAGTAGGGCTGAGGTAACCAACCCGTCGACGCCTGGTAATAAGCAAGGCTATGATTTGACACGTTTCTCACTGGAAGTCGAACGAGTCCGGAGTAATTAACCGGTACGGAGAGAGGAATTACTAGCGGATTTATTGGTTGATGTTGTTGACGCGGAGAACACTGAGAATAAAAAACAAGGAGCGTGTGTGGAGATGCGGGAGAAGGCTAAGTATATCGTTATGTATTGTAATTCTGTGTATTGTGAGATTCTACGGTTGGGGAATCAGATTGAAACTTCTGCCGCCCAAGTAGTAGAGATACATGTCCTGGATGGGATTGACTCGGTTAAAGGGGATCATCGATGAATTGGATGAATAATATCCACGGAGGTGAGAAAAAATTAAGGTGAACAGGGCGATGAGATTGATGATGGTTGAATTCGGGGTCGATTCAATTTGTTTATGGTGTAAGATGAGGAGTGAGGAGGAGAAGGAGGAGGTCAAGGTATGGAGATGGAGGGGGGGGGAAGGGGAGGATGCGGAGATGGGGAAACCGTTAGGTTAGGTTAAGTTAGGTTAGTGTTTTGGTTGAAAGATACAACAGTAACAAGCCTGCTGGCCTGCCGCTGCCGCTGCCCTTTCCTTGCGGGTGAAACCCGAACTTGGGAAAGAAAGAAGTAAAAAAAAAAAAAAGTGGCGCCGATTTAGAAAACGTTGGATTTGGCAGCTACCTAAACATTGTTCTTCTTCCTTCCTTCCTAACTCATCTCTACATATATGTATACAGCCTTTTTATTTTATTTTATGCACCTACCTGAGTACATACCTAGGTAGCTAAGGTAAGATAGGTAACTTATCCATCTATCCATCTAATGTCAGGGATTGGTAACCAAACCGATGGAGGATGGGATTTGATGTTGGAGAATGAATTGATATTACTTGCTTTTGACCGGGTACCTACTTCTTACTGACCCCTCGTTTTTCTTTTGTTGCTGTGTTGCTGCGGGTTACCTTGTGTAGGTCCTCGTTTGTACCTACGTAGGCACCCAAGAAACAACCAGTTGCAACCCATTGTTACAAAGAAACATTACTTCCCGTGTATATGCGAAGGGAAATGGGTACATATGTATGTAAAGCCAATACGCAAGTCGACAAAAACGGCGCTAGGTTTTTTAAGAAGCATTCCCCGCCCCCAGCACCCCCAGACATAAACAAGCATAAGAGCCCGCAGTTGACGGGGTCCTTGTCAGTAACCCCATACTTTGTCAATAGCACCCTCGGTACCATCTCCGCATTGGAGAAGCTGGCTCTACCGTATGTGGGAAAATGTGGGGGGCGGGGGGAGCCAATCATCAAAGAAAATACGTAAATGAGAAACAACCTAACTGCAAATAGGTTACAATATTGGTAATATGAGTAGAAGTATAGAAGTATCTGCATAATGTGCCTAGATACCTAGGTGGTAAACGACATACCTAAAGAGCCAAACGGGCCAATCGTGGCTATATATAAAAAAATAATTAATAGATTGTGCGACTCGATGGATACTTATATAGTCGCTAGGTATGTACCCAAGGTATGAAGAGCTATGACGACCTACCTACATACATGTAAGTCGTAAAAGGTTTCACCAACAGGTTGTCAGATTACCAGTGACAGTACTAAGCTTTGGGTAACGTTGGAATGGAGGATTGGGCAATAGCGAAGAAAGGGTAGGGAACGGAAGGTATAATGTCAGGATTAAGAAAAGAAAAAAAAGGTTGGAAAAGAAGATGATAGAAAGCTTAAGCGAAATCCGGCCACTTTCTTGAATCCCGCGGTATGTAAATCTCGTTTGTAGTGTTATTATGGACGGGCCATTCAAGGATATGTACCTTCTCCCCCGGCTGGAATGGCCAGATGTAGATAAGTGAGATGGGTAAGACGGTAAGACGGTGACATTTTTCTTGAAGCTGAGAGCGCCTCCATAAGAAATTCAAAACCACATCTACAATGCAATAGGTACATCGATGAGCGATGAGCGATGGCAGTCGGATAGCGTGATCTCTCTCAGATGAGAACTCCTTATAGTAATGATCAGCGAGGACTGACCTAGCCATAGATGTGCTTTGCCGGCGGGCTAGCAAAGAGGGGAAGATTGGCGATGATGAGAGGTATGGATCCTAGTGGATACCTAGGTAGAACGACCAGACAGCCAGACGACCTGGAAGGGATTCGGGTCACCTTCTACTCCTATGCAACATAGAAGAGGATATGACTTGATAGTACGAGGTCTTGAGGCATCAATTGTTGACGCTATCGTACACACAGCTGAGAGCCTAAATTTGTCATTCGGTAACTACCCGTTTCACATGTCAGTTTTGGAAAAATGACATGTACTTTATATATGAATGATGACAGGGCTATTAGATGACATACATTTAAAAATCCTTCAAAATCGTGCTTGCATACCTAGGTAGGTAGGTTTAAGAGTTCGGTATTCTCTGCAGTTGAAGAAAAAAGAAATAAAGAAATTACCCGAACGTGTGGAGTTGAATAGTTGGGGTACTGGGGGGGTATACTGGGGACACCGATAAAAAAAGGTGGGATTATTAGGCGTTGAATGCGGAGTACCGGGTACTAGCACCTCTCTAATAAACAATAAACCCCAGCGGACTGTGACCTAAATGTTAGGCTGTGTAACAAACCTTGGAACCTTGGTAATCAATCGCCTAAAAAAAGGAAGTGGGAAGAAAAGAAAGTGTTAAGTACGACCTCAAATATTAGAATAATACCGTCATAATCTACGTTATGTACCTCAATAATCTGCACAATCTACACAATCTACACAATCTGTATAACCTACATAATTTAAAATTTCATCATCTCTATTTGTCGGACTCTTTTACTTAACTAAGTTCTTACCAACGCTGTGGAATTCAACTTTGACCAATTCTAACTCTTCGTTTCCCCTGCTTGTAATATAACCGCTTCTCTCCCGATGGACTCATAGGTTCCGGGGACTCCATACAATTACTTTCTTAGATACCGTGACAGCCAACTTTCTTAGCGAACCCCGGATTTCATCAAAAAATTACTGCAGACCAAGAATCGTAGCGCCAAGGTCCCACCGCAGCAATGACCCTCAGCGGAATTAGTAGATGGAGGGCGCCAAAGCGTTATGCTTGGACGGGTAATCACAGAGCAGACTCCCAAAATTGAACTAGCATGGTGGAGGAAAACCAATCCGGGAACCAGTCAAATTTTCATGTTCCCATAATTGAAGCCATCACCGTCATCGAAAGCTGAAAAGTATTCTCGCCACCATTCATGTCTTGGCACTTCCAAACGGGGCGAACCAGAAGGCCTCCTGATGAGATCTCATGATAACATCGCAACAACTCTATAGGCGGGATAAACATAAGGAGCGGAGAGGACGCGAATTCAACGGTGGGATACCCCATACGCCTCTAATTTCGAAAAAGGCTTCACTTTTTTTTTTGTTTGCTACATAGGTGAGTTAGACAAACACGTCGAAGCGGAGCATCAAGACAACGGAGCGGATGGAGACATCGGCAGATGATTTGATGATTTGGGGGGGGGGGAAAGACGGATAATTCAAGCCTTATCGCCAAGCCTCCTAAGGTGGATGAAAATGAAGCTTGAGCTTGACTCCAGCTTCTAGAAGAGGGGAAGGCTTCGTTTGCAGCAATATCATCTCGTTCATGTTCTTTTTATTTCTTCAGAAGAGGAGTAAAGAGGACGTGCGGATGATCGACTCGTATGGGTTAGGGTAATCGGAAATAGATGGAAGAATTGAGAAGATCGGCTCATTTAATCCGAGGGCGATCATTGCATTGAATTGGGTCGATCTGAGGTCAACGTGCGCTTACGCAGCGCAGCCAAATAGGTATGCCAGAAGAGCCTTGGAGTATTCGTGGACGGGTGCTTCGTCGACCGCGACAGTGGACTCTAGTTGTTCTAAGTAAAAGCCTGCTTACCCACTTACAACATAGGCCCCATAAACTTGATTGGATTTAAATTCAAGTAAAAGGGAAAAAAAGTGGCCTCGGCGGTTTCTTATGTACAGTCCGTGAGAACAGAAGATAAGTCGATCATACCTTGGTGAGTTACGTACCTCCCTGCTGACCTACCGTTTCGAGATGTGAGCCTTAATATTTTGATGCTATTATAGGAAGTGTTGACGATTTTGATCAAATCGATAATAGTACGATCAGGGGAAAAAAGAAAAGATTGGCATGGTTAGATCGGACGAGACGAAATGCACAGACAGTGCCGCTTTCACAGTCCAAGCTCATTTCCGATTACTGTAGCCTATCAAGTTATTCGCATTAAGCCTGCAAGTCATCCTTTGAAACATCTCCAAGGATGGCACCCTGTCAGCACCTGGACAAGTCCCTGGCAGCTCTCTTGGTAAACCCCCGAGCTCCCCAGATTTGGCCGATTCACCACCTTCCACATATTTAGATTGATCGAAACCCAATCGGGCCGTCCCCTGAATTCCATCCATTTAGGTCTTCAACTTTTCTATGCTTCACTCTCAGCGTATGGTTCTCTACCACTAAGATTAGATGAAAAGGCTTAGCGCCAGGGGAAAAGAGACTACCGATCACGGATGCAATGCAACGCAGCAGTAACTTTAGATTTCCTTTTTATTTTGATGGTCGCAGCGTCCATGGGAAAAGCCACCGGAGTTATTGGGCTCGGATGGAGTTGGTTGCTTTTGTGGTTGCTTGCCGATCGAGCTTACATCCGGGCGTTGAAGAAGCACCCCAAGCGTTCAGGTAATGGTGAGGAAGAAAAAGAAAAAAGAAAAACAATGCGAAGAAAAAAAAAGACGTTTAGCCCACACCCCTACGATATAGGTATAGTATTGTTTCTAAGGCCTAAACAGGTGGATTCCAATCGCGCGAAGCCGCGTCAGATGGCCCCCTACGGCCCCCAGTCCCCAATGGAATCAATGGGATGACTTACATGTGGCTTTAAAATGTCTCGCGGCTCCAGCATCACATGCTTGAAACAACCAGCCTCTACCTGGAACACTCCAACTAATTTAGGATGGCCACTACAATCCAATCTCCTGTCAGATTTGGCAACCTTGTTTATTGCTTATCACATCTTGCTTGGTACCTGAAAAGACGATTCCATTTTGAGCAGGAGACTACTAAGCCGCGCCGCAACCTGACCCTGGGGTATGCTCTAGTCGTGGTGCTCCCGCAATGAAAGGATGACCATCGGTGCATCCGTCTCCACAGTGGCCACGGTAAGGTAGATAGAGCACCGGAGTATCTCCTACTAAGTTGAAATCGACTTTCCATACCTAGGTACCTACCTGGCTAGTTTTCGGCTGTTTGTAACCTATGAAACTCCCCACAATGCTACTTCGCTGGATCGTTTCCTCCAGGAATGTACAGGAATGTTATGTCTTGGTAGAGTTTAACGGACTTTGAATAATCCCCATCTGAATGGTTGGATCCTCTGCTCATTGACCATCCTGGCCGTTTAGCTCCCGTTCTCGGTCGAATCAATCCAGTTCTTCGGTTCCAACATGGGGCTATTAGTTGGTCAGGGGCTGGGTGCTTGACCTCTTCTGACTACTCACCTCCCACAACAATCCTGCCTAATTAATGTCTTCAGCGGCTTGGTGGCCTTGGTGGTGGTGCACGTTACCTCGCGGCGCTAATGCCTGTCCCTTCATCACCGATGGATGACATGGCCAGCTGTGGTCGTCTATGCCTTGTGACGACGTAAAACCCTGTCCGGTCTCTAAGTTATAAGTTGCCTGCCCGTCCGTCCCAAGTTGGGAAATTTTAGGGTATAGGCATTCTGGCTGTGCCATCACCACGCGAAATTTTTTTTTACTTCAATATGCGGTTCCAGACGTTCCTTACGGCTGTTATCAGCCTCACCATTGGTGTAAATGCTTACTGGCTCGAAGATGTAAAGCGTAAGGATCATCCGAGGATTATTCCGAATAACGGCTATCTAACT
Source organism: Hypoxylon trugodes (assembly GCF_022578975.1). Classification (NCBI taxonomy): domain Eukaryota; kingdom Fungi; phylum Ascomycota; class Sordariomycetes; order Xylariales; family Hypoxylaceae; genus Hypoxylon; species Hypoxylon trugodes. Next base: position 2,221,225 of record NW_026250021.1, read on the forward strand.
GCAAAATAGACCAAGGTGTTGCCCCATTCGCTGGCGATGGATATACGGTGTTCCGTAACGTGAAGGACTTTGGTGCTAAGGGTTCGTTATTCCGGCTATGGCTTACTTCGATCTTACACGAATACTGACGTTCGATATAGGAGATGGTACCACGGATGATACTGACGCGATCACCAAGGCCATGAACTCTCCTGACAACAGATGTCTACAGGGATGTGTAAGTTATACCCGGCATCACAACAAACTTCTACTCTGAACGTTAGATGGCCTAACAACCCTTCCTAGGCATCCACCACGACGACACCGGCGGTTGTCTACTTCCCGTCCGGAACCTACCTGATTTCTTCTTCTATCGTGCCTCCTTATTTCACACAGCTAGTTGGTGACCCGACCGACCGTCCGGTGCTTAAGGGCACCGCCGACTTCAAGGGGTTCGGTTTGGTTGATGGAAACCCGTACTATACTGAGAACTTGAACTGGATATCTACAAATGTCTTCTACCGTCAAATGCGCAACTTCGTCATCGATACCACCGGCATCGCACCGGCTACCGCTGCGACTGGTATCCACTGGCCTACTTCGCAAGCGACTAGCCTTATTAACATTGAGTTCAACATGCCTACGGACCCCAGCGTTATCCACGTCGGTTTGTTCATTGAGAGCGGTAAGTTATAAAGTCAATCCTGCTTCATCTTAACGTCTTGCAGATAACTGACTCCAATAGGTTCTGGCGGTTTCATGAGTGACCTGACCTTCAACGGTGGCGCTACTGGTGCTTCCATGGGTAACCAGCAGTACACCATGAGGAACTTGGTCTTCAACAACGCTCAAACGGCTATCATTCAACTCTGGAGCTGGGGCTGGACCTACATTGGACTACAGATCAACAGCTGCCAGACTGGTATCAACATTACCGCTGGTGGATCTGATGCGCTTAACGTTGGTTCGATCACAGTCATCGACAGTGCTTTCAAGGATACCCCCGTCGGTATTGCTACCGCCTTCCAGACTGGCTCAAAGCCCGACACTGGTGCTAGCGTCATCCTAGAGAACTTGAGTCTTTCGAATGTCCCGACCGCAGTTCAGGGCCCGAGCGGCTCAATCCTCGAAGGAGGCTCTACCACTATTGCTGGATGGGGTCAAGGCCACCAATACACTCCTGATGGTCCTAGCACCCTCCAGGACACCATCACTCCCAACACTAGACCTGCTTCTCTTACTACTGACAGCGGATATTACTCTCGATCTAAGCCTCAATATGAGGACCTTACCGCATCCGATATTGTCAGCGCCCGAGACTCTGGTGCCAAGGGTGATGCTTCCACTGATGATACCAAAGCTCTTCAAGATGCTATCAACAGCGCTGCTTCCGGCAACAAGGTTCTCTTCCTTGACTACGGTATCTACAAGGTCACCTCGACCTTGAGCATCCCATCAGGGGCCAAGATCGTCGGAGAAGGTTACCCTATTATTGTAGCTAGTGGTGATGCTTTCAGTGACATGAGCAACCCCAAGCCCTTGCTACAAGTCGGAGCCAACTCTGGTGACCAAGGTCAAGTTGAGTTCTCGGACTTCGTCGTCGGAACCCAAGGACCCGCCCCGGGTGCTACTCTTATTGAGTGGAACTTGGCTTCGGCAGCTGGTACTCCTTCTGGTATGTGGGATGTCCACGCCAGAGTTGGTGGATTCCAGGGCTCCAACTTCCAAGTTGCCCAGTGCCCCAAGAACCCCGGCTCCAGCACCGTCGACGCCAACTGCATTGGTGCGTACATGCAGATGCACGTCACCGAGAAGGCAACCAACTTGTACATGGAGAACACTTGGCTATGGACTGCGGACCACGATATTGAGGATTCTAACAACACCCAAATCACCGTCTACTCTGGCCGAGGTCTTCTCATCGACTCCACTGTTGGCAACTTCTGGCTTGTCGGTACTGCTGTTGAGCACAACAACTTGTACAACTACCAGTTCGTCAACACTAAGAACATTTTCGCCAGCATGCTCCAGACCGAGACGCCGTACTACCAGCCCACACCTGATGCTACCGAGCCCTTCCCTGTAGTCACCGCTCTCTCCGACCCCGACTTCAAGACATCTTGCGCTGGTGTCTCAGGAAACTGCGCTAACGCATGGGGTCTACGTATCGTCGACTCGTCGGATATCTTCATCTACGGTGCGGGTCACTACTCGTTCTTCGACCAATACAGCACGACCTGCTCCACCGTCGACGCAGGCGAGAACTGCCAAGCGCGCATCGTCTCCCTTGAGGGATCGACCAGCAACGTCAACGTATACGCGTTGAACACGATCGGCTCCTTAAGCATGATCGACCAAGATGGCAAGAGCCTTGCTAAGTGGCAGGACAACGTCAACGTCTTCCCCGCGAACGTCATTCTGTTCCGGACCTCTTAGAAATCGGTCGAACTGCAATGTCATTCCTCCAACGAGGGAAGAAGCGTCTCACCAATGAGAAGTAGCTGGTGGGGTCGTGTTAAAAACAATCACGGATTCATGGGGCCTGGCATCATATATTGGGGCTATTGTCTGGGCGGGATCGCGTACTTTTCGATGTATATCCTTCTTACTGCTTGAGTAAATAATTTTTTCAATGTATATACTAGGCGAAAGCTGTTTATGAATACAATTCAGCGATTTTAAAAAATTTTATACATTCATGATTCTTTTTATGTGCTATGTCTGAAATATCAACCAGTTAACGAGTATCCAACATCACCGCTCTCCCTCCCTAATTTGACCAGTCGCGCGCGCATGCCCTCTGCCCTGGCTTTTTGATGTTCACCTAGATTGCTAAAATCACAACTATCAACCCACTGCAATATCACAAGTCAGCATATTTCCAAAATTCTACGAAGAATGAAAGGAAATTCAACACAACACTTACATTCCCAACACCATGCTGCAACACATTCCTCGCCCTCAACCTACCCCCCGCTACATGACCCACAGACCCATGCAAGCTCAGACGTTCACGACTACCATCATAGCGACCGCGATGCAAAATATTATTGTTATAAAAAACCACATCGCCCGCATCCAAACGCACGATTAACTGCTCTGGCATATTAGGGTCAAATGGATCAGCTGCTCTTTCGCGCTCGGTGCGCGCGCGCTTATGCGATCCGGGAACTACGATTAAACTCTCATCGCCATCGCACAGTGCCATATTCCACTGCGCATGCCAAGCCGGTTCGCGCAGACGTTTGAGTTCTTCATCTGCACTTGCATCGGCGCTTATATCATCGCGATGCCAGCGGAGTTCGAAATTCGACCCATCGGTAGGTCGAACCAGTAGATTATACAATTCCATAACTAGCTCATCATCTGAGCACGGGCCTAGAAGTTCTTTCGCGGCACCCAGCACTTCATCGCCGAAATAACTTTCGGTGAAGATAGGGGAATCGGGGAGTGATGGGTTGAGTAGGTGCTGCACACCCCATATCCCGACGCCCGCTTCCCAGGTCCACGGCGGGAATTGCTTCCCGACGGTGCGCACGTGACGCCAGGACCCGGCTTGTGCGAGATCGACGGTGCGCTGGGCTGCGCCGCGGAGGGATGTGAGTTGTTCTGGGGATAGGATGGAGCGCAGGATGACGAAGCCGTCTTTTTCCAGCTGTGTGCGTAGGGTTGAGGTGGGCATCGTGGACAGGCCTGGTGGATGGATGGGTTGTTGGAGAGATACCGAGACAGATGAGTGAGCTTAGGTAGGTAAGTGGCTTGAAGTGTGACCTCCTGTTTTTAGTTGCGTAACGTCGCCTTGAGTACCAAGGGATATATAACATGCATATAGATGCAGATGTCTTGGTATGGGTGTATGGGTGTACTTCGGTGTGTATTCCCGGATGTAAGGGATCGTGTAGCTCAACCTTAAATGAACTCTTTGTCTCGGCTGGGCTCGTCTGACAATTACGATATCTGAAGAGTTACTCCGTCGGTGCTTGCGTTACGTAAATAAACAATGTCTTGGAGTTGTGATCTTGTCTGATGATAAAAATAAATGAGTTTTACTATAGATGTATTGGTGGAATATGTTACGTGACCGACGCCTTGAGGCAAGGTTGTCGATCTTTCTAAGTCCGAATAGTCCGGAGTCCTGTGATAACATACCTATATAAAATAGAGAGACATACATACAGACCTAATGGATGGCAGCAGTGGTGGAGATGATCTCATTCTATTGCGGGGTTACCCGTGCGAACCGTTCTACTAGAACTCCACTATGATACAACGTTGCGCCTGGTTCGGTACGATTCCGGGCGCCTTGATTTTGGGGTAAGTGAGTGGGGATTCTTGACCTTGGAGTCAAGGATGTGGATATGGAAACATAGAGGCATAACTATGTGCATTTGTAAAAGGGGTAAGCTTTATTCCTTGTGAAATTTATGTATTTCTTAGAATACCAAAACACTGTAGGTGATCCGTAGACATTATGAAATTATAAATATTAATACATATTGTAGTGAATTAAAACACGTATGCGTGTTGTAGGCAAGGAAAGACTTTTGTTGAAAATTGGATAAGACCGTACCTCTACGCCGTCGCTCGTAAGAATCGGAATTCGACAGATAGCCGCCCATTATCGCATCTCTAATAATGCCACCAAACGTGAATCCATAAATGCCCAGCATTTACCCTCTATATACCGAATCCAGTGTCCTTTATATTTTGCGCCCGTGTTTCGCCTTTAACGTACTCGCTTAGTCGCATCTCATTAGACTCATTGCCGTGTCCGTCCATGAACTGCCCTCTAGACTGTCCAGGAGAGTAGGGGGGTAAGGATGACATCCCAGGTTGTGGTTGATGTCGGTATCCATCAGTGATCATAGCTGCCTCTGCAGCTGGATCCGTTGAGTGGTTCATCATTACATCTCCCATAGACGTGCCCGGCACGCCCGTCGAAGCAATAAAGGATCTGTGTTGATGCGTGGTTGGAGAAATAGGGGACACTTGAGACATTGGTGAGGCAGGGGAGACAGGAGAGATAGGGAACGGCTGCGATGGTGTCGTCGCGAAGATCGGGCGTTCTCTGTGTAGTCCTACGTTCTCGGATGATCCAAACCCTTGAGTCTGCAATGGCGGATTGACCCTCGAAGTCGGTGTGAGGACTCCTTCAGTTGGTGGTGCCGCATTCTCCATATCCCTGGGGGGCAGAGGTGGAGGACTCTTTGGCTGTATATGATGAAGTTGAATATCATCTATTGAGGCGAACCGCGTGTCCTTTCTGCCTTGACTCCAGCGCCGTTCGAAGATTCGTAGCACGCCAAGGGTCACCGTCAGCATGTAAGTGAACCTATTCGTTATCAGCAGATGCACTTTGAGATGATTGCAGTTATCGTACACTAGCGCAGCAGCAATAAAATAGAACCCTCGTTCTAAAGGACAGTATTTGTCAAGTTGTCCTTTTATGTGCTGGTCTACGTCGCCGAATCGGGTTGTTTCGAACCCAGGGGTTGATGGATCGTCAAAAGGTGCATCGCCGTCTTCCACTATCGTCGGGTTAGTTTTTAGATGATAGTCAATGAAGGGCCTAGGTATTAATTACTATCAGTTCTTGTCAGTCCGTGGCAATCTGTAGGGAGCCCTGAATGAGCTAAAACTGTGATTATGGCAAGCATCATCCCGTTGAAGACTATGTCGCCAGCGACGAAAGTCGCAATCAACCCAGTATTAAATCTCCTTCGCGGGCTACCGCCGTGCTGCATCAACAGCACAATACCTGAATAGATAAGTGCGACACATGCCTAGAAACAGGTAAGTCTTACGAGACGTCGTTGCGGGGGATAAGCAGTCATCACGAACCATCATTTCCAAGCAAAACATGCTCATCGCTAGGCCGAGATGATTGACATGAATGTATACTAGAAGGAAGCCATTCATGACAGCGGTTATCAGCGTACTCGACACCTGCAATAGCCTGGCGAACAGGAGCCATCTCGATAAGCTCCATCTTGACAATGTCCACTTTAACCGTTCCCATGCCATTCTAGTCTGGTATGAGCGATCAATAGAAGTGGAGGCTATTCACACTGGGTGTTTCGTTCGTTCGGTACGCTCCGAAGACGCCAATGTCGTCTCGGGGAAAGCGAATATATGAATCCAAAATATGTTTCAAAATGAAGGAGCAATCACATGAATACCTAGGTAAGCATAGGGGCCCTGTTTATTTTTGTTCTTCTCGGTACCTAGGTTGTCGAAATGGGGCTATGCCTTGTTGCAACCGCAGTCCGCACAGTATGCAACCCAGCCAATATTCATGTATGTTAGCTGATCACTATGGCAAGTTAAGAGCTATTTCTGGAATAGCTTCCAAGGTCGCTATGAGTTTCACTTCTGTAGAAATCTATTATTCTTTTACATGTCTTGGCGCACGATTTTTAATATATTATCATCAGTCGCAAACAGTAATCATGAGGGGATCTTCTAACTTGACCTCTCAAATTCATTCGATCACCTCAATGTAAGGCAACAGGCACAGCCCGGATTCTAGTGGAGTGATGTAAGGACGAGATTGGTTCGATGATAAAACCATAGACCTGCATGGGCAGATGGGCTAGACAATGAGCACTTGCATGCACTGCCTCTTCATCGATCCACTCAGCGCAACCCCAATGAGGCGGGAAATCCTGAATGGGAATAAGATAGGTCAAGATAAGAACTTTTACGTGCTAGACGCCAGTGGCGCCAAGCGGCTGACGGTCAATCCTGCGACCAATCGAGTCGGATAGTATCGCGGTCTTAATCTAAGTTCTATGCTCAGCGCGGCAGGATCAACAGTGTTAAATCCTCTTTACGTTGTTGGGGGCCGCGCGATAGTAAAGAATATGCGATGGGGCTGGCGTCATTTTAAAGACTTTCGCGATCATTTGTAGGTACGAAACGTGGGGGATTGACGAGTAAAGCAGGGCGGGAATCGACACAAGTGCTATGTCATACCTGTATGTAGACACCGCTTACATCTTTGGTCATTTGATATGGTCTGGGGAGATTCATGGGGGTCTTGACGAAGAAAATAGTAATAAAATGGCTTCGCCTGCGATGCGACTTATGTGCACTTTTCCTCCGGCCAACGCAACGTGAAGCCTGTGACCGTCTTTCGAACCTCCTCATCGCCTGGGTCGTTTTCAAACATAGCCTTGTCCATCTTCTCTTCTAGGACTTTCTCGACTAGGAAACCTCTTTCTCGCGCGATATCGAAAAACGCGAGATCCTTGTGTTGTAGCCATGGGCGGTAACTTGTAAAGCAGACGAAGGCGATGCTGGTTTTCTTTCGGCTCATTGTGGCTTCAATTGAGGAAATCATATTGCCATGTTCGGAGTGTCTAAACAATAGATCGGCCAGGATAAGCACATCGAATTTATCTCTCCCGACGGATGTAAGATGCGCAAGTAAGTGAGTAGGATCGGCCCCCCAGACGTAGCCATCCGCGACTATTGGAGAGTTCTCGAGATTGTCGTCTGATGTCGGAATGAGTTCGCAGCCAAGAATATTTTTCTTCATATTGACAACGAGATCTGGATCGGGAAAGTCCGTCACTACAACCTTCTGGGCTCCTAGGATGGCACATACGATGCTGGGAAGCCCCGCACCGGCTCCGAGCTCGAATACTGTGCGTCCTCGGACTTCGGACTCATGCGTCTCAAAATACTTTGAGATAATACGGCTACCATTCCATAGATGATGGGCCTCCAACGGGCTGTGGCCTACTAGGTGAAGCGTGATTGTTTGGCCTGATTGCAGCGTGTAGACTTGTGACGTCGGTGGCGGCGAAGGAGGATAATAATCATTGGGTTCCTCAAAGAATCCCGCAGTATCTGGTTCCATGGTGTTGGGTTTTGCTAGTATGAAATTCTTGGGCGATCAGGGGCTTCTTTTATTTTTCTTTGACTCATCGAGTTGTCTCAGCTTCAATGTTCGAGGTACAGCTGTAGGTACTTGATTGCTTTTCTTTGAATTTTCTTCATGGGTGTGACTCTAGTAGCCAATCAACAAGGAGAATATATTCCATACAGTAAAAGATATGGAGAGTGGCCGTGCGTTCATACTGTATCAATGCGCGATGAACTAGCGATTTAGCGACGGCTCGAGATGCCTATTATGAATCCAAGCAGAAGTGGAATTTCAGCTTGATCATAGATCGATGGTGCAAACACGGGTCAATTTCTCACACGCATGAGCTAATGTGGACCGCCTGCTAGTTAAACGGCGACATGATTTATATCATCATATACCTTCTACACCCAGGTGTCATGAAAATGGGAAAATACTTCTGGTTTCCATACCACTGCCTTCTCCATTCTTGCCGGTTTCACTCCACATGAGTAGGGGGCTGGCGCTATAGGCGGGTCGCAAGCCAAGAAAGAGTCGCTAAAGCGTGGCATCTGGCGATCGAGCTTGCAGCTATGCTCTCTACCCAGGTAGTAGCTCATAACAAGTTCAATTTGGAACAGAAGGTAGACAAATCCAAAGTTATGGTTTAGGAGGATAAATACGATCGTATATCGAAGCCAGACGATCCAAGCCGCTAATTATAATATGACAATGCAAAATTAACGGACTTACGAACATGGTATTGCCAACGGCTCACTCCATGACAAATACCCAAGTACGTAATCCTACTTCACCAATAGGAATTAAGTATACCTCTCTGTATTGTTTATATACACGCACTAGGATTGGTCAAGCTCCTCCCCGCAATGTAAGCAGTCTGCATATTAGCAGGACTTAACCAAACGACCTGATCACCACCGGGCTCGTGGCTTGCTCGGACCGACGATGAGTGCGCTCCTCCGTGCTCTTAAGTATGGGCTGAATTGATTGCCCGGCTCCGTTGCTAATCCTTCAATTCTTTCATCGTCAATCCACTTTCGTAGCTTCTTATCCAGCTCGAACCAGATCAACGAGATTATTGGCAACGGAAGCACGGTGTTCACATTGCCGTTCCGCGACTCAATTGACACTGGAACCAATTCCCTAACATCCGAAGTTATATCCATCTCGGCGGGATGCATCCGTCACAGATTCTTCGAAGCGACGAGCTTCCTATTGGCAAATACAATCAGTAAGTCGGAAGAGTCAGGTCATAATCTTTACATTTGATTAGTAGTGATTACTCTAGCCTGATTTAGAGGATTCCGGTCTCTTGACGATGGTCTGACTTCTATAGCTATCTCAATAAAGACACTTGGGGCCACTTGGGTAAGTTGCATGTGGAACACCTACACAAAGTCGCCTCAATGACACCTTGGCGTTGACTTACCGAACTCGCAGGTTGTATTCAACCCCAGAAGCGCATTATCACGTACAGTCTCAGCGCGAATCGCCAGAACATATTTGCCGGCGCGGTGCACGATGCCATTTTCAACACATGGCGTCGGTTCAGCAAGCAAGTCTTGTACTTTGCCCCGCCGTTCCTGGTGGCCTACTACGCCATGGACTGGGCTAACAAGCGGTATGTTACCTCCCAGAAGAACCCACATCGGACGCAATGAGTGACAATAATGTTACAGAAACGAGTATCTTAACAGCAAGACTGGAAGGTCCGAGTCTAGTGGTGACTAAGGAACGTATACGTTGACCACTCATAATTCAAACCAACCCCCCTGGCAGTTTGTCTTCACGTAAACCCGTACTACGATATTCACGGAGCTTGCCGTCCTGTTTACATCGAACCTCGGAATGCGTCATCAATCATATGAATAGTCTATAGCCTTTCAACAGAATTCACGTAACACAACTATTTTGAAACTTAATTTGAGTCTTGATGTCTCAGTTTCGTTAAGAGTTAGATGTTCCGTTGGTTTAGCCAATAGGTTAACTAGTAACTTAAAGTTACTTGTCTATAGTATGTCAAGACTATTATAAAATCTATCATTGAACAACCACTTTGGCTTCTAGTTGGATACCTAGTAGTTATGTCTCATGCCAAGTATTCGTATTCACTCGTATTTAGGTATGATGTCGCTTCGAACTACCGTGTTTATACTAACAATTCCAGATTATACCTAGGTAATGAATCATGGATGCCCCCGGGTGCATGTGGGATGTTGGTAGATCTGATCCACAAGACCCAAGATATGAAGCGGCATTTACAAGATAATGCGTATAACAACACATTATTAATGCAGTTATGTCCGCATACGACTGCGTCGTAAACGAATAAGAGGTCCGTGGACTATACGTCTTGGATGATCACACGGTATCAATAGGAGATATGCCGATTTGTGGATTTGGACGCCCCAAACATGACTGCATACCTAGCTCAGGTTGACGCAACCTTGGAAGTGTCGAGCTAGGCCATTGATAGACGCTGTAGCTTTTCCTAGCGGCGTATGGAAAAGGAAACTGCAATTCGAGTGGCGTATTCTCCCAAGATATCTTTGCCTACCTAGCTAGCATGCAGCGTATCCCGTCACGTACTCAGGTATTCTCTTGAACCATGGGTATTTAACCAAAGCAAAATCCTCCCGTATGGAGCCCAGAATATAATATCTTCATCATATAATAGGCCCAGAAGATATATAGCAACTTACACTACTCATATAACAAATATTCAACAAGCTTCACACAACCTACCTAGCGAACATGGGTTCTATCTCAGTTGACGCCGCATCGCTAGCAACAAGGCTCGAGGGGTTGATAGATGAAGTCCAAAAGAACTCTGAATCGCTGAAAGAGGATGACCGCCAGAGGCTTTTTGATGCAACCAAGAGGTTAAGTTGGGCCTTGGAGACTCCGGGTGACACTGTTTATAGGGTTATTCATGGAGTAAGTCACCAGCCAATAAATTCACTTGAAAAACGTTTCTTTAGGAGCGGCCTAACATAGCGACACAGCACCTTCAACTAGCAATGGCATTTATTGGAGTTGACACGAAACTCTTCGACATCCTCTCTAAAACGGACGGCACTGCCACCATTGCGGAACTTGCGGGAAAAACAAAAATGGACCCTGCTTTGTTAAGTACGTGTTGCACAGAATTACTATTATACCGATGATTCTAGTGGCTCTACTAACCCGAAGTAGAACGGCTACTGCGATTTTATCAAGCCTTCGGATTTATCTCCCAACGAGGGGATGATGCTTACGGTGCCACCAATATAACAAGAGCCATGACGACTCCAATAGCCGAATGTGCACCTCGCCAATTGTACGCATCCTTGGTATAGCTAAATAAAAAGGCAATGCTGATGTGATTCTATAGCATGGAAGTCTTTATCCCCGCGTATGGTGCCCTCCCACAGTTCTTGAAGGAGACAAACTACGCCGATGTTACCGATAACAAGTATATCCCATGGAATATCGGTCGGAATACGGACAAGAACTTTTGGCAATGGATGGAGGAGCACCCAGCACAGATGGATGGGTTTCTAACGATGATGCGGACCCACCGACTGGGTCTCAGTACTCCTTTTGATGTATTGGACTTCGAGCAGGAACTAGCTCAGGGCGCGACTGATTCAACCCCCCTATTTGTCGACATTGGTGGAGCTATGGGTCACCAATGTGTTGCTCTCAAGAAGAGATATCCGGGTATACCTGGCCGTATCATCCTTCAAGAGCAGGAGGAGGTTGTTGAACGAGTAGGTTTGCCTTTCTCTTTGTTCGGTGGCCAATGGAGCCATAAGCAACTGCCTATAGTCTTAATAATAGTCTTAACTGATTGGATGCTTGATTAGGTGAAAAAAAGCCCACTCCCGGGTTGGGACGGTATGGAAGCACAGGCCCAGAGCATGTGGGAACCACAAACTTTGAAAGGCAAGACTCTTCAACGATATTGGCTATAACGGTGGACGCTAACCTACATCCTAGGGGCTCGTGGGTACTACCTACGTAACATTCTCCATGATTACCCAGACCATAAAGCTATCGAAATTCTACGGAATGTTAGAGTCGGCATGACATCAGAGTCCAAAGTATTGATCGATGAAATGGTAGTCCCAGAACGTGGAGCGTCCTGGCGAGTTGCTGGACACGACCTTATTATGCTTACGTGTTTCGCTGCCCGTGAGCGGACACAGGCCGAGTGGGCCTCCATTCTCGATCAAGCTGGGCTTAAGATACTTAAGCTGTCCGAGTACGCTAAGGTGACCTGTGACTCTATTATCGTGGCTGTCTTGAAATAATTGATTGCTTGGCGATATTGCTCATTCGTTGGCCCGACGAACACAAAGCAGGGATGTGGTAACTGGCGAGTCGACGTGCCTTCGATGGAATTTTCTATTCTTGGAGTTTGGATTCCCCTCTCAAACGATACCCAGTTAGTTATTCGATATCAACTATCGAAGTTAGCCATGTCATTGCCATTGTCAACAAAGATATACCTTGAAATCCTTGTAAATTTCCGCGAAGCGCATTCGGATATTCCATATCCTTAGTATGGTATTGAATGGGCCTTTCATTAAGATTTTATGGCTACCTACCTCGTAGCAGGTAGATACCTAGATAAAAATATGTCTAACTAAAATATAGACTACCTAGGTAGTTTCTTTCAAAGAACTCCCATTACTCCCTTCTATAGGTATTTACTCTCACTCCTATTCGTAAATGCTCACCTAGTACTTGTTAGGTAGGTAATTTGATAGATGAGTAGAGAGATGAATGTCTACGCCGTTATTATTTTAAATCGTAACTATTAATATGAAACCAGTCTTAGGGGTCGTTGACTTCGTTACATGTCCCAATACCTCCGATTCCTAGCAACATCTTCACGATGTTCTTATTATCATCGGGTATATTTTCAATGTGTACTAGTTTACAAATCCCATCCGCATAGCCAGTGAGCAAGCGGCCGCTATTCAGTTGCAACTGACGAGCTCGATCTAATTTGTTAGATTCCTTCAGTTATTCTGGAGTTTGCATCAGGCCTTACCTGCGTGAGTCTTCGAGGAGTGGATATTGAGTAGTTGTCATTTCTAAGCTTTATACCATGTTAGTAACACTGTGTACGCAATTGGACATACCTGAGATTCTACCTTGACTTTATAATTGTCAGCGAAATTGGTTTGCAAGACCCTGACAAGATTCTCTGGGTTCACGAGATACCCTGGGATTCTATATTCTATCAAGCATGCCGTGCACGTCGTGTTGTCCTCGTCTCCAAATGCAGATTCTCTAATACCGAAGCTATTCTCTTCTCTTCCCGATCGCGACGGCACAAGTTCCATTGCTACGACTTGATATAGTGAGGTATGGTGAATAAAGTAAATATTTCAAAGGGGCTCAGGTGTAGTGGTATGCTAAGCATGAAATTTTCCATCGATCTCTACATCGGGTCGATAGTCAAGAGGTTGGTGGGCGGATCGTACACTCTTATAGTAAGCTAGGGACGCCCCGCTCCATCGGCGCAGTTCTGTACCTACATGGTAAAAGGAAAAACACTTCCGAGTTTTCGATGGGTAATACTGGGTACTACAAGATTTGTTTTATTATCCGCCTCGAGTGAGGTCAGTGTTGGCAAGAATTGGGTGTGAGGCTTCCAATAATTTATATCATCGTGTTCTTAGAATTTCTAGTTTTATCTAATTCGTCCGATACAGACCAACGCGAAAATGACACTAAATAAATTTATTCAATCTTGAGATTGAAAGCCTTTGTAGAGCGCTTGGGTGGTTTGCCCTGCCCCCAATTTCACGAGGTGGTGGGCGGGTAATAGGTTAGGCAGGCAGTGTCGAATATGGCTTAATATTTGCATTTTATATGCATGGACCATGCACTATATATGTTGTGTAACACCCGTAATGTTGTCATGAGTTCATTGGATTTCAGCTTGCTTTATGGCAGCATCTATTGGTCTAAGACCAAATTCCCAAGGTCCTATCATCGTTATTAATGTTTCTCGTGGCATTAGATTCATGGAACTTTATTCGAGTTCTAATACGATCAAAGCGCGAGCTTTTTTAAAAGTTTATCATAACCCAAAATACCCACGTTCTATCGCATAGCGCCGTGTGAATATCAAGTTCTCACCTCAGCATTGCATTGGGCAGACTAACTGGGGGCACCATGGTGTGTGTGTGGTGTGTAGCACAGATGATTAATGTCCTCATCTGTCATTTCGAAATTCAGCTACGTTTCTTGCTAGTTCATTGCTGAGGAATATAGATACAATGAAGAAGTCTTGAGGCATTTTTTAGCTAGATGTACCTACTAGCCGTTGCATTTTGCCAGCCCAAATGGTTTACGTTAATAGTAAACTCCTACTTCGCAAGGCTGAATCCGGCCTCGAGAAAAGGCCACTCTATTATCTAGCTCACCGAGATTCGTAGCTAGGATTGAAGAAAGGTGAGACTTAAAATGCAAGGCTCTGAAGGCTGTGAAGCTGGACTGTCAATTCCTCCTTCGAGATGCATTAGGTAGCCAAATACTGGGATAGCTGTTGCCTACTTCGGTTTGCATTGATGGTAGAAGACCCCAAAGTCTGTCGGTTGCCTCTTTTGAGTCCTAAAAATAAGTAGTTTATGAATATAAATACATCCCCGATCAATCAATATCACAGACTAGGCACCCTATCAATCAATAGAGTTGGTTACCATAACACCCTTGAAAACCACAGACTCCAGTTACCTAGGCTATATACCCTAGCCTTAACGTTTTCTACTACCTGCGGAGAGTATGGGATCAAACCCACCGGCCGAGGTACGCCATGTTCCACAAATTCACACTACGTAGATATATGCGGTATTCTAACAGTGCGCTATCTCGTAGGTGGCTGCGGAAAAGGGATATAAAAGTTGCCATCATCACTGCCACGATCGCGGCGAAGGCTTTCGGCAGAATGTTATTCTTTCAAACAGGACTATCATGAATCAACCGTCTCTAGGAACATCGGAATCTTTATATGACGCTTTGTGGAATGCTAGGGTATCATATACCAATAACGAGAATCACTGCTTTATACCTTTTGATGAACTCCAGTTAGCCAGGAATCCGGACCTCGTGAAAATCGCTCTTCAAAATGACGGGGTCCCACAGTCCGAGGTCCCCGAGTTATTGAGTAGGATATGTGCTCCATATCCCCCCAAATGTGGAATTTCATACTTCAGAATATTTGCCATCCTCGTATTGTGTGAGAACGCTGGATGCATCAAGAGGTTCGTCGACCAAGGAGTTGATGATAGTTATCTTCCTTTACCAGCGGTCAAACGAAACGGAGATAAGTTTTCCTTTTCAAGGCATACCAACGGTCCCAAAATTAACGACGATCGGTTGCTGGCCCTCTTTCAAGATCATAATAAATGGAGGTCCTTAACCTTGAATCAGTTCAACACTTGTCAATGGTGGGCCATCGCGCCCTTTTTCGACCAGCCCGACGCTGTCATTCCTCATTATGTATTAGAATCCAACGATATATTACCTTTAACAGAGAAGAAAAGCCATCTTGAGCTGGAGATTAAGTCGCTCGATCCCGATGTTCAAGAGGTGGTGTTGCGAGGAGGTTTTGGTGATGTCTTCATAGTGAAAATGCATCGTTCGCATTATCATTTCCGAAATCAGCCAGTACGTTTCATTGCAAGGGATTCTTAGTATCCATGTGCTAAAAACTGACAGTATAGCGATGGTTCACATTCATTCGCGCTTAAACGACTGAAATCACCGAATGCGAATGAATTCCAACTAGAAGTTGACGCTCTCAGAAAGTATAGCTATGGTATTGACAAGCATCTCATCCCACTACTAGCTACAATTGAAAAGGACGACGATGCAGGGAAATACTACTTACTATTTCCAAAGGCTAACGGAGATCTACGCCATCTTTGGAAAACACAATTCATGGCAAATCCCGATAATGCTACGGTACGTTGGATGGCAGAGCAGTGTCTCGGAATCGCAAAAGCACTTTCTATGCTCCACCAGGACCAAGACAAGTACAAGGATGAGGGCTATCCTATATATGGCCGTCATGGCGATATTAAGGCTGGTAATATCCTTTGGTTCTCTAAACCTGGGAACCCGGGCCCCACTGGATGGCGGCTGGTGCTTTCCGACTTCGGATTAATGAGGTTTCACAGGGCGGTTTCTATCTCGGTCCAGACCGCGAGCAAATTAAAGAAAACATTAACATACCAAGCGCCAGAGTTTGACATTGCAGGGGCAAAGGTTTCCAGAAAATCGGACATCTGGGCTCTAGGATGCACGTACCTCGAGTTCGTGACCTGTTGCATCTCGGGGCCTCAAGCTGTGGAAACCGAATTCCCTAGCTGCCGTGGGGAAAGTGACACCAAACTACATGGTGTAAGCGAAGACAAGTTCTATCACACCATTGGCGATGGCAGCGGGGCGGAGCTGAAACCAGGAGTTCGGAGTTGGATATCTAATCTTCGCCGCGATCCGAGATGCTCACAGTACTTTTACGAATTCCTCACGTTCATAGAGGACAAGATGTTGTGCATTGAGCGTGATAAGCGCCCAGCAGCGGCCGAGGTTGTGAAAAGCTTAGATGCACTTTCAACCAAGTGTAGAAACGACAGTTACCTAAAGAAAGGATATTTTCCGACGAACAATGGAGTGCAATAGACCCTGAGAGATAAGATATCGGGGTTTAGTATGGATTCAAAAAGGAAAGTATTTTAGGTATGGATAGATAGACAAAAGGGGGTTTTGGTTATTCATTAGAACGCCAGGCACTTAGGTACATCCCACCTCACGGTGGTTGGAGTTGAAGAGGGGTAATTAGACGGCTTAACTAGGGCTGAAACTTGTATAGTTCATGATATTTCCCTAATGATAAATGTATATAATAATGGGTTCCTCCTAAATTGAAGTACCGCACGATGGCTTCTAGCATATTACGACCTGTAGTGCAGATGTGCATTGCTCTCGAGTTTGGATTCATCTGACTAGGCCAAACAAGTTAGGACCCGGACGGAACACATAACGATAGGTACGTTTACATACAGCACTTAGTTTTCTTGGTGCCCATACAACCCAGTAGCCGTTACGATGCTTGGAATAGTTAGCAACATCACACTTTAATATATAGTCGAAACGCACACAGATAGTACATACTTTGATGATATATTCATTGGCCCCAAGAAGTTCGTCTAGACCCTGTTTAATGTCTTTGGCGTCATTGTACGTGCATCTGAGAACTGAATGGACCCAATGTGAAGGGTATTTGGGTTTGCTCGTGTGGATAGCAGAAGACATGTTGAGCCACCTATTCATAGAAGTGCAAGGCAGACAGTAAGGTTGAATCGCCGTTGTATTTTCTCTCTAGAGTTCTCCAGAATCATTATTCATTAACTATACTCTCAATCACAAGCCACATCAGGGAGGTGTCAGCGTGTCGTCTACATATATGCAACTTTACCTTTTCGTCTATCGCACTTGTGGGGGGATACATTGGTGGCTTGCTTTAAGCACACCATCCGAAACCGCTTCACGATTGGAGGTTTGGCCGCGATTACAGCAGCAGAAGAATCGCATGCGAGGAAACCCCAACATCGTCGACCAACCAGCAAGTGTCAATCGTAACTCTATGTAATCAATGCATTACTGCCCAACGAATTATACAATTGCCGAGGACATATATTACAACTATAATGAGGCTCTGCGGGATATGATGGGAAGCATTAAAGCAAAAAAGACCTCACACTTTGATGTGCAATTTTCTAATAGATACGGTATCTAGTATCGAGTAACCACATCTTCCTCTATAGTAAGGAGTTAAGGAAAGGTACCAATTACTTCGAAATAGCCTTACGGCAGTATGGACTGGCAATATCCCGAGGCGTCTTTCGATGACAACCATTTTGATAACTTCAAATATGAACCCAGACCATTTAAGATAATCAGGAAACTTTCATCCGATGGCGTATGGTTCCTTTCGACTTCTTCCCTGTGAATACGAGCTAACTGCTATTAGAAACTTTTGTGCGAAAGAATAGAGTTAGATGAGAGCCTGCAGAGATGGATCGAAGAGGCAAGACCATCGAATCGCTATGCTACTTCGCTAACAATTGATAGAATGAAACTTCAATACATCGAGGCTGTGAGCCTGGGGCATTCGTCATGTTTAGTCTGTCCTTTACCCACGTTCAAATCATCAATAACTGACAGATTCGTGTCAGAATTTTTAGCCGTGACTATGACCCAGTATGTTCGTCGCCGTCGCATCTCCCAGTTTCAAAAAAGGGGTTCGGAAAACTCATCGATCTGTTTCGAATTCACCCCGCGATCGTCCGAACCATCCGAAGAGAAGTTCCGTACTTCTCCCGCATGTACTGCTCTAAAGGAGAGCCAGATGGGAATAGCATCAGTAAGTTATTATCATTGACAGGATCTATATCTAGCAATTAATAATGGAGATCACTGTAGTATATTCGGCGTGTACGAGCGCGGAAGGCTCAAACCATATTGGTCTCTCTTCAACTTATTTGAGAGATAGAAGGATAAGTTTGTCCGTCTTTTATGGGTGCGACGACGAACAATCTTCCAATATAGAGGAGCGTCTAACCAAAGCTGGCCATGCCATCTATCACCCGGTATTGACTGCTGGTATCTTGATGGAACTAGACCGTGACCGGATCATGCGGCGAGTACAGCAAGTTAACCGCCGGTCCGTAGAGGGTTTAGAAGCACTAAGTAATACCTCCCGGGACCCTGAAACTATTCTCAATAGGGACGGCGAAAGCACAGACGATCTATTAGATCTCTACGATGCTGCTGAAGGACTCGTGAAAGAGATTAAAATAGTGAAGCGGCAGCTTTCCTATATGGGTCAACACATCCGTGAACTTGAGTATGCATTTGTCCCCACGAGAAAGAAAGGAAAACGGCACAGAGGATTAGTGTTCGAAAAAGAAAATATTGCGAGACAATATGCGTACCGGAATTCGTTGAATGTTGAAATGCAGATTCGAGAGCGCCTCGTTGAAATTGGGGGCGAATACGATAAGGGGATCGACGATTGCGTTATGGTATTGAATGGCTTGAAATTCACTACCCAAATGGTAAGAGAGATCGCTACTTCGTGCTGGCCAGCTCAATTATCGGAATGAAACTGATTCTAAGTAATGAATAGGCATCGGACCACGTTGGAAGGCAGCAAACATTTACTAATACCAGGATAGCTAACGAGTCGAAGAAGGAAAATGCGCAGATGAGAACAATAGCTCTGGTAACGATGGTATATCTCCCGTTGACATCTGTCGCGGTAAGTACACTCTCAACCAATGTAATAAGAACGTCCGTATACTAAGGCTGTTAGTCCATATTCTCGATGGGCGTGTTTAATTGGGAAGCTAGTGGAAAAGAGTCGGTTTTAACAGTTTGGTTCTGGCTGTATATAGCCATAGGAGGTGGCCTCACTGTCTTAACGATTGGATCGTGGTGGGTGCTAACTCAGGTAAAAAGAAAGGGGAACGTTTTAACAACCGACGCTGCGAAAATAGTTTGACACCTATACCTGATTGTCAAATGCATCTGACAGGAAAAGGGAAAATGATACTCGACAAGTTCGTGAATTTCGTTATGGGGCGCTATCTACAGCGGATTAGGCGGGGATTTCCTAGCCCCTATAATGGTTTCTACACCATAGGCTAGCTCCAGTAAATGTTGTTCTTGGTACTCTAATCCGACGAATTCAATACCTATTGGCAGCCCATCTTCTGTGAAACCAGCTGGAACCGAAATCGCTGGATGTCGGGTTACGCTAGCGAGGAATGTATTGGTTGGGAAGTCTTCCTGCCCATCTTTCATGAACCTGCCGTCTGTAGCGTCTTCGAATCGTGGGGGTGGTACCCGAACATCCGGCAATGTGAGTGCATCGAGCCCAAGCGACGCAATAAGGCAATCCACCTTACGCTTGAATTCGTCCCTCTGGAGGATCTTGTCAAGATAAGTTGGATCGTCCATAGGGTCAACAGGACCATGTGCGATCGCGCACGTCATGTTTATGTAGGGTTTGTCCGACACCTCTGGCAATATGTCCGCGATATCTTGGGGAAGATGAGGCTTCGTGGCTAGAAAGCTATTGATATCGCTGCGTGATCTCTGGAGGTATGTGAGCGGGTAAATCATGTAGTGATCAAGATTGTCGATATGCACATCAACAAAGGTCGTGCCGGCATCCCGGAGTTTTTCAATTGCCCTTAATACGACTGTATTGACTGCCCTGCAATGCGGATCTGATTCGGGACCGAACTTCTGTCTCACAATGCCTATCTTTGCTTGTTTTATTTTGCTAACTCCGCCATGCAGAAATGTGGCGTAACTGCCCCCCTTAGGTAGTCCTAGGGCAGCTGCAGTAGCTGCAAAACCTGTAAATTCGTCTTTCGGATCGAAGCCTACCATGCAGTCTAGCATGAGTGCGCAATCTGTGACGGTCCGTGCCATAGGACCTGGCGTGTCTTGTGTTTTGATCAGCGGGCAGAATCCCGTTCGAGAGATGAGCCCAGGGGTGGGACGAAGACCGACGATATTACAAAACGATGATGGTACCCTAATTGAACCACCAGTGTCTTCGCCTACTGCTAAGATGGTGAAATTTGCTGCTACGGCCGCGCCGGATCCCCCCGATGATGCGCCAACATCGTGACCGAGATTATATGGGTTCTTTGTGAACTCGTAGTCATTTGCGCCATTCAAACTGAACCAAACAGAAGCCCATTCCGCAAGTGTAGTTTTACCCAGGATCACAGCGCCAGCTGTCTTCAATTTAGTAACAACAAAAGCGTCTTCGTCTGGGATATTGTTTTTCGCCACCGCTGAGCCGTATGTGGTTACCATGCCTTTT
The DNA here is from genome assembly GCF_022578975.1 of Hypoxylon trugodes. Classification (NCBI taxonomy): domain Eukaryota; kingdom Fungi; phylum Ascomycota; class Sordariomycetes; order Xylariales; family Hypoxylaceae; genus Hypoxylon; species Hypoxylon trugodes. The sequence continues at coordinate 2,241,981 of NW_026250021.1, forward strand.
GTATCGGCCTGTGCAAAGCGTTTGCGTTAGTTTGGCATCTTGCTTCTGTGAAATGGTACGTACTTGATCCTTCACTAACACAGGGATTCCATGGAGCTTTCCTCTCAATTGGCCGGTTTCCTGTAGGTAATTATCAAGCGCGGTGGCTTCTTCTAGTGCCGTTTTCGATAGAGCCATTGTTGAATTGATTCGCAGGCCGGCTTTATCCCATTTTGCGATACGATTGAGAAATGCACCTGCAAGCTCTTTAGCAGAGAAGCTGCCGTGCCGGAAGCCATCCTGGGCTTGTGCTATTGTGATCTCATGAACATCAAGCATCTTCGCGGCACTTATAATGGTAATGAGTATATCGATTGGTTAGATTGATTCAGCCCTGTGCGTACTTGGGTACCAATTAAGCGAAGCACCTTATGATATACCTCAACCTAGGAAGATTCCGACCCCTCAGGTACCTAGGTAGTCATCGAATGAGGGGGGGGATAAAGGAGGGGGAATGCAACGACACAGCGTCACATACCTTATCTCATGCCCCGTTCATATGGACGCGATAGGTACCTAGAGCCGTAGTACATGTGGTAAAGTGTCTGGATAAAATATTGCTAGGCCCTACCCAGGAAGCCACCCCCTAACCGAACTACTATGTGCAAACCCCCAACCAAATATGTCGAAGCAGACTCCCTTTGTTACCTTGGTGTCGATAGTGTTATAACCTGTTGAAGACAACAACAATCCTCGACGTACCAGTAGAAACTTCATGGTGATGTTAATAGTAGGTAGGTAGGCTTTTATGCAGTGATCTGCGAATACCAAATCCATAGCTATTCCTGCCTATCTGCTGGGGCGCCTAATATAGACGGCAGGGCTTGGAGTCAGCCAAAACCCCCTCAATAGCCCCGAGCTGTCAGACCTATATCTTACAATTTTTAATTTCAGTCAGCAGATTCCCATATCAACGCTGTTACGCCATTCGACTACGCGAACTTTCGCATTTTATACCATGTACCCTATCAGAACTCCGCGCCCGATGTATCAAATATGTCTTGCATGCCGAATGCGGTTCCTACATCCATATTGGAGCCGGGCCATTGTGATGCTGCGATGAGGTATTCGGCGAATTCAAACGGCTCGTCGGGGAAGATGCTCGTAGGTTGGTCGGCCCTCCAGGCAGTTGTGGAGAAAGGTATGTGCTGTCTCAAGGCATTGATTTCGTTTCCTAATATCGGCTGATTGCTATTGCCTTGTTCTCTTGCTACTAACCACTTCATAGTTGCTGCCGAAAGAGATTCGAAGGCGTCTCTGCAGCCGCTCGCATCGGGAAAACGTTCCGCTAGGGCTGTGAGGGTACTTGCGCAATCTTGTGCTGTTGTCATTATGTCGAGGACTCGCGCCTTATCCCGAACATCCTGAGACTCCCAAATACAATAAATCATAGTTAGACCGGCAAGGAAAAGACCATGGACATATTGCCAAATGATACAAATTCTTCCATCTCTTTGCAATGTTTTGATCTCTTTAATCATTTGGCAAGCTGCATCGAAACATGTTTGTAGCGACTCGGTCGTAGGATTTGGAACTAGAGGGTTGGGCCGATGGAGTAGTAACACTGCATTCAGCCACCTAGCATCCCACCAGCACTGCTGTGAGTAAATGCTATCGGGATCTGCTTTGGATATTTCAGGTATTCCGTCCCTCCAAGCAGAAAGCCGTGGCTGAACGTCGCGAAACCATAGCGAATAATTAGCTCGGGGGTATGCTAGTGTCGCCCCCTGGAGCTGGTGATAAAGAACGTGTTTAATTTCCGACTCGAGCTTGTACAGAGAAACGATGTGATTGGCCATACGCTGGAAATGAGCCTCCGCTGTACCCATAGAATATGGGTCTGGAAACCCGACGCTCGTACTCTGATCAGCAATACCGAATGGCCTGCCAAGAGTAATGACCAGTGTGCGATCAAAGCGGTAAGTAGCCCAGAAAAGTCGGCGTCTTTCGTTAAGGGTCGCTTCAGGTAGAGCCAAAACAGCTTCGGTCTCCCAATGCAAGCCTAAGTCGACACACAAACGTAGTGCTATGCCAGTCAATTGCCATAGGCTCCCTTTGCTGGGATTCAAAGCGATGTACTGGGCTAAGAGCAGTACCACGGTTAAGGTCTCGAGATCGCTAGGTGAGTACGAGAATAACTTATCAATACATCGAAGAGCGGAATTGAAACAACCCTCGCTCTGCGGAGGCCTGGTCCCACCTGTTAGGGGTAAACTACAAAGTCCCACAGCGAAGACAATGTAAGCAATAAAAAGGTCCATTTCCGCGATTTCAGAAAAGTCGGCATGATGCGAGTCAAACGCGCCGTATACACGCCCCAAGGCCTCATCGACCCTGGACCTTGTTAGGATGGGTACATGCGGTGTTCTGTAGCGAAAGTACACATCCGAAATATGTTGAGCTGCGTGGCGTGGAGGCAGTGAAGAGGATATGATAGGCGGTGGCGCCGCCACTCGCAGCGAGGAACCCCTTGGCGGGCTTGGTGATATTGGGACTGTAATATCAGATTTAACACAAGCAAGAACCATTTTAGCGAAGGTAACACCACTGCTCGTCCCCATGAATCTTGGTTGGCTGTTGCTCTCTAACACAACCAAACCCATTGATTTAACAACTTCCTGCGGATCGGAAGCGACCGACTGAACCGTTGGAACGTCAGTGGGTGAGCTGACGGTTTGACGGTCATTTTGATTAGTCGGAGCTGGACTGGCAGAGGTTGTCGATGAAACACTCTGTCTGCGGAGCCCTTCAAGTTCGGATTTCAATTGCCTGACCTCCGTTTCGAGGATAGACACGTAGTTACGTGGAACCTCAGCTTGTTTTTCGCTGTCGTAAGTCAAGCAAGGTACCTGCGAAACCTCGCAACTTGAACATTTTGGATAGCGAAGGTCACACTGAGAAATCCAAGAAAAGAAAGAAATTAGTTGGGCTGCTTGTCTACGAGCGCCAATCCCGTGTAAGGAGATGCTGACTCACCCTTTGCTTCCGCCTACGGCACCTAATACAGGCATTGGTGCTCCTGCTGAGCCTAGCTGATGATGCTCTGTTCGGACTACGAGGTAGAGTATCCCCCATGGCTAGGTCGTGTACCGGACCCTTCGACCCAGTTCATAATAGCATACTGCCGTTGTCCGAAGAAGTTGAGAATCGGATTCAAACGGCGAGGTTGGTGGGATCGACTTATTTCCGTCGCAGTTAGCCGATAGCCGATCGGGTTGGTCCTATCGTCGTCTCTGATCTAAGCTGATTGTAGTTTAGCCATCCCCATCTCATTGAGACGCTAAGTCGGCTAAACCCGATCATCGTCGATTGCCTAAAGCGTCACTAAGGGACATATAGGAGATGTTGAGCTAAATTCAAGAGACTACTCAAGGAAATATGCGATATATTCTGGCGACGGGAGAGAGAAATTCGAGTTTTGAGAAGTACGACAACTCATTCTGACCCGACAAGTTTACGCGATGCCGCATGCGACGACAGAATCCAAGATCGATATATTCATCGATGTAAGTCTTTAAGAGCTGCAATAAGGGGTATGTGGAGAAAGTTCTAATTTGTGAATGAAGCGCGGCGGTACTTTCACGGATTGTATCGGAATTCCTCAATCAGGCGCAGGAGGCGACATAGTGATCAAATTGCTCTCTGTCGACCCAGCAAATTACGAAGATGCGCCCACCGAAGGCATACGGCGAATTCTTGAGGCTTTCACAGGCCACCCGCATCCAAGAGATGCTAAGCTTAGTTCGGACTCTATTGGCGTTATCCGAATGGGGACGTAAGTGATTCCAGACCCACATGATCACACTTCTGCTAAGTCTTCTACCAGAACGGTAGCAACCAATGCTCTGTTGGAAAGAAAGGGGGAACGCTCAGCTCTTCTAATCACCGAAGGTTTCCGCGATGCTCTAGAGATTGGGTACCAAGCTAGGCCGAAGCTGTTCGATCTTGCCATTAGTAAGCCAGATGTGCTTTACTCAGAGGTGGTTGAGGTCGAAGAGCGGGTTACTATGGAAGATTCAACCAAGGACCCTATCCAAGGAGGTATTAATGTTGAATTCGACCCAGCTTTAAGAGTTGGCCAAAGTGGTGATATCGTTCGCATTCTCAAGCCGTTGAACATCCAGAGTACGAGAAGGTCACTTCAAGAGCTCTTTGAAAGGGGGTACAGGAGCATATGCATATGTCTAGCACATAGCTATAGTTTCCCCGACCATGAGAATGCTATACAAGATCTAGCAAAAGAAATTGGCTTTACGAGCATTTCTGCGTCTGCAAGTCTTATCCCGATGATAAAACTAATATCGCGCGGAATGAGTGCCACGGCGGACGCGTATCTTACCCCTGAAATCAAAAGATACGTCTCAAACTTTAGACATGGGTTTATGGACAACTTAAAAAACACTAGATGTCAGTTCATGCAAAGCGACGGCGGCCTTGTTGACGTGGAAAGGTTTTCCGGCCTGCGCGCCATTTTATCGGGTCCTGCTGGAGGTGTCGTTGGATATGCGAAAACGTCTTGGCATTCCGACGACAACACACCAGTTATCGGCTTTGACATGGGAGGCACATCAACAGACGTCAGTCGTTACGCTGGAGATCTCGGTCATGTATTCGAGACTACCACTGCCGGCGTCACAATTCAGTCACCTCAGCTCGATATTAACACCGTCGCTTCTGGCGGTGGCAGTATCCTCGGTTGGAAAAACGGGCTTTTCACTGTTGGCCCAGAGAGTGCCTCGGCGCATCCAGGTCCGGCATGCTATCGTAAAGGTGGACCGTTGACCGTGACAGACGCCAACTTGTTCCTCGGTCGGCTTCTTCCAGAATACTTCCCCGCTATATTCGGACCCGATGAGAACCTCCCACTCGACTATGAAGTCACGAAGACTAAGTTCCTTGAACTTACTAATTCCATCAATACGGCATCAGCGACACAAAAATCGCCTGAGGAGGTAGCATTAGGGTTTCTAGCTGTGGCTAATGAGGCTATGTGTCGACCCATCCGAGCACTTACCGAGGGCAAGGGGTATCACACATCAGCTCATCGGCTTGCAGTATTCGGAGGTGCAGGCGGACAGCACGCTGCATCGATCGCCCGGAACTTGGGGATCAACACGGTTCTTATTCACAAGTACTCTAGTATCTTATCGGCGTATGGCATGGCCCTCGCCAATCTCGTAGAGGAAGTTCAAGAACCCTCTTCCCTAGTTCTAGAGCCAGCATCGGCAGCCGAAATTTCTCAAAAGTTCGGAAATCTAAAGGAACGCGCCATACAAGGTCTTCTTCAACAAGGTGTTTCATCCACTAAGTATATTGAAACTCAACAATTTTTGAACCTACGATATGAAGGTACTGACACCCAGATGATGGTGTCCCTATCACAAGATGGCGACTTCAAGAGAGCCTTTGAGGAGCTCCACCAGCAAGAGTTCTCCTTTTTATTGCCTTCGCGCGACATTATCGTTGACGATATCCGAGTTCGAGGAATCGCGAAAGAATTCGAACGCCAATCACATAATGTCTACAAGGAACTAACCGAAACGACAGTCAAATCGAAGAAAACACATGAGAAGGTCACGAGCACTTACTTCGCTAGTGTTGGATGGGCAGATACTCCGATATATTTATTGAAGAACCTTCAACCAGGAGACCATGTTGAAGGGCCGGGTATTATCATCGACAATACGCAAACGATCGTCGTGACGCCATTTTCGACCGCTACGATTCTATCCGAGCATGTTATTCTGAGAATAGGTTCACAGAATCAAGCGCCCCTGACTCAGTCACTTTCCTTAACAGATCCGGACCCGGTCCAATTGTCTATATTCGGTCACCGTAGGAACCCACGCCAACATGCCTACTCGTATGCGGATTGCTAATTGATCTGATAGGCTTCATGTCTATTGCCGAACAAATGGGTAAGACCCTGCAGAAGACGGCAGTGAGTATCAACATCAAGGAAAGGTACGTCGTTCCGAGCCCAACGTTTAATTTGCTTCCTAATGTGCGCTAGGCTCGACTTTTCTTGTGCGATCTTTGGTCCCAGCGGCGATCTAGTAGCGAATGCACCACGTAAGTAACCCTTTGACATACATTCAACGCGGCACCTATATTTAACATTATTAGACGTTCCTGTTCATCTCGGAAGTATGGCGTACGCGGTAAAGTACCAACACGAAAAATACGGTCGCACACTCAAGCCGGGTGACGTCCTCGTTTCGAACCATCCCATTGCGGGTGGTACGCATCTCCCAGGTAAGAACCCCAAATATCGCATCATTTTGAGGCAATCCCAATATTTATAAAACATCCTAGATATCACCGTGATTACTCCGGTCTTTGATCCTAATGGTGATGATATAATATTCTTCGTTGCGAGCAGGGGTCATCACAGAGACATAGGGGGCTTCCAAGGAATCTCGGGTAACGCCAATGCTACCGAACTATATCAGGAGGGTGCAAGGATCGTTTCGTTCAAACTTGTGTCAAATGGCAGGTTTGATGAAAAGGGAATCACGAAGATACTAGTCGATGAACCTGGGCAATTCCCCAATTGTGTCGGCACATCGAGTCTTTACGATAACCTCTCAGATCTACGGGCCCAAGTCGCAGCAAACGCCAAGGGTTCGAAACTTATAGAAAAGCTCTTTGAAGAATACGGACGCGACGTGGTGCAGGCAAGTGCTACTCGGTTGGATGATTGAGGTGAAACCGAGTCTAACCGATATGATAGTTCTACATGGACCGCATCCAAGCGAACGCCGAGGTTGCAGTAAGGAAATTCCTGCAAAAGACATCGGAGCGCCTCAGCGGAAACACGCTACGAGCCGTTGATAGTCTTGATAATGGAACGCGCATTCAACTTGAAATCCGAATCAACCCCGACGGAAGCGCGGTTTTCGACTTCACGGGAACTGGCCCCGAGGTCGTGGGTAACAACAATGCGCCCAAGAGCATATGTTTATCAGCGATCATTTATTCATTGCGATGTCTAATCAACGAAGAGATTCCCCTGAACCAAGGTTGCTTGTCATCCATTCAAGTTATCAACCCTGAAGGTAGCATTCTAAACCCCAGCGACCAAGCGGCGGTGTATGCCGGAAATACCCAGACGAGTCAACGTGTAGTTGACGTTATCCTAAGGGCATTTGACGTACGCACTCTCACCTCTTCTCTTCCAAATAATCAATAACTAATATTCATCTAATAGGCGTGTGCTGCCAGCCAAGGGTGTATGAATAGTGTCGGATTCTTTGGAGGTCGAGATAGAAATCCCAATGACGGCTACAAATTCGCATATGGTGAGACTATCTGCGGTGGATCAGGTGCAGGACCTGGGTGGAATGGCGCGAGGTAAGCCGCATAGCCCCCATTCATGGAGTAAATCCAGGTTCCCAAACTAACATGTAAAACCCAAGTGCCGTTCACTGCCACATGACGAACACTCGCATCTCAGACGTTGAGATTATGGAAAAGCGCTACCCGATAATACTAAAGGAATTTTCTCTTCGCCAAGGTTCAGGGGGACGGGGTCAATATAATGGTGGCAATGGTGTTGTCCGAGTTATCGAGTGTCGAGAACCCCTCACATTCTCCATGATATCCGAGCGAAGAGTTAGTCGGCCTTACGGACTTCACGGCGGCGAAGACGGCGCTCCCGGGGAGAATCTAATCATAAGGAAGACGGGAGAGAAGGAGAGATTAGTAAGCCTTGGTCCTCGTGGCCTTGTAAAGTTACAGGCTGGCGAGAGGTTCATTATCAAGTCACCAGGTGGTGGCGGCTGGGGAACTGATGAGAATCCATGAGTACTGTGAAAGAGGATATAAGCGTGACTTTGGAATAATTTCTATAAAACCATACGTCACGTAGCAATACGGCTAGCATCAGTGCGGGCGTCTCCGTTGACTAAAGCTTCAGTTCTTTATAATTTCTCAGGCGTCCTCAGATCACACGTGCATAGCTAAGGTTCCAAGCGCGAGGGAACGGGGACATATAAGCAAAGGCATTTCATCAGAAGAACTAACTCTTTTCTTCATCCTACCTTTGTCACTAATGATGAGGAATTATAGCCTACAGCTAATGCCCCATATAAAAGGGGACGACAACCTAGTCATAGCTGAGGAGCTAGTAAAAAAAAAGATATAAAAAGTCATAGCTGCTCAATTGAAAAAGCGAGTGATATAAAGCTACCTCTTAGAGCGGACCGTACCTAAACCTTACAATGCACTATTAACTATTTTATTTAATTATTGAATTCTCACCACAATTCAAAATAACTTCTATAAACAATCAGTCATCGCTCATCATCACAGTCCTTTTCTTCCAATCCCCTCTTCTTCCTATCACACAACAACCACTCTCGACCTCCACACAATAACTACCTACTTTCACACTTCGTTCACACCTTTCGGTAAAATCGTCTCATTGGAGTCTACGAAAACAACCAGAACCCCAAAATGACCTCTACCATTGTTCTCCCGCGAGAAAGCCACACACACACAATTATATGGCTGCACGGTCGGGACAGCTACGCTGAAGAATTTTCAAGCGAACTTTTCGAGAGTGAAGCATCACAGCCCGAAGGACAGCCAATGACCTTGCCAGACCTCTTCCCTACAATTAAATGGGTATTTCCCCAAGCACCACTTCTGCGTGCCGAAAGATTCGACGTCGAAAAAATGCCCCAATGGTTCGATATGTGGTCTGTTGAGAACCCTCATGAACGACCGGAATTCCAAGAGGACGGCCTACGAGACAGCATCGCCCAGATCCTCGATATCATCCGAGAAGAAGCCATATCAATACCTACGCATAAAATTTTCTTAGCAGGGATTAGTCAAGGCTTCGCGACCACAATCTCGACATTCTTCGTAGATGGCAACACACAATTTGCTGGATTAATCGGCCTCTCCAGCTGGATACCTCCTTTCGCCGCGTATCTTTCAATTATGCCGATCTACCATCTAGCAGGAAAAACCCCGGTCTTCCTAGCTCATTCCTTAGATGATGACGTGGTTCCCATTGGGAACGGGGAACATCTTCGAGATACTCTAAGTGCCCATATGGAAACGATAGAGTGGAAGCAATACGAGGAGGGGGGGCATTGGATCAACGAACCCGAGGGTGTTAATGACATCGTTAGATTTTTAAGGGTGAATATGTGAAGCTTGGGCTGGTTGAGTTCAATTCAGAGTTGTGCTAAGGGAAGGGTTACTTTCAGCTATGGAAGCTATTCACGTCTTATCGTTTATAAAAAGCCATACCACAAGTCTTACAGATAATATAAGGTTATTTTCACATTACGTTACAGTGTGGCTGCAAAAAGGGGTAAAACCTTACTGGTCCATCTATACATGTAAGGATGAGTACCTACTCAAACCCTATGGTCTAAGCGGAACGGCCCGTTCTGTAGGCCGCGTGTGACATTGGGGATGCTATTATCAGATCCCAAAACCTCGAGTCCTAGGGGCACCTATAACATATAGGCATCATTTTCACGCAAATTGATAAGCGTTTTTCATAACTCTTCGTGACCGTAAAAATAGGTTAATCGCTTGAGGCCTTTCAAACACCCCGTCTGGGCCGCTTCCGACTTTTCTAAAATTTCATCCTACACCAATGGTAATATGCAATTCTAACCCAGCTTGCACCATACCCGATGCGCCCACCTCCCCCCATTAAACCTAATCTCACCGAGCTCCAACGAGAAACGCAAACAGCAAGATGATAGGTATGAGGTACCTACGTGGCAGCAAATGGCAGGTGCTCGATGATGCAGATGGTCTAATTGTGATATATTTGGTCCTTCTCAGGCATGAAGCGGGGTTTCTGTGCATGTGTAACAAAGCTAGAATCTTCTGTCTGTGACGTCGTACGAATAGTAGTGCCTAGGAATATAAGAAGTTGTCTTACATCCGCGGTTTTCTATCATAATAATGGACCCCAAACCACCCATAACTACCACGCGGGGTCAATACATTATGGAATACCCTATTTTAAATCAGCAAACCGTCAGGGATCAGTTGTCTGGAGACGAGGAAAATAGACATTCGTGGAAAGCACCTTCCGAGCTCCCTTTTAGGGGACCTTTGTTAAGGGTCTGGAATCGAAATTCAGGGAGCCGGCCAGAGGAAGACGGGCGAATGATAGCAAGGGATCAAAATATGTGCCTCGGCAGTAGCCAATCAAGGCGAGAATCTTTGTCCATTCATGTTGATCATGGAAACTGGAGCAAGGGTACGCCATATATATCATTTACAAACTCAGAGACCCGAATCGAAGAGTTAATTCAGAAGTGGTCCAAAAAGGGACGCAAGGATTTTATGTTAACAGCTATAAACCCAAATATCCGTATTCGAAAAGGGTTGCCCATTCTTGACGTTACAGCGGAGATGAATCGCTATGAAATTGAGGATCCTTACGGACGGGAAGGGGAATACTACAAGGACGAATATGTTTGTCTATGGCAAGTCACGACAGACGAGATCATTGGTCATTGGGAGTGGAACGAGCTCAAATACGATCTGGATTGGTATCAGAAAATTTACGGCGCCTATATAAAACACAACACTTCGGAAATAGATAAGGAGGATGGTGCCTCCATAAAATCCAAAGCGGCCAACTCTAAAGAGGATGATATCAATGAGTTAGGAAAGAATTTCAGCCTGATCTCGAGTACGTTGATACGTTACCTGGATAAATCGTTCAGGCCAAGAATACTAATGGAGCCTATGTAGTTGATGAAACTGACTCCGAGGTCGTTGAAAATAGTGCATTGGACTGAGGGCCCAGCGTACGTTACATTACCTACCTACCTAGGTAGGTAAAGAAGAGAAAAAAGAAGAGAAAAAAGAGGGAAAAAAAAAAGATAGTGGACCTTAAAAGAATACAGGTACCCAAAGAAGTACTAGATACCTAGATACTGTAGATCGAAGGGTCACCAGCAAGCCTGGCGAACACTCTGCAATTACTCTGCAAATAAGGGTTTTTTTTTTAAAGAGATAAGAAAAAAAAGCGTTTAGCACAGCTTATTGATTAGAGCTTAGAACTCTCCCTAAATTGCCAGTCTTCTTTCGTTGCCATAATCTGTCTTTTCCAGTTTCTAGGACCCGTCTCCCCTTGTTCTAATCCATTTTTTGCGCTAGCATCTTTAGTTCTCCATTGCCATAACTTGCCGTAGGTATTTTTAGCCGTTGGGTCCTCGATGATCTTAACGACTTCCCGGCCAAGAATTGGAAGGAATTTGAACCCATGACCGGAGCCTCCCGAGCAGATGAGCATACCGTCATCATTGGGCACACGGTCGACAAGGAATCCGTTATCTAGACTATCAATGTACCAGCAGTTCCTGCAACCAGTGATTCCAATTGCTGTAAGCTCAGGCATCGCTTCCTTTACTACCTCCTTAATAGCATCGACCGCTTGTTTAGTGATAGCGGGATCATAAGACTGTGGCCAATATCTCGTCTTTGGAACGCTAATCCGGTGCGTTTTACCAGTGGTGGGATCCCGAACGTCCTCATAGTTGGTATACTTGGTACCGCGGTACCCAATCTTCACGATTCCATCTTCCGTTCGTGGGAAGCCACCAATACCATGGCCCTTCGACCATCCTCCATAAGCGAACACTGGAAAATTATCCGGAGAAAACTTGTCCCAAAGATCCGGTGCTTGATCTTTCGGCGGTAATTGGAAGTATACTACACTCCCAGCGGTTGTCTCAAGAAGCGATGATACGGCTGGAAATAAGGAGGGTGTCCAACCACCAGCTGTAGCTTTATTGTCAGTGCACAGCACTAATGCCCCCCTTTTAGCAACATCGGATGGTTGACTTACCTGCTAGTACCACGAGTTCGGCCTGATATTCGGTACAAGACGCGGTGCGTACACCAGTCGTCTTGCCACTCTTGTTCTTGATGAATGAAGCGACCTGTCCTTCCTTCTCGCTCAGGATGAACCGGACGCCACTTCTGCGGCAAAGGTGCATCACCCATGTACATGCCTTACTCGCTTCGACAAACCCGGCAGTAGAATCGAAAACACCAACGAGTTTCTTCCCCTGTCTCCTTCGTCCGAACGGGTCAGATTTCTTCTCCCATTCCCCACTTCTAAAGTGAGATCTAGCTCGTTTCTCGTCCTCGGGGTCACCAATTATGAATTGAGTCTGACGTAAACCTTCACGAGTCAAGTTCGCGAGTGTCGCCCGTTCGATCGGCGATAATTCCCCGTCAATACTCATCCGAAGGAATCCGCAATTGTTCCATATAAGATCCGACGGTTTGAGACCGCGGGGTAGGTCTTCCGGCCTTGATGACTGGATCTCCTTATTCCATGCATCCCAAGTCTTGATGCCGTCAAATGCAAGTCGTTGGTACTCGATCTCTTCACCGTAGCTCATCCTCATGACCTTATTAAAGTCGGCAGATGCCGCATCGGCTCCATCCGTTGTAGAATAAGCATTGTCTGCGTATGGTTGTTTATCAAAAACCGTGATGTTCTTATACCCAGCTTTTGCAAGGTGCAAAGCGCTTGAAAATAATTATTTAGCCCCCCTTCAAGTGAAACATGTAAAATTAGGGTCTTTGGTACCTTGATAATCCAAACACACCAGCGCCCACTATGATAATGGGGCTTTCCTTCGTTAAACCGGTCGACACCATGATTCCGTATTTCGGGCCGCGTAGGTCTTAACGGCTAACATCATATCCTTCTTTACATGATATTCCATGGTACACCTAAACTTAAGCTGTTTTCTATATACCTATTGATCATTAACTGTAGTCGGATATAAGCTGTGTGCATATGCAGCATCGCATCAAGCCGACGCTCCCGGTCCACCGTTCCTCCCCACCCCCGGATAACTCCCCTACTCCCCTGTCAAATTCGGGGAAAAGCCGCTATGATAATTACCTAACTCGCCAAGATATAGTAAGGACCTATCTCCGCGTTCTGGGGAACCATTCCCCTGGAAACCCCTCACGCTAGTGGTCTAGATCCATATGCAGTTGGTTCTTATGGGACCCTAATTGAGATAGGGGTCGCTTAGATACCTACCCTATCAACGTCGTAGTCTAGGCAGTCTACCGTGATAATAATGAGGTGAGATAATGTGATAACGCGTCTGGTGTTTAGTATTTCACCATCGGTTCCCATCCCCATCTTAGATGGACCCAACTGGCTTCATCATACCATCGTCGACCCATCTTATTGTTCTCCGTACGTAATTTGCGATGGGTTTCCTTTGGAAGAAGAAGCTAGGCGTCGGCCGACAAGATCAATCCCCGGACGATACAGTGGAGCCGCGCGCAGTCGAGACAACTCCGGACGACGCGTTGATCGCACCCAAGACCAGTGAAAAATTTTACTTCTGGACTCGACCTGGTACTTCGAAAGAAGAAAAGAAACTTGTGCAGAAACTCGATCTTGCCATTCTTACCTTTTGTTGCTTGACCTTCTTCGCGAAGGACCTCGATCGCAACAATATTAATAATGCCTATGTTTCGGGCATGAAAGAAGATCTGGGCCTTTATGGAAACGAACTTAACTGGATGGTCACTTGGTTTCAAATTGGATATATCGTCGGCCAAATACCATCGCAGATCTTGTTAACGAAAATTTCGCCACGATGGTATCTTCCGGCTGCCGAATTTTTATGGGCGTTCTTTGTGCTGTTTATTTATAAATGCCAAACTGCGCAACAGATTTATGCCGTTAGATTTTGCGTCGGGTTCGTCGAGGCAGCTAGTTGGCCGGGTTTGCATTTCATGGGTATGTTGGATGTATCACACTCACCAAAAATTTCACGAATACTTACACTTTCTTAGTAAGAACACCCCGCGTTCTCTTGGGTTTTCTTAAGATACCTTAGACCCTCGGGGGGAGTCAAGCTCCCACATGTCGAAGAAACATATAATTAACTGAGTATAGATTGGAACATGGTACCGCAATCATGAAATCAACAAGAGGAGCGGTATCTTCACCGCGTCAGGGATTGCAGCCACTATGTTCTCGGGTTATATCCAAGCTGGAATCTATCAAACCATTGATGGCCACCTGGGTATCAGAGGGTGGAGATGGCTCTTCATTATCGGTACGATATACCCCCTCCCTTAATCTTGATGACTAATTCGGGAAGTGTATTAACTTGTCTCTTCGCAATAGACTTTTTGATAACTTGCCCCATGGTCATTATCGGCTTGATCATTATCCCCAACCCATTATATGAGAAGAGCACTTGGTGGATGACAGAAACGGAACGCCAGATGTGTATGAAGCGCCTCGAAGCCGATAACCGCAAACCGCTAGGGCGATTCGATCGATCCCTTTTCAAGCGCGTCCTTGGGAGGTGGCATTTCTGGATTTTGGTAAGTAACGTCATAAGCTGGTCAAATCCCCGACTACGTCTAATGTGACTTAATGTAGTGCACATGGTTCTCGCTCATGTACTTCGTCTATCAAGCCCCAACCACATCGACCATGGCGCTATGGCTCAAAGCGGAGAAGTATTCGGTACCCGACGTTAATAACCTACCTACCGTATACTCGGCTATTTCAATCGTCTTCATGTTGGTGTCGGGAACCTATAACGATTGGAGGGGGTCTCAGGTTGAGTCGGTGATATTGATCTGTATGACTCAGATTGTGTCAGAATCTATGTTGGTCGCGTGGAACCTGGGGAAGCCTGCTCACTTCTTCGCATTCTATATCGCTGGTACTATCCAATCACTATTCCCGGTCATTGTGAGCTGGACGCATCGGGTGTGCACTGGGGATGCGGAAGAGCGAGCTATCGTCATTGGTGCACTGAATTCAATTGGTTTGGCTCAAGGTACTTGGTGGAACCAGGTGAGTCCCATCATTATTCACATATTCCCGTCTCGCCGGTACTAATTCTGATATTATTAGGTATTCGTTCCAACGGTGGAAGCGCCTCGGTTCTATCGGGGTTATCGTGCTGGTCTCGCTGCGTCGCTGGCTTTATCGGCTTGGCTACCAGTGGTTATGTGGTTTACGCGACGACAGGAGAAGCAAGAAAAGGATCAAGGGATTCGCGGGGAAGTCGTCGAGGGTTCGCAACACGATACCGAAGAAGGAAGAGAGTCGACGGAGAAACGAGGGGTGGCGGGAAATTTGTCAGAACAAGACAAAGCGAACGAAGCGGGAATCGTAATGTGAACGCAGCATGTAGGGTATTGAATTGCAATACTTGGTTGGATTAATCTCGCCATATAATAAGACGTTCATTAAGTTATATGGATGCCTACCTGATTGTGACGTAGGACTGCGAAGGATTTCGTGATATGCTTCGAAAATCAGAGGTCGCCTGTATTAATGCTCATAAGAACTGAACACCTCAATGGGAGATGGTAAAACCGTCAACTCCCTACGTAGTAAGCGAATTCTTAACAATCGTATGAAGAACGCGCGGGAGATTTCGACACATTAGCGACAAGAAAGCAAGGCAAGGACTTCACGGCGCGAAGATGGAATATGAACAAGGTGGAAAGATTTACCTTTTCTGTCTCTTACCTGCCACGTTTCTGATGATGGCGCCATCCAGCAGGGGTTCTACAGCGGAACTGTACCTACGGAAGCGGGTCGGATCCCTTACAGCGGGACGGGAATGCGGGACTTCTGCAGTAGTTCAGCGTCTCATACCATGGTAATGGATATTCCACGAGGTAGGGTATAGGTTGCTAGGATCTCGGCTATCGAAGAATTACAGTGATTTTAAAGCCCAATGATGGATATGGTGGGCTACCTGGGTACCGGCTTTAGGCAGTATTTGGGGTAGGTATTGGCTATTAGATAGGCGTTATAGCGGTGTTTTCAGCACATTGATCCCTTCAGCGACCGCTAATCACTTACGAAGCAGGGGTATTCACACCGGATTTTATAGGTGCGTCGGATGGCGTCAAATCTTCTGTTGGTAGCCGACTAGATACCTATTTCTAGCAGAGTTTCGTCCCTATTAGGCATGACGGTCGCTGTAGATACACGATTGGCACCTACCCAGGTATAACACGAGGTTACTTCAAACTATTCTTCCAATATCCACGTAACAACCCATGCTGAAGGTAGTATGATGAGTGAATATCATGTTCTAATAGGCTGATATATTCTATAATTATTTATCGATGATTATGAGTAGAATAGTGGATATAGAGCGTAATAATGTCTCAACTCCGTCAGAAAATCAAATAGAATGGATAATTGCGAAAGATAAAACGCTATAAATTCACCCTATAGTCTTTCCCCTCTCTCTAAACATGCCCTAAATTTCTACGCTGGATTAGTGGGATAGCGCTAAGTTATGGCTGGGGCGATTCTGATTACAGGGGCCAACGGAACACTAGCGATTCCCGCTGTGGAATATTTATTTCGGACCTATCCGAAATACACAGCGATTTTAACTGTTCGGGATGATTCCGACAACTATCCCACTACACGAAAGTTACGGGAAACAATATCACGATACCCTGAGGTGGATGCATCAATTCGCAAACTCGATCTTACCAGCCTGTCTTCGGTACATGATTTTGCGACGACGCTTTCCGATGAGATAATAGCGAAGCGAGTTCCGCCTCTGAAGGCAATTCTATGCAACGCATGCTACTGGAATCTTGTTGGCGATCCTGAGACAACATCGGATGGCTACGACAAAACATTCCAGATCAATCACATCTCTCAAGTCGCATTAGTACTTCGGCTCCTCGATAACTTTGCGCTAGATGGAGGCCGTATCGTGATGTTTTCTAGTGAGGCGCATAGCCCTGGTCGAGCTATTCTAGAGAAATTTCCACCGGTGATTCCTGAGGATCTCAATCTACTTGTCAGGCCCGTTGCGAATGTTGACAAAGCTGGTGCCGGGTTTCATAGATATGGCAACTCTAAGTTGGCCATCACCGCCTGGACTTATGCATTCAATCGCTTTCTTGAGAAGGTATGCGATTACCTTGCGTTTGAACCATGCCCATTTAACAATTTTCAAAGGACCCTAGTCTCAAGAGAATTACCGCCGTAACATACAACCCGGGAAGTCTCGTAGACTCCCGCCTGTTTGACAGGAATGTGGCAACATCGACGAGACTTCTCGTTCAATACATCGTTCAACCATTGTTACCTTTGGCAAGGCATCAATATCCTCAGATGCGCTTAGCATCTGAGTCTGCAGCCGACGCTATCGAGCTTGCGCTTGACCATGTTCACCCTGGCGAAAGATACTATCTTGAATTACTAGAGAAGGATGAGAGCTCGCCTGAGAGCCGCGATGAAGTCAAACAGGAAAGGTTATGGATTAAGAGTCTTGAATGGGCGAAGATAAACAAGACCAATACCGCCCTTCAGAATGCATTTGAATAATTGCTGCACAACTCCATTGACAAAACTAAGCGACTCAGACGAGTGCGAGAACAGAATATATACAATAGAACTGAACCTCAATACCACCATCACGCCCTCAACATGTTTAAAATCCACATCCCGATCCGCTCAACTGCTCGACCTCAGCAAAATCGGCACCTAACAGGATATTCGCTACATTCTGAACATACACCGGGTTTCCGTACGTTATGACGCGTAGGTTATTCGGGTCGGTAACGCTACCGCTGTTATAGCACCGCAGCACAGCACCCCACTGTTGTCCCTGGCTCGCAACACAGCTCTTAATACTATTCCCGTAACCCCCGTCACAACCCACCGCTCCACACTCAATACCCTTCTGAATCGTGGCATCAGGGCACGGGTGCGCACCATTCGCACAACTATTCGGCGCACCATGCACCTGTAACAAGCCACAGCTAATCCCACCATCGCCGCACGAACTACACGTATTTCCATGGGATTCCTGGATCATCATCGCCATCGCAAGAGCCGGGTCGAAACCACCTTGTTGCGAGTACTTCTGCAGCGCGTCTTTCATGGTGTTTAGTTCTTGCTCGGTGTCACCTTGGGCTTGCAGATCCGGCCGCCATTTCTCAAAGAGCGCGTCGAAGGATAACCAGTTCGTTTCTGCGGGGAAGTCGTTACCATACCAGCATTTAGCGCTG
Source organism: Hypoxylon trugodes (assembly GCF_022578975.1). NCBI lineage: Eukaryota > Fungi > Ascomycota > Sordariomycetes > Xylariales > Hypoxylaceae > Hypoxylon > Hypoxylon trugodes. The sequence goes on from NW_026250021.1 coordinate 2,260,068, forward strand.
GTGCTTGCGTTCCCTGTGTCGATGGATGCTGCGGGTGCGGCTAGGGCGCTGATTTGTGTGGCGAAGAGCAGGAGGGCTCCGGTGAGGGATTGGCGGTGCATCGTGCAGGTACTTGGTGACGGGCGACTGGGTCGAGCTTGTGATGGGTATTATTTGGGTAGATATTATATAATGGATTGACTTTGATATCGACCTGCTTTTTTCCTTGTAACTATTGTGAGGTGTGCTGATGACCTTCGTTATATAGGTGGTTTACCCCTAAACTGCGCCGTGGTGAACCACGGTACTGGCTTAATTGCCCTCCACCTTGTACGGTGCCCGAGCCTCATATTGTAATTGCGAGACCGCCAATTAAGATTCGAATTGTTCTCTGCCTAGGTAGGCTATCAGAAAAGGTTTTTTTCAAATCCCGCTACTTTGATCAAGTAATTGTTTCCCGTTTAATTGTTTGATATTGTTTTCGAAACATAGAGGTTTCAGTGGCTGTGTTACGTTTAGCCAGGTATTAAGAAATCCCCCATCCCTTATTGATCTTCTAGGAAACCTTGAATATACCAAAACATATTAATCTCAAACTAATAGATACCAAAATTGTAGGTAGAAATTCACATAGATTGAGTTTGTTTTTAGCTAAATAATCCTCACTTAACGCCAACAAGCCAAGACCTTGCCCTTCGTGCCCATTGATGCACCAACCCCTCGCTCACCCTTACCTTCTCACGATAAAGCAGCTCAGTCAACAACTTATACAAGTATGTCGATGCTCCATGATAGGAGATACCATGGTCGCTATCGGTAAAAACACGCCACTGCATCTTGGCAGGTGGGACACCGGCTTTTACCAAGAGGTCCAACAACACCGCCGTATTCTGGTAATGAACATTATCATCACCAAGGCCATGTAGAATAGCGAAACCACCAGCAATATTCTTGAAACCATCTGTCTTCCTCACAGCGGACTTGTTGTAACCACCGGGATTTATTTGCGACGTTTTCATGTACCGCTCAGTGTACATGCTATCATAAAAGCGCCAATCACTAACGGGGGCCACTATAAGGCCTAGAGTAAACGCCCCGGAGTTCGCTTCTACCACTTTAGCAGACAAGTACCCGCCAAACGACCACCCGAAGATCCCTACTTTATCAGCGTCGATGAAGGGATTCCTCCCGGCAAGTTCTTGCGCTGCCCATATTTGGTCGGCGGCTTCGAGTTCACCTAAGTTGGAAGCGACTAATGCGCGGAATTTTCGACCTTTGAAACCGGTGCCGCGGTTGTCAACGGTGTATTGAATGTAATTTAGATCTGGGTCGGATGCGATGTAGGCGTTCCAGCCTATTGATTCGAATGATTTTAGAACCTCTTGCGAGCCGGGACCGCCGTAGGGTGTGAATAGGACAGGGTATTTCTTAGCAGGGTCGAAGTTTGGTGGGAGTCGTTCTAACACGTTTAAGCTGTATCCGTCGGGATGGTCAAGTGTAAAATAGGTAAGATTTGGTAAGTTATAGTCTTGCAACTTATTCCAAAGTGCTTCATTTGAGGTAATTGTTCGAAGAGGTGTTGAGGTATCATTAGCGGCGTATAATTCCTGGTAGGGCAACATCGGGCCCTGAATAGCTCAGGATATAGTACCCACCACCTGAAGAAAACGATGCGCTCCAGACTGCAGGGACGGTATCATCCACTAAAGCTTTCGATTCTAGCGTGGAGTAAGACACTGAATATAGGTGGCGTTCAGTGCTGTCGGCTTTAGTAGAAGTATAATAAACCAGCTCCCGCTCAGTGTCAACCTTAAGAACAGCGGTCACTTCCCACTCTCCTTCAGTGAGGGCTATAGCGCTTGACCCGTCAACAGCATACAAATAAATATGCTGCCAGCCCGACTCGTCCGAAACATCGACATAATAATCAACATCAGAACCGTTGACAGGCCCGACGAACTTGATGCCGATATCATTGTCTAACCATCCATCAGTTCCATTTCGCGTGCGAATGATTTCGGTAGTAGCTTTATTATTCTCATCATCCACATCAACTCGGACATGCTGCGAAAAGTCCTGCACGCGATTGAAGATGCGGTAAACAACACTGCTATGGTCAGATGTTACCCACGCAACTTCACCAATAATCAGGTCATTCTCCGATAGATCCTCTAGCGGTACTGTCAATTTCTCCTCGCTCTCGATCTTCAAAAGCGTTATATTCACGGTCGGGTTAGTCGTGCCGACCTTAGGATATCTCAATTCCAATTCCCGTGGGTAAACAGGCGCTTCATCGGAATTATCCGTAAAATATTGCACAGTAAAAGTCTCGACACCGGTCTCGTCGAAGCTCAAGTACGCGAGCACCTCACCGTCAGGAGAGAACCAAATCGCGGAGCGGTCGCCGAAGATTTCTTCTTCGTATACCCAATCCGGTACTCCATTAAAAAGATCAGGGGAACCGTCATCCGTAATTTGAGAGATAGTACCGTTTTTATTTAAGTACAGATTGTTGCCACGAACAAATGCAATCGCATCACCCACGGGCGCGAATTCAGCGTACTGGATGTCGCCAACTTGATCCTCTACTAGCGGCGTCAGCTCGCCGGACACCACGTCGAGAATCGAGTAATCGGCGAAATACGAATGTCGGTACTGCTTTGTATAATTCGTCGAGAATAGCACTTTAGAAAGATCCGGATGAATCCAATATTCATGCACACCACTTGGAAGCAGGTCCGCGGCGACGAAAGTCGAACTCTCGCCCGTGATGAAATTCTCTAGGATCAGAGCCCCGCCATCGCCAGCGTAGATGTATTGTCCATCCTCTCCGCCGGATAGCCAATTCACGGATGTGGAACTAGCGCTGAATTGGTTGTTCACCATCGTTTCATTCCACGTTAGAATCTTTTCGCCATTGCCGGTTGGTTGATGTGGTTGTCGCGCGGGTTGAATGGCAACTGCTGAATGCAGCAGCGTCGCGCCCACGAGGACCCAAGTCGTCAGCTCCATGATGAAAGGGCAATTGGAAATCTCGAGCTCCAGTTACCGACTTCTCAGGTACCTGCGTGGTTATTGAACCGGGTAAGATTCCCTAAGACAAAGAGGTGATAAACGAGAATGACGAAATAGAAATGGGGCTACCCCCATCCTCTCTTTATACATTTCATGGCCCTTGGAATAATCAACTGGAGGCTCGGCATAGCTCGCTCGCGATCCACGCGCAAATTGCGAATGATAAATTACAGCGCCTTGATGCTACCGTGGGGAAGGGTAGCTGCTTAATTACCCTTATAGCCTTCCCTTGTTAGGAATGTCGAGAGTCTGCCCCTGTTGCCTTGGCAAGTAGGAACGCTGTGCTGATTCGCATCTAGGTCTTCTTTGAGCTTGGCAACGTAGATAAACCAATGATGACATGACGATATGGGAGTCTCTCATGTGAGGGGGAGTGGGAAGGGATCCGAACTACCGGATCGAAGCGCGTTGCTTTTGCTCGTATTTACATGGGGTATCACGCATTAGCCACAAGATGATGCATAGTCTTGTAGTTTCGACATCGTAAGTATATTTTCGCATGCATTATTCTATCGAATTATTCTACTTCGCCTGTTAATTGTATACAAGATGTTCCCACGATTCTTCGCAATCACACCTCGAAAGACGGCTAATAAGCTCTGTAGTTGACCTAGAGTTCTCGCCTCTTCCGCAAGATCTAAGCCGTCAACAATGCAGACCATCTTTTTACCACTTAATTCCAGCAATGGCAGAGCTTCTAGTATCCTCAATCCAGCATCGAAGCTATTAGGACCGCAATTCATCAGCTCCTCAAAAAGTCGACTCCGCAAATATTCAGAGCCATCAAATTCACTAGGCACGAGACTGATCATGTTCCAAATCAGCGATCCGATGAGCTGTAATAATATCATCTTCGGCGCAGCTCTTCGATCTTTCACATAGACCCTGAGAACCACGGCACTCTCCTGATTACGCACGCGCAGGAACCTGGCGAACTCCCTCCCAACATAAGCAGCTGAGTAGTCATACCCGACATAATCCAGCACGTGTACCCCCGGCGTATGCGCCATGCACATTGCTACGAGTCGTTGTTGGAGCCCATTCTTATAAAGTTCGTAGGGAAATTGCTGGCCGAAGCCATAACCCCCTTTATCTTGAAGACCTTCAAAATGTGATACGCAATTGAGCGCCGTATCCATACCCTTGGATATTTTTATAAGCTCGTTCCTTGTCATCCTCCCCGTTTTAAAGACTGTTTTTAGGGATGGAACTGGCATCTTGTGCGATATGCGACAATCTTCAAATTGTCTTGAGACAATAGTTCGTATTGTAGATTGAAGAGAAAATGATAGAATTGATAAAGTGGTTTTATGTAGAAGCAAATGCCGAGCTTTGGGACTCATCATAGTGGTATCCTTTGTCGCGACCTCTACTCGTTTTTTGTTCATCATTGTCGGATCATTTATCATTCAATAAAAGGTTCGTAAGGGTCTTGAACAAGGAACGATTGTCGAATTTCTAGAAATAACCGCGAGAATGGGGAATTGATGGGAAATTACGACGAGGAACTGGTTTAAATCTCATTTTGCCTGTCGGTGACAACCTGATGAGTTGTTCTCAATAGCTAACGTGTAATTTTATGCCTAGACGGTGGCAGACCAATGATGGGGATACACTTGTAACCCGACCCTGGAACAGGAAAAAGGCGCAGACACCACCACCAGATGGCCAAAATGTTTCCGAAAACTGGCTTGCTGTAAGGAAATATGTTCATGGTAACCACTACTGATGGTAACACCATGATAATGGTCTTTTTCATCTGGATGGCTATTGTTGCCCACCTAGGTAGTCAAAGGGTGACTAGCGACAAACTTCATCGCATCTTCCACAACCTGTTACAATTGGTACCTAGGCACAGTCCAGATAGCAAAATGATAAATAACATAGCGCTTTCACTAGTCATTAGGTTCTTTCAGAACTTACCAGTATTAATTGATAGTTCAGATGAATTTTTTGAGTGTGATCTGGCTAAGGTAATCCGTGTACCCATCACTCGACTCGACAATACCAAATTTTTATATAACATTCTGAAATCGTAAGCTTAAGTTCATCGGGACATACCTAGGCACTCACCACTATAGAAACCTAGTAGAAAGGATCACATCAATCATCATGGATCGTAACAGACGACCAACACCCTACCCTCTCGACACGCTACCTGCACGCTTATTCCCCCCTGATGGGTCAGAAACGCCGTCGACGGGCTCATCCGCATCAATCGTAGTCCCAGCCTTAACACCAACCCGGGGAGCCCATCAAGCGACTCTAACCCGCGAGCATCTGACCACCTGCGAGGACCCATATGCTTTCCTCTCGCACTTCGACACAGTCTTCCTAATCGACGACTCAGCAAATATGCTACCATACTGGAACGAAGTACGATCCCTCCTCTCACAAATCGCACCAATATGCACAGAGCGCGACCGCGACGGCGTCGACGTCTACTTCGTCAACCACCACCCACGGGGGTACCTCTTCTACGCCGCGCTCGGACAACAAGCGCTCCGGTCAGGCTACAAGCACATAGGCCAAGCAACCGGCGTGCCTGGTATGCGCGACAACATAGCCGGTATATTTGAAAGCGCAAAACCTAGCGGAAAATGCAAACTCGATCACCGATTAAGTTGTATCTTGGACGAGTACGTGAGTACTTACAAATACCACGTCAAGTGCTACGGACGGCATCTACGACCTTTGAATTTAATTGTTATTACCGCGGGTATAACGCATGATAATCCCGTCGACACCGTGATACGCACCGCGCGAGCGCTTGATGAGTTAGGTGCGCCGGCGTGGCAGGTCGGGGTGCAGTTTTTTCAGGTTGGGAATGTGGAGGATGGGCGGCAAGGTATGGAGTACGCGGATGAGGTGTTAAGCGATGCGTTGGATATCCGGGATATGGTGGACACGGTTACGTGGAGTGGAAGGATAGGGGAGTTGTCGCCGGAGGCGCTGCTTAAAGTTGTGCTTGGCGCGATGCAGAGATCGATTGATAGGGAAAAGATATAGATCATTGAGAAGACGATGAAAACCGCACTGCAGTTTCTATTCATTGAGTTAGATATCTACCGTTACGCCGGTATAAACGGATACGAAATCGGAATCCTTCGCTCCTACCCAATCCTTGCTTTTTTGGTGTCTATGTTAGAGGGGGTTACAACCCGTCTTCCTTTAAATCTCCTAGATCTGACCAAGAATAACTCCCTAGTAGAAACTCATGCCATAAATAGTACATCATTATCCCCAAAAGAATCATGACCCTAGAAATTGAATCTCGAATAGGAACTGAGATATCGAAACCAGGGGAGGTATGAATAGGTTGACATCATCAATCGGGTACTCAGGGGCATCTGAGAGAAGCCGCCAAGTTCTGCCGCGCCTAAACATTCTACCATTCTTAGCTGCGGGTGTAGCGATTCGAGTGTCTTCGGGTCGTCCACACCCCATTTGAACGTCGACCCCGTCGCATTTAGAGTCTCTACCTGGTGCTGTAGAGAAAGCATGACGGTGCTAACACAATCGACCAAAATTTGACCTGACTTGAAGTGGTTGATAAGTCGCTGAATTAAATGCTTCACCGGCTCTTCCTCAAGGTACATGAGCAGTCCCTGGCAGATAACAAGCGTTGGGCGATCAGCGGGTATCTGCTCAAGCCATCCATCCTCAGTCACATCCGAGCCGATTAGACTGTAGTCGCCCTCCGGAGTAGGAATAAGCGAGCTCCGAAGCTGGACGACATCAAGGAAATCCACATCAACCCAGCGAACCCTAGACATATCTGGTTGGAGACGCTGTAAGCGGCTATCAAGACCGCAGGCTAGATAGACGACCGTGCACTCTGGGTTGTTGGCTAAGAACTCGGTAGTCCATTTATCTAAACAGACGACACGCGCCGCGTGCATAGTAGCTTTTGGGTCGTCGATTTGGTGCTTTTCGATATCGTAGTCGAGCTGATCTAGAATCTGAGCGGCGAACATATCGCCAAGAACGGGCTGAGGCATTCTGGCATCTCTGGCTCTTGCGATCAAAGGTCCCATCAATGTTTCCGCCGTTCCCGTAAGGTTGATTTTGACTTTAGCCTCTGGCTGTCCTGGGCTTGTTTGGTGAGCCATGTTGAAAGTGGTTGTAATTGGTAATGTTTTTCAATACCAATGTTCATCAACGGAGAGATAAATATGTTCTGTGGATCAGAGATATTCCGTATTGTTCTAGGAAATCAACGCACATTATATGTTGAATATTTACTACGGAGGGTGTCAGTGGTGATGTTGAAATAAATACGCCGTATCCGCATTTTTTCGCGCCGTATTACGCATGTTGCTGTCCGGCCGGTAATCAACCATCAGACGCGATCTCAGGATTTTTATCTGAGAGATGTAATTGGAACGAATACCTTCCTTCGTAATTGGGATACGGTCTATTTTCATCAAGGTCAATGACCAATCATATCCATAGATCCACTCGTTGAATAGATTTAACTGCATGGTGTCTGGATTCCCGCATTTCTAGATTTGACGATGATGGAATTGAATGATGAAAGTGGAAGGTTGAGAAAAAATAATTACGTCGTTTCTGTAGGGGGAATACGCAGTAAACTTTCTAGCAATTGAGCCACTGAGGCTGTGCTGCTTGGAACCTGTTTAGTACATCCAATACCTCTTTCTGGTTTTTCCCCCCACTAAATGTACTGTAAAGGTACTAGCCCTGGAGGACTTTCAGCCCCGATAGTGGATATAGTAGCTACAGTAGCTGGGCTGCTGGGCTGGGGCTAATGATTAATGCCCCTCATGAATTTCGGCAGGTACCTATCATCGTTGCCTCTTTCTTCATTTCATACCTCAGGTTGAAATGAGATGCATAGAGTGAAACACTGGACATCGAGTTAAAAAATTAAGTTTGTGGTATTATTTTCAATCAAAATGTTTTTCTCCGATCTCTCCGAACTTTTTTCATACTTTTGCCACTTAAACGCAAGCCAAGATGTCAACTTTTAACGGTATCATCCATGAATTCCCTGACATCAGAATTGATTACTTTCGCGGGTTTAATGATAGGCCTCCGCTGGCCTGCTTTCTGAGTCATGTTCATAGTGATCATCTTACAGGACTTGAAGTCCTCAGGAGCCCTTTGTATGTTAACTTGGTACTGCGAACTGTCTTGTCAATTTTGCTTACCAATAGCGATGAAGTGTGTACTGTTCAGCTGCCACAAGGGAAATTCTGCTCCGCCTCGAAAAATATCCTTGTCGCATGAATCTAGCCAAAGGCATACTTGAGAATCCCCGGGTCCAGACATATAAGCACCTTACCAAAGTGTTAAAGCCCATTCCTCTCGATACGCCTACCGAGCTTGAACTAGAACCCGGTAAAATTATTCGAGTGACTCTGTTGGATGCTAACCACTGTGTTGGCGCTGTTATGTTCCGTAAGTAAGCCAACACATAATTGTTCCACAAGCTTACTAATCTTGTTTATAGTCATTGAAGGTGATGGAACCGCAATCTTATACACAGGAGACATTAGGAGTGAGCCTTGGTGGGTTAATTCCATCGTTAGAAACCCTACTATGATCGAATATACGACTGGGATGCAAAGGCTTAATCGTATCTACCTTGATACTTCGATGTTAGGCGGCTTCCCTTTACAGACAAAGGCGGAAGGACTCCGCTTGCTTCTAGAGCAAGTGTGGTACTATCCAGAAGACACCATTTTTTATATACAAGCATGGACCTACGGGTAAGGTAACATGCTCTTCATAAATTTATTCTCTAACCGTATTATAGGTATGAAGACGTTTGGATCGCTCTATCAAAAGCGCTCAATTCTAAGGTGATGGATCTTCCTTTTTTCACATATTATTGCTACTAACCGAAATCAAGATCCATGTCGATAAGTACAAGATGGGGGTATATAAATCTCTTGCAACTAAATCTACCGATAATCGCTTCGCGGCCCAAACCCATTTGGCCAAGGAGGCTCCCTATCTCGCGGGGTTCACCTGTGGTAACAATCAGCATGAAGGGTGCTTAACATTAGATGAAAACGTCCGCATTCATAGTTGCGAAAAAGGAACGGGCTGCGCTGTCATAAAAAACAAGCCTGTTGTATGGATCAAACCTATCGTTGCGCATCTTAGAGACGGACAAGATGTGGATGAGGTAGGTATCGGTGGTGGGGGTGAAGATCTAATACAGCGACTGAGTATTGGCATCGAAGACATTCGAGCCTTGACGGAGACGTAAGTCCAGAGTGACTCCTTAGGTATTACAACCATAAGCTTACCAACCGCAGAGTAAACTCCAACCTTCAGTTACCAGACGGATCCCATTTAAGCGACGGACATTTACTGAGTAAGGCGCTGCTGGGCTCTAGGGACCTTGGTCTCGATATGGAAATAAACGACTCTGCGGAAGAATCCATTCAAATTTACCAAATTTTCAGGTCTATCTTTAAGAAGGTAAAAACTATGCAGAATCCAGTAACGACCAATGAGAACTTCGACACTGATGCGCTACCAAACCGAATTGTATTTCCGTATGCCCGACATTCTTCCATACCTGAACTCAGACATCTTATCGAGGCTTTCAGGCCCATCGATATTTGGCCATGCACAGTAGACCCGGAAGACTGGATGGAGAGCGGTATTACTATGGAAGAATTATTTGGGGATCTATGTGGTGGCCTTAATCAGCACGATAAAATTTTAGCAGCGGAATATGAGGCAAAGGAAGGAAGAAAAAAGGGGGAGGGATACGATCTTGGAACTCCGCCAATATTATCGTCTCAACCTGAACCTCCCTCTAGCCCCACTATACCGTCCACTATACCATCCACTAGCGCCCCCAAGCTACAGGGACTTAATAGCGAAGAGTCTCCAATTGTAGAACAAATCACCCCCGAGGCGCCGGAACAATACTGTGACCTACAATCCGCCCGGGAGGAAGACGAAGCAATATTTCAGCCCCAGTTCCAACAAAACAAGGGCAACTACCAGGAGTTCCAGGAGAACCAGAGTATAGGCTCAGAGTCTGAGGAAAACAGTGGTGATAACTTTGGATTAAACCTCCAAGGCTCACAAGCGTCGACAATATCCGCTTACGAGTATGAGACCAGGCTGCATGCGTTTCGCGCAGCACAGGCGAACATGGAGGGCGACGGCGATTGGGCTGCTATAAACCTCATATCTACGGCGGATAACCACACCTCTATCGAGCCGGACCTGGGTAATTCGTGAATATTCGCAAATTAGGTGACGGAAAAGGATGGAGTTGGTGGGGGATTATATAGGCGTTCAGAAATCATCATGGGGTGGCAAATTCCTTTTATTAGATACCATAGAAAAAGTCGGCAACAATTAATGTACGCGACAAAATTTTTTTCTAATTTAAACCCAAGTAACTACATGCTATATGCGCGCTTGCTTTCTCATGCTATGATTGATGCCTAGACGTACTACCCGCTATTTCAGATATCCCGTATCTACATAATACCACAGTCTACGCTCCTAAAATGCCATCTTCCCTCATCTTCTGACTCGCCGTAAGCCGATTCACAACACGCCTCCTAGGCAAGATGTTTATCAACCTTGACCAGTAGAACACCTTCGCTCTCGCGTCCCTCACGATCTAATAAATGCACAAATCGGTATCCAGCGCGTAGCCGATCCAATCGAACACAAGCCCAAGCGGCCAAATCATCGCGTCCAATTTCATCATCTTTGATAAGGAAACGCACGAATGCGAGTTCGGGCGCTACGCCGGGGATATCCTTGGCCACGGATAGCACTTCGAATTTGAAATCGGGATGTTTACCCCTCTGGGTCTTGGTGCGCGCTTTGTACTCGCCCTCCTTCGCTCTAGTCGAGGAATTCGTACCAGACCGCGTAACAGAGTGATGCGCTGGCGGCTCGGTGTGTAACTCGATTTTGACGTATGGCTTGAAACCGCTTTCTTTGTCATCGGCTTCGGGGAGGGGTATGTTTTGCGCGGCGTACACGGTGATGCTTAGGTTGAGGGTTTGGTGGAGGATTGTTGTTGGTGCGGGGAGTGGGACTATTTCCTTCTCTGCGTTTGGCTTCTTTTCTCCGTTTTCGTTGGTAGGTTCGACGACGATAGGTTTTCGCCCGCGGTACCCGTCGGGTTTTAATACGAAACCGCCGGTGCCGGCGAACATGCCTTCGTTTAACATCATTCCTTCATCCCATTTTTGCCAGTTCAACGCGACGATTTGGATACCCTTGCGCCAGAAAGCTAAGGGGTCCAGGTTGGAGGATCCGATGCGCATGCCGGAGGGGTAGGTACGCATTAGATAGTCACGGTTATGTTCGAATAGTCGCATTGCTTCGCTTTCGTGGACTTCGGCGACGCCGCCTTCGGATAGGGAGAAGATGTGTGTTGGCATCTTGGCTTCGGGTTGTGATAGGCTTTTGAATGATACGCCACGTGTGTATACGCCTAGCGCTGAGAGCGCTTGGATGATCTTTGACGCCTTCTTAACTTTTTGCTGTGTGGTGGTTTTGGATTTCGGGTCGGCCCTGGCGTCGGGAGGGAGCCGATCCGCGGATTCTCCGCCCGGGCTTGTCAAAGCGGCGTTTGGCGGTGCGTATTTAACTTTAACGAGGATCTTACGGCGCAGATCGCCAGGGGCGGGAAGGAATTTGGCATCGTCGTCGGGATGGGGTAGTAAAAGCCCAGCCCAAGCCTCGTTGATAATGCGGACCATGGCTTCTTGTTGCTGCTGGCAGCAATGAACTTCCAAACTGACAATAAGAGGTAAATCCGTGACCACAAATGCGCTTTCGCGAATCGCCTCACATACTTCGCGGAATGAAACTTCCTTTGTGAGTGTGTAACCGTGCAGGACCCTAGGTTCAACAACACCTGCTTGCGGACTTGGCGATTTCTTCAGCGGGATGCTTTTCCCCGAGGCGGAATCATCGTCTTTTTTCTTGGCCGCGGGTTCTTTTTCCGCGCCACCCTTTCCCGTAATCTTCTTGCCTAAAGATGTCTTCTCGAACCGACTAGCCAGCGATCCCGGCAATTTAGAAGCAAGTTTTTCCCTACGACTGGCCTTCCGAATAGCTTTAATCTCTTTGGCGTCTTCATCCTCATCGCTATCGGAACTACCCGATGAAGATTCGACATCGGAGTCATCGCCGTCCCACACGTCGATTTCAACACACCGACAACCGCGCAACAAAACATTTCGATAGGCACTAGCATCGGAATCGCTGTTTAGCTGGTTACCGGTTAGGTAAGTGTTGTGGCTGGAAGAGATGTAGTAGCTAGCAAGCGGCCAGGACAAATCCTGATCAGGTGGTGGTGCTAATGCGTTAGCTGCCGACGACGTCATATACCCCAAGAACCCAGCGAAATCGAGAGAATCCCGCGCCGCGACATCAGCGGATGAGGGTTCCGTTACTTTGTCGGCCTGTGAATGATGCAAGAACTCGACGATGGAGTCTTTGTGCCATTGTTTGTCGGCGGGAGAGGCGTGTGCGGCGTAGATTTGTTCTAGGTATTGTAATGTGGAGGATTTGACCTCTTTGATTGTGCGGTCTTCGGCGCCCGGTTGTCCGCCGCCTGCTTGGTGGATGGATTCTTTAGGTGAGAGGGGTGCTGTTTCTGCCATGATGCCTGACGATGCTACTCAAGCCTATACGTATACACGCACACGCTACCGCGGTTTTCCTCGACTATCTTCCCAGGCCAGTGTATTTACTTGAATTGATTACGGATTATTATGAGTTATTATTATAATAATATTTTTTAGAAGGAAAGAATGAAGTTGATGACGGATATGACAACGATATGTACAATTCCAGATGAGGGAAAGAGCTAATATCTAGGTAGATAAGTACCTAAGCTAAACCCCTACATACACGTATTATGGGTACCCTTGTCACCTATCGCGTGGTAGATTTAGGGGGGTAAGGTGCGTTGTGTAGCATGCATCCTTGCCTCTTCAAGCTGTGACGTCTCACGGTAGCCGCTGGCGAATCTGATTCAGCCCAGCTTTTTTAGCGAGTCACCACGCTATAAATGCCCCACTAATTTGTCTGTTAGGCTGGGGGTCTAGTCCACTAAGAGCAAGGGATAGCTGAAACGTCACTGATAACAAGTTTTCTACTTAGATACTTCTCCTTTTAGGGGGAAGATTAAGGAATGATTCGAAGGAAATATACATAAATTCTATCCAACTCACTGAATTTACATAATTGCATCAGTTACCTTTGAAAGGTACACAGGCATGTATATATACCTATGTACGTGGGTGAGTCAAAATAAATGAACAAATGAGCACAGATATCCGGGTACCTGGCTGGCTACACACACGCCCCTAGGTGGCTCCATATTCGACGCACAGGCTGGTTGTGGACCGTGCGGTTATCCAGACGCCCGGGCGGCTTCAGCGCGGATTAGTCATCAAGCCACCCCCTATCCCCTATTCTTAAAGTGCAGCTATTCCGAATTATAGAATCTTCACTCGTGGTCATGAGATGCTATCCTGCTATATAAGCGCTTACTTCTTTTTACCTTGCGTATTAAATCTCACCCGGGATTCTAGGTTTAATAGTTTAGATCTATAGAGATAGGACTTTGACTAGCTCGACTTGATATTGACTTCTTAACAGCGTCCGAGAGTTGAATTGTGTGAGAATTTGAAGAATTTTTTCATATATAAACCTGAAGTGCAGAATAATAGAACATACAATACGCTTCCTTAGATCATCCAGAACAGTCACTATAGAATTCTTTCACTAGCTAAGTTGTTCTACTGGTGAGATGGTACAAAGGCAAAGTCAGATAACATAAAGAGTCCGGTACTCTATATGTTGCTCAGTGCCACAAATCATTGATTTTCTTGAATAGCATTGTTCCGCAACAATATTAACAAGACCATTGTTCTGTAGTTAACAAACCATGTTGTTCTTTCCCCAGTGCATATGAGCAACGCATCCGCACTAGTTGCCATACTCGTGCTCCGCGCACACGGTGTTAGTGGGCACAACCTTCTTCTTCCTGGCGAAGAAAATTCCTAAAGCTTTCGTCTCATATTCAAGAACAAAAAAATTATTACTTCTGTGATCGACAGAGTTCCCATCCAAAATTCCATTCTCCCGTGAGCGCAGTTCACTTCTTACCCCCCCCATTAAACAAATTCTAACGTCCACTCAGCAATCACATTAGCAAGCACAAATAAAAATTGAACACTCGTATAACAACAACAAAGATGGACCACCTCGTCTCTAGAGTCAATGTATTGGTCTGGCAGCTACGCGCAAGGGTCAAGAAGTACGCAGACATACAGAGAAATATTCGCAACGATATTCACCTTTTCACTCAAAACGACCAAGACGTAAAATGGAAATTCGAAACAACCCGGCAATACTACCTCGACCATCTGAAGATTACGGTGGTGGAACTACGTGAGGCGATAAGTACGTCTGATATTGCCCTGCCAACCGTCGACTTAGACACCGAGGATATTATGAAGAGAGTCAGGCCTATCACCGAGAGATACCTTCGACGTCTCGTGAGTGAAAAGGTTATCACGACGAGTGATATGGATTGTATTATCGTTGGAAAATACTCGAGCGTAGAGGAATTTCTCGACGACATGACTCTGAATGTCGAATCCATCGGCGTGAGTTCAGAGGGAATTGTTTCTGGTGAGTTCTCCTACGCCGCTATCGCGAGTTACGACGAAAATGGGTTCTTCGTAGGCGACGATAGAACTAATCAAGCCGGCGCAGAGAATCTTACTCAGCCGAGTGAGCCCGTCGGCCCTAGCAGTGAAGATATGGCTTCTCCCACCTTTGAAATGTTGCCGCCAAGTGTACCGTTTTCCTGGGCGGACGACGAGGATGAGGATTTCAACATTTATGAACCTCCTATTCCCCTAGAACGACAGTCTTCAACGCTTCCGGAGCCGGCTCAGCAAGAAGAAGAAGAAGCTCCTCCCAAAGACGACGACGACGACACACTCTCAGACAAGAGTTCGGTATTCGATTTTACGGTAACAGAACCTGAAGGAGCGGGACAGGCGCCCGAGCCACAACAACCTTCCGAAGCAGAGCAGGAAGCACAAGTCGATCCCGAGGAACTTAGCGACGCGTCAGAAGATCAAGATGAATTCCCCGTCCATATTACGCCTAAGCAAGTTATTGATCTAACTTTCCGTACCCTCTCACGAAACCCCGATGGTACGTACACGCCAACCGAAACCAATGAGGTCCTGGATATTTGGCTCGAGGACCATGATATGTGGTACTGGCAGTACGAGGTCGTTTTCGCTGCTTCGTTGCTCGCGACCCAATATGAAGAGCAATTTCAAGATGCTAGGAAGGCTTACAAAGCCGATCCCTTCGCCGACGATTAAAGACGAAGGCTATGATTGATGAGGGATGAAGTAGGGCGGGCGGAAGTTTGGGCGTATAGCGAAATGGATTATGGGTGGTTAAATGATACCCGACTGAAGTACATTCAAAGGAGGCTACCTTGTGCTTTCCTTTTATCGAGATACCCATCGGCGTATGAGAACGATTACCTGGCACATAGGCGGATATATAAGTGCAAGGCGAGGTAATCAGGAAGGAATGTGGTAAACAAGCATCGAAATTGCGAAATGTTACATAAACTAATATACATTATGCTATAAACTATCTTAAGTAAGCTTTTATGTGTTCAGATGCCTACCTGTAAGCAACGTAGTTTCATATTCGTGTAAGTTAACGACGACGGCCGGCATTACGCCCTGGGAGGAAGCCTGTATCGTTCAATATTAGTAATTATTACTTCACAGGACTCGGGTTATCTCAAAGACAATGAAACTAAAGTGGGCTTGTGGATGTTACTTACTGAAAATATTTCTCTTAGGTCGCGGTCGGTTCACTCCAGATCCGGACGCACTACCTTCCGCAGGTGCTGTGGGTGCTGGCGGTATACGCGAGTATGGGGGACCCGCTATTGTTATATCGGATACTTCAGGCCTGCGCGGTGGCCTAGTTGCTCTGGACACTGCGTCTCCTATTGCTCTAGATGCGGCATTCCAAGCAGCCGTTGATGGACGGACTCTTCCAGCCCCAGTTGGGCGTGGGGAGGTATCTCCGGGTGTAGTCTGCGTCGCCGCTGTTGTTATAGTTGGTGACGTTACGGGGGGCTGAGGTGCGCCGAGGAAAGTCGCTGGCGATATCCCATCCCCTTCAGGAGCAGCTACTGTTGACCAGGACGGGTCCACCCATTGCACTTGTATCTGTGCATTCTCCTGACCTGCAGGTGGTGTTGCCGTTCGGCCCCATGGATCAATCCATGGTCCACGCGGGCGAGTTATGTCTCGATTTTGGTTTTGAGCTAGTCCGTATGGATCAACCCAGGTTGCTCTTAACGGTAACTCCCCCACTCGTGGTGAAAAGGCTCTTCCGTAGGGATCTATCCATGTAGGCAATCGTCGCCCCCAACTATCATACGGCGTCATGTCCTGTCCCCATGGACCCCACCATTGTCTCCTAGGGAATGCATGCGGGGCCAGTGATGGGTCTACTTCCCTTCCCCATGGGTCGAAAAATCTTTCCAGTGGCGGTAGTTCAGGAAATCCCATCGGCGCGCCACCTGAGGGCGGTTGGTTCCCGATCGGTGATGCTGGTCTGGGAGGTGGTGTAGTTACCACGGGTACCTCCGCCGATGCAGCAGCAATTAGATCCTGTATTGTAAGTGATGGCCCCCCTCCCTGTGATGTTCCTGCTTGCGATGGTCCTCCCGGTGGTGAAGCCGGTATCGGTGGTAGGTGTGGTGGTAAACTGGCTCCTTGCCACTTAGCAAGTCGGCTTTTCCTCCGTTCGATAGACCCTGGCGAGGGTGGATTCGTTATCGAGGTTGACTCTGAGCCTGGTGGAGGCATGGGCGCTCCGAACTGGTTGAGCCATTCTCCGGGATCATGAAAGTCGTCGGTAACCAATTTGTCCCCAGTCCCGCCTTCTGTGGCTTTTTCTTTGTCTTTATCTTTACCGCTCCCGCCTCCGCCTCCGACACCACCGTCCCCACCGTCATCAGGGGCACCTCCACCCCCACCCCCACCGCCTCCGCCATCTCCACCGTCATCATCATTATCATCGCCATCGCCATCGTAGCTGCTCGGAGGAGGGCTGTCGGAGAGGTCGGGATCAACCCAATCGACTGGGTGCGGAGGGAAATAGCCAGCCGGGCCACCTAGACCCGGTCCGCCGCCAGCCAGCCATGGATCTAGATTTCGATTTTGGAGAGCATCGTTGGTATAATCTGCCACTGGTACGGGCGGTGGTTTATCTCGTGGGTGGCCTAAGGTAGAGCCGTTATATATTCTAAAATATACTTGTCAGTAACTCGATATCTTACATAGAGGGATGCTCCTTTCTCCCAGGGTGAGAAATGGGGAAGGCGTTTAACGTACTACTACAAAGTTAGTCATACATCTTTTCAAGTAGGGATCTTTTTCAGTACATACCAGTTTTTTGACCCAGTGTGTAATTCTCCTATCACTTTCCTTGTAGAACGTCTTCCGGGCTCCTTCCTCCACTATGGGGAGTAGCTCTGGTAACGTAAGTCTGTCTTCAGGATTGTGCCTTAGGCATTCCCTAACTAGTCTCCGAAGTGTTATGTCCACGTATCCAAACTCCTCGTTGTCGAAGAGCAATGGGCAATAGTTGGGCGATAAATATTCGTCGCCGGGCTCTTCTGGCCCTTTCTGTGGTGGCATGGGTGCTCGGAGCTGCGTTATAAGACACCACATAACCTATAGATAAATGTTAGACTGTTTCCAAGGCTTGCTGATGCGTTTCTTCTAAGGTCTTACCATTCCAATGCCCCATAAGTTGGTCCATGGCCCATAATTTCCGGCCACCGGCTGTTCAGACAACTCTGGACCTGCAAGGTGCGTGAGGTCCACAAACTCCCAGTCTTCTCCAAATTGTTCCGGTGCGAGGAATCCCATTTTGCCATGTACACGAGAGGCGGTATAGAAATCGCTATATTCACACCCCTTAGTTAGCTGATTCCCAAATTAGATACCAGGTAGGTAGTCAAGAATAGTGATTTGACTTACTTTGCCTTGTTCGGTCTTATTTTCCTCATGAGCGGAAAATCTGCAAGCTAACACCATAGTAAGCACGTGAAAGAAAGTAGTATTGTTTCGTACCAGGAACTCACCTTCAACCTGGGAATTATGGCATGTTCGCCGTCTTCGGCGTTCACATCCACGTCGCCAATGAGTACTAAAGAGTTTCCCTGTTAGCTTCTGTGTGAAGGTGAAGAAAACGTATAATATCTTACTGTTCCTAGGTTCAATGTCAAAATGAACGTAGCGTGCTCCAGCCCACCTACGAGAGGGCCTTGGAAGTTCCTCGAAGAGGTCCTTCCCGACTAATTTTGCAGCGTTTCCAGGTTCATTGATGCCAAGGCGTGCATATCTAGCTTCGAGTTGGGCCAAAGCAGGGCCAATTACCTCTCGTTTTTTCGGATGATGGATTCTTGGAGGGTATCTGTAATAGTACATGAGATTAGCTTATATCCGAAGGGCAGTTTGCTGGCAAGACCAGTAAGCATCAAATATTATCGAGTCTTGCGTTCTCAATAGTGCAGAAGAGAAAGAGATGTTTGGGGGTTCCTTACTGCAAGGCGATACAAGATTTGACCACTAATGTATCATTAGCAAAGTTGAATCAGTTTCAAATATAGGATTTTAACTTACTGCAGAGAAAGAAAGACCAAAGAACGCGATTGGGAGCCCGTTCATTTAGTAGGCGCATTCTATGAATGAGGGTTGCCAAGTCGCCGTGTTCCATAAAGTCAAAGAGTATATAATCACGACGATTCTCGTCGTATGGATCGTCACCTATAAGCGACTTGGGAGGTTCTGGGCGATCGAACCTAGAAGCGAGCCATATTCTTCTCTTTTTGTCATCTTGAGACCTCTGGTCGAACTTTTCATACTGCCTGTGCCACTTCTGTGGGTAATAACCCCCTTGATCGAGGAGCTCCCTTCGAGTGGCAGTTGGCGGCGGAGGCTCGTCGGCAGGACTTTCGTCTCCACTGCTTAGGTTATCACTGGAATCATAGTATAACTCGGGGTCGTCATCCGGAATATAACGTTGGCGTGGAATACCGACATCTGCTCGATCGACGGCTTGTATGATATGGGCCGCTTTCTGGAGACGCTACGAATACGTTAGCAGGTCTTAGTGGCGCATGATGATTAGGTGCCTAGGTACGTTAATTACTTACCTTTATATTTTTTAATTCTTTGCGCATTAACCTAAACTCGAAGGGACCCTCTCCGTCGTTCGTAACACTGGGTATCGTAGTCTTCACCGGAACTTTTACCACCATACTCCGATGTCCTCCTTTGCCCGGAGGGGGCCAATAGTCAAGTCTGATGGTTAGACTATAGATGCTAAAGCCTAAGACTTTTCCAATAAGCCATCGGGACCCGTCACTTCTCT
The DNA here is from genome assembly GCF_022578975.1 of Hypoxylon trugodes. Taxonomy (NCBI): domain Eukaryota; kingdom Fungi; phylum Ascomycota; class Sordariomycetes; order Xylariales; family Hypoxylaceae; genus Hypoxylon; species Hypoxylon trugodes. Next base: position 2,279,595 of record NW_026250021.1, read on the forward strand.
CGGCGCTCTGAATGCTGAAATATGATCTCGTATCGTTATATCTTCGCCGTAACTTCTCGAACGACTGGTGCTCATACAGTCGCATGCTCGGTTCGTTGTTAATCTCCAATGTGGCCTGGTTATATATCGAATAGGGCTCCTGTTTCCATGGTATCTTGGGATTATATTCCCTAGGGTTTGGTTTCCCTTCCCTTGGGTATGGGTGGCCCCACCATTCTCCTCGGCGGATCTTATAGGGCTCTACTTCGGGGTAATATGGGGAGTCCTTTTTCGTCGGATATTCCCCTGCCTCGCGATATCTGTGGAATAAATAATTGTAATACCGTATTTCCTCACGCCTGTCTTCTAAATCCGGTTCGTCATTAGCAACTGCCAAAACAGCGTCCTGGCCGAATGGGGTGGCGTGTTTGCCCTGCCAGTCGTAGCCAACCCAAAAATCATCTTCATCGCCCATTTTGACAGCCTCCTTCTTTGTTTCAATGTAGATTTTTCGATTCTATGTACTGTTAATCCAAAATGGATTTTAATTGGTCATATAGCTAGTGTAGTCCTTTGTGAAGAAGGTCAATTGCCCTATATCCCAATGTTAGACAACTGACAAAACTGACGACAAAGGACAAAGGAGGACTTACCGAAAAGGAGAGAGTAATTTATAAACACACGCAAATTTCCTGCGGACTTATGGAGATTAGCTAAGTATTAATAGTATATATAACCTTAAATATCCCGTCGTCGAAAATGTGTCATGGAAGTTTAAGGCGAAATTATCACCAACTGCATGGATATCTTACATGCTTAAATATGAAGATCAAGTCACGTCTAGATGGGCGAGAATAACAAGTATGGTAAAGAACTCTTTGATGCATCGTTTATTATCGGATTAATAATTACAAGACCTTGTTATTTGCTCCAAAATTCCTCAAAACGCCTGTAGCTTGTCTAGTCCGTGAATCCTTCCCTGATTGTATTCCTTAGACATCCTTATAGTATAGGGATTTACGCAATGGAAGTAGGCGGGTAAGAAAGGTCGGCAGCGACGGCGCCACCAGCAAGAGTGGCGTCGGAATAAGAAGGCCAGATGATGAGCTTCTGAGCAACATCGACGACGCTAAGGGTGGTGAAGCCGTTTTCGGGGCCAAATTGGTCGCTCCAGCCAGAGCCGATGGTGTAGGGTCCACAGACATTGTTAGCTGAGTCGGTTTGGCTGGCGGGGCTGCCCTTGACCGTGAAGCTGCAAGGGGTTGGGTCGGCTAGGTGGGTATCGACGCTGAATGTCCATGTGCAGCTAGTGTCGGCGTCATCGCAAACCCGCTTAAGACCTTCAACGGTCCATTGAGGAACATCGGCGACAGCGGACTTAGCCTCAGCAGCCGGAGTGGGTGCCGCGAGGGCGACGGTAGCGAAGACGGTGGCAATGGTGGCGCTGGCGAACTTCATTTTGAATGATTTTTGATTCTTAAGTATTAAGATTAAGTATTTGAATGATGAATAGATGAGCGAATGATTTGCTTTATCGTTGTTGATAGATGATTATGATTATGATGATGATAGTGTGTTGTTAAGACTATATTGGAGGGGGAACCTCTAACATTTTATACACATTCTTCCAGCTTCAATATCATGACTCCAAATTAGTTTTCGTATTCCTTACCTATCGTGAGCTGACTCCATCTCGGTTGGGCATTGGCCTCAGCCACTTAGACCCTCATTGTAAAACTCGTATTGACGTAGCCTGTCTTGTGGTGGTCTTTCGACCGTCACATGACCGGAATAATGCGATGTCATGGAATCTCCGATTCTGCCGTAAACTGTAGCGAATGTAACAAAGCAGATGAGGCTCAAGCTCGTATTCCAAGATCTGGGGTTATTTATTTAGATGCACGAGACGTCGTGTAGTGATCGTCGAACAGCCCCATGGATTACAGCTCTCCCCACACGGTAATGATCGTCAGTCTAGCCCTATATGAAAAGCTGCAATAGGCTATCTCGGCATATCTCAACCCCTAGCTCTAGCTAGCCAAGATACCTAGCATAATTGGCGAATCCACTAGAGCGGGGGCGTAGAGTCAAGTCGTAGGTACCTAGGTAGGTATGTAACGTGGTAACTGAGTATCTACCCAGCTACATACCTGGGTACCTAGCGTGGTCTATTCTATTTTTAGATATTTGTATGCTGACGGAGTTTCTAGAAAACTTCTAGAAAGCTTTTTTCTAATAATGTGCTATAAAATTTTTACGCGTTAATGAGTCTATAATGGTTTCCAAGATTGGTGGTGATTTCCGAGTGCCTCAATATCTCAAGTGCTTCCTATCCCCTTAAGCGCCAGATAGCTACAGGTCTCCAAAGGGAAAGTTACTATACAAACCCACTCTTCGAGCCAGATATTTTTATGTCAATCCTGATGTATTGATGATTGAAAATAATCGAAATTGTGTAATTGTAGATCTTTTAGGCCCTTTTATGTTAGATGATCAGATAGGACCCAGTCAGCCTGTATCGTACATACCTGTAGCCTTCTGGCGCTTAAGGGGATAGCGCTCGATAACCCGCCTAGGCCTGTCAAATTCCATTATCAATCCAGCAATACCTAGGTAACCCCTCGTAACAACGCCCTTGCTTTGTCGGCTGTTTAATCTGTTTAATATGAGTTGTACCGGCATAAGAGGCACATACACTCTTGGCGCCGCTAAAATAATTAATACGCCAATAGAAGTAGGCGCAAAGCGAAGCGCTGTTTTCGTATTAAAGGATGATGCGTGTTATTGCTGAATATGTTCTTACTCTTCGGCCAGCTCTTTGTCCACCGCCTTTTGCTGCTTCGGAGTAATCGAAGATCCGACCATGGACGATTTCCAAGGTTCACACCCGGTTTAAACCTGGAAACCATCACGATGTTGTACAATTCTGTAAAACCGTCGCAATTAATTAGGTAAAATCTGACGCAATTCGTTTCATCAAGGGAGCTGCCTTACACCTACCTCATACGCGGTCTATGTTTAATATATCTTTCATGAATGGGTCCCTCTTCATTAATACCCTCGCTTGTACTAGAATCTAATTGGCAGTAGGTAATGGTAGTACATTGTCGAGATTAATCCCTCATGTTATTATGTTATTCCTTGAGTCATAAGGGCTTTTTTGTTCGCACTCATTCTATGAATTCTAGGGTTACATCATGTTGAGATAAGGGTTAGGGTTGTGGCCTAGGCCGTTGTGTTACCCCAGGGTTATAACATAAATCAGAAGTCAAATGAGAGCGGCTTGTGTAGAAAGGTAACGTGGACAGCCCTTTTTTATTCGGGCAGCATAATGTGACTACGATGAAAATCCAGACTGACAAGATCGGCCTTCTAGCATTTGTTGGCTTACGCGACGTTGTTACGAATCAAAAGTCTTAGCCCCTGAGTTCTTAGGGTAACCTTGGGACGGTTACGAAAAATTCCATATTTTCTCAATGAATGTATTAAGGTCAGTTGCTACCACACTTCTACCTAAACGAGCGGCTATTTGATGGCAACAATACGACGTGTCCCTTTACACCTAGGTACGTCTCCCATCTTATAATTTAGTTTGTTCGTAAAAGGAGTTGATAATAAAGGATATCGACACAAGTACCCCCCGAAGCATCGTCAACGGAGCGGAACAACATGGGCACTCCGATAGTTGGAGTCCCTTGGTAGGCAGTGCAACGCTGCGTAGTATCTCACAGCTCCTCAATACGAAGGCGGAAATACTTTAGGATCCCGTGGTCCCCCCAGCGGCTACTGGGCTTCACTACGGCCTTTGTAATTGCCCCATCCGGAAGGGAGGCCCCTCCCGGTACCTCCGAAGGCTTTATTTCTTGCTCCACAACGGCCCCTCCCGTGTACCGGAGCAATCTGCCGTCACCATCGATAGCCTCGGCAGATATTGCGATGATATTCTTGGTCGGGATACGGAGGGATGTCTCAAAGCTCGTTCTTTGCGCTTCCCCTAAGAAGTATTTGGATCCGTAGTTGTCGGTCAAGGCGTAAAACCTCCACGTCTTGGTCTCCGTGTCACCATTCCAGCTTACATAAGCAGTTATGCCATCTTTGCCTTTAAGGGCTACAATAGCAGGTTCTTCATTTGGAATGCCGGTCCAATTATAACGGAAAGCGCGGTAGTTCTCGACTCCGTGGCCCAAGTAGCCGGAGTCCATATATGAGTGGAATATCGGTGTTCCATTGGGAAGATATTCGGTCACTGCCCCCGAGGACCCCCAGTTTATGAGAACATTCCCGTTCGGGAGCGTCTGCGTAGAACCTTGGGATTTAGACAGAAGGTCGTCTGGTGGGAAGAATGCTTGGACAAGCTCGGCTTCCCACGACGTAGTATTTACCTTTATGATCTTCCCACTACTTGTTGGTGCTGTATGAACTTCAGATCCTCCATTATGTTCTGTCCCATGCGCACTGTTGTCGTAAAGACTGATCACTTCTACATTATCTTGCTGACTGATGTATCGAGCGTGATGTTGGAAACAGAATTTGGCTTCCTTAGGCACTTTAAAGGAGCTGTCTTTTCCGTCCAACTTCCAGATGATGCTTCCGTCAGTGCCGTTGATTTTGTGGATGCTGCATGCATCACGCGCAGATATCAGATAGTTCCCATCGGAATCTTTATCAACACTGTTGATATGGAAATAATCCCAAGCATCGGAGCTGTTGAAACCAGAGCCTGCTTGACCAGGATTTAGCGGAAGGATCGCTTCTACGTTATGTTAGAAAGACATAGCTATCTTTGATTCCAGGGATCAAAACTTGCCATCGGGGGAAACGTGATCAAGGCTTGACCATTCGAATAACAGTTTTCCGGTAGAAATATCGAGTTCTTAACCTCAAGTTAGATTATTTTATATAGCAGGTCCGAGTTTTAAGTACCTTGAATTATGGCATTGACAATCCACTGTTGCTCGGCGCTGCCACCCCAGGCTGTCAGATCACGGGGAACTGGTTGGTAGATCTGAATGAGACCAGTTTCCTCGTTAATGATATGAAACTCATGCTTATCGACGAGCTTGTGGTTTCCAGCCCTGAGTTCCCGAATTGTCTCATAGTGGTTATCCATAAAAGTAATGTGGCCATGTCCATGACCATAACCTGGATTGTGGTCTCCTTCAAAACTGAAGATAATATCCTTGCCTTTCCAGCGACCTGCTTGGAAGTTGGTGGACCAAATGCTGTAGATCCCATAACCAGACCAAATCAAGTCTCCGTTGTCGCGGAAGATATATGGACCAGCCTGTCTAGGACCATGCTGCTCCGTAGGTGTATCTGGGAGCCCCGCGAAAGGGGCAACAAACAAATATCCTTGTTCGACGTCCTTAGTCGCCGGAATAGTAATATTCAACCTTGGCGGAGCTAAATCCGAACGGGACTTGAATTGCCAGTCCGCGACGGTTGGAAGTGGTAATGTCAAGGCCGCTCCTAAAAGTAGAACAAGCTTCATGGCGGTATGCGAGTAGGGTAAATTCTGGCTGCGTCAGAGAACAACTCCATCTTGCAATATTAAAGGAGGGTACATTAACCTTTGCTTAAGAAAATACCCCTAGATAGCCCTTCTTGAAAATTGTTTGAAGAATTTTTCCGATTCTTAGCTTCAGTGATAGATCAGGTTGTATGACATGAGAAACGAATTGTCGAATTTCGGTCGAAGGCGTAATGGCGTTCATATATGGCTCCGTGGTGCCTATGTCGCACATTATCTGTGCAAAAGCGCCATAATGCACATATGGCGAATCAAGGATGATTACAAGAAAGGAATCGACGAACCAGCGCCGTTCCGTTCCTGCAACTGGGATGTACTACGACGATAGATGTGACATAGACAGGCAGTTAAGTCGAATAACGGCGCGAGAATCCACAATGACACCATTTTAGCCTACAAATCATTAACAACTAGGGAGTAGTATATATGCAAGGAACCGTGTCTATGTGTCATAGGCCGGTTTCTCTAGCGAAATTCCGAGTTCGGGGAGCAAAGCCTTACCCGCGTCTTAGCTTCTCGGCCGTTCAGAATCCCCAAGTCTGGCCGTACCACTTGAATCATATTGATGTCAAAGTACCATAAATCTGTCGTGTCTGTCAACCCTAGGGTATTCACAAGATTACACAATCAGTAAAATCTAGCATCCTATTAGGCGTACAAAGACCCACGCCATTGTTTTCTCTCAATACTTCTAATACGCCTTCTAGTTACGATTAATTAAAATGTCTACTTTTAATGAGAATCAATTCGACGACCCAGAAGCGAATAGAGAACTTTCTCAATCGTCAGGGGTTGATCACGACTCGGACGATGGGGAACGTCAACCCTTAATAGGTTCAATCCCACCAAAGGAAGAGGGTTGGATAGCTCCTCGACATTTTGTTTGGATTGAGTTGGCGATAATGTCAAATGTATTTCTTTATGGGTTTGATGGGACTATTACAGCATCTACGTATGCCGTAATTAGTTCGGAATTCGATGCGACCAACACTGCGTCTTGGCTTACAACATCGTATCTTATTACAAGTACGGCTTTTCAACCTCTATATGGCCGTGTATCCGATATTTTCGGTCGTCGTATCTGCTTTTTTATTTCCACTATCACGTTTGCCTTGGGCTGCCTGGGATGTGGTGTTGCGAACGACATCGTTCTACTCAACTGTACGAGAGCCCTGGCTGGCTTTGGTGGTGGGGGACTTATGACTATGGGTAGGTGTACGACCTCACTCAAAGGCCGCGATATTTAATCAATTCTTAGCCACTATCGTCAATTCGGATATGATACCATTTCGTAGACGTGGGATGTATCAAGCCATGCAAAACGGCATTTTCGGCTTCGGTGCGATATGTGGTGCCTCATTTGGGGGCTCGATCGCCGACACTATCGGATGGCGTTGGTGCTTTCTCTTGGTAGGTGCATTCTATCGTGCAGGGGCTTACGGGACTAATTGAGAGCAGCAAGTACCAGTATCAGTCATTGCACTCTTTTTCGGTTATATAGTCATAAAAAACCAGCGAGATAACCTTGGAGGGATCTCGAATCTGAAGGAAACTTGGCGTATAGTCGACTTCTCGGGCTCTCTCCTTTTAGTCGTCGCAATATCGATTCAGCTAGTTGGGTTGAGCTTAGGGGGCAATGAATTGCCCTGGAGTAGCCTATGGGTTATAATGTCCCTTGTTGGAAGTGTTCTGCTGTTCGGCCTATTCCTTCGAGTCGAGGCTAAGACCACTGCGATACCGGTGATCCCTCTACGCATGCTGAAAGGTCGTCTGCCCATTTTCATCCAATTGGCTAACGTCTGCGCTGGGATTTCCGCATATGCGGTCAGTGTTTCCAAGAAATACTATATCCACGATACTAATCTCTTCCCAAAGTACCTCTTCCTACTACCCCTATTCTTCCAGATAGTGCTGCTCGATTCAGCTACTACCGCAGGGGCTAGACTCGCCATCCCATCATTAGCAACCCCGATCGGTGGTCTTATCGCCGGCATCGTAATGTCACGATGGGGCAAACTTATTACTCTCATTCGTATAGGGGCCATTTTTATGGTCCTTGGAAATGCGTTGGTAACCTCACTGAATTTCGTGGATGCTAACTGGAAATATTACGTTTACATCTTCCCCGCCAATTTAGGACAGGGGATTATATACCCTGGTATTCTGTTTACCTCGTTAGCGACTTTCGAACATGCTGGTAAGCCATTATAGAACCGTCCGATTACTTTCGGATTGAGCTTAACACCACCTAGACCATGCCGTATCCTCGTCTACCGTTTATCTCATCAGATCTCTCGGGACTGTCTGGGGCGTGTCCGTTACATCCGCCATTGTCCAAACCACGCTCACTATACGACTTCCGTCTGTCTTAGGCGATATACCAGATAAATGGAGAGTACGACCCTTTTTACTATCCAACTTTTCTAGTCATCCCATATTTAGGTAACTATACTGATCCATGTTGACTTAATAGGTTATTGATTCAATCCGGCACTCGGCCGAGACTCTACGCGACCTTCCACTAGATATTCAGCTCAAGGCACGCATGGTCTACTATGACGGACTACGGTACTCATTCGCCGCCTCAACCGGCTTTGCGCTTATCGCGTTTTGCGCGGCGATGTGCGCCAACGGCAGGGGACTGCGCAAAACCACGGGCTAGAACGTTGTAGACATCTAAATTTATAAAATCCTAATTAGAAAATTCTTGAACATTTTTAATTGGTTATTTATATGGTACGATTCGAAAGACCTACGTCTGCGCACCTTTCTAGGACAAGTTCAATAAATCAAGGCTACTGCGACGTTAAAGACCCCGCGATACCTTCAATACGCTCGATTGGTATGGTGAACTGATAAGAAAGTAGTTTCTCATATACAAGCTATTAAAGCTCTCCAATTCCACTTTCATGGTGCATGATACTCTGTTTAATTCGGCCAATACCACACCGTCCTGTGCTTATATGCATTAGCATGTGCATGGGATAGCATGGCAGGGCCATAGGATTTTTGAGGTAGCAACCTTGGAACTGTAAGGCTATCTCAATAGTACTGGCCGGAGAGGTAGCCCCCTATTTAAATATTTAGGTATGGGAGGTTCATGTTTGGAGGCTTTTGTATGAACTACAGAACGCCCCCTTCTACCTCATCTTCGGTGTGCTCTTACAAAATGAAAGCGTCAACCATGGAGTATACCTAGGTAAAAAGAAGTAAGTAGTTAAAAAGGCCTCGGGTGGGCTTCATTATACTAATTATGTTTCCTTTAGGAAGTTGTTTGAGGATAACTACACCGTTGGCTGGGTCGCCATTGTTGGGCCTGAGATCGCTGCCGCAAAATTACTCCTTGATGATGAGCATGAACGCATAGCTGTTGCCCGTGGCGACGACAATGGCTATATCCTAGGCGAAATAAGTGGCCATAATATTGTTCTTGCATTCCCGCCCTCAAAGGGTGAAAGTGCAGCAACACATTGTGTGACGAACATGTCCCGTACATTCACCAATATCCAGTTTTGGCTATAAGTCGGTGTCGGTGGCGGTGTTCCCAAGCCTCCAAACTGGACGAACCCACGACTTGATATTCGTCTTGGGGATGTCGTGGTTGGCAAACCAGAGGGAAGCCATAGTATGTATTATGTCTTGGATATACACACAACTTGTCCCTCCTAAACATGATTCTTTTTAGGCGGTGTATGTCAATTTGACATGGGGAAACGGGTGGGACTTAATCAACTCGACATCAAGTATCACCTAAATAGGCCACCAAACTTCCTATTAACAAGTGTAGAGACACTTAGATTAGACCAAGCCTTCAATGGGGGGGAAATGCGACGTTACATAGAAGACGCAATTGAGAAGGCTAAAGACCTTGAAAGACTTGAAAATCCTGAGTTCCCAGGAAGGAACAAAGACCAACTCTTTCAGAGCACATATAGCGATGAATGTCAAAATGACTTACCGGCATACCAACTGGGCCAAACGAAAACCCCGACCGCGCCTCTAACTGTTGAGCGGAAGGACCGAAAAAACAATCACCCCTCTGTTCACTATGGGCTCATTGGCTCTGGTAACCAAGTTATTAGGTCTGCGAGCTTCCGAGACATGCTACGAGATACGCATAATATTTTGTGTTTTGAAATGGAGTCTGCGGGCTTGATGAACAATTTCCCATGTCTAGTAATTCGCGGCATATGCGATTATTCAGACAGCCATAAAACTAAGGTTTGGCAGCCATATGCAGCAATTACCGCAGCAGCTTATGCGAAGGATCTGCTAAGGGTTATAGGACCTTATAAGGTCAAGGAAGAGAGGGTCCTTGTCGAGTTGGTTCAGCAGTGTAAGCTTCATGAAGTAACTTGTGTTGAAAATGTTTACTAAGTACCAAATTAGTGCGGCTAGAATTTCAGAGGAAAATTGATTAGACGGGGGCGTAACGGCCGGAGAAGGTCTAATGGAATAAGAAATCTAAAGAATTGGTAGTTAGTGATTTATGTCTCAGTGTCGGGAAGTCAAGGTTTTGTTCTACTCGGTTCCTTACATCAATGGAAGTCTGTGGCAAAACTACCTGGGTATATGAGGTACGCAACTGCGGGTGTGGTGGTAGTGATCGTAGATTAAATGCCAGCACCAATCTACTAACCCTATAAATGTGTGAAAGTTACAAGCTATCTTTTCCGATCCAATAAGAATAGTTATGCCGTCTTCATCGTCCTATGAACCCAGCAACCGCCATTACAGACCACGGAATTGGCATCGGACATATTCCGTTCGAGTAGAACTTCTCGACGACGACGACGATGACGGATATACACGAAGCCGCGAGACTGGGACCCGACCCGACGGACCAAGACGCGGTAGATCTGCTCCGACAACTTCGGGTGGTACCAATACTAGGCCTTCGCAGTTCAGGGAAAGTAGTCGAGTCAGGAGATCGTCGGCGACTGCCACCTTAGGCCGCAACGAACATCCACAATCAACAGGGCAACAACATACATCCGCGCGGGACCGGCAAAAAGGAACTACATCGCGCACTTCCCAAGCTAGCCGACGCGAAGATAAAGGATACTTCAGCGCCACCGACGACGTTCGCTCACAAACCTCTACTCCCCGCGCATCAAGAAGCCACCGCCCCGAAGCATCCCAACCCAAGCACTCCGCATGGCGAACCCCAACATACGACCAACCACCCACCGCCCGCCGTCCATCCTCACAGAACCGGTGGAGCACAGGGCACCACTCATACAGAAGCACACAAACGCAAACCGACGGACGAGGTTGCGACCGCTGCGTAACTCCGCACCAGCACTCCAGCGTAGACGGTCGATCAATGAGATACCCCTCCGAAAACATTATATCTTATCCCGCGCCCATACCGGAAAGATTGCACTCGATACACTCGACGCAGTTAGCTCGGGATCAAGGTGGACTTGAGTATCACGGACGATATCGTGATCATGAGCGTCGGCGGAGTTGGTGGCAGTTAATACCGCTTATATGCTTGACTTTCGGACGCTCGCGTGAGATCTAAGTTTCGGCTTCGGCTCCGCCGTTGAGACCTGCATCTCGTGTTAGTGTGTATAGTTGTAGATCTCGACTATACGGTTAAATGAGGGCCGTGGAAGGTGAATGAGGGATTCCGGGCGGAAGTATGGTTGCAGAATGGGAGGATGGTAAAAAATGGATCGAATAGGGGGTAAAGTTAGAACCGTGGAAAATAATCTAGATAGGTAGTATGGTGGCACCATCGGATCTATCCGATAGAATGTGTAACCATCGGAACCTCCGAAAAAAAAACATTGAAAAGGGTATCTGAATTTCTATTTTCTATAAAGTACCGCGAACTCCGCGCTCCTATCTTAATACTTGATCCATGCGTGAATAATGCGCTTTTCGCCCTATGTGGAAATGAAACCATTCTTCAACATAATCGTCGTTACAATTTCTTGAACACGTGTGTAAAAATTTCCCGACTCTTTAAAAGGTTTACGACTCTTAGTCTCTCATTATCTAAATGCGCCGAGTCGGAAGACTGTCCGCATGGAAGATGAGCGGCCGGGGCATTAAATTCTTTCTCGAGGAACCTGATCGCTGGAATTGAGCCGCCTTCTCGGATATAGAGGGGCTTTCGGACCTTGGACCCGCCGTTGGTGTGAGTGCCGTTCGTTCCGTTTCCGTTGGTAATACCGTTGGTGACACCATTGGCAGTGTTGTCGGAGAAGAAGGGGGCCCAAGCTTGCACCAGGGCTTCCTCCAAGGTTCGAAAGATATAATTGCTGGGATCACCCAACCAAGGCTCCGCTTGGTTGTCAATTTGGATACTCAGCTTATTGTCCGACTCTAGGTTGCTGAACTCTTTCTCGAGAAAAGAGGTTAAGGAGCTAGTAACTTCTTCTACCTCTTGTCCAGGGACGAGTCGAACACTGATCTTAGCATTTGCATGACTGCTGATTAAACTACCATCCGGTCCGGAAACTTTGACTTTATGATGTGTAAGATTTGGCTCCCGCCAACGTGCCATAAGGCTTGCCTTCAGCGTCTCCGCCGATTCGTCTTCATGGCCTTGTTCCATTAGGACGGATAAGATATCGTCGTATCGGGCTTCTTCTTCAGTAGTAAGCGGAAGTATGCCATCGTAGAAGCCAGGAAGCATAATCCGATTCCGGGGGCCCTTGAGCTTGGACAGAAGCATCATAAGATCTGACAAGGGCTCATTGACCAAATAGGAACCATCGACACCGGAGTGTAGGTCAGGGCTTTTCGACTCAACGCAGACGGTAGCATGCATAACGCCTCGTAAGCCATACGTTAAGCATGGAGTATCGTCATTCAACCAGTAACTGTTCGCTAATAAGATGTAGTCGATATTGCCGATACGATCCTTGTACTTTCGCACGGTCTCCTTGAATCCGCGGGATCCCGATTCCTCCTGCCCTTCAATTAGGAAAACGACATCTGAGTCTAGGGATTTGGCCTGCATGAGATCAGTAACTGCGTACAGTGCAGCCATTATTGGACCTTTATTGTCGCTGACACCACGGCCGTACAAATAGCCATTGGTTCCGATCAATTGGAAAGGATCATTACTCCACTTTCCGTTCTTAGTTTCCGCCGCGACAACATCGTAGTGGCCGTAGAACAGGATCCTCTTTCGTTTCTCGGCAGGTTGCAACTTGCCGCTAAACTCAGCAAGTACCACAGGATGATGTAGCGTATCTTCGCAACTCAGCATATCTACATCGCCTCCTAGTTTCTTAAATAATGTGCGAAGGAAACTAGCGCCTCGGCGACAATCCTCTGCGTACTCCGGCCGAGATGATACCGTCCTAAAGGATACAAATTCGCGTAATGATGTTATCATCATATCTTCATGTTCTTCGTGTGACGGTTGATCGGCTGATGCCTCATTCTTGAGCGTCCATACGGCGACGTTGTTATCATTGGCCCCTGTAATATAGAATTGATTGCGATTTTGTGTTGTGATGGCCGAGGACAAAACCTTGCCATCATGAGCCTTCCACTGCGTTAAGCATTGGTATTTCTGATTAACGTTCTGAGAAGAGTCGTGTTGGTATTCTCCATAGTGGACGGTATTATGTTTCTGTTTCGAAGTTAGAGATTGGGCCAATAAGGGGGATGGGATTCACTCACACAAGCAGTACCGGAGCGACTTGCACTCCATAAATACCCCCAGCCCATCTGAAGAGACATAACATCGCCCTTATGAGCTTTGATGGACCTTAACTTCTGTTTTGTATCAAGATCCCATAGCTCAATCATACCATCTAGCTTCCCACTGTATAGGAATGATCCATCTACGGTAAGTGACATGACAGACATGGCATCTTGATCGCCAAGAGCAATGATCTCCTCAATACCATTCTCGAATCCATCTGGGCCAATTTCTCGGCCACCTAGTTTCCAGACTTTTATCGTGCCATCTCCACCGCCTGATATTAAAACGTCCTCGTCCGGCTCGGTATAGGCCGTGGTGGCCTTTGTTATAAGCATACAGTATACATAGCCGTAGTGAGCGAACATTTTGTTTGCTCTTTTATCTGTCTCAAGCATTGTATGGGACCGAGGTATTAGATCATATCGTTCGTCGGTGGGTCGCGGTGTGCTCGTGCCACCAACAGCACGAGAATCAAAAAATCGGTGGTTTCTTCGATCGGGATGGTTTTGCGAATCTTGTGTAACGCGTCTGTTTGGGTCTTTTAGACCGACCCATTGGATCGACGTGTTTTGGGCACCATAATAAACGGTCTCGTGTTGGGAGGAGTAAGAAACGGAGAAGATGTCCCCGAAAGAGTCATTTGTGCTGTATATCTCGTAAAGTCGCGTCATGGTTCGAGGGCACCATACGTTTACGATCGGATCGCTAGCACTAGAAAAGAGAAGGGTGCCATCTTCGGACAGAAAGAGGCACATGACACTGCGTTTGTGGGCTTGTATATGGTGAACTTTCTGAAAAGTGCCCAAAAGCCACACAACAATTTCTCCATTTTGAGTCCCAGCGTATATGCTATCGTTTCCGACAGCAAGGGCAAGAACTGAGCTATCGTGTTTGAGATTGTGGTATAGTTGAGGTGTCGTGTGAGGCGGAATTTCGTGGATGGGAGAGGGGGCCGAAGCCGCCATTGCAGATGGCATCGTCGCTATTCACAAGTTAATTGCCACTGTGAAAGCATAGGGGAGAGTTCAATAAATGGGTAAGATCATATAAGTAGATAGCGGTGTTCTCCCTATTCAAACGTAGTGGTAAAAGTGAAAGTGTGGGAAATAAAGTTGGCGATGTATGATAAATCGGTGAATTGAATAGTGTTGGAAATGACGTGTTGGTGTGCTGATTGACGGAAAACGATTGAATGTGGGGAGCTCTAGCTTCAACCGATAGCGCCTGCAGCGACTTGCTTCAGGGGGTGACTTCCAAGCTCAGGGGCATCCACCACCCGCCACTACCGCCCCAGGATTCCAATGGGTACTAAGTGGGGCAAGACTCCGGGGTATTTCCTAGATAGTTCAACTAAACCCCCCAACTTAGAAATTTAGAGTAAATCTGTATGCAACAGTGTTCCTGTCAAGGACAGCGCGATTGGTCAATCATCCTAGAATATCTCCTAGATTGGAAGCTCTGGAAATGTATCACAGAACTTTAAATCTTCGCGAGAACTGTAAAATGGAGCTTGGGTGACCATAATGATGATTCAGCAGGATTGGGGGGCAGGGGTTCTCGAATAAAATAGGGTTATGCTGTGTTGCCCTATAAGGCCCTATAAGGAGACCTCCCAATGCTGTAACCCCCTATTAATTGTGACTCAACACCATCCATTGATCTCGTGATAAAAAAAATTGGCCCAACTTACTACTTATGTTATTCTGTGTATTTTCAACATAAAGCTTCTTGTGAGCTTCGTTGCTCTCCTTAATTTTGGATTCTTCATCATCGATCTCCTGACAGCGTTGGCAACTGCTTGTTCTTGTTCTCTCACCTAGCCCGACGGCCATGGTTATAGTCTCTTGGTCTTAAGTTGGAGTTGTAATAGTCGATTCATAGAGCTGAGAAACATACATGCACGAGAGGACACGTACGAAGCAAATCAGTCAAGTCAAAGCGGGCCGGGTCCTTTTAAATACGCACAATGACTCCCGACAGCCGACTTACGGTGAGTGGATTTTTTTTTTCTTATTATGGATGTTCGGAAGATCAATTGGCTGGTTTGCATCAGTACTTATTTGGTTGCTATCAGAGCTGGACTGGCTGGCTACACTAAGAATGGAGGCGTAGTCGGGCAGACTGGAACGTCCGGGCTCCCTATGGCGCGATCTATGGTCTTCAATACGTGAGACGTGGTAAAGTGGACTTTCATCTCCCGTCCCATCATCTTGTTAAAATAGCCGTGTTGGCTACAATATGTTATACAAGTACCAAGGTCTCATGGGAAGAGAATCCCGTCAGAGAGAAGAGGTAGAGATCACTTTAAGACACGGTTGCTGGTCATAGACCTATGTACATACCTATCGAAACGAGACATTTAAGGTCCCAGTGTTTGCTAGACCGCATGTCTGGTAACATCTCGTGAAAATAATGATGAATTTTAGTGTGATTCACACGTCATATTAACCCCTGAAATTGATGTCTTCGCTATGATATTTTTATCTTTTTTTTTTATCAGTTAGTTAGACGACTTTTATATGCTTAGCTAAGAATCAGCATGGAAGGCTGCAGGAAGAAAAAAAAAATATCGCTTAAGTCTGGGGAAGGTTGACCATTAATATCCAAAAGCTTGGTTCGCGTCATCTCAAGTTGCGTGGTTTTTAACTCACTGCAGATGGAAGAGATCAGTGGACTTTGCATATACGGATCAGATACATCTGGAGTTGAATCATACCTGTTGTCTTCCGATATCGGCTTATAACTCAATTCGAAATTTTATCACCCAGGCCGCCAATTCTCTAAATATTGATAGGATGTTACAGACCATAGAGAAGAGGGACGTTCAGCATTGTACAATGAGATAAATTGAAGGTTAGGTTCTATCTCGACAGCCAATACTCCAAAAAGTCATTAATCTTTATAGTTACACAACGTCTAAAGCTGAAATATCAGCGGACTATTCGCGCTAGAAAGAGTCTATTTTGAACTTGCAAGGACCAGGGTACAAATGCTGCAGCGGCAAGACAGCGGCTGTCGCTTATCTTCCTTATCTTCTTTATCGCTTATCGACTATCGGAAGAAGATTTATCTCAACTTCCGTCTGGTCCGTGCACATGTTGGATTAACAATTTTCTATGTTGAAGTCATTCTTCAAGCTTCATAATAATTAACACCCTCACGAAAAGTCAGCCTTACCACCCACCACGGTCCAATACCCGTTGCCGTAGGACTCACAACTTAATAGTAGCCCTAGAAGTTCTCCTTAGAATCGTTCGCGACCACAACCAAGCGAGATAAGCCGCGACCGCATCCCGATTTCTAGCCCTTCCATCCATTTCGTCACAATCTCGACATGGATCATACAAGAGACCCTTGCCCTTGGGTCATTCTGAATGACTTTGGTGGTGCATTTGCTATGGGTGTACGTTGGTCCTGATAACCTGGTACTATGCAATTGTAGAATACGAAAGTTAACATCAATTTCCGTCAGGCAATCGGTGGAACAATATGGCACGGTATCAAAGGTTTCCGAAACAGTCCAATGGGCGAGAGGAGAATAGGAGCTATCACAGCCATAAAAGCAAGAGCACCAGTATTAGGTGGTAACTTCGGTAGGTGCCTATTCAAGAGGGCCATATCGATCACTCTTCGAAACTAACCCCTCAATAGGTGTATGGGGTGGTCTTTTCTCGACATTCGATTGTGCGGTTAAGGGAATACGAAAGAAGGAAGATCCTTATAATGCGATTAGTATGTCGGTATCATAGGTCGCCTCATAATGATTTGCTAACAAATCCATTAGTTGCGGGTTTTTTCACTGGTGGTGCTCTAGCCGTTCGAGGAGGATACAAGGCAGCAAGAAATGGTGCTATCGGTTGTGCCGTGCTGCTAGCCGTTATTGAGGGTGTCGGAATTGGTTTCCAAAGAATGCTTGCAGGAAGCACAAAATTAGAGGTTCGACTCAACCACTTCCTGACCCAATACAGGATCGTCGAACTATTCGGTACTGACTGCAATTCAGATGCCCCCGCCACCGCCCAGTTCAGAAAAGGCGCTGGCTTAGACGCTATAATGACGAATATGAAAAAAAGAACATTACCACTCAACTCCCCTCCGATATACTTCTCGATCGGTTCCATGTACTATATGGGTTTTTAGGCGGTCTTTGCATACCAACACGGATGGTCAGGGGAATGATGTGTAAAATAATGAGTATATTGATGCTATGCCAGGGCTAGGATGTCTAGGCGGTTATCCGGTCCATTTCTCCCCAATGGGCTTGTCTGACAGATGCATCCGCACCTAAATACACCATCTGATCTTAACTAACACCACATGATATCTATTAGATGTATTGAAACTTGATACCTGGCTGATCTGGTCTCTAGTTGAACGATTATATCATTCACACTTTATCCGCAGTCCAACGCCAAACTTCTTCCGCTTTGCCTTCACCCTCGAATACGTCCGTTCCATTTAAACGTCCTAACTCGCTTTCGTGGTGGAATATTCTTGCTACTGCATTTCCGTTATCATCGATCCACGCCCGAAACATACCGCCGCAATTAAAATCCTGCAATATTACGCCACGGGTACCAATTACTTGGCCCGTAGCATTATGCGAGACCACACTTTCTATTCCGATCATGCCGCCTTCTCCTTCTCCTGTTTTGCCCCAACGATCACCGGCGCTGTTCTCCAATTCTCCACCCCGGCCCGCAACGAGTCGCAAGGCATCTGTCGCGGGCAATGCGCCCCATCGAGCGATCGAACCAACTGTTCTAGTTGCGGTTGTTCGGAGGAAAGAGTCTCCGTTGCCCGTGCCCGACAGAGCAATAGAGCGTGTTCGCCGTATGTCATGATCGGTGGAGGTACTGTTCGCAGGAGACGATGTTTGCGCGACGGGAGAATAAATAAATGGGGTCGGGAAGCAGTCAGCAACAAGACTCCGCAGGCTCGAAGATAGCTCTACAACCGGCCCCGGTAGACTCAAATATCTCCCCAGGTTTTGCCACGTATCGGTCGCGGGACCAAGAATCACCCTATTCGAGCTACTCTTTTCAGCCCATTCTTCCGCCCAGAAGCCAGCGCCGACGACTGGTGTATCGCCGATACGTCCCGTTAACTTGTTCGTAATACCTCCCGTACTAGTCGCCGCACATATAACTCCGTCGGCATCGAGCGCAACTGCGCCGCACGTACCTTGAGGTAGATATTCCTCGGCGCTCCACGTTGCTAAGCCGTTTCCCGTCTTCTCGTTTTCCAAGGTCCGTATATGTTCATCCCACCGTTTCTGGGTGAAGAAATACTTTGGATCTACAAATTCGAGGCCGTACATTTTAGCAAGAGTTTCGGCTGTTTCGCCGTGGATGAGCGTGTGGCCTTGCGCTGAAGGAACGTCGAGGCCGTCGGTATCCAATGCATCGGATCTCATCGCACTGTTGTCTCCTTGCGACAATCCACCTGCGGCCTTCTTACTCAAATCTTCATCGCCATGCTCGAGCACTGCTTTAGCGAGTAATATCGGATTCTTCACCTTACGCAATCCCGTCACGCCAACGCCACGCTTAGCATGGCCTCGCGATACCATAACGGAGGATTCCAATTCGTTGATACCATCGCGAGTGAAAACAGCGCCATGACCAGAGTTGAACAGCGGGTTATTCTCGAGAAGCGTCACGGCGTATGTTGCGACATCGAGAGCAGAAGCCCATGTAGGCGCAGAAGAATGAGGACTGCCATACGATACCGGGATGCGCATATATACGTCCGCTTTCGAAACCTATTCCTAGGGGTCTGAGTTTCTTTTCATCTCGGCAAGGGAGTGATGAGTATCGCTTACTATAGTGAGAAGTGCATGTCGATATTCTTTATACTGTTCGGGACCTAACTTGTCCGGCGTAATATTGCCGGCGCCGCCGTGAATGATTAAGCGCGGCTTAACCCGCCCTAAGATCTGTTCGGGTTGTCGCTTATACTCCATTTTCCCGAACTCACAGCTTTCTTAGATTAGGGGATTTGTCTACTAAAAAGAGGATATATCGTGGCGATGACTGTTAAATGAGCCCGACACTTAAGATCTGCTCCTGTCCGGCATGATAAGAAGACCAAGAGACCGCTTAAAACCGTTATCGCCATACCGGTATAGGAGGATTAAAATTGGGGGTAACTTACCAGCCAGCTTAACGGGAACTAGGGTTCCCCATCGGCATTTATTCCATTCTTCTAGTACGCTCCGAGCTTGCTTACAGGGCAATCCCCGCATCGATTTCTATCGCCCATATTGTTAGATACGGAGTTTCCCAAAAAGTGCAGATTATAGGCTAACTCACCAATCACAATCAGTCAATTCCGCCACTTACAAAATGCTGCATCTTACGTAGTGCTCAGTGCCTTCAAAAGCATCATGAATCTGCAAGATTCGAAAAGATATTACAAAGTTCATAAATATCTAGCTACAATATTTGACATCTTTTGGATCTTTTTGACTTTCAATTCCCGACTAACATTCACATATCATACCTTGCCTATCATAGCAGAAACTAACCAGGTATCTGTTACAACGTTTCATGGGACTCCTCGAATGTTGCTTGTCCATTGGCAGGTCTTGCCGCTATACTTCCAGAACACCTAAAAAGTCAATGACAACCAATGATCTACCGCCCGATATGAGCGACCGAGATAAAGTATGAAAAACCCTTTCCTATAATTGAAAGATACTATTTTTTTTATAAGTAGAGGCAGTATCTTATACTCGAACAAGGGGTAATTTTACGCGAAGATGCTCAAGCTGAAGCTAAAGCCTCTTAACAAACATCCACCCAGCATCAATTGAACCAGCACAACAGAATAAGACCGAGAGAAGAGACACTTATAAACAATGAAACATTTATACCTACCACTTTCAGATGAAATTCCCAAATTTCTATGGATTTGAGACATACGTCACTTGGTTATATGGAGAGGAATTGTTAGCTGCTCCTATCATCTCGCTTCTATTTCCCAATTCGGCTGTTCCTTTACCTCTTCATCCACCATTGCCTAGGTGTCTCAAGCCACTTACTATACTATTCGGTTCTCCTAAAAATCATATCGATGGAGATGCCAGTGCCTTCTCACAATTCATTTCTTCATTGTGGTCGCCGCTCGTAGAAATACGAGTTTAGGAAGCCGTAATGTTGCGCCTTCAACTTCGTCTCGTTGCTCTACTAGTTAGCACAGCTTTCGCACTTACAACAGGCAACCAGAATCATCGTAGAAATATCTTGACTAACACCCCCCAACAGCGCCGCGATGACACGGACCCCACCCAACCCGTCGGCACGAACCCGATCACGGAATCCTCATTCTCAACCACGTATCTCGGACAACAAGTCGCGAACAACAGCTGCAGCCACCGGGATCTAGGATTCACAGGCGAACTCGGCGGGAAATGGTACGCGGTGTACGGTGACACTCTATGGTGCGCCGCCGGAGTTACCGATCCAGTGAAGGATACCGATGGTTTTCATGGTATGGTGCGGGACTCGGTTTCGTTAATGACGGATGATCCGTTGACGGTGGTGGATTTACATCTTAATGGGGATACGCCGGTAGGGCATCAGTTGCAGTTTGTCCCGTACAATGAGGCTTGGGGCGAGACGAATATGTATGGATTCGGGGGGACTAGTTTGGTGGAGACTGGGGATGGGGTTGGGGCTTTGTTTTATCTTGTCGTATGTGCCTTGCCCTCTCAAATTTTGCTTGTGGATTTACTAATTAGAGTAGAACGCCAACGATGATGGCCTCAAAGGAGCTGGTGTAGCGAAAGTAGAGCTTGTAAACGGCGAGCCGACGGTAACCCAAAGATTCGGGGACACTGGGTACTGGTGGTCAGCCTCCGATACACCGCATTACGGCGACAAAATCGCATTCCGGGATCCTAAGTCGGAGTATGTGTACGCGTGGGGCGGGGCGCCGACGTCTGTTACGGATTCCGTGCAAGCGCAGTATGTGTATCTGACCCGGGTCAAGGCATCTAATGCGTTTGATTTGAGTCAGTATGAGTACTGGTGGGGCGAAGCTAATGGAGGTTGGAAGACGGGACAACCGTTGACGCAGTTCGAGGCGCAGACCGCGGTTATGTGGAGTACAGGGCAAGGGCAGATTGTCTGGAGCGAATTTTGGGGGTGTTATGTTTTCGTGCATTTGAGTAAGTTTTTATCGGATAGATCCGATGATTCGGTGCTGATGATATATACAGGTCCCGTTGGTGCCGATGTCCTGCTCCGGACCGCGACGGCTCTCGAAGGCCCCTGGACGCCGGATGTTAAGGTCTATACTGCGACGCCAATTGATGGTGGTTTGGTATATGCCGGTGTTGCGCATCCGTATCTTGATGCAAGTGGGCAGACATTGACCATCTCGTACACGAACAATAACCATATCGAAGTCATCAAGGTTACCTTTTCTAAGTAGATATTTTCATCAACCGATTGTTTCTCATGGGAATAGGGATATGCGGGGTGTTATAGGAATGATATTCCAGGAGGAAAAGGCGTTGGGGATCTACTCATTTATCGGGCGGTGTAGCTAAGGGATGGTCGCGGCCCGCCTCTGGTAATCTATTTCGGGTACCTACAACCTAGACAGGTAACTAAATACATCTACATCCAAGACGAAGACTATTGTTTTATACATTGTAAATCAAGGCTGAGCGCGCAAGGGCGGAGGACGCAAGGGATGCGGTTGGCGGTTAGCTGACCGAGATTCGCTTTGTAACTCCGTCCGAACGGACGCCGACCGCTGCGGCGCTGTTAGATTTATAATTTCATTGTCTTTGTGGCGTAAGGGCACGACATCAAATACTAGGAAGAATTGAAGATAAATAGACGAGAATTTCTCTAGAATTATCTTCTAGATCAGACCAAAGTTCATTACAATTCAACAATCAATCAGTCAATCAATTCATCA
Source organism: Hypoxylon trugodes (assembly GCF_022578975.1). NCBI lineage: Eukaryota > Fungi > Ascomycota > Sordariomycetes > Xylariales > Hypoxylaceae > Hypoxylon > Hypoxylon trugodes. The sequence continues at coordinate 2,301,710 of NW_026250021.1, forward strand.
TGTCGAGCTACGTTGTCACCGGCGTCTCTAAGGGACTAGGAGTAAGTTCTCAACCTGAATGAATATAGATTCAAGGGTCCCCTGTCTGACGGTTACCACAGTTTGAATTCCTCCGCCAGCTATCGAAAGATCCTAGCAACACCGTCATCGGTCTTGTTCGAGACCCGGCCAGCGCCAAGGAAAAGGTTTCGGCCGAGTTGCCGGACCGCTCCAACATCCACATCTTGGCTGGCGATCTGACCAACTATGACAGTCTAAAGACTGCCGCCGCTGAGACTTCTGCTATCACCGGTGGTAGCCTCGACTACCTGATTGCTAATGCCGCTTTCATGTCAACCGTCGACGGCTTCAGCGCCATCGGAGAAATGTGCGCCCCCATCTCCCCCCTCAAGCCCAATAACTAACACATAAACCAGAGAACCCGAAGTTGCAACCGACACGCTACGCAAGTACATGGACACCAACGTCATTGGCAACCTACAACTTTACAACGTCTTCCTCCCTCTCATCCTAAAGGGCAAGGTCAAGAAGGTCGTTGCTCTAACCAGCGGCCACGCAGACTTGGATTTCATCAACCAGTTCGACATCCAAGTTGGATCTCTGTACGCTGCTTCAAAAGGAGCGATGAACATTATCAATGCCAAGTACAACACGCAGTACAAGAAGCAGGGTGTGCTTTTCCTTAGTATTAGCCCGGGAGTGGTGGATACGGGTAACTTTGACCCCTCGGCTTGTATGAACACCCCACGAAGAAAGCTCCGAATGCAATCATCTAATGAATTTACAGTGACCCAGAAGCAACTCGAAGCATTGCAAGTGATGATGGCAGGATTTCAGAGTTACGCACCACATTTCAAGGGTGGGTTATCCCCAGACGTTGCCGCACAGAATGTGTTGAGGGTTGTGGAGAACGCCAGTATCGAGAAAGGGGATGGAGGCGCATTCTTGTCTCATTTTGGCAACAAGCAATGGCTCTGATCAGGACTACCTAATTGCGCCCGCAATGGAATTTCTTAGACATTCGTGAATGATAAAGCAATAAAAGTTACATAAACTCCAAGTCTTACACGCCGATTCCACCTCATAGTTTATCATCATAGAATCTCCACTTAGTCTTGAAGTCCTTGTTCAACTCCTTATCCAGTATCAGCGCTCGTAACATCTCAATCGGCATAACATTTGCTCTCAAAATGCGGTCATGGAACTCTTTCTCGCGTATGCGTCCGTGTCCCTTACCCACAGCTTCCTTCCGAAGACGCATGAGTTGCAGCGCGCCTAACATATACCCCGCTTGGTACAACGGCGAATACTCACCACCAAGGCTCCTCCTAACCTCGCCCTCAGCCGTAGCGCGCTCATGGCCCACCTTACCAACTAGTAGATCAACGCATTGTCTCGCATCAAGCTGACCCAGGTGGAATTTCATGGAGAATAGAATACGCGCGCACCGATGCATGCGCCAAAACAAGGACCCTACACGATCCTCCGGCGTCGTAAAGAAGTCGCCTCGTTCCCAAAGCACCATCTCCCAGTATAGCGCCCAGCCCTCAACAAAAAACGGTGTATCAAATAGGGCCGTGCGGTAATGGTGATGTCTTTCGCCCATGAAGATTTGTAAATGATGTCCTGGTATCATCTCATGAAACGCGGTCGCACGGCTAAACGGTCGATTGTTGCCGCGTAGGGACATGAGTTTTGCGTCGTGCGGCATGGCGCGTGTTGGATATGACATTTGCATTGTGGGTCCGCCGAGGAAGAAAGGGGAGACTTTCTGTCGCTCTGCTTCGATCATAGTCATTCGGATAGCTTCCTCAGCGACGCGCGGGACGGTTATGAGGTCATGCCGTTTGACATAAGCGGCACCTTCGTTGATAAGGGAGCGAATGAAAGAGGGGTAGGATCCCGGTGGCTCGTACATGTTCTTAACGTGCTCGAGTGCAGCGCGCCAGTTACTGCTAAAGCCGAGTTCTTGCGATGCTTTGATCATTTCCGACTCGCACCATGCATACTCCTTTTCGGCAATTCGGAGAAGCTCTTCCGGCGTATATGGTATCATCTCGGCTTCGAGGTCGGTAAGGAGACCATCACGACCGATAGGCTCTCCGACAATAGTCTCGTCATCGCCTGGTTTGACACCTACTAGAACTTCGCGTAGGAATTCGACTGTGTCGCCGAGCGCCTTGTCTATTTTCTTGTACGGCTCCGTTACCCACCAGTCGAATAGGGGATCGTAATCCTTGTAGAAACCGTATGCTTCCGCGAGCTTTTCGCGTAGCTCGGCAACCCTCCGAGCGGCACGGTAGCCAGTGGCTTTGGAATACTTGCTAACATTATTTGTAACATGGTCGCGCGCTTGAAGAATGAGCTTCTGCGTCGCGTTGATACTAGTCGCAAGTTTCTTAGGGTTGACGGGTTCAACGCGTCGGCGTTGTTCACACCAAGCTATGATAGGCGTGGCGAATGGCTCGATGAATGGCGCGAATTTTGCATCACGTACCTTGTCAAGCTCAAGGGTACGACGGGCGCGTTTCATATAGTTGCGTAGTAAAAGGTGATCAGCCCTATCATCCTGAGAGGAGTATGAGTCAAAGGGTTGTCTCTCGAGCTCGGCTAATTCGTCTCGGAAGAACACTTCGAGTCGCGCGTTCCGTGATGCCGAGCCTTCGATATCGTAGTAGGCGGTTAAATCCCGAAGGTCGTTCCATACACGTAGGACGCGGTCTTGGATAGACTCGGGTAGTAGTGCTTTCGATGGTAGATCAATAGCAGTCCAGTCTTCCTCGCTATCCTCATGCTCTATCAATTCAATCTCCATCGCAAGATCATCCGTAGTAGCGTTCGATTCCAAGGGTGATAGAGGTTGAGATATAGGCTTCGCTTCCCTTTTTTCATACGGGTCTTCCTGAGAAACCTTGCGAATCATATCATACATCTTCTTCGGATCTTTATTGTGAACGGAAAGCCACCCGGCGTCGGTTAATCTGATCTTCATTTCAGGCGCTAGAGAGCGCTTCATCATGAGCAAGACAGTAAGCCGGTTCTTCCTCCATCGTAAGCGTGCCGGGGAATCCTCGTCACCCGAAGGCTCCAAAACACTCGCAGTGACATAAGGAAGCAGGTCCCTCGCTCTTAATGCCTCGATTAATTCGGAGTTCCATCGAGGATAGTCGGCCGGCTCGTTGAGTTTCTGTCTCTGCTGCTGGTGGTGCTGGGACTGGGGCCGCAGGGTTGCATTTGGGCCACTGTTGGTTGACTCCATCTTCGTCTCACTCATTTCCTTATTTGGTTCTCTTCTCTTATTATCTCATCCCACCATTTCACCATGCTGTCAACAACAATCAGCCAATCACGCGGGATGACAGACATCTACTGTCAATTTCTTACCAACAGGTGTAGTTTGAAGAGATGGGAAATAATTGTTTGTATGAGAACTTGTTACGAGACGAGGCTCGGCGGGGTCGGATGTAACCTACTTTGGTACTTCCAGCCAAGTTGTACCGGCTGATAAAGGTCTCGGCGGCTTGTACCCGATACGATACGATCCTCGTTCCATGACGTCTTTAGCGTGTCACAATCAATCCTTCATGTAGATTAGACTTTCGCTACATGATATGATTTATGCTCAGCTACGAGGAAATTAATGAACTTAAATCTCATCTGTGCAACTCAGATTAATCTTAAAAGATGCAGGTATCCTATTAACTTTGTTCATCAAAATTTAGGACATCACGTTGGGATAATACGGGACGGAGCAACTCCGATAAGAATAGGGGAAGAAAAGAAAAACCATATCATAGGCGGAATTGTTCCGATATCTACCCCAACCCCTCTACCCCTTCGCAATTGATTGCTATCTTTTTCGGACCCATCCGCTTCCCGTCACAACAAACAACTACCAACATATTACACCCAACCACGGCTTAGCTATATCAAATCTAACTGGTCCTATGCAAGAATCTGATATCACCTATTGATAACAATTCGATGAAGATACTGTAATTTGGAGATGATCACCAATCGAAACCTTTGTTTTAAGTCAGATAACTATCTCTACAGCGGAGATGACAGCGCAATTCCCCTCATCGGCTCATCCAACAATGGCCGCACTTTCGGAGTTGATCCGATCGCGGGTCACCAACACTTAACATATCGAGCGAGGAAGCATTGGAAGCAGTAGAGTTGGCGAAATGCACCCTCATGATAATAATGAATCTACATTTGATTAGGTATACCGTATACATGTTGAATTACTGAATAGTCCTGGGACTGAATGGGCACAATAACTATATCAATATGTCGGCTACATACCACTCAATTACCGACCTTTTGGCGTTAGGACACTTCACCCGATATCAGAACACTGCTTACGTATCTGCCACTATCGCAATCGGGATCGCTTTATACTGGGTTTGGAATGTAAATATCTCCTTTCTATCGTACTACGTTATACTTATTCAGACAGGCTGCATTCTCCACGGATATACCTCATATCAAGGGGTTACCAGAAATTCCCGGTGCGATCCCCTTTTTCGGACACCTTCTAAAACTCCGTGAAGACCACGCTACCGTCTGCGAAAAATGGTGGCGCCAATACAACCACTCCGTCTTCCAGATCAAACTGGGGAACACACGCGCCGTAGTCGTCAATTCATTTGACGATTGCAGGAAAATGTTAGTGGGCCACCAGAACGCGTTGATTGACCGGCCGAAACTTTACACATTCCATGGCGTTATCAGCAGCACCCAAGGTTTCACAATCGGCTCTTCGCCTTGGGACGAGAGCTGTAAAAGGAAGCGAAAAGCCGCTGGGACAGCTCTCGGCAGACCAGCCTTAAGAGGTTATTACCCGATGTTTGACCTGGAGAGTTATTGCATCGTCAGGGATCTCCACAGGGATAGCCGCGATGGGGAACTTGAGATCAGTGTGCGACCGTATATCCAACGATATGCACTGAATACTACATTGACCCTGTGCTATGGTATCCGTATGGATGCTGTGTATGACGAACTTCTCCGTGAGATTCTCTACGTTGGCTCGTCCATCTCGCTCTTGCGCAGCGCATCAGAAAATTTGCAAGATTATGTTCCGATATTAAGGTACCTCCCTAATAATGAGAAAAATGCTCGTTCCAAAGAATTGCGTGAGCGGCGCGATGCATATTTGAACCTTCTCTTGGATAAAGTCCGAGCGATGATCAAGCAAGGAACCGATAAGCCTTGCATTTCTGCCGCTATTTTGAAGGACGAAGAAACCAAGCTTACAGGAGTTGAAGTTTCGTCAATATGCCTATCTTTAGTCTCAGGTGGTTTTGAGACGATCCCTGGGACGCTAATATCCATAATCGGGTCATTATCGACTAAAGAAGGTCAACTTTGGCAGGATCGCGCATATGACGATATCAAGCGATACTATCCGAACGTTCGCGACGCTTGGACGGATTGCTACATCCAGGAGAAGATCCCTTACATCAATGCTATCATCAAAGAAGGCGGCCGCTATTATACTGTGAGTGCCATGAGCCTTCCACGAAAAACAGTAACGGAAGTGGAGTGGAATGGTGCTATCATCCCCCCTAAGACGATGGTCTTGATCAATGCCCAAGCGGGCAATCACGGTTAGTAGTGTCTTTGTTAAGCCCTTAGGTCTATGTGGGATCTAATGATAGTACCTAGACATCGATCACTTTGGAAGCGACGCCGGCAAGTTCGACCCAGAGAGGTGGCTTAATAGCCTTGACCCTCCAACGGAGCGAGAATCTGCGGGCCTTAATCATTTAAGTTTTGGAGCTGGAGCCCGGGCTTGTTCTGGCCGGCTTATCGCAGCCCGACTCCTGTATTCTGCTCTTGTACGCATTATTTCGTCCTACAAGATCGTCGCAAGCGAAACGGAACCCCCGAATACCGATTACGTGGATTATAACGCTATCAAGTCGGCGTTGGTTGCGATTCCTAGAGACTTTAAGGTCAAACTCATTCCTAGAGACTCGGCTGTGACGGGAGACTGCTTGGATGCCGCCGAGCTTAGAACCAAAGAGCATTATAAGACATAAAAGGGCTGCGTAGGCCACTACCTACAGGTCGAAATCGGTCTGAGAGTATTGCCAACTGATGAATTTGGTGGGGTAGAGATAAGAACCTAACAATATTGACAGATTGCTAGAAAGCACAATCCAGTAATAAATACCCCCATACCGATCTATATCTACTATATCTACCATGAGAGGAGATGCAATCTAGATGAACACATTTGATAACAGCCTAACCCCGTTTCTCCATCTTATATGTGGTACGATATCATTGTGCAGTGGCTTCTGATCTACCTAGGCCTTTTTCTTTCCCGAGACTTTCGCCATCTCACCCTGAGCGGGGACAACACTTTCAATTACCATGTCCTACGGTATTCATTAGTCCTGGATCGTATATACAACATTATGGGAAACTTACAAAGATCGACTTAGGCGACAGCCACCATACCCAATGGAACAACGAGGCGCTCGTACCCACCCAGACCATTCCTGTTGACCCCTTTTCTATTTCTCGCACTACTTTGGTTGCATATTGCCTCGCAGTAATAGCATTATTCTGGAGTCGACCGTCCAAGATGCTGTGAATAAAGTCCCGGATCGCATAATAGTGTGAAGTTTCGGGGACCTGGAGTCGCGGTGTCTTGAGGTGATTATGAGTCCTCACAGCACAGGTTATAAGGGTTAAGGTTCGAACTCCAAGAGGTTTAAGCTCGTGCCGCCACGTCTCGCTACCTGTGGCCAGAGCGGCCTTGGAACTATTGTAGGTACCTGGATTGTTAGTGGATGACAGCTCAAAGTGCTAGGGAGCAGATGGGTAGACGCTTACTCAGAAACGCCATGGGAGAAATAGCGTTCGCAGACGCGTTATTAACGAGGCAGCCCTTGGCCTTGATCAAAAGAGGTGCAAAGGCCTGGAGCATGGCAAGCGCCCCCCAAAAGTTAATGTCGAAGAGTGCCTTGGCCTCAGCGATCGGAGTGTCTAGAGCTGGCATTGGGAAGTTCACGCCGCTATTGTTGACTAGAATATCGAGTCGGCCGTCGGTTTCTTTGGTGACACTCTCGACGGCGGCGGCGATGGACTCCGAAGACGTCACGTCGAGATTGAGGGGCGTCACATTGGCTGCACCGGAGAGGGTCCGGGGCAGTTTAGATAGGTTCCGTAGGGTTGCAAAGACATGGTAGCCTTTCTCGTGGAATACTTCAGCGAGGGCTGCACCGATGCCGCCGTCGGTGCAGCCGGTGATCAAGACGGATTTTCGTAGAGATGCCATTGCGACAGGTGATGTTTGTCTGCGAGAGGGAATAGATATGCCATGATTACAATCGGATTCTAAACTTCTTATAGAAAAACTTCTACGAGCGTTCATCCAGGATTTCATTACAAACCGACCTATTATTAATATCTACCTTGATACCAACGGACCTAAGCTATGAAGCTATATCTCCTGATCCCTGTTGCTTTTCGGCACGATCCCGAAAATGGCAAACAAGATCTGTCTTGGCGTTCGGGAACGACGCCGATCGTGGAGTACGTAAGCAGCATCCTTCCGGATATTTCGGTGTTAAGCGTTTCATTTCTAATTCAAATCCCCTTTTAACTTCACACACCGAATCCAGATTTTACCATGTCAGGTAAACAACCAGAAAAGCCAAGACTTTGGAAATGGCACGCGCGGGCGAATTGAAGAAGCCTTCTGCTTCGTCGGCGAAGGGAATGCCGTTTATTGTATCGTCGAATGTCGATAAGGCAGATTCAGCCACTCGGAAACTTATCCGAAGCCATGCGAGACAGGGCAGGACGAAGAAAGTGAATCGTCGTGCGGATGAAAAACGAGCCGCCGGCTGGGGAACAATAGCAGTCCGTACCCAGAGATCTCGAGTAGAGTTACGGGATGTTGTTGAGACCTATACTCCGTTGGTACCTGGTCGTATTGGGTCGGATATCTACTTCATCGAATTTCCCGAACAGGCGGAACAGTCGATGGTTCTAAATATGGCAAGATGTTCGTGACTCTATTTTTCAGCTTATCATCGCTAACTTGATATGATACCCAGTCTCGATTATCGCATCGGGTATTATATTCCCGCTGAGAGCAGCTATTGGTTTCCAGGAGGATAGCCAGAAATGGAGTTATCTGTTCGGACTAGACCCTACAACCCTCCATATCACAGCGTTCGCTGTGCAGGGTTTTGTGGATAGAGTGCTGCGCCGCCAGGAGAGTAGCACGAACCCCGCTGCGATAATGCACTTCCAGAAAGGACTTAGACTTCTTCGCGAGAGGCTTTTAGGGAATGACGACATAATTAAAGTATCGAATTCTACGATTAGTGCAGTTATGAAGCTGGCTAGCGTCGCGCATTTCGATGGCAATTGTGAAGCGTCAAAACACCATATGGAGGGTCTTTCTAAGATGATCAACTTAAGAGGGGGCTTGGATGTATTCAAAGGCACATTGTTATTGATGGAAGCAGTGAGGTAAATGAAGACAAGAATTTCCTATCGGCGAAATAAATGCTGACCTATCATAGATGCGATATAGGAATCGCATTACTTACCGGCTCAGCCCCGACGTTTTATAGACAACCTTCGGAACTACTACCGGAGTATCCCAAGAAGTTGATTCCAGTCGTTGACAACAAATTGCGCGGCACGGAGTCAATTCCGATTGAGGACAACGAATTGTTGATGGCTTGGCAAGTAATGAGAAAGTTCTGCCTCCTCGTTGACCTCGGAGCACAGACCGAACGACTAATCCGCCCGGAGATTATCGACGGCACAATGGCCGCGGTCATGTATCGCCTGCTTCACATGGATTTCGCCTCCGATTCAATTGATGAAGCTATACGACACGGCCTATTAACCTTTTCTTATCATATCTTCTTACAATGGCAAGACATTCGACCACCCTATCATCGTTTTGCTACCACTTTTAAGAACTGCATTATTAACCTTCATAAGACGGATGGGATCTCTCCTCGGTTAATGCTTTGGCTACTAATAATAGGATCCGTTTCGATATTCGATATTGCGGATGACACATGGTTAAGAGAGCTTATGCAAGAATACGCCGACCAGTGTCAGGTCAAGACATGGAAGGAAATGCAAGAGGTGTTGAAGTCTTTCATGTGGATTGTCTTGTTGGATGAACCAGCAGGGAGGAAGATTTATGATCTTCTAGGCCTGAAAAAAGGGAAACCGACGGAATCAACGCAGTGTCCGATAAGTTTTCTCTAAACGTGAGAAATCCCGTTCCGTCTTTAAACATTCCGATTGAGAGGTATGTATAGCGACTCATTATTTTATTTTTATGTTGTCTGTTCGGTCTTCGGATGAACCCGACGGCAATAATGCGCGACGCCTATAAGAACAGGGCATAGGGCGTTATAATCATAACAACCTTGGGAACTTTCGCCCCTATTGTAGTGGGGTTTACCCCGCATGATTGCACGGTCGCGACGCTTGACAGGCAGTCCAGCCACTACAACTACAAGGGACTATTCACTGAAGCCTGCTGTGTTTACAACTTCCTTCCAGCGCTCTCACAACGGTGGAACCGGCGGGGGCAACCTATCTGCTATAAATACCTACAGGGAGTTATTCGCTAAAGCCCTCCCAAATAATAGCGAGCTCTTCGCGTTGTACATATATTTTACAGCACCAAACTTCCACCCTACGATCGCAACTTCGATCGTTTAAGTCGCTGTAACTGCGGGACACCACATGCTAAACAGCCATTAAATACGGCTCTATTAGTCGTGCCATGACATACGGTACCAGGTACAAAATGAAGGAAAACAGGATGAATCATACATCTATTGTTGGTAGGTACGTACGTAAATGAAAACAATATAACAAGTAAAGCAAAGTAATGGGGGCGAGACGATGTATATTTTGGTGTCTAAGGAAGAAAGGTCTATCTACCTGAGTAGGCAAGAAGGTAACCTACTTAAAGGGAATTATAATGACTAAGTAGATCACGTGTCCTTCACCTATGCAACCATCATCTATCTATCATACTACAACTACACTATTTATAATTGGCCTGATACAACTTATTTCCTCCAGCCCAGGTCTGATACACCTTTGCTTCCAAAAGGGATTCGAGTGTCCACGCTGTATCAAGTACCACGAAATCCGCCCGCAGACCTCGTTTCAACGACCCAGTCCAAGTCTCCGCAAATCGCGAGTAGGCTGCTCCATATGTTGCTGCCGTGACAGCCTGCGATAAAGTGAGCACATTATGTGCATTGGGGCTGACGGGTAGCGAAGGCTCCAAGGCAGATTTTCTCGTAGTGGCGTTGTACAAATTGGGCAGTGCATAGTGCCTTGCCGTCGGCGCATCTGTTCCGATAGCCACATTTGCTCCGCCATCGAGAAATTCACGATATGGGAAAATACGTTTTTGCAAATATTCTTGCAAGTGCTTGGGGAAGGCCCCCGAGATCACGGGATCGCTGTGGACTGGCTGGATCGATGCGGTGATGCCTAGTTGTCCGAGACGCTTGGCGTCCTCTTCCGAGGCGAGTTCAAGATGTTCGATTCGATGCCGCCCGTTAGGAGACTTTGCGTTTGCGATCGCATCTATCGCATGAGTTATAGTGACATCTCCGATGGCATGGATAGCGCATTGAAGGCCCGCATCTATGGCTTTCTTGACGACTAGCTCAATCGCGTGCTTAGGCCATATAGGGTCGACGAGTTTCTCCCCTTCACTGTAGGGGTGGCTTAGAGCTGCTGTACAACCATCTATCACCCCATCGCAGATAAGCTTGACCCCAAGCACACATAAATCGGGCGACTTGGATGGATGGTATTTGTTGTGCATTGCGATAGCCTCGTCCACATGTTGAAGTAGAAGTTTTTCGTCCTCTTCATAATGGATAAACCAATGCGCACTGATGTGCATTGGGAGGCCATATGTATCGCGGTACAGTTCAAACGCAGCCCAAGAGTTGGCATCCATCGCCATATCAATGACCCCTGTGTAGCCTGCTTTTGTATAAGCTTCGAGGCCTTTCTTTACAGCCGTGTGCTTCGCTTCGCTGGGGTACGTGGTCGCGATGTGAGGCATTACAAATCCAAATTGAGCAATTTCCGCGAGCAGGCCGGTGGGCTTCCCGTTGGAATCACAAGTAACGTTATCTCCACAGGCTTTCTTGATCTTGTCAATGGGAAGCTCATTTAAAGCGGCGGTATTGCACCAACTGGAGTGACAATCTAATGCCTCGATGAATGTAGGCCGAGGATCTATATCATCCAACATGCTAGCGAGAGCTAATCCATCCGTAGTGTGTTGACGCCAACCTCTACAGAGGAGTCGCGGAAGCTCGGGATGAAGCTTAGCGTACGTGGAAACGGCTTGCCGAATCTGTTCGAGGGACTCGCATGTCGATATGTCTAGCTTTTGCAAAGACAAGCCGAAATCAAACAGGTGAACGTGGCTATCGATAAATCCAGGAACGACAACACGATCTTCCAGGTTTATGATCTCGGCGCCTTTCTGCCACGCCGAATGCACGGCGCCGTCTGACTCCTTCCCAACATGGATGATTTTTGAGTCCTCAATTACCATGCAATCACAGAACCGAGGATCATCTTCTGAATCGCTTGTCGGCGTGAAGAAACAGCCGTTGACCAATATTATTTTCTCTGCCATGAGGTAATATGGTTGACGACCAGAAGTTATTCTGTGCTTCTACCAGCAATCTCGTCGCGTGAGTAAAATACTTTCAATAATGAAGATTGGAGTTAAGCATCGGAATGCTACAAAATATCAAGACACAGTCTTGGCTTCCATTGCCCCTCCAACTCTCTTGTTGGAGATGATTCTGGGATTATTCTCAGGGCAATGACATGATTTGTCGACATAACCGAACTCGTTTAGCCGCGTTCGTCTACAGGGTCGGCAATGCTCATTCAATTATGCACGGAAGTAAAGATATATATGAAATGCGCTACGATAATTGAGCTTTTGTGGAGTCGAGTTTCAGACTTGATGTTGTTTTCTGATGTTCGTCGTACGTTGCCGACGATGCTATCCGTTCCGCGCACCGTGCCCCCCTTTACAATGCACCCACTCACAGCTTATCACCAACCCATGGATTGGAATGCCAATTACAAGATTTATACCTCCGGGGTTACACCAACCTATAGAAGAAAGTTGAGGGAACCCTGTATCTAATCGGGCGACTTACCGATTAGTATATGGGGTTCGTTACGTTCCTAGAGATATCATTGGAGTATAGTATATCGGCCCCTCCGGCACTGCAACTTGACCTCCCGATCGTCATCCCTTATCTCTTGTACAACTTATGTCTCGGAGATCGTGGTTTACGACCAACTCTAGGTAGTACAACCGCTAAGATAAGAATATCGCCATACTATTACATATATGCTTACTGCTGACTGCTTCTTCTCCGCGCCAATGTCGTCAAAATTTTTCTTTTTGAGGTATATATGGTTTCGGGTGTGGGCGCAACTCGTCGAGAGTGAACGATCAAGTACTATTGATATATTACGTCTATTTTTACGTTGTGCAGGAATCGGTTCGAATATCAGATATAGAATCACCTACACTAGCTACGATGAGAGACGATTCCGCTTGGCCGCCGGGAACCGCTCTCCTTCAAGGTCAGTTACTTCCAAGACCATGGGATACCACGATCTCATGCAAGTACCTTAGATCTCAACGCAAACCTTCGGAATGAAAGTGTGATCCAATTAATCCCTGCGCCGACTAATGACCCCAACGATCCACTGGTATGTTAGGTCACCAGTTCGTCAAATAGGTCATAAGCTATGCTAACTTGCTAATGTCTCGAAGAATTGGAAGAATTGGGAGAAAGCGTTGAATTATTTCCTCGTTCTTTGGTATACCTTCATAGTTTTTGCCATGTAAGACCGGCACCTCCCGATACTCCCCATGCCGATAGATACATGGGTCGGTAAAAGATCCTGGCTGATGCTTAAACTCTAGAATCGATGTGATAACTCCGACTTGGGAACCGATGCATGAGGAACTGGGCTTTAGTTACGATATACTAAATGATAGCTATGCGGCCGGATCGGGAGCGCTATGCGTTGGGTCACTATTAATCATCCCGTTTGCTCTGAAGCTCGGCCGACGTCCGGTGTACGTATTGAGCCTTGCAGGACAACTCGGCATCAACATCTGGTCGGCGAAAATTCAGACCGTCGCGGACTTGATGATGATTAACGTACTCAACTGCATTCTGGGATCGCTGGCGGAGGTTATTGTTCAGATGACTGTTGCGGACGTCTTTTTCATCCACCAAAGGGGCATGATGAATAGTTTATATGTCTGGGCGACACTTATTGGAGGCTCCCTTTCACCTGTCGCTGCGGGCTATGTTACGCTGGGTCAGGGATGGCGATGGGTTTGGTGGTGGATGTCGATTCTTATTGGGGTTAGTCTTGTGTTGTTCGTCTTTCTCTACGAGGAGACGATGTTCGCGGCTCCAAATATCGATGCGATTCCCATCGCCGAAGTTACAGCACACAATAACCGACAGGGAGGCGTAAAACCGCCGAAAGAGTCAGGCGATAAACAAGACGCCATATCGAATAGTGTCCCTGAAGGAAGTGTCGAAAGTGTCGAGAAGGGTCAAATCTCGAGTTCCGATGATTCGGTTTATCGAGCGCATTCCGATTCGGCGACTACGAAAATATCCAGAAAGGCTTACCTACAGAGACTTGCTTTATGGTCGAATTCTGGGGGTTCTTGGAGGGACTATGCGTATTTCAGTATACAGGTTAGAGTCTCGAGTTTGACGCCCCACTTACCCCCTTTTCACCTACCCCTGAGAACCTTCGCATTGAGACGACGCACCTAAATTCACTTAGAAATGCCGATTGCTAACAATCAATGCCCATAAAATAGCCCCTATTGATTTTATTCACAATCCCACCAGTTTTCTACTGCGCCTTACTCTTCGGAATTGTCACCGTCACGTTTCAAATCACAGTGACGGTGGTCTCCACTTATATGCCAGGCGCCCCCTATTATTTCAACTCTGCGCAAATCGGGCTTATGGGCGGTCTACCATCCTTCATCGGAACAACTATCGGCCTTTTGATTATCGGGCCTACGAGCGACCGACTTATCCTATTTCTTTCTCGAAGAAATAAGGGGATCTATGAGCCGGAGATGCGATTATGGATTGTGCTGATCTTCACGCCTTTCGTGCCGGCCGGGCTTCTTATTTTCGGATACGGGTTGGAATACGGATTAAACTGGCCTATACTTGCAGCAGGCCTTTTGATCCTTGCTATGGGAACGGCGCCTATCAGTAGTGGGGTTTTGGCATATATGACTGACTCTTACACAAAGGTATGATCACCAACTTAGCCGCGCGCCAGGTCGAGCTCTTTCGCTGACTATTTCCACAACCCTAGACTGTAGCTTCCGGTATGGTTGGCGTTATATTCATCCGAAACCTTCTCGCGACGATTTTCGTCGTTGTGTTTACACCATGGATCAATCACAACGGTATTGGGAATGTGTTTCTGATCTGTTCGATCATTATTCTGCTCATTCTTTTATTAACTATCGGTATGTTGAAGTATGGGAAGAAACTGCGCGTACTATCTACACCGAGATACGCCGGTTATTCTATTAGGAGTATGAATGCTAGATAGTAATAGGAGCTACCTCGGGTTGTTCTGTAGGATAGATGGACCTCAAACTAGCACCATTTTAAACATGGCGTATCTTGTGTCGGAAAGGATGACAAGGCGTAGGACGAGCTTCCGTTTCCGACATATCTAACACCTAAGTTCCAACATCCTTTGGGGGGCCTTAGCCAACCCAGAGTTTAATTTACAGCTCAGTAAACTGCTCAGATTGGGTAACCGGACATGCTAGGTACGTACCTAGGTATTCATGACCGTGCAGAATAGCATCAGTCCAAGTGCCGACCGTATGGCATATACTGTGGGATACTGTGTTACTAAGACACCTCTGGGCCTATCACATTAGGTAGTTTTATTCGGACAGTAAAAGTCCGTACTATCAGCACTCGTCGCAAGGTCGGCACTCGGACTGACGCTATTCTGCTCTCGGAGATATCTGCTGCATGGAGGCAGCAACCACCATGTCTACTATTTTGGTTTAGCGCCGGTTCCTTTTGCACCAATCAATGCCAGAGGCCCTGCCCTACCCAGCGGGACCCACATCCCTAGCAACTTGACAAACACAGCCCTGGATATTGAAACCAAAATCTCTGCGAAGGGCCGTCACGTGGTTCATATGCATGCCATTCCATAACACCTGGAAAATACTTAGGTAATAGGTACCTAGGTACTCATTCATTTATTCTAAGACCTCAAAATTACAGTGCTATAATGGTACAAGAAGGAGTATTTGCATGGCGTGCATTTAGCACGGCTTCATACTGTACGATTCGGGCTAAACTATCATAGAAAATCAATGCCCAATAGTTGATCATGACGTATTAGTCAGGGTCTACGTTCAATGCTTAGAATCTTCCGGCTCTTCGTGTTTATCAGGATCAATAATCGACTTGTTAAGCCCACAGAGATCTAAGAACTCGGCAAAAGTCGGGAGTCCAGTGCCAGCCGACAACAAATTATCCGCGTCGAGGTCCAAACGATCGATTAAAAAGTCGTTTCCATCCGAAGGCCGACGCCCATTCTGCAACTCCTGCATAATAAGAGGGCGAATGCATTTCTGCCCGTTCTTGCTTCGAAGGTGACTTGCCAACTTGTCAGCACGACCAAATGCTGCTTTGCAGCCCCAGGAAGTTCCATCTTCCAGCGGGCCCGTGCATTTGAATTTCTTTTCCCCATGACCACGTTCATGGCGGGCACAATCATTCTTACGAGTGAACCGTTCGTCGCATGTTGAACATACGAACGGCTTCTCGTTTGTATGTGTCCGCATGTGAGACCTTAAATTGAAAGCTCTAGTGAACTTCTTAGCACACAGGGAGCAACTGTAGGTTGCTTCATTTTTAGACAAACTGGTAGTTGGTTTCTTCGGTTCAGGGAATTCCATTTCATCAAGAAGATCAACACCGTGGTATTCAAATAGATGTGCTTTCAAGGCACTCTCTGTGACACATCCGAAAGTCGCCATGTGACAACCATCGACGATACACATAAAGGGCCGCTCGTGTCTCGCCATGTGATCGTCTCTTTCGTTACCACGGTTGAATCCTTCGTGGTAAAAGTAGCAGTTGATTCTCGGGCACTTGAACCATTTCTGACCGTAGAACTGTTCCAGTCCCTCTCTTTCGCGCTGCGATAGGGTTGAGTAGCATTTCTCTAGTACTGCTCTAAGCTTTGATGTTATCCGCTGTAAGTCAAGTGCCTCCTCTTCGGAAGGTCCCCGCCCGCCTTCGCCTAGTTGCTTTTTTGACCACCCTACGGCTTGGGCGATTTTTGTATATAATCCGGATTGAGACAATGGCTTCAGACCCTCGTGGGTCGTTTTTGAGATTACCAAAAGTTTCGCGGTCTTGGACCAGTGTAGGTCGATAAATGCCTCCAGTGTCTCGATGAGTGGAGTAAGTTTTTTTCCACCCTCTTCATGCCGAATTCCTGTCTGAAGGTGAATTGTCCAGCAAGCCGAAGCGTAGTCGTAAAAAGCGAGCCGTCCTTCAGTAATATCGTCCTTAAGTTCCTCCTCGGTTCTACTTATGTCAATCTCTGGGAATCCAAGGAATCCAACACTCGTTAATGCCAACGAAAGATGAGTATTCACTGGGATAGTTGTACTTGATCTTATGAGATACCTATGAATTTTAAGCATTAGATTAGTCGTAGAGGTAGGGGTCTAGGCCACTTACGCTCGAGCTGTACTATGTATTAAGTCCACAGTATCGTTGGGCTGAAGTTCAACGAGAGAAGCAAAAAGGTCCTTGGGGGTATCTAGTAGCCGGCGTTCGTGGTTGACCTCCTGATTTTCGAGGTCTAAAGATATGGTGGCTTGAATCTCCCGCCATCTCAGCGGTCTTGGGGCGCATACAACCCAACCGAGTATCCTATGTATCTCTGCTATGAGATTTTGTGATTTGCCTTCGGTGATACGCTGTAATATTCGAGAATAGCTAAGTATATATTAACATGGTTAGAGAAAGGTACCTGAGAAGCGCTATAGCAGACTTCAACTTACGCATCGTCTAGTTCTACGGGCAAAACTGCTGGATCTAGTTCAAGAAGCAAGTTTTCTCTTGACGATTGGCCATAGAAATGCTCAGCTAGCAGCTTTGCAAATAGAAACATGCCTGTGCCCTGTTAGTACTTAGGCAAACTGTTAATGAGGTACACATCTAACCTTGAGCTCTTGCGTAAATAATATTAGTGATATGTGCATTTCCTCGAAGCGTGCCAAATCTTTCCTCCAGGCGTTTGTGCCAGGCTTCCGCGAAGTTCCTCAGATCACTTTTATTGTCTGAGGGCTGGATCTTGATAGAAGGAACCAGTGCAAAGTCTTTGCGCGCCACTCCATCATCCTGACTCACGAAAAGGCAACGTATAGTGCCTACGTCTGCTGGGGGTAGATCATCGATGATTGATTCAAACCAAGTAGTGATCTCTTTTCTGCTCTCGCGACCACATTCATCCAGGCCATCTAGAATAATGTATGTTGTACCGCAGCTATTCAAGGCTGTGCAAAGTAAATCCTTTGCCATAGTCTTTGATGTAAGTTCAACCTCACCGCTTATCGAGGCCTTCTCGTAAAGGGGCTGTAGAAGGTGACTGTTCTGCTCGAGTAATTGTACCAGCAGTGACCTAGCAACACTAACAAACGTATTTCGAGAGAGGTCTCCGTATTTGCAATAAAAGAAAGCGTTTGATACTTGAGAAGTGCAACGAACTTCGTCCACGATAACAGATGCTAGGATGGTTTTGCCTAGATTATTAATCAGCGAGGTACTCCGGTATATTGAAACCCATAAAACATACCAGCACCTGGTATGCCGTTGATCCATAGTAAAGGCCACTGGCATCGATGCGGATCGAGCCATTTCTGAAACCGTGAGTCGGTAATAAGCCAGCGACCAGCATCTCCACTAATTGACCTCATTTCCCTATACTTGCACTGCAGGCCTTCCGCATTGAAAGCAGAAAGCCATTGGACGACTCTTTGTCGACGCCGATCAGTCTCAGCTCTACTGTGAGCCTCAAACTCGCGCTTGGCGCAATCGCGAAGTCTTTGAATCTCTTCAAATTGGACGATTGTCGCATGACTCTCGATGAGGCTCCTATGGCGTCTCAAGTTATCTTTCAAATGTTGAATTTTCACCGTAAATCCCCTCCAAGTTGCTTGAAACAACTGTTTCCACACTAGTAATTGTAGTTGATTAGCGACATATCCAAATTATTACGCCTTGGTTATCCTCACATCGCTGCTTGAGATATTTAATGGTTTCTCTATGAAATTCAAGAATGTCTTCGTAAATTTGAACGAGAACAATCTTCATGTGCGCATTTGAGGCAAAAAATTGTTGATAACCCTTGAGAAGAGGTATTTGTTCCCCAATATCTTGATACGTATCCAATACAGAGTGAAGAGCATCGGAATATGTCATTACAATCTATTAAATCAGTTTAGTTATAAATGCATTGTTCAGGAGTTAATGACCACTTACGAGCAGAATGAACTTCATAGGACCCTACAGCACACCATTAGCTTCCTCGATCGTAATCTTACCTATGTGATAACCATTTATTATACTTACCCAAATGAAAGCTACGATTTCAGAGGTGTTCACGAAAACATCCAGCACTTTCCCATATTGCTCCATTGTCTGCAGGTACGGATCCAACCGCCTCATATACATCATTCTCCTTTTTTGTTCCTGGTCTTGTTGGATGGTCCGTATACAACTCTTAAGCTCATCAAGAGTCGTCATCTGGAAGTCGGCCTCTTCCGCCCTTGTTAACCCCGATGCCTTCTTAAAACGGTCTAATGCAGCGAGGAACCCGCATGATGATGACGAAGTGTTGACAGTGGTCCCACTACTCATCGCGATGGTGTTTGACCATTACATGGATAGGGGAATCAACGAAACCGTCGAGTTTCGGGTGTTTTTTTTTTGTTTTTTTGTTTTTTTGAAAGCATCTTGTTGGGGCTGAGGGTAAGACTCTCCTCTCAATTCGCCTAACGAAAAGCCTGCATACTACGGTTGTATTTGTTATGCAGCTGAGTGGCTGTGCTATGGGCTGTACACAACGAGGCTGTCAGTGATTATGACTGATTAGAATGCAAAGGGGAACAACGCCCAATTCAAAAGGTATTTCTAGTTTCAAGTAAATTCAATCGTAGTATATATCCCTCCATTGTCGTTGCTGTTTTGAAGTCTCGATTGATTGCGCGTCAAGCACAAACATTGAGGATTGATATGTGGCTGAGTAACCCCTGAAATGTGGCGGTCAAGCATGTACCTAGGTACCTATTTATAAGGTGCCGAAGGGATGTCGTCGGCAAATCTTGGTTCAACAGTTGGGATTGGACTCAATAACGTCTCGGTGGAAGACCTCCGGCAAACTTCGAACACTACCTCTTACGAAGTATGCTTTGGAATGGTATGTGTATCTGTTCCCTGTCCGGAGCCTCCACTAAATACCGCAGTTGTGTGACATACAGGTCCAGTTGATTCCCGTTGTTAACCGTCGGAAACCGATACCGAGTGGCTCGGAAACCGAAGATATTTCCGCCGTTAAACTGGTATTCTCGGAAGATCGATGCGACATTGTCAATTCGCTCGAGATCGTTATCGGTACCATAAACAAGAAGACTCACATTGCACTTAGCAAGCTCACTTCGATCAAACAGATATACTTTAGTGGATGTATAAAACCGACCTATCACGATAACCGAATCTCTACGACTACCAAATCACCTTCCATAAGCAGCCCGATCGCGACCACGTCCGCTGATTTTTCCATATTTGGGCCTCGGGCTATTGCAGAACAACTCGCGAAAGAATTATCTCGATATCGACTTTTCCTCCAACATCCGACGCCATTGCCAGATAGTGTCCCGTACGAAAATCCACAATACCTGAGCATTGCTGGGATATCTTTTTCCAATGGATCTATCTTGCCCGCTATCAAGGGCATTGACGAGTCGGAAGAGACCCCCGATACACCATCCTCGTTGGAGGAAAACGAGCAACTAACCGACCTGAACTATGTACTCGACCATCTCCCGCAGCATAATTACCTCACACAAATTAAAATAGATCAACGTATATCGACTCCTCTTTTAAGGTTGGTTTTTTGGAAATGAAATTCTGTACAGGGCTAAGAAACAACCTGTAGTCACCAGAAAGAAGGAGTGGACTTCATCCTTCGGCGAGAACGTCCCGCAACCGCCAATCTACGAAGCCTCTGGAAACTGAGTGGCTTAGACCAAGATATCCAACTGTATGTGACGATCAGGTCCTTTTGTTATTGTTCTATATTTACGATTTAGTTAGTTACCGTCATATAATTACCGGTTCGACTAGCGACGCGCCCGACGATGCACCTGGTGGTATTCTTGCCGATGCCATGGGGGTTGGAAAGACCCTCACCATGATTGCTTCAATAGCGTCGGCGCCAACAGCGACTATTCAGTCTACAACTGAACCTGGGAATTTCCAAAGCCAAGCAATAAATTCAACATTGATATTAGTACCTTCCCCCCGTATGTATCCTTACATCTACCTAGGTTCTTTTAAAACGTTAGAAAGTTCTAATCGACCTAGTAATACTTGATGGGTGGATTGAAGAGATCGAGAAGTAGGTTACTTCCTACTCTAGCTAAGTAAATGTCTAACAAATCTACCTAGGCATGTGATTCCAGGCGCATTTTGTTACTACAAGTACCATGGGCCTAATCGTTACCTTCCCGCTTCATTAAACATGCCATATAATATAGTCTTAACTACATATGGAACATTGGTAGCTGATTTTCGGCGCGGTGGTGGGATTCTTTATAGTTTCAAATGGTATCGTTTAGTCCTAGACGAAGGTATGTACTGTATATTAGCAGAGAGGCCCTAATGCTAAACCGTATGTAGCACATTTTATCCGGAACTGGCCGACGAAGCAGTTCAAAGCTGTCATGCAACTTGATGCGGTTATAAGGTGGTGTATGACCGGAACACCCATACAAAACCGCCTCGAAGACTTAGCTTCGTTAATTCGGTTCTTGCGCGTCCCTATCCTTCAAGATCCATCCGAGTTCCGGCGGCACATAATCGGCAGAAAGAAGACAGCGAGTGGTTTGGTGAAGCCTAACTTTGAGAAACTAAGATTATTGCTTGGTTCTATCTGTCTGAGGCGCAATACATCGGTTCTTTCGCTTCTTGGTGTTAATTTTACTACCTGCAGGATAGATCTGTCTTCCGAAGAACAGCAAACTTACAATGGCCTTGCTCTAGACTGCAAGAGTTCGATTGACAAAGCTATTAGCTGCGAGAATGTGCGAGGCTCCGCTAAAAACCCCATACTAAAGGCGCTCTTGAAGATGAGGATTTTCTGCAATTTAGGTCTCGATATTGGCACTAATTTAACGACATCGGAAGGGCTGAACGGTGCATCCGGCCCGCGCCAGCAGAAGATAGACACGGAGTGTATCTATTGTGAATCTCGCTCCAGCACGGTTTTCGATAGTGAGAGTTGCTCTCCAATAGATAACCCCGAGCTCATTTGCACCCAATGCGTCTCTCGACTGGAACATGAAGTCGCAGAAAAGCGCTCGGTGAACTCAAGGTCCGGTCGCGACGATAACGCTGCATCGCTAGAGCGTTACCGCTTTCCGAAGACGCATAAACCTAGACCAACGGCTTCTATTCGCAGGAAATATTCTTCGAAATTGAAAGCCCTCTTGGAGAATATCAAAATGCAGGATGAGGAGAAAAGGTTCGGAAGAGGCTTTACCCTACAGGTTTACTCTGCATGAACTGACATTTGGTTCAGTGTTGTTTTTTCCTCGTGGATTAGGAGCCTTGACTCTGTCGCAGATCTTCTGACGGAGCATGGCATATCCCATAGGCGAATCGATGGTTCACTTCCAACAGCACAAAGACAGCGGATGCTATTCGAATTTCGTAATCCTTCGGTTAAAGTTCTTTTGATGACTTTAGGGACTGGGGCGGCTGGGTAAGATATTCCTTCAAAGTCAGCACTTGGTTATACTTGATCTAACGGAAGAACCTAGTTTGAACCAGCTGTCGATCGCCAGTCGACTTCACTTATTGGAGCCTCAGTGGAACCCATCCGTAGAAAGCCAAGCGATCGGTCGCGTAGTCAGACTGGACCAAAAAAAGGAAGTCACAGTAATACGATATGTGACTAAGTTTACCATTGAAGAAGTAAGGAATGATCATCAAACTTTAGAGTGGTTAAATCTACTAACAACTCTACTCTGCCAGAGCGTCGAAGATAGGCAAGCGTTCAAACTCCGTCTTGCAGTAGCTGGTGGCTTGCAGTCCTCGAACTCGGACCACACAGAACGAATTCAGGGTCTTCGCGAGTTAGGAAAAGCCATACAGAGTCAACTGAAATCTTCATCATAAAGGCTCTTATGATTTAGAAATCAGAATAGATAGGTACTAGCTGACTGACCTGCCCTTTAAGGGGCGGAGAGAGAGAGAGACGCCACAGCTAGCTATCTTATGATTGGTTAGCCACACCTCCGCGCACGTCCGATGAATTCTTTGTAGAATCAATTAATCGTCGTCGCCACCATATAAAAAAACTAATAATTGGGATAGCTGAATAGAGCTCGTTTTGCATGACCCTCTGATACCAATTGCATCATTAGAAAATGTCGTGAGAAAGAACGCGAAAGGAAAAAGTCGAGAACTGCGGGGCGATTCTGAGGATCTCATTGGCCGCCGAAATGTGGCAGTGATTTGTTAAATAAAGAAGAGTAGATTTTAAAATCATATATTAAAATTTTTAGGATTATCCGGGATTACATTAATCCGGAGCTGATCCGGATCAAAAATTATCCACTTCGGTCCAAGTTAATTTGTAAAAAGTGTTAAATAAGTCATTTGATCCGCATAAGACCTGATTGACTTATTGGTAACGCTGGCTTATGTGAACTCAGGCTTAGGCTCTTCCTGGGAAAATGGAAATGGCGGTCAAAAAAAATTGGGGGCAATATTGACATTAGTATTTGTTAGTGATCTGCTGCGTCACTACACCAATAATAATATTAGAGCCCTGAACCACTGACACATACTAACGCCGAAAACACAGCCCTTAGTTCTGGCTCCAAAAAGTTTATGGCAAGAACTCACGTGATCTACACCTGGGGCTGACATCCATTTACTATAGCAATTTAGGAAAAATACTTGCAATTGTATGTAGTTCTTTCGCAGCGGGAAGCACCTCGGCAATTAAACTATCTGTAAATTACCTAGGTACGTAGGCAAAAGGCTGCGCTGCTTCCCCTAGGAGGGTTAAATAATCCTTCATAAAAGGATAAATTTTTCATTTTATGTAAGGTCTATCTAATTATTCTGCTTATATCTTCATGAAACGATCTCCCACTGAACTTTATGTGGTAAGTCAATTATGCACAGTATAACATTGTCCGCATAAATCGTATACATGTCCACTTCTTCTATATTTTATACGTAATACTCATTGGGTGGCTAAGTAATACAGTGGTGTGTCTATGCTATACTGTCCAGGTACCCAACTACTTATTTATTTGTAACGCTGATAGGGATGATTTAATATCTTGGAGCACCATGAGTTCTTTCGCGACATTGCGTACCCCACCGTTAGATTCATTTTTGTGAGATGCCTTGCCAGCATAGTCCTTTTGCTGCTTTTCCTCAACATTTCTTTCAACTTCGTCGTAGAGATCTTCGAGATTTGGCCGCTTCTTAATGTCATTCGCTAAACATCGCGCAATAAGGCTCCTAAGATCCGGGTCCAAGTTGGCCAATTTCTGTTTTTGGCGGTTAGCAATAGCAGTTGGAACTTTATATACCGAATTTAAACCATCTAAGTCTCGTGCGTACGATTGTATAGTTTCTTCTCCTGCTTCCGTATCTATTTTCATCTTTCCGCTACATTTAACAGTACCCCCTATTAATTCGATCATAACCCTGCCGGCGTTAAATATGTTTGTTTTGGATGCTGTGCTCGGAGGTTTACTATGAGTTACTTAGTACAAAGATCCCAACGGGTCAGGAAGCATCTTACCCATCACTAAGCTCATTAGAACTTCCGAAGTCAAAGAGAACGAGTCCAGGGAAAAGGGAATGTTCGTCGGGGTCAAAATCCCCTATCAAAACTATATCATGTGAGTAAGGGCGTCTCTATAAATTGTATGCCAAGTAGCATACGGGGCGCTTAGACACTTACTATTCCCACTTTGAAAATCCCCATGAACTCTGCCTGTTTCTGGAAGGGGTTGGCCTGAGGAATCTCGCGGCGGACGTTCCTCACCGTCCCAAGCCATCGCGACTAGCATTCGAACCACTAAGAGTAGTATTTTAGCATGATTTTCCAACTAGACCTAGAACGGAATGCTTACAACAGAAGAAAACTCCCCAAAGTAATCGATTAGGCAAGGGTCCATTCCATTCAGGCAACCTATCTTGTATCATATCCAAAAGTGTACCATTCTCGACCCAGTGTGTTAACAATGATGGTCCCTTTACGTAGGATATGTAACTGGCCCTTGGTTCCCCTTTAATCCAGTAAAGCTGTTGAATGTGTTCCGAATCTTGGAGTGCCTGTAGAAAGAATCAGATACCTGGTGACTAAAATTTCGAATAAACCTACCCCTAGAACATCAATTTCTCGCTGGATTAGGTGTTCTTCATGCGCCAAGATGGATCTCTTCATCACAAATCTCTCTATTTTGGGCACTGATAATGGTGGACCAGATTCATCAACCTCCATAATCCTGGCTTTAAATCTCGTTGTGAATCCATGGGACCCTTCGCCAATAATATATTCAAACTTAAATCTTTGCTCATTTTTCTTCCGAAAAGTGCTTAGTAACTGCCTTGCCTTTTGTACGGTCTCAGACCGCACGTTCATCTCCCCTGGTAGCACCATGTTGACTTAGGTATTCCTTACTATCGAATATTCTGACGGTTCAGCTGCATAGGAATATATACCGCGACACATACCTAGCTTATTACTTTATGGTGAACTTAGTTGAGAGAGTCATCAATAACAACCTTAAAGACGCATAAAAATAAAATGCTGTACTAGAAGCGGAAATAATGGATATTGTTATAGTAGCCCCTTTATCATATTCTAATGATAAATACAACGGCAGAATCAATTGAGACAAAGCATATTTACACCTGTGATACGAAAAAATTCGGATTTTAGTTGATTACATCGATTAAGCTGATTTCTGTTCTCAGGCGCGTATCAAGGTATATGAAATTAGATTACTGCGAGCTGCGTCAAATACCGGTAAACCTACCTAGGTACTCAAATCCTACTGCTCTAATTAACAGGCCTCGGTAGCTATATATAGAAGCTGGTTCCATTGTCTGAGCTCGGTACCTACGTAGTTCGTTAGTGTTACTTGTTGACTGTAAGAACGAAGCATTGACTCGGGTAGGGACATATAATTTGGCTATGCAAGAACTCATAGCGCTTCATGTACTGATCCTCAAGTGAGGAAGTAATTGGTGAATTCAATGAATGGAATATACCTAGGTATATCTTACGTGGTTAACCTAACGAAACCAAATGAGTGTGATTGTGTAACGCCTAAACAAACTCCCAGCCTGTACCCAGCCAGCCAACCAAGCCATCCAAGACTCCTTATCCCCTCCCAAACTAGATAAGAAAGTAGCGGAAATCAATCGGTCAGTATGGCTTCTGGCCGACGACATTTCCAGGAGGCGAGTATCTTCCAACAATATAGACACTCCCTTTGGCATCCTTCGCCGACGCCATCCCAAGCTTCGTAGTGGACCTCCACATGCATTGAGCTAAAGCAGGTATAGTTAACATGTGTTTAGATACAGCATAGCCCCGAGGGTGAAGACTTACTATAATGACCGTAGGATCCAAAGTTTCCTTGTCCAATAGGTTCGCCGTGGTAGTTCTTCTCTTCGTCGAGCCACATGTTTGCCGCCATAGCTAGGGGCGTGTTGGAACCGGACGCACTATAGATCAAGTTAGACTTTTCCCCGTTTCTATTGGACGCATACTTAAATGTGTGTGGGAGATGACTTACGCTGCGAGATTCTCACCCTGGTTAGGGCGTTGATCACCACTCGAATGCTCCAGCTTGCCAATCTGAGCCAGATGCTTGGCATACGCCTCAGCATTCTTAGCAAGCTGGTTGTCCCAGATAAGGGGCTTAAGACCCTTGGCCTTGCGCTTGTTGTTGTGAATGTTTAAAGCATTCTGTTGATCAGGGCTCAGAGCTGCAGCCACACTGAATTCGCCGTTTGAAGCAACCTCAGCGGCGTGGAAGACTGCATCACTGGGTTCGTGGGATACAGGTCCAACGGTTGCAATTTCCGCTGCGTGGACTTCGGCCTTACCCGGCGCCTTCATGGGCTGCTGGTGAACGTACATCTTGCCTAGTTCCGTAAAGTTACCGTTGGCATCCATAAGCTGGGCTGCGGGGCTGATGAAATTATCGGCGACCTTGCGCTGGAAGTCGAAGAGACCGTACTCGAAAACCCAGTCTTGTCCGTCCATCCAGTTGCAGACTTGAACGGTGAAGTTCACGACGGCTTGGGCGTTACGGTCAATGCAAGCGATTTCGGTAACCATCTTTAGACGATTAATCATAACAGTTCTTCATGTTGGGTACATTGATGTACTTACGACTTTGTGCTGGGGCCACTTGTTATGCATGTCCTGGATATACTTGATGGCATCGCCGCCATTCTTAGAGTAGTAGTGCAAGCAGAGAAAGTCAGGAGGATTATGCGCAACAAGCGACATGAACTTCTCAATCCACTTCCGACCATTATCGTCCTATTTTCTATTAGCCCGACCAAGTTTATATGTAAAATTGAATAAAGGGGTATAATACAGAGGCAACCGCCGGCGAACCGAGCTTCTTCCCCTTGTTCTTTCTCAGGGGCAACATCTGCTTATTCCAGATATCCCTTGCCTGCTCCGGAGATATTCCAGCGCGCTCGGGCTCATTAAAGAAGAGGATAATCGGATATTTAGTGTTTTCGATCATAGCCCAATCGTTGCCGGATGCACTCTGGAGAACACGGACCATGGGCCTGAAAGGGGCTCTATCCTTAAGCTCAGGGGGAACCCAGGCATTCCAGTTCACGACAGATGCGACGGGGCTACTGTTTCCGAAGGGTACTTGGTTGATCTTGTCAGGGACACCTGGATTTCCCGCACCAGCGGAGTTGGTCCAGTCCCAGAGGATTTGGCGCTTCTTGATAACCATTTTGAAAGATGTAAAAGTGCTCTGATAGCAACTAGTTCGAATCTGATAAGTGAATTTATCACGATACTGGCTTTGATTTTGGGGGAAATGTGGTCCTCTATATATACTTAGGTGATATAAAAGGAGTAGCGCCACCAACGCAAGTTCGGGGGCCGCAGGGGGGTTAGCTGAGGTGAGGCGGAGGCGCAACTCAAGCTGACACTCAGGTGATTAGAAGAATTGAGACTCAGTCCTTCGGCTGTGTATATACTTAGCCAACTCTTTAATTGAAATACTTCAGAAGGGTCTAAATTTATCCGGTCGGTTGGTTACCTAGGTGGTTTCGATTGAGGGGCCAAGTGAAAACTGACCGTAGAGCTCTCCTTTACAATATCTGATGTGCCCCTCCATACCTAGGTGTCTTCTCACCTTTGCTGACATTCTAAATAACGAGCAAAACATGGTATTGTCAATCAGAAGCTATAGAGTTAGCAATAGGAAGACTTTAATTGTAAAGATCTTGATAGAATTGCTTCAATCGCTTACTCTCATAGGCTGATTCCGTTAGTTCAGCTCGTTAGCACTAAGTAACAGCAGCATCCTGGAAACTGACATAATATTGGGGTATGGCAGATAGTCACACTTCATCATCAGTTAGTATACTGAGAAAATTGAATCTATCACGAGACTTCTATATGAAGCGACATCCCTTCTTCGTATGTTATATCCAATTATGGTGAATTGGTTCAGTGAATGTGAGGTCGAAGGCTTTCAGAAGTGTTACCTTGGCAATTTTGTCTGGTTGCACTTAGTGTTGTTTGGCTGAAATATGAGAGAATTGTCCTTACCACCAATCCTTTGCGGCGAAGTCTCAGGCTACTGACTTCTTTGCCGCACCGACGAGTCCTATGATCATGGATGCCTATGATATCTTGACGTCAAACATACAGCCTTGCTGATGAATTGACGGTTATTCCGGCCGCGCGGCTCGGGTTATGAACAACGTGGTGAATAACCCTAAGGCCTCTCTATGCCCTCTGGCCCCCATGCCACTACTCGGAGGTGGAGGCTTATATAGAGACAGCGTCGAGCGAACGTGGCGCTATTATAATATAAATTCTCACTGATTTCCTCTCGATTCAATGAAATAATCTCTTCGATATTAGAACAAACCCTATTAGAAAATCAGTCAAAATGCATTACCTCAAAATTCACAACAGGTCTAACCACCCCCAAACCTTCCAATGCCACGGCTACAATGGCGACAAGGACTTAACCATCAAGGCGGGCGGCCAGGCTAGCATCGAAGCCCCTGATGGTTCCCACGGCGCGGTCCTTGCCGTCCACGATGGCGCTATCGGCGAACAATGTGAGGTCATGAAGCATGGTTACATGGGAAACGACACCATCGATATTAGCAACATCATGGGCGCCGGTGGAAACATGACCTGCCAACAGGTCGGTGACCCTGCCGGAAAGTTCAAGGGCCTTGAGAACTTCATGCAAGCATGCAACACGGCCTGGCACAAGCTTCCTCAGGCAAAGAAGGATCAAATTAAGAGTCATGTGTTTCTCGATGGCAAGGGCAATGTTAAGCGTATCGGCCCTCCTAAGGAGCTCCAGGCACTCGAGGAGTTCGTGAGAACTTTCGCTAACGGCCGAACCTACATCGGCGTCGGTGCTTGGTAAGTGTTACGCGGAACGTTTTACCCCCTAGATAACAGTTACTAACGGCTTCTCAGGGGTCCGAGCACCGGTAACCCTGCGGACAATGAGCAGAGCAAGGCCGGCAACGGCACAAAGGATATTCTGATCATCTACAACGTAAGCGCAATTCATCTAGTACTCGGTATTCCTGAAACTCACATTCTATAGGATGGCAACGCTGCCCCGAACCCCTCCAAGCCATTCACCGGGCAGTCCGTTCAAGCCGCCGCCTTCTCCGCCACCTCCGTTAAGGAAGCCGCGGTAGAGCATCCCTCCCCCGCCCCCGAGATCAAGGCCGCTGCAACCGAAGCAAACGGCCCAGGTATCCTCCTAACCAACAAATCAGCCAAGAAACACACGTACTACTTCTACGACAACTACTGGAACGGCAACGGCACCGCCGGTGCCAACTTCGACCACCCGCTCAAGCACGTCGACGTGAACCCCAACCAGACCATCCACGTGCCTCTAACCCTAGCCTTCAAAGGCCGTGTGCAGCGGGGCGACCAGCAACCAGCTACATGGGGCGAATTCCAAGTCAAAGCCAGCGACGACGGACGCGCGCACGGCGACATCTCGCTTCAACAGGGCTGCGACGGTGCCGCTACCGTTGCTTCGACTGACGGTACCAACGTGTCGAACGGGTTCACGAAGGATATTCTTAAAGACGCGCCTGCGGCTGCAGTTGAGAAGAAACCTAGCGGCGAGAAGGCTCTTGCTAGTACTGAGGGAAACTGGAAGGGTCCTGGAAACCAGGCCGCTGTTGATTGGGAGTTCAAGCAGCTCGGTCACGACAAGGCGTATATCAAGGGAGGTACTGGAGTCCCGGATGTGGCTAGCAAGAACAACCGCCTTCACTTTACCTTTTATGTGTAGACTGTGAGATTGACGGGGTTTGGCTTCATTTTACTTTTGGAGTTGGTTACTATGGTCGGTGTCGGTCAGTGATTTGGTCGAATTTGCATGTTTCCTGGGGACTAGGTGGGGGGGTCGGATTGGTTAGAACATAGTTAGTTCCAGGACACTTTACTCTCATTAAATAAACACTTATACACATTGCGCAATTAAATCGGATTGGGTGCCGCTTATTGAAAAGATTTAAACTTGTATCGAAAAGTTGATTGAGCGAGCAAACAAGAAGCCCCTCCATTGTAACACCTAAAGGGTGTCACGTGGAATAGAGGGGTCCTTGATGACGCAATGTTTAAATCCCTTCGGCTTTTCGCGGTTATTTACGGACCTCTGATTTATACATAAACTCCATAGTACGTTCTAATAAACGTGATATCCCTATAACAACCCAATCCCAATATCCGATCACCCCTATTTGGGCAAAGGAAGGACTTGCGTAATCTCAGTGAGGTTGTTCAGATTATTAACTCCTAGGAAGCTCATGCGAAAGTATGCTTGGGCGTATGCCTAAAGAGAAGATCAGAAGTTAGTATACATAACAGACTATAGCTTATAGCATGGAGAGCTGTTACTCACAGGAGACCAAAGAGACTTGCCGTTCGAACCAGCGAAAGTATTAAACTGATCCTTAGTAGAAGAATATGTAGAGATGCTCTTGTCGCTGTGGAAGATCAAGATGGTTTTATTATCGCCGGCAATTGTCTCACTGTAAAATTTCGTATCCCAGACACTAGGGGTTGTGTCCTGCGATGCGCCGCTTCGGCTAGTATCGACAAATTTCTGTGTAGATACCGTGTGGGCGCCGATGAGGGCGACTAGATCATTAGAAGTGAATGTCTTCGCGGCAAAAAGGTCGATCAAGTACTGCGCATCTTGTTGGGGTAGTGGAAGTTTGTCGGTAGGGCCAGCTCGACTATCATCCTTCCTGCCGATGAAAGATTTGATGCGCGGTCCTCCAGGGCAGCATACAGTGGCGGTCATCGCAGCGGTCTGTATCAAGTCGGCCATGGTTATTCCGTAGCCCTTGTACTTATTGTACCACGTCTTAGTCTGGGCGCTGATAGTCTCGAGACCTTTGTTTTCTGAACGAGCAAGCTCATCGTCATTGAGGAGTAGAGATCCATCTGCACCCCCGTAAGCCGAGTTCTTATCCCAGGTTGCCGCGTCATGGAATCCCTGGCGGATGGCGCCCCGGGCTAGATCCGTGCAGCCATCACTTTCCGTAAACGAGCCGCTTAAGTCTTGGATGATATAGTACCAGACGCACAAAACAGATTTCTTGCATGTGTC
The DNA here is from genome assembly GCF_022578975.1 of Hypoxylon trugodes. Lineage (NCBI taxonomy): Eukaryota > Fungi > Ascomycota > Sordariomycetes > Xylariales > Hypoxylaceae > Hypoxylon > Hypoxylon trugodes. Next base: position 2,333,025 of record NW_026250021.1, read on the forward strand.
AGATGCAAGTTCCCCGGGAGGTGTGTATGTGCTACTGTCCGCAATGGCACTTCCACCTTCCAGAATAGACTTGATGGTTGTTCCAGATGGCGTCAAGGAACCCTGGTCGGCGTTAATCAGATCGCCAAGTAGCTCCGTGGACCTGCGTCCTAGGGCAAAGTCATGACGAGTCTGTATCTCCGCCATAGCACTACCCATGCCGGGATAGGCCAGAATTGGAGTGGTGATGAAACCAAAAAAGAGAGCGGTAGTAACCTTCATATTCGGTTTCTGGGGTTGTTGGTGTGTATCACAATCTGACGTCGTAAATGCCGCGGAATGTTATGTATGTCAATATCCAAGTTATATGCAGGTAATTCTGAGGGGCGCTGGCGAGTAGCGAATGAATTTCGAGTTCTATAAATGAAAGTAATAAAGAGATGGCGACCGAGAGAAAGATGCAGGTGATTCTGCTTTAAGCTGAAGTAAAGTATCGCCTAGCAGCCCTACTTATATGAAAATGAAAGACATTTCGTCTCTTGACAGGCGCCGCTCCATCCGAGGCTGTTCAAGGAGGATCGCAGGCCTTTTCATTTCGCTTCAACCCACGGGCATATGAAGGCTTGCGCTAGTGATAGGAATTGACCTCTCGTGACAACGCCCTGCGATAACGAATTAGCAGTATAATAGTAGTACCATCGAGCAAGCTATTGGTAAAATGGATTCACCCTAGGGAACAGCAGACTTTACGACTGGTATGACGAATCATGGCCCATAAAACAGAGGAGGGGCCCGAAATATTGAGGACTATGCCGTTGTGCTTTAGGTAACGCCCTTGCCATCCTATGGGATGATGCCTGAATAGAAAACACGACAACAAGCGCCCACTCGCGGTCTCTTCTAGCGCCGTTATGCCGTCGTAGATTCTCGAGCGCCTTGATACGGTGGCTTGTCTGTTCCTATTTTCACCCGATCAAATTACAATCGATCCAATCATACTTATCGTTGGTCGTACAGACCCTCTCAATCCATACATGAGGCGCACAAACTATATCTATATTTGTACGAGCTTACTAGTGCACCTGGCCCCAACCGGTTTAGCTGCCGTGTGAAGGAGGGTGGCTGGATTGACGCCATCACCGGCACGGGAGTACCTTGATCCCTCCTTATCTCCGAAGGTTGTACAACATGAAAGAAGTTCCCGATTGAAACGATGAAACCAATCATGATGATGCATTACACAACACCTCGTATTCCGGACTTCCGATTTTTTCGCTGTGGGGTTATTATGGAACGATGTGGCTTGCTGCGCTGGTTAGATGCGCGAACCTGGTAACATCGCGTAGATAATCCAAGAAGTATAGATATCGTGTATAATCATTTCGATCCTGCATCTTAATCTCGAATATCTAGCGATATGAAGGACCCTTAGGAGGTTAAGTTACTTAGGCGGGGATTGCGATCGTAGACATTATAAATAGGTACGCCACATATGTGAGGCGGTTTCACTAGCCACATTATGCACCGCCACCTCCTATTATAGCAGCGAACAGGACCACCAGGCGAAAAAGGCAAACGCTTGATAAAGTAAGTTCGCTATTCGATTTTTTCTAACGTTGAAACATCGCTTCTTAAAAAAGATACCAGACTATTCCCATCCTACACAATAGGGGCTATCGTTTTCTGTGTAACAGCCACGACGATCCCTCGATCCCAACAGCCACCCACAAAAGACATAATATTTCCGATTACTTACTCAGATGCCCGAAAGCAGCTATAAGCCGTGCCGCCGTCTGAAGCGTCTCGTCACCATCGTTGTTCCAAACCTGGAGCATTTGTGGTATTCCCGGTACTAGCATCACATTTTCGAATGTAGAAGCTCGTGAAAGGAATTCCATAGCTAGTTCGTTGCGTGCATAATACACCGCCATGAAATTAGGGTAATATGCTGACTTCGGTGGACAGAACGCTTGAGCTAGATAGGAGGAATGCCTCTTGTCGTATTTTCTTAATATAACCTGCTTAATGGTTTGCCAATGTTTATCGTTAGGATCGTCCCCTCTCATGAATTCTAGAATAATATGCGAGAACTCGAGAGAGATTCGAAGCGCGTCATCAGTTGACAATTGGTTCGGGATCGAGTACATGCAATTTGCGTGCGCAATTTCCAACAGTAAAGGGAAGGCATCTGGGAGTTGCGAAGGTTGACGGTTCGGGTTATTTCGCCACTCCGGGGTTCGCAAGGAGCCAATGAACTTGTAAATATCCGTAAGCAATGGAATGCAATTTCTTACGAAACATTGATAGTTCTTAAAACCAATAATTCGCTTGTGAGACAGTACTTTATTCAGAAACTGGGTGAATCCAAAAACATCGGATGTGGAGATGTACTCCCGAGCAGCATTTAACAGAAAATGTCGTAAATCTGCGATTTTGATACACCCCAATATTTTATCCGATTGATCGTCGGCGCACCGGAGTAGTATGTTAGCACTTTGGATTAATCCTAAGTACATAGGGCCTTCCTCCAGGTCCCAAATGGAAAGCCAATGTCTCCCCGCGTTGGAATCTAGAAGTTTGGGGTCTTCTCTAATAGCCTTATTGACTGCAGCAATATTTTCGGGGGGGTTGATATTTATCATTGCTAGATCTCGAATCTTACGAAAGTCATCGCCACTCAAGTGCTTGGGGCTAACTTCGAAGATATGAATGAGCAATGCTGGATTCACAGGCACGTGCGGCAGGTCGTCAGTGGTGAGGGCAAACCTATTGCGTTTCAAGAATAGACCAGTCCATATTATGTGGTTGGTAGTCGATTTCTCGACAATCGGGAGTATGACGTCTTCCATCCACGCTGTTTGATCCGACGAGAGACCATGTCTAATAGAAGGCACACGGGTCTCACGAGTGAGTAACTTCAACAACGGCGGCAATATTCGTCCATTGCCATTATAGACTTCTGGTAAGGGGAGCTTCTCCGTTTCATCATTCAGCCATGTTTCCAAATGTGGCGGATTAATTTCATTGACAGATGCCACGTAAGGCACAACATAACTTCGAATGACATAAACGACCCCGACATATAGGTATTGGCTTTTGGCGTTATTTTTGATACTTAGAAGACTTTTTAAGATGTCGATTTGCATTCTGGGATATATAGCGACCTTGTAGAGGGACAACAGTGTAGTAAAAGCAAGTTGCCACCCAGCAAATCTAGCACCGCGCAAAAGTTGCGCGACTAACCCAACAGTTCGGGTAGAAACTAGCGGTGGTGCGAATGGTTTGCATTTTCGCTCACTCGAAATCATTAAACGATGTTGTCTCCTGAATCTGTTCGTGATTGCAGCAGAAAATTCGTTGAGGAAACATCTCACTTCTTTCCCGGATAGACGAGAAAGGAATGCGGCATTGATGAGGTGACTATGCCATGAAATGTCAATCTGACATTCGAAGATAAGCTGTCTCACAAACTCGTAGGCATCATAAGGACAATCCGACCGGTAAAGAGCCTTTATGGTTGCTATAGTAGCTTCAATTACTTCCTGATTATTCCCTCGCTCGGCCTTCAGGCGTTTGATCATCGATCTTATAAGCATTCGAAAAAGTTTCATAGGTATTGAAGGTGAAAGAGCGTTGAGAGCCTGTATTACCGAGTTTAGGTTGACTTTGTCGTATTTGCTTAAGAACATGGGGTCGAGATATAGAGCAGGGAACCTAACATTGTCCGCCGATGGGAATGGCTGCGCAAACAACGATGGTTCCTGTCCATATTTTGAATTAAGGAGCTCCATAATAGCGACAATAAAAGCTTCCCTCGTCGCTGGACGGAGGGCTGTCAAAGAATCCCTACGATCCCATATTGAGATGCCAGTTTCGAAGCTGGTCGCATCCTCAACTCCTGGATCAAAGTCTGAACAAATATAGCGAGGAGTATAAATAGCTCCGGAGCCGTCAAGCTTCAGCATATAGTCCAGACAAAACTTAGAGTGTTTTTCTGAATGTTCGATGACAGTTGGTACCAATGAAGAATGTCCGAAAATCAAGCTCGGATTCCACTTGACGGGACCAGCATCATCGTAATGCGCTGGTAACCTGAAGCCGGGTGTGTCAAACTGCTCCACTACCTTTTCAGGGAGCCTGATTCCAGGTACTGAGCAGAATAAATATCTCCAATACCATAATGCCTCGTCCTTGGACATGCAGCTACAAGTAAGCTCCGTGATGGCATGGTCCCAGGCTCGAAATATTCTTTTTTGTCGGTCAGAATCATCTTGTGCCGAGCAAATAAAAATACGAAGGGCAAATCTGAACTCATCAACGAATGATCCTATTGCCTGCTTTGTTTCGTGGTCAGTTGGTAGGTGGGATAACAAGACACCTCCGGGTGATAGAACGATTTCCACGGCTCTCAATTGTAGATATAGCATATCCTTCCAGGCCGCAGGTATACATGGTGCAAGATCTTGAATAGGAAGACCTTTTGGCCATGGTGGTTTTATTGCCGCCATAGTAGGATGAACTTGCGCTCTATACTCTTGCCAAAATGTGTTGCGGGATTCCCCTAATTTGTCCAGGAACCTAGAGATATGGCACCTAGGACGACTAGGGAATTGTTGCGATCTTAAGAGCGGCATGGAGAAACCTTCATTGATAGCAAACCGTTCGGCCTCAATCATCATCGTAATGCTTGGTTCCCATACGGAGACGTGTATCGCCTAATCACATACCTCCACAACCTTTTGCCACTCCTCGAGCCTCTCCGCACGGCGTTGAATGACTTTAGGAAGTAACGACAGTACATCTCCTACACCGAAGAAGGGATGGGATCGCTCTTGGAGACAGGCAAAAGCCATTTCTACCAAAAGTAACATCGTTTGGTTCGCGCGTACGACATTTGCTCTCGAAAGCTCCAATGAAGTGCCGTAGGCTACACGCCGCGGAATTGCACTCAGTAAATCCAACCCTTCATCTGTGAATAGAATCTGGCCTGAAAGCAATCGTGTCATAACCAAGGTATCTTCATGGAACTGTTTCGCCCAAACCACTGCCTCTTCGTACAAGTCCAACGAGCTAGTTGCAATGGACAAAAAAACAACGTATTGTACCAAGCTTGCCCTATTCTCGGAATTAAGCGCCGATAACGCCATATTCTTTCGACCCTTTATAAGGTTGGTCACCCGGGGAAGCCAATTAACAAAACTCGGGTCGCTATCTCTATGTCGCGACTGTAGGATAGCGGAGAATATGTCTGAATCGCCAAGTTTTGTACAGCCTTCATCTGTTCTTTCTAGGAACATATCATCTCTATGGACATCCCAAAGCCTCTGGAACAAACAAAGAGATATGCCACTGGGAAGTAGGAGGAAAATCTTTGGAGGCCAATCATTACCGAGATTTTTGAGCTTTAAATCATCTATTACAGAAGAGAAGATGATATCCACTTTGAATGGTCTAATCCTCCGAGCCAGGAGCCGTAGAAGCGAAAAGCGTAGACCCGGCTTAATATGCTGCAGCTCGTCTGCAATACCGCTCAACGTCCATTGGTATTTGTTTTTCATGAAATCAAGTATTGTCTCTAAATGTTTTTCCATGGCTTCCATCTCCGGCTGAGCACGAGCACGATTCCATGCCTTAATAGCACAAGAGATGATCTCATAACCCAACGACGCGATGATGCTGCGCTCTTTTTGTATACAACAAGTAACGTAATCGTAGAAATGTATTTGGTGGTCGTCTTTTTCATTTCGATTACAAAGTCGCCTGGCCAATGGAAGTATGAGATCTCGACCAAGGTTTTCGGCGTTAGTTTTTAGCGATCTGGGGGAAGTAGAAAATTGTTTCAAGGTATTAAGACAGAAAAACGTATTATTGCTGTCAAGAATGAATTTGTAGCGGGTAATAGTCTGCCCTGGCCCTTCAGATGGAAAGATGACGGCCATGAAATTTTGACGGTATGGCTCGGAGTTAGGCAGCCAATTTGACTTTTTCATGGTGCCATGCTTCGATAATGCCTGAAAGACGACGTCGGGTGCACAGCCCGGCAGCATCTTTTTGTAGTAACAACCAAGAGGTCGGGCATCAGGTATCTTCGGCTTGTCATCCTCGCCATATGTATCGTATAATTTTTGATATAGTGTGGTTATGCATTTCGCTTGCGGTCCCCAGTCGGACTTTGACTTAGTACATTGGCCGAGGCAGCGACAAAAATGGCGTACCTCGCGAACAGACATGGCGTTAATCAAGTCAAAAAACTCATCCGTCCCTCCCATCGCCCCCCATATTTTGGTAGCATGGCGTGATCTGTAATATCTTTTGAAGTGGGTGATAGCGATCCGCCGAGCAGTGGCGGAACCGGGTTGATCGAGTGTGTAAGCGATAGCGTACCGTTTTTTGCAGACACAAAAGAATATGTGTGAAATAGTAGGCGGTACAAGGCCGGCTTCAACGGCTTCGACAACATCCTTTGCCAGTGTTTTCCAATGAACATATTCTAAGGATGCTAGAAATTTCTTGGCCAATTCCGATGGCGGGGTGTTGCATAAAATAGCATGGTCGAAAACGGATACAGGCTCGGGTTCACCAACGGTAGAAGGAGAATCGGGAGGTTCCTCGAGAGAATCCATGGCTCGCAATACTTGTTGTAGGGCCGTAGGTACTCGAGAAGTTAGTATATAGACGCCTAATAAGGCGATGGAAACGAACGTCGTAGGATACAAAATGAATAGTATTTGTTGGTAGATTGAGTGAGTTTATGGCGATGGGAGCAATGGGGGTAAATATATCTGTGAATGGCTTATGTCTTAGTGGTTTGAATGGCGTTGGGTCGTAGCCCCCCTGAGCCGCAACACGATCGACAGATGAGTACCGGACGTACCTACCTACATGTAGGCGTTCAGGGTATAACCTTACATCATGTCTGTGCTTTCCGTAATATAATTTTCAAGTTATTTTTATTCCGTATGAGCAGTAGCTATTGTATACATAGAATTTATATATAGGTAGAGATGAAAGCACGACTGAGGTTTATTTCGGTATCATCCCCCCTATTTTTAAAATTATGGATCTAACATCATTAAGTCGAAAAATTCACTCAATTGAATATTATGTAAGCATTGAATTATACGGTTGTTACACAAAGCCGGGGTGGCTTGTATCGGGCAGGATTCCGATACATTAGTGTTACATCGGAAAAGATACTTAGGTACCTCCTTTACCTAGGTAGCAAACAGCTTAGGGAGAGATACGGGATCAACCCCAAGCTTGAAAGTAACTCTCATCAACAATAAACTTGTTATATAAACCTATCGTCTTATATAATTTATTTGGTAACACCTAGGCGAAACTCAACCTCGATTTTCACCATGGCGTCAACATGGGTTCCTGACGTTTCTCCCGATACTCCATTTTCCCTAGCTAACATTCCGTTTGGTATCGTCAGCTCCGCTGCCGACCCCGCGCCACACGCCGCAATTGCCATTGGATCTCATGTGCTCGACCTCAAGGCTCTGTCATCATATGAGAATTTTAATGAAATATTCCCGTCGTTAAAAGATCATAATGAAATTTTTTCAAAGCCATCATTAAACGAGTTCGCAGCCTTAGGGCGCCCGGTTCATCGGGAGGTTCGGGGGATCATCCAGGATCTCCTATCTTCCGAAACATCCCGACCCAATGTCTTAAAGGATAATGCAGAACTTCGAGAGAAAGCACTGCTTCCTCAACGGAGTGTTAAGATGCATTTGCCTATGACTATTGGCGACTACACAGATTTCTACGCTGGTTTTCATCATGCCTATGTTGTCGGAGCATTGTTCCGCGGACCTCAGACGGCTCTGCAGCCGAATTACACCCATCTTCCGGTCGGATACCACGGACGGTCATCCAGTATCATAGTTTCGGGTACACCAATCAAACGTCCTGTTGGTCAAATCCTTCTCGACCCGACAGCGGAACCTAAGCAACCCACCACCGCTGCTAGTAGACGTCTAGATATTGAATTAGAGCTAGGTTGCTTTATCGCGACCCCCAATGAGATGGGCACTTCAATCAAAGTTACGAATGCCGAAGATCATATTTTCGGTTACGTTCTGTTAAATGATTGGAGCGCGCGGGATATTCAGGGTTGGGAGTACATCCCGCTGGGACCTTTTAACGGGAAGAATTTCGCTACCACTATCAGCCCGTGGGTCGTCCTTGCAGACGCCTTGGAACCGTTCCGCACTAGGGGAATTGATAATTGGACACCACTACAGGATTATCTGAATGAAGGCAAGGAAAATAACATCTTAGACATTGAACTACAAGTCGACCTAGAGAGTATGTATCATCAGCTAAGACACAGTTGAGAGAGGAAGGCTAACACAATATAGCTCCCCAAGGTGATGCGACGACGATATGTACAACAAGTTCGAAGTATCTCATCTGGTCATTCCCCCAAATGATCGCGCATCATTCTCTTGGCGGATGTCCTCTGAGAACTGGTGATCTTCTCGGATCAGGAACGATAAGCGGACCTTCACTGCGCGAAAAAGGGAGTCTTCTCGAGCAAAGTGAAGGTGGGAAAAAGGATATCATGCTTTACGGCATGGACGTGCGCCGTTTTCTAAAGGATGGAGACACCGTCACAATCCGCGGTGTCTGTGGAAAACCAGGTGAGCGAGTTGGCTTTGGCGAGTGTGTAGGGCGCATACTAGGAGCTACACAGCCTTAACGCTATAGATCGAAAGTAATGCGATAGACCTAGGAGGGATAAATCATCTATATATCCTCAGCTTGAATGCGATACTATTACATACGCATCCAACTTCACTTTAAGCTAGGTATAACATATGCGTGGACATAAACCGACCTACCCATCAGCTCTTATTTACGAGAGTGCCAACAAAATAGAATCGCACGTTCAGTGAGAAAAAAAACCAATTCAGTGCATCAAGATGGCGCTCAATCACTATAATTATAGGGGTTAGGCGCCATAGCGCCAGGTACCATGCGCCGAAATCTGGCGAAATTACCACGAGTTTTAGCGCGCTATACCTGTAATTACAGAGCTACATAGCGGTTGGATACACGATAACTTATGTAAGCGGGTATTACTAAATCAATTCGTAGCTAAACTACCTAATCAGTCATTATGTCAGCCGAAGCCATGATTACTAATCAACCCCTTTTCATCTTCGCCATCTCAATCATTTTCATGTGGCCAAGAGCCCGGTACAGAATAAGAAACATTCTTCTTGACCGTCTTGGCCACCTCTGGGTGTATCTCATTGACATTCCATTCTAGATCCCAATTCTCTGGATTAGCACCATAATGAATATTGCGAAGCGTCACACTCCCTAATTGGTTATGAACACGGCCCGCGTTCCACCACTCATGCGACAATAACGCGCGATTTTTAAGCAGAATATTCTGCTCATTCTTCCCGTACTCCACTAGGTCAATGCCGCTACTCTTGAGCACATATAGCCATGCTAGAAGGGCTGGTCTGAGGCGATCCCGGTAGAGCTTCGCAAAGTCCCCGGGAAGCAAATAGATATGTTTCCAGAAGCCCCAGATGTAACATAGCAATAGTGTCATTAAGAAGTTAGGATGTTTCAGTAGGCCCGCATATCCTCCCGTCGTTGCGTAAGATAAGTTGTGAAGGCGGCCACGGGATGCCCTAAGCGCCTCTTCTAGATATTCGCACCATTTACTTCTCACGAGCTGTCCGTCGAGTTTCGCTTCAAAGGTTCCCATAATATGGTATAAGAACTCGAGATATCCGTTTTTAACTTCTTTTTGCTGCAGTATATAGTGAATGGCGTATGGATAGGCTAGACTGCCGCCCAAAAAGTCACTTACTGAGCTTGGAACCGAACGGAAGCCAAATAATTCTAAAGCTTCGGAAAAGCTTCTAGTGGCGCTCGTATTGCCGCAAGTACACCTATAAACGAAGTCGCCCATTAATGACAATGCGCACTTATCATCTTCGAGGGTGTGGGCTGTAATATGAGAGGACAAGATCCTAAGGAACTTGATGACTTTAACAAGGTCGACATGTGACGAACCTATGCCTCAAAGAGGTATAGTCATTACTGGATTGGTTAATCCGGGGTTTCTTGATTTAAAGGTAACAATATTAATAGTAGGTCAAATGGTTAAATATATTCTATTTATCAGAGAAGCTTAGAATTTTTTTATTATATTTAAAAGAATAATTTTAAATTAATAATTAAAGAATTTATAAAAAAAGTAATTAAATATAAAGGAAATATTAATGATTATATAATTTAATATCTTTTTTTCCATTTTGTTTTGCTCTCTTCTACTTTAGAGTCAACCAGAGTAACACCTCCTCTGCTTTATTCTGCTCTGGAACAAGATAGAGCATTATGTTCTATTAACTAATAGAATAGATTATTTACCATAGTTTCTTTATGATTAGATATTTGATATCCCACCTGATTAAAAGGATATGATCATAAATTATTAGATTATAATATTATTTTTCTCTTTTTTGAACTTTTTGTCTTAAAAATTCTTTAATAGGTTCTTTTTTTTTCCATTATTTCATCAAGATATTATCCATCTTTATTAATAAAAGAAAACATAATAATTTTCTCAAATTATCTTCCACTAATTATTACAAATATCTAATCTTTAAAATTGAAAAAGTTAACTTCAAAATAATACCATATATTCATTATTTTAATAAAGGTTTAATCTATAAAAATATTTTTAGTATCCATAAATATCATAAATATCAGATTATTAATATCTTATATAATAAAAGGGAGGTTCCCATAAATTCCATAGTTTAGATTAGGAAAAAAAAATATTACCTAAAATTGAAAAAAGAGATTAAAGAATTTTATCTTCAAGAATTATTATTTCATCTATAATATCTCTGAAAAATATATTATTTATTAAATAAAAAAAATATAAAGATAATCCAAAAAGAATTTATTAATATTAAGAAATTAAAAAATATCAAATATATAAAGGTAACATAATAGATAATTATTATTCCTTCTATTAAAACTTCTAAAGTCTCCCCTATCTTTAATTAATCCAAAATAAATTTTAATCTTAATTTAATATTATTATTAATTAAGGCCTTTTTAACTTCAATTAATTAAGGTTCTGGTAATAAAAATCCTTAATTAATTTTTAAATTTTATTATTTATAAGATATTTTTATGGTTCCTAGGTATTATTCTTTTTTAAATAATTAAATCATTTAATAAAATATTTAATTTAATCATTAATAATCCTAGAATCATAAATGGCCTTAATATTATATTCTTTTAGATCCTTTTCTAATTCAATATCTCCTTTAAGTTTAACATCTTTAAATGTTGATTCAAATATAATAATATAAAATATATTAGTTCTTAATTTTATATTTATTAATAATCATAATCAATAGTTTATTCTTGAAAAGACCTTTTTAATTAAGAAGGATTTTAGTTTTTTAAAATTCAATTTCTTATTTGGTCTCTTAGTTCAAATCTAAGGTATTTTTAATATAAAATATTGCTTATCTCATAAGAGATAGACTTTATCTCCTTTTTATAGAATTAATCCTTTAATTCTTTTTTTATTATAATATGTTATCATTCTATATTATAGAAATTCAAAATATTATTTAAATTTAATTTATAATGTTAAGATTTTAATAATAAATATTTTTATTTTAAATAATATTATTTTTAATTCTGGGGTAACTTTATTTATTAATAATTTATATTTTATATCTGCTTATTATCCATATAATGCTTTTTATAATGACATCTTAGTAATATTATTTATTAAAATATTATATAAAGATATAATAAATAATAAGAACTCTATCTAATTATTTTATTTATAATTAATATAATTTTGTAGATATTGTTTCAGCATTTGATTCAATTATTTTATTTAGCTATCAGTCTAAGGATAAGCTATTATAAAAAACTTCTATTTAATCCCTAATCTTTTTATTAAATCAACCTAAAATTTCGAGATAAAGAATTTATCTCTATCTGAAATAATCTTCTTTAATAATCTATATTTATTAAAAACCTTTTTGATAAATTTGAAAACCAAATCTTCAACTATATAGGTTTCCTTAAATAACATAAAATACCCATATTTTATAAATTTATTAATAATAACCTATATATTATCATATTCCTTCTTAATTATTAGATATTATAATTTAAATAACTTAATAATAAAATCCTATATAATAATATCCCATGGTTTATCTAAAATCTTAATAGATTATAAAAATCTATATAGTTGTGACAAACCTATGCCTCAGAGAGGTATAGTCATTGCTGGATTGGCTAATCCAGGGTTTTCTTGATTTAAAGGTAATAGTATTAGTAGTAAATTAAGTAGTTAAGTGTGTTCTGTTTGTCAGAGAGGTTTAGAGTCCTCTCACTATGCTTAAAAGAATAATTTTAGATTAATAACTAAAGAATGTAAAAAAATGATTAGATATATAGGAGAATTGTGGTAATTATATAGATATTCTTTATTACTGTCTTCCTTATGGATGAGATTAGATCCTTTTATCTATATTTATCTCTTATTATATTTGTTAGATGAAACTGGATATATTTATCCATATTTATCTATGTCACATTTATTAGATAAAATTGGATACCCTTATCCACATTCATCTATATCATGTGTTATACATTCCTATCTTATTTTGATAAGGAAAAAGGTTTCTTCTGGGGTTTTATACTTTTGTAAGCCTGTATGGTTTGTGATACTATTTTTCCCCTCCTTAATTCCTTTATCTTTAAAGATCTTTTTTCCTGGTAGGTCCCTTTTAATTTAATTTTTATCATGTCTATCAATTCATCCATAAAATGTAAATGCACTAATTAGGAATAGGAATATATAGAGTTTTCAAAATAGATTAATAGGATTGGTTTTAATATGGATATTATGCCATATTTATATTATTTTGATTATAATCTTAAATATATAATGGTAATTAGGATATCTAAGAAGTATAGTAAATATATTCTATATTGTTGTTAATGTGATAAGATAGGCATCTCTATTAGTTCCTTTTCCTGGCTTGAAAATAAAGAAGAATAGTTATCCGTTTAAGAGCGTTAAGCCGAAGAGGCCCTTGAATGCCTTTATATTAAAATAGCTAAGGCCTTAGCTTATATTAAATAGCTTAGGCAATAAAAGAAATTATTAAAAGAAAAAGGCTTGAAAATATTTCAGCATAATTTCCAAAGCCTGGAGGAGCTAGAAGAGTAAGAATAGTTAAAAAAGGAGTAATGTCTGGCTGGGGAACAACAGTATGACATTAAGGTATAAACTAGTGTAACTTCCATGGTCAACCCCTTCTCCAACTTTTCCCTTGAGGATATAAACTTTGATTTATCATTGTTAGTCAATCTGGGTTCTGGTAGTGGAAATCCTTAATTAACTTCTAGATCTTCTTATTTATAAAATATTCCTGTGATTCCTAGATATTATTTTCCTCTAAATAATCAAGTTATTTGATAAAATACTTGATTTAACCATTAATAATCCTAGAATTATAGATGACTTTGATGTTATATTTTTCTAGATCTTTTTCTAATTTAACATTTTTTTTAAGTTTGGTGTCTTTAGGTACTGGTTTAAACATAATAATATAAAATATATTAATTCTTAATTTTATATTTATTAATAATTATAATTAATAATTTGTTCTTAAAAGGACCTCCTTAATTAAGAAAGGTCCTAGTTTCTTAAAATCTAACTTTTTATTTGATCTCTTGGTTTAAATTTAAGATGTTTTTAATATAGAGTATTACTTATCTTATAAGAGATAAACCTTATTTCCTTTATATAGAATTGGTTTTTTAATTCTTTTTTTGTTATAGTATGTTGCCATTCTGTGTTATAGAAATTTGAGGTGTTGTTTAAGTTTAGCTTACAATGTTAAGGTTCTAATAGCAAATATTTCTATTTTAGATGGTATTATTTTTAATTCTGGGGTAACCTTGTTTATTAATGATTCCTGTTCTACATTTACTTATTATTCATATAATATTTCTTATGGTAACATCTTGGTGGTATTATTGACTAAAGTATTGTATAAGGATACAACAAATGGTAAGAGTTTTACCTAGTTATTCTGTTTATAGTTAACATAATTTTATAGGTATTATTCCAATATCTGATTTAATTACTCTATTTGGCCATCAATCTGAAGATAAACTGTTATAAAAAGCTTCTATTTAACCCCTAACCTTTTCATTAAGCTAACCTAAAATTTTAAGGTAAAAAATTTATCTCTATCTGAAATAATCTTCTTTAATAGCCTATGTTTATTAAAGACCTTTTTAATAAATTTGAAAGCTAAATCTTTGGTTATATAGATTTCCTTAAATGGTACAAAATATCCATATCTTGTAAGTTTATCGGTGATAATCCATATGCTATTATATTCCTCTTTGGTTATTAGATGTTATGATTTGGATAACTTAATAATAAAATCTTATGTAATAGTATCCCATGGTTTATCTAGAATCTTAATGGATTATAAAAACCTATATGGTTTATATCTAGCTTTTTTAACCTTATTATAGATGTTATAATTTAAGATGATCTTTTTGATTATTCCCTTAATTCCTGGGAAGTTATATATTTCCTATAGTTATATAATTATTTTAAAGATTCTTAAATGTCTATGTAGAGGATGTTTATGTATCTTTTGTACAAATTCTTCCTATAGTATTGACAGTATGTAGGTTTTCCTATTGTATGATATTATATCTTTAATGGTAAAATCCTATATTGATAAAATATCCTTAATTTATAAGGCTTCTTTCTTGATCCTTTATTCCCATTTATGTTATGGTTTGGTTAGATATACCGTTAATAATACTAGGATATTGTTAGGTATTTCCTAGAATATTACCCTTTCTTTTCTAACTTCTTTGGTATTAAGATCTTTTAATCTATTAAGAATATTTATTTAAATATTCTTTTTTCCTTTAATATAATAGATCTTAAAGTTAAAATATATAAGATCATCTACCTATCATAATTATCTATTACTAAGAACTTTAATAATCATGAAAGACTTAAGATTATAATAATCCAAATAAATCTCTAAGGGTTTAATAATTCCTGATACCTATGGTTTCCATTCCTTTAATATTTGGTAAATAATTATAAATTCTTAATCATATATTTTATATCTTATTTTTAATCCTTTAAAGATTTTGGAAAAATAGATAATTAAATGTCAGTTTCCATTATCTTCCAATTGCTCCAATGTTGCTCCTATTGCTCCATTCAAAGCATCAATATATAATTATTTTCTTTTGTTTAGGCTGGATAGTCTCATTATTGGATCCCTTATTATAATCTTTTTTATTTCTTAGAATGCCTTTTTTACCTCTTATATCTACTTAAAATCCTTTAGATTTTTAACATATATTATAACCATTATTAATTCTATAATTTTCCCAAAATCCTTAATTAAGGCTTTGTTATAATTGTAAAAACTATAGAAGGCTTATACTCCCATGATGATTTCTGGGGTTGGCTATTCCCTAATTGTGGATATTTTGGATTTTTAGATCTTGATTTTTCTTAGAGAAATTGTATATCCAAAGTAGTCAAGTTTTTGGATAAAGAAATCATTTTTGTTTAGGTTTATGAAAAACTTAGCTTCTCTTAGGGCTTTGAGTATCTTGTATACATCCTTTTTATATTGTTTTTTGGTTCTTAAATAGATCAGAATATTATTTAAATATATGAAAATGTTTTTTCTAAGGAATTATTATAAAATATCTTAGATTATTTATTAAAAGATGGCTAATGTATTTGTGAATCTAAATGGTATTATCAAATATTTGAAATAATTATGTAATATTCTGATAATTATTTTTTATTTATTTCCTTTAATAATTTATATAAGGTTAAAGATAAATTTTAGATCTAATAAAGTAAACCATTCATTATCACCTATTTCTTCCTTTAGGCTTTTAATATGTGGTAGAGGGTGCCCATCTTTGATTGTGATCTTATTTAGTTATTAATAATCATAGATATTCCTTCATATTATTTCTCCTTCTTTATTTAATTTAGATATTCTATCTTTATTTTTCTTAGATATTAAAAAGACTGGGTATCTTGTTGATGATTTTGATTTTTATATAAATCCTTTTATCTCTTTATCTTAGAATATAATATATAGAACTTCAGATTTATGTCACAACCCAACAACTTACGGTCGCATCCTTCTAAACGAGTGGGGCATCAGGCACCCAATCACGGAGAAACTACGGCAAGCCAGTCTGCTCTGTCAGCTGACAGAGCACAGTGCTCTGTTCTGCTCCAGAGCAGAACAGAGCAAAGGAGGTGCTGCTCTGCCTTGCTCCAGAGCAGAACAGAGCAAAGCGGGATGGAAGGAAGGACACTAGACTATATAACCATGAATATTTCCTCTGTATCTAGTCACTCTTTCCATAAGCTCTTTAGTTATCAATCTAAGACTATTCTTTTGAAACATAGTGAGAGGACTCCAAGCCTCTCTGACAAACAGAACGCACATAACTACTTAACCTACTACTGATACTGTTACCTTCAAATCAAGAAAACCCCGGATTAGCCAATCCAGCAACGACTATACCTCTCTGAGGCATAGGTTCGTCACAATTTATTTTGGCTTAATTTATAAATTTGGTATAGTTTTGGATATTCTTTTTTTTTTAATATTATTTTATAGTTATATTAGTTATATTCTGGTATACCTATATTCATATCTAGATTATCCTAGAATAACTTGGGAAACATTTTTACATATTTTTCTTTAATTTTGATTTGTTTTTGATTATTTAATTCTTTAATATTTATGTATTATATTATAAGGCATAAAGGTATAGAATATTCCTTTATAAGGTTGCCTATTTATATTTGTTATAATTGTTATTTTGATTTATTTGAGTCAGCCTTTTTCCGATGTTTAGGGATTGAATCTTTTTCTGATTTATCCTAATAGAATCAATCTTGTATCCAGTTAATTTTTGGGTTGCTAATTCTAAGCTATATCTTTCTCAAAATTAATTTATAATTTATATTAATAAGATTAAAAAATATTAATTCTTGGTATCCTTGGATCAAGATAGAAAAAGCTATAATTTCTCTTTTGACTTTTCTTCCATTATAGGCAATAAGGCTTTCATTAATGTTGCTAACTTGGTAAGATATCTTCTTTTTTTGATACAATATTCTATATATATTAATCAATTTTGGATAGATTAAATTAACTGTATATCCTGAGTTAATCAGGGCATTAAATTTGTATCCTTTCTATATTATCTTTATAATTAAATGGGATCTTTTGGCTGTTCCTACTGAATATGCTAGCTTAACCTTGTTTAATGTTATCTATAAGATCTTCAATAACTTTTCCACTATATCTTACTATTTATTAATTATATTGATCATTTTTTATAACAGGTTTACTAATTGTTCAATTCTTCCTTAGAGAACCATAATCTTGCTTTCTAAATGTTATATTTCCTTTTGAGACTGGTTGATCATCTTCCTATATTATAGTAATATCTATTTATAATATCCATCTAGGACAGCATTTAGATATTAAGCCATTTATTTCAAATATCTGTAAATAAGTTTAATTAAGGTAATTTTGCTTTGTTTTTCCTTATAGAGTACTATATAGGAGATCCTATATATGTTTCTATAATATCGTCGCATAAATTCCTGATCTCATCTATTTTTAATTATCCTTTTATAATCTAAATCTTCAAATATATTTAGAATAAATAATTCCAATATTCCTTATCTTTTGAATATTCTTTTAGTAATATTTCTATGGGTTCTCCTGCGATTCCATCTCCTGTGTTTTTGGGTCCATATTTTGTTGCTTTTAGATGTATATCTTGGGTCCATTAAATCACTAAGATTATAATAATAATAATCTATTTATTTAATTAACCATGTATGGTATATTAATTCTGGTTTGGGGATTTAATTCCATCTTCCTTCATTATTAGAATCCCATTGGTTCCATATCATCTACTAGTGTAGTTATATTCCATTGAAATGTATCAGAATAATATTTTTATCTGATAGTAATATGGTAGAGATGTTTTGGTTATTAACCTATACTAAAAACATCATTTCTCTTTCTATTTCTCTTTCTATGTTCCAGTCTATATCCCATAATGGCCTTTGTTCATTTAAAAAAGAATTAAATTCTTCTGAAGAGATATTTGTTTCTTCTTCTTCGGAATCCCTTATGCCTATTATATCAAGATTCTATAATTAATTCATTTAATTTATGAAATTTTTTATTTCTGTTTGTTGGGTAGCTTTGTTATAATCTAATAGTGGGCTTTCCTATTCTTCTTCTTTTTTGACAATGTTGAGTACTCCTAAGGTTAAGGATCCTAATGTTGTTGTTATTGTATTAGCTAATCTTCTTTTTGGGACTTGTGGTTATTTCTTGGGTTTCTTATATTGGCTTTTATAATATCCTATTTCTTGATAATTATAGTATTTAACTTTATTTAAATCCTTCTTAGGTTTCTTATCATTATTAATTATATTTAGGTTCTAAATTTTGGTAGGTTCCCTTTTTCCCTGATTTTTTATTACCTTAAAGCCTTTCTTTTTTTTATTATATCTTTTATATAACCTATTATTATAAAGAATTACCTTGGTTATATATTTGTTAATGGTGGTAGGTCATTCTTCTTTAAAGAGTTCATCTTTCACCCAGGTAGTTACTTCTTTATAAAGGTAGTTGAATTATGCATCTTCAGGTAATTACCCTATAGCCACAAATTATTTAAATTCTGCCATATAGAGTATAGCTTACCCCTTTTATCTAAGGTAATGGATGGTCTTCCATGTTTCCTCCTTCTTAAATAATTTGCCAAACATTATTTACATTTTGTTTTCAAAATGTTTATATAGTTTAAAGATATATTAAGATTCCTCTAATTCTTCCTCGGTAATGTTAAAATGATTTTCCAGAATGGATTGAAACCATATAAAGGTAATTCCATTTAAGAACTAAGCAATAACAAATATCTATTATTCCTTTTATGATAGGTTTTCCCTATAAAAAGATAGATAAAGTTTTATGCATATGAACCAGTCCTCAACATCTAAAGTTCTATTGTAGATTAGTAGGTCTGCTAGTTTGTATTCCTTAATAAATGGGAAAGGGGTTACTATTTTTTCCCTTTTTGGTTAGGGATCTCCACCTCCTTTTTCCTTCTTATTTTTTCCATTATTATCGTTATTATTATCTAAAGGTCTAGGGGATGCTGGTTGCTAAGAGATTCCCAATGGGGATCCCTTAGGGGCCTTTCCTAGTCCAGCCTCCTTCAAGGTTAATTCCTTTTTAAGCCTTTTAATCTCCCTAAGGGCAGCCACTACTCTGGCTTGCCAATTAAGGGCCTTTTCCTCCTCCTAGTCATCCCTTCTTATTCTGATATTAATTTCTTTTTACATTTCTAACTCTAGGATTTATAAATATGTCTTAAGAGGTACCATTCTATTAATAAATTGGAATACCTCCTTTATTAATGATAGGTTCTAAATGATATAAACAGGTATAGATATTCTAGATAATGATAAATTAGATTATTATAAATTACCTAAGTTCTTACTCTGGAATTCCTCTTTATCTAATTTTTCTTTATTTTCCAAGTTAAGGTTTATTAGTTCATTCCATATCCAATTATGATATCCTTTGAAAGGTAATTTTTAAAAGGTATAGAAGTTTTCTATTTTATCTTTGAAAGTTAATGAAATAAGAGAAGATTTAATTAATAGTAGTAAAGGGATGTCCTGTAGATGGTTCATATCACTTTTTAACCTAATATTAATATTGATTAAGGAATTATTAAAATGTAATAAACTTATGCCTCAGAGAGGTATAATTATTGTTAGATTAGTTAATCCAGGGTTTTCTTAATTTAAAGATAATAATATCAATAATAGGTTAAGTAATTAAATATATTCTGTTTATCAAAAAGGCTTAAAATCTTCTTACTATATTTAAAAGAATAATCTTAGATTAATAACTAAAGAATATAAAAGAATAATTAAATATATAGGAAAATTGTGGTAATTATATAGATGTTCCTTATTGCTACCTTCTTTATAGATGAGGTTAGATCCCCTTATCCATATTCATTTCTTATTATATTTACTAAATAAGACTGGATGCACTCATCTATATTTATCTATGTTACATTCACTGGATGAGACTGGATACCCTTATCCATATTCATTTATATCACATGTTATGTACTCCTACCCTACTTTGGTAAGGAAAAAGGTTTCCTCTGGGGTCTTACACCCCTGTAGGCCTGTGTGGTTTGTGATAATAGTTTATATCTAGCTTTCTTAACCTTATTACAAATATTATAATTTAAAATAACCTTCTTAATTATCCCTTTAATTCCTAGAAAGTCATATATTTCCTATAATTATATAATTATCTTAAAGATTCTTAAATATCTATATAAAAGATATTCATATATCTCTTATACAAATTCTTCCTATAATATTAATAATATATAAGTTTTCCCATTATATAATATTATATCCTTAATGGTAAAATCCTATATCAATAGAATATCCTTGATTCATAGGGTTTCTTCTTTAATCCTTTATTCCCATTTATGTTATAATTTAATTAAATATACCACCAATAATACTAAAATGCCGTTAGATATTTCCTAGAATATTATTCTTTTTTTTTTAACCTTTTTGATATTAAGATCTTCTAATTTATTAAGAATATTTATCTAAATATTCTCTTTTTTTTTTATATAATAAATTTTAAAGTTAAAATATATAAGATTATTTACCTACTATAATTATTTATTATTAAAAATCTTAATAATCATAAAAGATTTAAGATTATAATGATCCAAATAAATTTCTAAAAGTTCAATAATTCTTAATATCCATAATCTCTATTCTTTTAATATTTGATAAATAATCATAAATTCTTAATTATATATTTTATATCTTATTTTTAATTCCTTAAAAGTTTTAGAAAAATAGATAATTAAATATCATTTTCCATTATCTTCTAATTATTCTAATATTATTCTTATTATTCCATTTAAGATATCAATATATAATCATTTTTTTTTATTTAAATTAAATAACTTTATTACTGGATTTTTTATTATAATCTTTTTCATTTTTTAGAATGCCTTTTTTACTTCTTATATTTACTTAAAATCCTTTAGATTTTTAACATATATTATGGCTATTATTAGTTCCATAATTTTCCCAAAATCCTTAATTAAAATTCTATTATAATTATAGAAATTATAGAAGGTTTATATTCCCATAATGATTTCTAAGGTTAATCATTTCCTAATTATAGATATTTTGGATTTTTAGATCTTAATTCTTCTTAGAAAAATTATATATCCAAAATAATCAAGTTTTTAAATAAAAAAGTTATTTTTATCTAAATCTATAAGAAACTTAATTTTTCCTAAGGCCTCAAATATTTTATATATATCTTTTTCATATTATTTTCTAGTTTTTAAATAAATTAGAATATTATTTAAATATATGAAAGTATTTTTTTAAGGAATTATTATAAAACATCTTAAATTATTCATTAAAAGATGGTTAATATATTTATAAATCTAAATAATATTATCAAATATTTGAAATAATCATATAATATTCTAATAGTTATTTTCCATTTATTTCCTTCAATAATTTATATAAAGTTAAAAATAAATTTTAGATCTAATAATATAAATTATTTATTATTATCTATTTCTTCTTTTAGGCTCTTAATATATGGTAAAGGATACCTATCCTTAATCATAATTTTATTTAATTATTAATAATTATAGATATCTTTTTATATTATTTTTCTTTCTTTGTTTAACTTAGATATCCCATCTTTATTCTTTTTAAATATTAAGAAGATTAGGTATCCTATTAATAATTTTAATTTTCATATAAACCCTCTCATCTCCTTATCTTGGAATATAATGTATAAAACTTTGGATTTATTTTAACTTAATTTATAAATTTGATATAATTTTAAATATTCTTTTTTTTTTAATATTATTTTATAGTTATATTAACTATATTCTGGTATACCTATATCTATATCTGGATTATCCTGGAATAATTTTAGAAATATTTTTATATATTTTTCTTTAATTTTAATTTATTTTTAATTATTTAATTTTTTAATATTTATATGTTATATTATAAAATATAGAGGTATAGAATATTCCTTTATAAGGTTGCCTATTTGTACTTGCTATAATTGTTATTTCAATTTGTTTGAGTCAGCCTTTCTCCAATATTCAAGGGTTAAATTCTTTTCTAACTTATCCTAATAAAATCAATTATATATCCAATTAATTCTTAAATTGCTAACTCTGAGCTATATCTTCCCCAAAATTAATTTATAATTTGTGTCAATAAGATCAAAAAATATTAATTCTTGGTATCTTTGGATCAAAATAAAGAAAACTATAGTTTCTCTTTTAATTTTTCTTTTATTATAGGAAATAAAACTTTTGTCAATATTATTGACTTAATAAGGTATTTTCTTTTTTTAATATAGTATTCTATATATGTTAATTAATTTTAGATGGATTAAATTAATTATATATCCTAAGTTAATCAGGGTATTAAATTTATATCTTTTCTATATTATTTTTATAATTAAATGGGGTCCCTTGGTTATTTATATTAAATATGCTGGTTTAATTTTGTTTAATATTATTTATAGGATTTTTAACAATTTTTCCATCATATCTTGTTATTTATTGATTATATCAATCATTTCTTATAATAGATCCATTAATTATTTGGTTTTTCCTTAGAAAATTATAATCTTATTTTTTAAATATTATATTTCTTTTTGAAATTAATCAATTATCTCTTTATATCATAATAATATTTATTTATAATATCTATCTAGGATAACATTTAGATATTAGGCCATTTATTTTAAATATTTACAAATAGGCTTAATTAAGATAATTATGCCTTATTTTTCCTTATAGAATAATATATAAGAGATCCTATACATATTCCTATAACATCATTACATAAATTCCCAATCCCATCCATTTCTAATTATCCTTTTATAATCTAGATTTTTAAATATTTTTAAAATAAATAGTTCTAATATTCCTTATCTTTTAAATATTCTTTTAATAATGATTTTATAGGTTTTTCCATAATTTTATCTTCTATATTTTTAGATCTATATTTCATTATTTTTAGATATATATTTTAGATCTATTAGGTCATTAAGATTATAATAATAATAATCTATTTATTTAATTAGCTATACATAGTATACCAATTCTAGTTCAGGGGTTTGATTCCATCCTCTTTTATTATTAGAATCCTATCAATCTTATACCATTTGTTGATATAATTATATTCTATCAAAATATATAAGAATAATGTTTTTATCTAATAGTAATATAATAGAGATGTTTTGATTATTAATTTGTATTGAAAATATTTTTTTTTTATTTCTCTTTCCATGTTCCAGTCTATGTCCCATAATAGTCTTTGTTCATTTAAAGAAGAATTGGATTCCTTTAAAAAGATATTCATTTCTTCCTCTTCGGAGTCTTTTATGCCTATTACATCAAGATTTTATAATTAATTTATTTAATCTATAAAATTCTTTATTTTTATTTGTTAAGTGGTTTTGTTATAGTCCAGTAATGGGTTTTTTTGTTCTTCTTTTTCTTTAATAATGTTGAATATTCCTAAGGTTAAGGATCCTAATATTGTCATTATTACATTGGTTAATTATGACAAACCTATGCCTCAGAGAGGTATAGTCATTACTGGATTGGTTAATCCAGGGTTTTCTTGATTTAAAGGTAATAATATCAATAATAGATTAAATAATTAAGTATATTCTGTTTATCAGAGAAGCTTAAAGTCCTTTTATTATATTTAAAAAAATAATCTTAAATTAATAATTAAAGAACTATAAAAGGAATGATTAAATATAAAAGAAATACTTATAATTATATAATTTAGTATTTTTCTTTCCATCTTACCTTACTTTCTTCTACTCTAGAGTTAACCAGAGCAACATTTCTTTTACTCTATTCTACTCTAAAATAAAATAAAATATTATATTTTATTAATTAATAGAATAGACTGGTTTACTATAGTTTCTCCATAATTAAATACCTAATACCCTATCTAATTAAAAAGATATAACCATAAATTATTAGATTATAACATTATTTCTTTCCTTTTTAAATCTTTTATCCCAAAAGTTCCTTAATAAGTTTTTTTTTTATTATTTTATTAAAATATTATCCATTTTTATTAACAAAAAAAAACATAATAATTCTCCCAAACTATCCTCCATTAATTACTATAAACATCTAATCGAAAAAATCGAAAAAATTGGCTTTAAAATAATACCATATACTTACTATTTTAATAAAGATTTAATTTATAAGAATATTTCCAATATCTACAGGTATCATAAATATCAGATTACCAATGTCTTATATAATAGAAAAAAGATCCCTATAAACTCCATAACTTAGATTAAGAAGGAAAAATGTTATTTAGAATTAGAAGAGGAGGCTAAAGAACTTCATCTCCAAGAGTTATTATTTTGTTTATAACATTTCTAAAAAATATATTATTTGTTAAATAAAAAAGACATAAAGATAATCTAGAAGAAATTTATTAATATTAAAGAATTAGAAAATATTAAATATATGGAGATAATTTAATAAATAATTACTGTTCCTTCTGTTGAAACTTCTGAGATTTTCCTTACCTTTAATTGGTCTGAGGTAAACCTTAACCTTAATCTAATATTATTATTAATTAAAACCTTTTTAACCTTAATTGATTAAGGTTTTAATAATAAAAACTTTTAATTAATTTTTAAATCCTATTATTTATAAAATATTCTTATAATTCCTAGATATTATTTTCTTTAGAATAATTAAATTATTTAATAAAATATTTGATTTGATCATTAATAATCTTAAAATCATGGATGATTTTGATATTATATTCTTCTAGGTCTTCTTTTAATTTAATATTTCTTTTAAGTTCAGCATCTTTAGGTGTTAATTTAAACATAATAATGTAACGAACCTATGCCTTAGAGAGGTATAATTGTTGCTGGATTGGCTAATCCAGGGTTTTCTTAATTTAAAGATAACAGTATCAATAATAGGTTAAATGGTTAAATTAATTCTATTTATCAGAAAGGTTTAAAATCCTCTTATTATATTTAAAAGAATAATCTTAAATTAATAACTAAAGAATCATAAAGGAAATAATTAGATATAAAGGAAATATTTATGATTATATAATTTAATATCTTTTTTTCCATTTTGTCTTACTTTCTTCTATTCTAGAGCCAACCAGAATAATACTTCCTTTACTCTATTTTATTCTGGAGTAAAATAAAGTATTATATTTTATTAATTAATAGAATAGATTGGCTTACTATAATTTCTTTATGATTAGGTGTCTGATATCCTATTTAATTAAAAGGATATGATTATAAATTGTTAGGTTATGATATTATTCCTTTCCTTCCTGAACCTTTTATCTTAAAAGTTCTTTGGTAAGTTCTTCCTTTTATTATCTTATCAAAATATCATCCATTCCTATTAATAAAAGAAAACATAATAATTTTTTCAAACTATTTTCTATTAATTATTACAAATACCTAATCTTTAAAATTGAGAAAGTTAGCTTCGAAATAATGCCATATATTCGTTATTTTGATAAAGATTTAGTCTATAAAAGCATTTCCAACATCCATAGATGTCGTAAATGCCAGATTATTAATGTCTTATATAATAAAAAAGAGGTCCCCATAAATTCTATAGCTCAAATTAAGAAGGAAAAATGTCATCTAGAATTGGAAGAAAAGGCCGAGGAACTTTGTTTCCAGGAATTATTATCTTATCTATAATATCTCCAAAAAATATATCATTTATTAAATAAAAAAGGTATAAAGATAATTTAGAAAGAACTTATTAATATTAAAGAATTAAAAAATATTAAACATATAGAAGCAATTTAATAAATAATTACTATTTTTTTTATCAAAACTTCTAAGATTTCCCCCACCTTTAATTAATCCAAAATAAACCTTAATCTTGATCCAATATCATTATTAATTAAGGCCTTTTTAACCTTAATTGATTAGGGTTTTAATAATAGAAACCTTTAATTAATTTTTGAATCTTATCATTTATAAAATGTTTTTATAATTCCCAGATATTATTCTTCTTGGAATAATCAAGTTATTTAATAAAATATTTAATTTGACCATTAATAATCCTAGAATCATAGATGGTTTTAACATTATATTCTTCTAAATCTTTTTTTAATTCAATATTTCCTTCAAGTTTGGCATCTTTAGGTATTAATTTAAATATAGTAATATAAAACATATTGGTTTTTAATTTCATATTTATTAATAATTGTAATTAATAATTTATTCTTGAAAAGATCTTCTTAATTAAAAAGGATCCCAATTTCTTAAAATCTAATTTTTTATTTAGTTTCTTAATTTAAATCTAAGGTATTTTTAATATAGAGTATTGCTTATCTTATAAGAGATAAACCTTATTTTCTTTATATAGAATTAGTCTTTTAATTCTCTTTTTATTATGGTATATTATCATTTGTCTCTATAAAAATTTAAGATATTTTCTAAATTTAATTTATAATATTAAAATCTTAATAATAAATATTTCTATTTAAAATAATATTATTTCCAATTCTGGGATAACCTTGTTTATTAATGGTTCCTATTTTATATTTACTTATTGTTTATATAACATTTCTTATGGTAACATCTTGGTGGTATTACTGATTAAAATATTGTATAAAGATATGGTGAATGGTAGGAATTTCATCTAATTATTTTGTTTATAATTAACATAATTTTGTAGATATTGCTCCAATGTCTAATTTAATTATTCCATTTGACCATCAGTTTGAGGGTAAGCTATTATAGAAAACTTTTATTTAATCCCTAACTTCTTTATTAAATCAATCTAAAATTTTAAAATAAAGAATTTATCTTTATTTAAAATAATTTTCTTTAATAACCTATATTTGTTAAAGACTTTTTTAATAAATTTAAAAACCAAATCTTTAATTATATAAGTTTCTTTAAATGATATAAAGTACCTATATTTTATAAGTTTATTAGTGATAACCCATATATCATCATATTCCTTCCTAATTATTAAATATTATAATTTAAATAATTTAATAATGAAATCCTATATAATAATATCCTATGGTTTATTTAGAATCTTAATAGATTATAAAAGCCTATATGGTTTATATTTAACTCTTTTAATTTTATTATAAATATTATAGTTTAAAATAATCTTTTTGATTATCTTTTTGATTCCTAGAAAATTATATATTTTTTATAATTATATAATTATCTTAAAGATTTCCAAGTATCCATATAGAAGATGTTTATATATTTCCTATATAAATTCTTTTTATAATATTGGTAATATATAAGTTTTTCCATTATATGATATCATATCCTTAATGGTAAAATCTTATATTAATAAAGTATCTTTAATTTATAAGGTTTTTTCCTTAATCCTTTATTCCCATTTATATTATGACCTGGTCAGATATATTATCAATAATATTAAGATGTTATTAAATATTTCTTAGAATATTATCTTTTCTTTTTTAACCTTTTTAATATTAAGATTCTCTGGTCTATTAAGAATATCTACCTAAATATTCTTTTTTTCCTTAATATGGTAGATTTTAAAATTAAAATATATAAGATTATCTACTTATTATAATTATCTATTATTAAAAACTTTAACAATTATAAAAGATTTAAGATTATAATGATCTAAATAGATTTCTAAAGGTTTAATAATTTTTGATATCTATGGTTTCCATTCCTTTAATGTTTAGTAAATAATTATAAGTTTTTGGTTATATATTTTATATTTTATTTTTAATTTTTTAAAGGTTTTGGAAAAATAAATAACTAAATATTATTTTTTATTATCTTTTAATTACTCCAATATTATTCTTATTATTCTATTTAAAACATTAATATATAGTTATTTCTTCTTATTTAAATTAAATAATTTTATTATTAGATCTTTTATTATAATCTTTTTTATTTTTTAGAATATTTTTTTTACCTTTTATATTTATTTAAAATCTTTTAGATTTTTAATATATATTATAATCATTATTGATTCCATAATTTTCTTAAAATCTTTAATTAAAATTTTATTATAATTATAGAAATTATGGAAAACTTATATTCTTATAATGATTTCTAAGGTTAATTATTCCTTAATTATAAATATTTTAGATTTTTAGATCTTAATTTTTCTTAGAAAAATTATATATCTAAAATAATTAAATTTTTAGATAAAAAAGTTATTCTTATTTAGGTCCATAAGAAATTTAGCTTTTCTTAAAGCTTTAAATACCTTATATATATCTTTTTTATATTATTTCCTAGTTCTTAAATAGATCAGAATATTATCTAAATATATAAAAATGTTTTTTCTAAAGAATTATCATAGAATATCCTAGATTATTTATTAAAAAATAATTAATATATTTATAAATCTAAATGGTATTATCAAATATTTAAAATAATTGTATAATATTCTGATAGTTATTTTCCATTTATTTCCTTTAATAATTTATATAAGGTTGAAAATAAATTTCAGATCTAATAAAGTAAACCATTTATTATTACTTATTTCTTCTTTTAGACTCTTAATATATAATAAAGGATATCCATTTTTAACCATGATCTTATTTAATTATTAATAATCATAAATATCTTTCCATATTACTTTTCTTTTTTTATTTAATTTTGATATTTCATTTTTATTCTTTTTAAATATTAAGAAAACTAAATATTTTGTTAATGATTTTGATTTTTATATAAACCTTCTTGTTTCCTTATTTTGGAATATAATATATAAGGTTTTAGATTTATTCTAACTTAATTTATAAATTTAATATAATTTTGGATGTTCTTTTTCCTTTAATATTATTTTATAGTTATATTAATTATATTCTAATATACCTATATTTATATCTAGATTATTTTAGAATAATTTAGGAAATATTTTTATATATTTTTCTTTAATTTTAATTTATTTTTAATTATTTAATTCTTTAATATTTATATATTATATTATAAGGCATAAAGATATAAAATATTCCTTTATAAGGTTACCTATTTATATTTATTATAATTACTATTTTAATTTATTTAAGTCAGCCTTTTTCTAATATTTAGGGATTAAATCTTTTTCTGGTTTATCTTAATAAAATTAATCTTATACCTAATTAATTCTTAGGTTATTAATTCTAAACCATATCTTCCCCAAAATTAATTTATAATTAATATTAATAAGATTAAAAGATATTAACTTTTAATATCTTTAGATCAAGATAGAGAAAACTATAATTTCTTTTTTAATTTTTTTTTTATTATAGGTAATAAAACTTTTGTTAATATTGTTGACTTGGTAAGATATTTTTTTTTTTTTTAATATAATATTCCATATATATTAATTAATCTTAGATAAATCAAATTAATTATATATCCTGAATTAATTAAGGCATTAAATTTATATCTTTTTTATATCATTTTTATAATTAAATAGGGTCTTTTGGTTATTCTTATTGAATATGTTGGCTTGATTTTGCTTGATATCATCTATAGGATTTTCAATAATTTTTCCATTATATTCTATTATTTATTAATTATATTGATTATTCTTTGCAACAAATTTACTAATTATTCAATTCTTCCTTAAAGAATTATAATCTTATTTTCTAAATATTATATTTCTTTTTAAAACTAATTAATTATTTTTTTATATTATAATAATATTTACTTATAATATTTATTTAGGATAATATTTAGATATTAAGCCATTTGCTTTAAATATTTACAAATAGGTTTAATTAAGATAATTATACCTTATTTTTTTTTATAAAATAATATATAAGAAACCTTATATATATTTTTATAATATTATTATATAAATTCCCAATCCTATCCATTTTTAATTATCCCTTTATAATCTAGATTTTCAAATATATTTAAAGTAAATAATTCCAATATTCCTTATCTTTTGAATATTCTTTTAATAATAATTCTATAGGCTTTTCTATAATTCTATTTCCTATATTTTTAAATCTATATTTCATTACTCTTAGATATATATCTTAAGTCTATTAGATCATTAAGATTATAATAATAATAATCTATTTATTTAATTAATCATATATAATATATCAATTCTGATTCGGGGATTTAATTCCATCTTCCCTCATTATTAGAATCCCATCAGTCCTATATTACCTACTGGTATAATTACATTCTATCAAAATATATTAAAATAACATTTTTATCTAATAATAATATAATAAAAATATTTTAATTATTAATTTATATTAAAAACATTATTTTTCTTTCCATTTTTCTTTCTATATTCTAATTTATATCCCATAATAATCTTTATTCCTCCAAAGAGGAACTAGATTCCTCTAAAGAGATATTTATTTCTTCCTTTTTGGAATCTCTTATGCCTATTATATTAAGATTCTATAATTAATTCATTTAATCTATGAAACTTTTCATTTTTATTTATTAGATAGTTTTGTTATAATTTAGTAATAGGCTTTCCTATTCTTTTTCTTTTTTGATAATATTAAATATTCTTAAAATTAAAGATCTTAATATTATTATTATTATATTGGCTAATCTTCTCTTTAGGATTTATAATTATTTTTTAGATTTCTTATATTGGTTTTTGTAATATCCCATTTTTTGGTAATTATAATATTTAATCTTATTTAAATCTTTTTTAGGTTTTTTATTGTTATTAATTATGTTTAGGTTCTGAATCTTAATTAATTCCCTTTTTCCTTAATTCTTTATTATTTTAAAACCTTTTTTTTTCTTATTATATCTTTTATATAATTTATTATCATAAAGAATTACCCTGGTTATATATTT
Organism: Hypoxylon trugodes; assembly: GCF_022578975.1. Taxonomy (NCBI): domain Eukaryota; kingdom Fungi; phylum Ascomycota; class Sordariomycetes; order Xylariales; family Hypoxylaceae; genus Hypoxylon; species Hypoxylon trugodes. The sequence continues at coordinate 2,364,053 of NW_026250021.1, forward strand.
ATTAATAATATGTTGGTAGGTATATATGTAAATAAAGCAAAGCAAAAGTAAGGAAAAGAACAAAATAGTAGGGATAAGTGTGACGAACCTATGCCTCAGAGAGGTATAGTCGTTGCTGGATTGGCTAATCCGGGGTTTTCTTGATTTGAAGGTAACAGTATCAATAGTAGGTTAAGTGGTTAAGTATGTTCTGTTCGTCAGAGAGGCTTGGAGTCTTCTCACTATACTCGAAAGAATAGTCTTAGATTGATAACTAAAGAGCTATGGAAAGAGTGACTAGATACATAGGAAATATCCGTGGTTATATAGTTGCTCCTTCCTTCCCTCCCACCCTGAGGTTTGTTGCGATGTGCTGCGATGTGTTGCGATGTGTTGCGATGTGTTGCGATGTGTTGCGATGTGTTGCGATGTGCTGCGATGTGTTGCGATGTGTTACATCTTAGCACATCAATCCGGAGTTTAACCGTGATAGGTTGCCTATGCTCCATCCCTCGTGATCCGACAAGGGTCCCTCATGGGTGGTTTGTAACAATAAGATAATGTATATTAAATTATCTAAGGAAAAAAAGTCTATCTACATAAGTAGATAAACAAAATAACCTATTTAAATGTAGAGATGCTAACTAAATAGGTCACATATTCTTCATTATACAACCATCATTCATTCTATTTTCTTTTTTATAATTCAATTAATTACAAATTCATCACTTATCTTCACATTTCATCCATCCTTTTAATTATAAATTAATTTAATTATCCTCCACTAGCCTCTTTATAACTTCATTTAGGGATACCTTTGTCATAACATCTACGGAATTACAACTACCATAAATCCAACAGATATTATCTATCTCTCAATTTTTATACAACTATCTCAAAACCATTAAATCAATTATTAATCTCTTTTTGTTAATATTATCCATCTATACCAAACATTAATATAAGGAAAAAAAATTAATATATAGAATAAAAAGAATTTTAATAAATAAAAAGCATTTTAGAATTATATTAATAATATAATAGATAATATAACTAATATTAAAACCCTAGATCATTCCATAAATCTTATTGACAAAGATATTACAAATAATATACTTATATTTAATAAATAATTAATAAATGATATTTCCAATAATCCAGACTTTATTATCTTAGCTAATTAATCTTTTATTATCCAAAATAATAATATAATTAATTTATAAATTTAAATCTTTATTATTTATAAATAATCTATCAATAAAAACATATAAACATAAATCTTATAAATCCAATTTAATATAATTAAATCCTCATATTTAATTATCCATTTATCATTATATCCTAATATTAAAAACCTTCATTTCTTTAAGACCTAATTTAAGATATTAGATTATTATAAAATAATCAAAAGTAATTTTAGATTAATAAATAAAAACAATATATATACCTTTGGTCCTCTATTCTATAAACTTCTTAATCATATCAGGACTTTTTACATCTAAAAGTTTGAGTTTTTCAACTTAGCCTTTTTAAATGATGAAGATCTCAAAGTCTTTATTATGGACAATAATACATAAACCATTAAAATCCTTAGATCCCAAATCCATTACCTTTTAAAGATATACCTTAATCCCTACCTTAATAAACATTATATCTTCAACAATAAAAAAATCTATAATACCCATATTAAAAATATTATTTATCTAAAGTCCTATAATTCCAAAGGGACCTAAATCTATTACCAATAAATAAAGGTCAAAAGCTAATAATTTCATATATAACTCTTATTAATGATAATATAAATAAGTTTCAAATTAATAAATGCCTGATTCCACAAGGTTATACAATGGTTTAATAACTTATAATAACATTTCCTTAGGGTATTTATCTTTTAGTTTAGCTAATAATTGTACAAAGATTATCCTTTATATTAATATTTTAGATTAAATATATGCTATGGTTATATCCTATATCATAATCTTTATCCCTTAATAACATAATATAAAGATAAAAACCAATATTAATCATTGATTTATTTTTTAAATAATAGGTATATATATCATGATAAATTCCTTATTAAAATCACCATATCCTTAAACCACAAACCATAATTTTTTATAAAAAAAAAAAATATTCCTAATCTTAATTTCATAAATTATTCTTAATTTGAAAATTATTATATCTTAATAAATTGCCTCATCATATATTTCAAATTATAAAATACCTTCTTCAAATAATACATTCATCTTTTTTATATTTAATATCTTATATAATTTATCTAAGATAATTATCTTTCCATTCACTTATAATTTAAATATAAAGATAAGATTATCTTATTCTTTAATAATGAAATATAAAATAATAATATAGAATAGGTTATTAATATATATAAGATCTTCTTCGGGGATAATTTCAAAATTATCAGGATTGAATAAAGATAAGGATAGTTGAATTTTAAGTTTCTTTGTTAATATTGGAATTTCCTTAGGTTGGGTATATGGTTTGATATAGGAGTTCCTAAATGTCGATGTGTTGCCGGAAATGTTGGAGGCTATAATTACATCTTTATCAGTGGTTGCGATGACTCTATGAAGGCCTTTTCATCCTTTTTTTTTTAATAGATTAGGATTTTGTTACCAATAAGAAGTATCATAAAGAATATTCTTTAAATATTAGGATTATTTTATATATTTATAATATCCCTAATAAAATATTATATTTTAATCCTTTTGATCTTTATCATTATCTTTTAGACTATCTACACCCTTTAGGTTTGCAAGGAGGTGGATAACAAATCTATATTAATCCTTGGATAGGTATTAAAAACCAAGAGAATAAAGATGAAGCTATCCAGATTAACGATATTGTTAACTACCTTAACAGCTATCTGGAGTTATAATATCTTTAAACCAAAACCCTAAAGTTCATCCATTATGATTTTGTAGGCTCTGTAGATAGGGTTATAATATTCCTCAACCTTACCAATGGATTAATATGCCTCTACTAATACTTAGTTATAAGTAATTCTAATAATGTAGACTTTGTTTCTGAATTTAGTATTGTCGAAGTTGATATTGGTGTTATATATAACAATATCCAGGGGACCAAAATAAATATTAATTTAACATTATTTTAACATTTCCCAAGTTTTTTTGATTAAAATGGTCCTTATAAAATATACTACCTAAAAGCCTGTGATTACATTAATCATATATAAGATTAGTTATTTATTAAGATATATTATATTGATAATCATCTTGTAATTAAAATCCATATCTAAATTTTTTAAATTAAACCTAAACTTTTAAAAAACCTAACCCTTAATTTAGTAATGGTAATAAAATTTATTAATTTCTTTAATATCATTAATGTTAATATTATAGCCAGCTTTATTTAACAAATTATATAGTTTATTTATAGATGGATAATCAAAATGGGTGTGAATATGTTATAATTTGGGTTCCATAAAATAAATTATATTATTTAAATAGAATCATGGGTATCCCTATTTACAAATAACTATAATTATTATTTCATTTTTTTTAATTAATTAATCTATAATATTATTTAAATATATACCTAAATAATCCATATTTTTGAAACATAAGGAAAAGAATATCCAATTCTATAATATAGAAATTAACTAATCTGAATAAGACATCAACCATGATCATTCCCAATGATTTAATTAAAAATTTATTACCAAATCTAATATTTATTTCTTTAGTTTGGTTAGTATTTATCTTAAAGTTATATTTGGGGAATTCCCTAATAAAGACTTGATATTATCCTTTTTCAACCATGGATATTCTTATTACACCTATGTCAGGAATAATTCCTTGGAAGATGTTTTTAATATAATGATCTAAAACAAAGATAATACTTATTTTGGATTTATCAAAATGGAAGCTAGATATAATATGGTATTAATATGTTTAGTTTGCCAGATATACTGTGGTTAAATATTATTCAGTATTTATTTCTTTTAATTTGGTGGTGGGGATGCTGTCGTTATTGCCTTTGGAATTAGAACTTTCTTTTTTGATTTCCTTGTAATTAATTAAGAATATAATATATTTATCTTTGTTTTATCCTTTTTTGGTTTTCTATTTGCTTTTGGCTTCTTTTTGATCTTTTTTAAAATATTTTATAGATTAACATCCTTTTTTTTTGCATATCCAACATTATTGTTTCCAATTCTGCAACATTTTCTTTGATTAGTATCTACTGTCCTTGTTATTATGGTGGTATTTTCTTTTAGTATAGAATTGGTTGGCATTTTCATCATTATTATTGTCGATCATGTATTAATATGTTCCCTTTAGATTCTTATAGGTGTTAATTAACATATATAGTTTGTTAATCAGCTCCTTAAATTAATATGATGGAATAAATAAGGTATATTATAATTATGGGACATTGTAGCAAACATATTGTATTATTATAATAAACTATTACTTTTCTTTAAAATTTCTTCCAAGAGTTTATTAATAAAATAATAATTTATTTAATATGATCTTAAGTATTTTTATGTTAAACCTTCCCTTATTCTTTTTATTAACCTTATTATCAAAGAAGATAATAATAATCCAATTATAATAATATTGGATCTTATTTTATTCTATATTAAAATATTATTCTATGACAAAATATATATTTGTGAAACATTAATATCATGATATGTTATATAGGAAATAAATTATTACCTTTTTTATAAAAATTATAGAAAATATAATATGAAATTATATTTAATATATTCCAATTATATAATATATATTTAAAAAAAATTAGAATTTATTTTTAAAAATATTATATATTTTATTTATATAATTATTTTTATTATTTTAGGTTTTTTTAAAATAATTAATAATTATTAATAAATATATTTTATTTAGAATTTATATTAAGGGAATATTATAATATATATTATTTTATTAATTATTAATAAATATGGATATCTATTCTTATTAATTATTTATTAATATAAATAATAGAACTATCTAAAAAAAAGAATTAAAGTTTTTAATAAAATGGCTTTTTTTTTTTAATCTAATATTAAATAGAACCATTAATGTTATATATGGATTACCTAATAGTAGTCTAAAGGGTTTAAATATATTTCCTAATATTGATAAATTAGATTATTCTTTTTATATATAATTATTATTATAGGGATATTAAAGATTATATCTTTATTAAATTATAAATATTAGAATATTGGGATAATTATTACCTAAAGTAACTTAGAAGAATGTAGTTATTCCTTATTAGAATAGGGGAAGGGGAAATGAGATTATTAATAATTAAGGATTATTTTGATTATTTTATAAAAGTGGAAAGGGAGAGATTAGATAAAAATTGGATATTTATTAAAAAGGGGGTTAAATAATAGATCTTTATAATGGTGAATTATTATAAATAAGAGACAATATTTTTTATAGATTGTATATTGTGTAAAGTAGGTAAGTGGGTGGTGGTTTAATAGGGATTATTAATAGAATTAGATCTTGATTTATATACCCTATTATATATATTAGTATTTATGGATTAGAGATTGTTAGTTATTATTATAATATAATATATATATATATAAATATATAGGTTTTAAAATAAATTAATCCTTTTTTAATATTATATATTAATATTTTCTATATTAATATATCAAACTATTTCCATTTTGTTATTTCTAATTTGTTAAAATTCTATATTAATAGTTTACATAATGATATAAGATTAGCAAACATTTCTACATGGTTGGTATTATGTTACCCTATATAAATATTTTATTATATCAATGTAATTTTTAGTATCAATCTTAATTATCTTGGTATATTAATAAAATCCATTACTGTAAAATTTTAAAATTATTCCTGATATTTATCTATTATTTCCTTAATTATATAAACATATGATATATTCTTATTAATAATTTTAAAATCTATTAATATAAATAATATTTAAATTATTTTCTATTCTAAGATAGTTTTTTAAAGATTAATAATTTTTTATTTTATTATTATATAATTAAAATATTATATAAAAATTATTATTTAATTAAGGAAATAATTTATTAATTTTTATAATTCATTTATATTCTTTAATTTAATTAAATTAGTTTTTATAATATATATTTATATCTATATTGAATTTTTTTTTTATAATATTATAATATATATAGAAGTTAAGAATAATAAAGTTAAAGATATAAAAGATAAAGGTTTTGAATTATAATGTGTAAATAAGGGTTTAAAGGGGTTGTATAATGAGGTAAAATGGTATTCTATCATAAATAAAATAATAGAAAAATGATTTGGATGGAAACAAATATGTTGATATTATTTATATTACTATGATGAAATCTTTTAAATTATTATAATAATGATTTTTCTAATTTTATTAATTTATGTTATTAATTGTTTAATAATATTGATCAATGTTAATAGGTATGTATATAAATAAAACAAAGTAAAAATAAAGAAAAGAATAAAATAGTAGGGATGAGATGATGTGTATTAAATTATCTAAAGAAGAAAAGTTTATCTATATGAATAAGTAAGTAAAGTAATCTATTTAAATGTAGAGATGCTGACTAAGTAGGTTACATGTTCTTTATTATGTAACCATCATAATAATAGGTTATTCTTCCTTGGAGAATTTATCTTTTACCCAGGTAATTACTCCCTTATAGAGATAGTTGAATTATATATCTTTAAGTAATTACCTTATAACTGTAAATTATTTGAATTCTGTTATATAAAATATAGTTTACCTTTTTTGTCTAAGGTAATAGATGGTTTTTTATATTTTTTCTTTCTTGAATGATTTATTAAATATTATCCATATTTTGTTTTTAAAATGTTTATATAGTTCAAAGATATATTAAGATTCTTTTGATTTTTTTTTGGTAATGTTAAAATGATTTTCTAAAATGGGTTAAAACCATGTAAGGGTAATTTCATTTAAGAATTAAATAATAACAAATACTTATTATTCCTTTTATAATAGATTTTCCTTATAAAAAAATAAATAAAATCTTATATATATAAATTAATCTTTAATATCTAAAATTTTATTATAGATTAGCAAATCTATTGATTTATATTTTTTAATAAATAAAAAAGAGGTTATTATTTTTTCCTTTCTTGGTTGGAAATTTTTGCCTCCCTTTTCCTTCTTATCTTTTCTATTATCATTATTATTATCGTCTGGAGGTCCAGGGGATGCCAATTATTAAAAGGTTTTTAATAGGGATTCTTTAAGGATCTTTCCTAATCTGATTTCCTTTAAGATCAATTCTTTTTTAAGCCTTTTAATTTCCTTAAGGATAATCATTATTTTAACTTATTAATCAAAAATCTTTTCCTTTTCTTGGTTATCTCCTCTTATTCTAACATTAATTTCTTCCTATATTTCCAATTTTAGGATTTATAAACATATTTTAGAAGATATTATTCTATTAATAAATTAAAATACCTCTTTTATTAATGGTAGGTCTTAAATGATATGAACAGATATGGATATTCTGGACAGTAATAGACTAGGCTATTATAAATTACTTAAATCCTTATTCTAAAGTTCTTCTTTATTTAATTCTTCTTTACTTTCCAGATTAAGATCTATTAATTCATCTCATATCTAATTATAATATCCTTTAAAAGATAATTTTTGGAAGATATAGAAGTTTTTTATTTTATTTTTGAAAATTAATGAAATAAAAGAAGATTTGATTAATGATGATAAAGAAATGTCCTATAAATGATTTATATCATTTCTTAACCTAATATTAATATTGATCAAGGAGTTATTAAAATATAATGAACCTATGCCTTAAAAAGGTATAGTTATTATTAGATTGGTTAATCCAGGATTTTCTTAATTTAAAAATAATAGTATTAATAATAAATCAAATAATTAAGTTAGTTCTATTTGTCAAAGAGGCTTAAAATCTTCTTACTATACTCAAAAGAATAATCTTAGATTAATAATTAAAGAACCATAAAAGAAATAACTAGATACAAAGAAAATACTTATAATTATATAATTCAATATCTTTCTTTCTATCTTGCCTTATTCTTTTCTATTCTAGAACCAACCAAAGCAATATTTCCTTTACTCTATTCTGCTCTGGAGCAAAATAAAGCACTATATTTTATTAATTAATAGAACAAACTGGTTTACTATAGTTTCTCCATGATTAGATGCCTAATGCCCCACCTGGTTAAAAGGATACAACCATAAGTTATTAGGTTATGACAAATAATATAAAATATATTGGTTTTTAATTTCATATTTGTTGGTAATTATAGTTAATAGTTTATTCTTAAAAGGATCTCTTTAATTAAGAAGGGTCCCAGTTTTTTGAAATCTAATTTTTTGTTTGATCTTTTGGTTTAAATTTAAGATATTTTTAATATAGAGTATTGTTTATCTTGTAAGAGATAGATTTTATCTCCTTTTTATAGAATTGGTCCTTTAATTCTTTTCTTATTATAATATATTGCCATTCTATATTATAAAAATTTAAGATGTTGTTTAAATTTAATTTACAATGTTAGGGTTCTGATAGTAAATGTTTTTACTCTAGGTGGTATTATTTCCAATTTTGGGATAACCTTGTTTATTAATGGTTTTTATTTTATATTTATTTATTATCCATATAGTATTTCTTATGGTAATATTTTGGTGATATTATTGACCAAAGTATTATATGAGGATATAATAAGTGGTAAGAATTCTACCTAATTATTTTATTTATAGTTAATGTAATTTTGTAGGTACTGTTCTAGTGTCTGATTTAATTGCTTTATTTGGTTATTAATTTAAGGGTAAGTTATCATAAAAAGCTTCTGTTTGATTCCCAGCTTCTTCATTAAGCCAACCCAAAATTTTGAAGTAAAAAACTTGTCCTTATTTGAAATAATCTTCTTTGGTAACCCATATCTATTAAAGACTTTTTCGATAAATTTGAAAGCCAAATCTTCAATTATATAAGTTTCTTTAAATGATATAAAATACCTATACTTTATGAATTTATCAATGATAACCCATATATTATCATATTCCTTTTTAGTTATTGGATATTATAATTTAGGTAATTTAATAATAAAATCCTATATAATAATATTCCATAATTTATTTAGAACCTTAATGGATTATAAAAATCCATATAATTTATATTTAGCTTCTTTAACTTTGTTATAGCTATTATAATTTAAGATAATCTTCTTGATTATCCCTTTGATTCCTGGAAAGTTATATATTTCCTGTAGTTATATAATTATCTTAAAGATTCCCAAATGTTTATATAGAGGATGTTTATATATCTCTTATATGAATTTTTTTTGTAATATTGGTGATATATAGGTTTTTCTATTATATAATATTATATCTTTAATGGTAAAATCCTATATTGATAAAATATCCTTAATTTATAAGGTTTCTTTTTTAATCTTTTGTTCCCATTTATATTATAATTTAGTCAAATATATTACCAATAATACTAAGATGTTATCAGATGTTTCCTAGAATATTATCTTTTCTTTTTTAACCTCTTTAATATTAAGATCTTTTAATCTATTAAGAATATTTATTTAAATATTCTCTTTTCCCTTAATATAATGGATTTTAAAGTTAAAATATATAAGATTATCTATCTATTATGATTATTTATTATTAAAAACTTTAATAATCATAAAAGACTTAAGATTATAATAATCTAAATAGATTTCTAAAGGTTTAACAATTTCTGATACCCATAATCTCTATTTCTTTAATGTTTGATAAATGATTATAAGTTCTTAATCATATATTTTATATCTCATTTTTGATTTCTGAAAGGTTTTGGAAAAATAGGTAATTAAATGTTATTTTCTATTATCTTCCAATTACTCCAATATTGCTCCCATTATTCCATTTAAGATATTAATATATAATCATTTTTTTTTGTTTAGGTTAGGTAATCTCATTATTAGATCTCTTATTATAATCTTCTTTATTTTTTGGAATATCTTTTTTACCTCTTATATCTATTTAAAATCCTTTAGATTTTTAATATATATTATAACCATTATTAATTTTATAATTTTCTTAAAATCTTTAATTAAGGCTTTATTATAATTATAAAAATTGTGGAAGGCTTATATTTCCATAATGGTTTCTGGGATTAACCATTCCTTTATTATGGATATTTTAGATTTCTAGATTTTGATTTTTTTTAAAAAGATTATATATTTAAAATAATTAAATTTTTGGATAAAAAAATTATTCTTATCTAGGTCCATAAAAAGTTTAATTTCTCTTAGGGTCTTAAATATTTTATATATATCCTTCTTATATTATTTTCTAATTTTTAAATAGATTAAAATATCATCTAAATATATGAAAGTGTTTTTTCTAAGGAATTATTTATTAAAAAGTAGCTGGTATATTTGTAAATCCAAATAATATTATCAAATATTTGAAATAATTATATAATGTTCTAATAACTATTTTCCATTTATTTTTTTAATAATTTATATAAGATTAAAAGTAAATTTCAGATCCAATAATATAAACCATTTATTATTACCTATTTCTTCCTTTAAACTCTTAATGTATAGTAGAAGATACCTATCTTTAACTATAATCTTATTTAACTATTAATAATTATAGATATCTTTTTATATTACTTTTTTTTCCTTATTTAACTTAGATATCCTATCTTTATTCTTTTTAAATATTAAAAAGATTAGGTATTTTATTGATAATTTTGATTTTTATATAAACCCTTTTATTTCCTTATTTTGGAATATAATGTATAAGGTTTTGGATTTATTCTAACTTAATTTATAAACCTGATATAATTTTGGATATTCCCTTTCCTTTAATATTATTTTATGGTTATATTAACTATATTCTAATATATCTATATCTATATCTAAATTACTCTGGAATAATTTTGGAAATATTTTTATATATTTTTCTTTGATTTTGATTTATTTTTAATCATTTGATTATTTAGTATCCATGTATTGTATTATAAGGCATAAAGGTATAAAATATTTCTTTATAAGATTATTTATTTATATTTACTATAATTGTTATTTTAATTTATTTAAATCAGCCTCTTTTTAATATTCAGAGGCTGAATCTTTTTCTGATTTATTTTAATAAAATCAATCTTGTATTTAGTCAATTCTTAGGTTACTAATTTTAAACCATATTTTCCCTAAAATTAATTCATAATTTATATTAATAAAATTGAAAAATACTAATTCTTAATATCCTTAGATTAAGATAGAGAAAGTTGTAGTTTCTTTTTTGACTTTTCTTTCATTATAGATAATGAGGCTTTTGTTAATATTACTAATTTGGTAAGGTATTTTCTTTTTTTAATACAATATTCTATATATATTAACTAATCTTGGATAGATTAAATTAACTATATATCCTGAGTTAATTAGGGCATTAAATTTATATCTTTTTTATATTATCTTTATAATTAAATAGGATCCCTTGGTTGTTCTTATTAAATATATTAGTTTAACCTTGTTTAATATTGTTTATAAGATCTTTAATAGTTTTTCCATTATATTCTATTATTTATTAATTATATCAATCATTCTTCACAACAAATTTACTAATTATTCAATTCTTTTTTAGAAAACCATAATCTTATTTTCTAAATATTATATTTCTCTTTGAAACTGATTAATCATCTCTTTATATCATAATAATATTTATTTATAATATCTATTCAGAATAATATTTAAATATTAGATTATTTGTTTTAAATATTTGTAAACAGGCTTAATTAAGGTAATTATATCTTATTTTTCCTTATAAAATAATGTATGGAAGACCCTATGCATATTCCTATAACATCATCATATAAATTCCCAGTTTTATTTATTTTTGATTACCCTTTTATAATCCAAATCTTTAAATATATTTAGGGTAAATAATTCTGATATTCCTTGTCTTTTAAATATCTTTTTAATAATGATTTTGTGGGTTTTCTTACAATTTTGTCTCTTATGTTTTTAGGTCTATATTTTATTATTTTTAAATATATATTTTGGGTCTATTAAGTTACCAAAATTATAATAATAATAATCCATTTATTTAATTAACTATATATAATATATCAATTTTGATTTAAAAGTTTAATTCTATCCTCTCTTATTATTAAAATCTTATTGATCTTATATTACTTATTAATGTAATTATATTCCATCAAAATATATTAGAATAATACTTTTATTTAATAATAATATAACAAAGATATTTTAATTATTAACCTGTATTGAAAACATTATTTCTCCTTTCATATTTTCTTTCTATATCCCAGTCCATATCTTATAATGATCTTTATTCATCTAAAGAAGAATTGGATTCCTTTAAAGAAACATTTGTTTTTTCTTTTTTAAAATCTTTTATACTTATTATACCAAGATTCCATAATTAATTCATTTAATCTATAAAATTCTCCATTTTTATTTATTAAATAGTTTCATTATAATCTAATAATAAATTTTCTTATTTTTCTTTTTTTTTGATAATATTAAATATTCTTAAGGTTAAAGATCCTAATGTTATTATTATTATATTGATTGATCTTTTTTCTAAGATTTGTGATTATTTCTTAGGTTTCTTATATTGATTTTTATAATATCTTATTTCTTGGTAATTATAATATTTAATTTTGTTTAAATCCTTTTTGGATTTTTTATTATTATTAATTATGTTTAGGCTTTAAGTCTTGGTTAATTCTTTTTTTTCCTAATTCTTTATTATTTTAAAATCTCTTTTCTTTTTATTATATCTTTTATATAACCTATTATTATAAAAAATTATCTTAATTATATATTTATTAATAATGATAGGTTATTCTTCTTTAAAGAATTCATCCTTTACCTAGATAATTACTCCTTTATAAAAATAATTAAATTATATATTTTTAGATAATTACCCTATAACCATAAGTTATTTGAATTTTGCCATATAAAGTGTAGCTTACCTTTTTTATTTGAGATAATAGATAGCTTTTTATATTTTTTCTTTTTTAAATAATTTGTCAAACATTATCTACATTTTGTTTTCAAAATGTTTATATAATTTAAAGATATATTAAGATTCTTTTAATTCTTCTTTGATAATATTAAAATAATTTTTCAGAATGGATTAAAACTATATAAAGGTAATTTCATTTAAGAATTAAGTAATAATAAATATTTATTATTCCTTTTATAATAAATTTTCTTTATAAAAAGATAAATAAAGTTTTATATGTATAAACTAATCCTTAATATCTAAAATTTCATTATAGATTAATGGATTTACTAGTTTATATCTTTTAATAAATAGAAAAAAGGTTATTATTTTTTCTTTTTTTGATTGGGGATCTTTACCTTTTTTTTTTTTTTATCTTTTCCATTATTATCATTGTTATCATCTGGAAGTCCAGGAGGTATCAGTTACTAAAAGGTTTTTAATAAGGATCCCTCAGGGGTCTTTCCTAGTTTAGTCTCTTTTAAGGTCAATTCTTTTTTAAGCCTTTTAATCTCCTTAAGGATAATTATTGTTTTAACTTACCAATTAAAGGCCTCTTCCTTTTCTTGGTTATCCCTTCCTATTCTGATATTAATTTCTTCCTGCATTTCTAACTCCAGGATTTATAAACATATTTTAAGAAGCACTATTTTATTAATGAATTGAAATATCTTCTTTATTAGTGACAGGTCTTAAATGATATGAATAAGTATGGGTGTTCTGGGTAGTAATGGATTAGGCTATTATAAATCATTTAAGTCCTTATTTTGGAATTCTTTTTTATTTGATTCTTTTTTATTTTTTAGGTTAGGATTTATTAGTTTATCTTATGTTTAATTGTGATATCCTTTGAAAGGTAATTTTTGGAAGGTGTGGAGGTTTTTTGTTTTATTTTTGAAGGTTAGTGAAATAAGAGAAGATTTGATTGATAATGTGTCACAAACCATACAGGCCTACAGGGGTGTAAGACCCTAGAGGAAACCTTTTTCTTTGCCAAAGTGGGGTAATGATAGCAGGAATGTATAACATATAACATAAATGAATATAAATAAGGATATCTAGTCTTATCCAATAAATATAATATAGATAAATATAGATAAATATATCTAATCTTATTTAACAAAAATAATATAGAAATAAATATAAATAAGGGGATCTAATTTTATCTATAAGGAAAGCAATAATAAAGAATATTTATATAATTACCATAATTTTCTTATATATCTAGTTATTTCTTTTATGGCTTTTTAATTATCAATCTAAAACTATTCTTTTAAATATAATAAGAAGATTCTAAGCCTCTCTAATAAACAAGAATTAATTTAATTACTTAACTTATTACTAATATTGTTACTTTTAAATCAAGAAACCCTGGATTAACCAATCCAGTAACAATTATACCTCTTTAAGGGATAGGTTCATCACATTTTGATAACTCCTTGATCAGTACCAATACTGGGCCAAGAAGTGGCATAAGCCATCCACAGAATATCCCTTTACCACCATCAGTCGAACCTTCTCTTGTTTCACTAACCTTCGAAGATAAAACAGAAAACCTCCACGCCTTCCAAGAGTTATCTTTCGAGTATAGTGAGAGGACTCCAAGCCTCTCTGACGAACAAGAACCAACTTAACCACTTGACCTACTACTGATATTGTTACCTTCAAATCAAGAAACCCCGGATTAACCAATCCAGCAACGACTATACCTCTTTGAGGGATAGGTTCGTCACATAATGGTAAAGGGATATCTTATAAATGGTTTATATTATTTCTTAACCTAGTATTAATATTGATTAAAAAGTTATTAAAATGTGATGAATTTATGTCTTAAAGAGGTATAATTATTGTTGGATTAGTTAATCTAGGATTTTCTTGACTTAAAGGTAATAATATTAATAATAAGTTAAATGGTTAAATATATTCTGTTTATTAGAGAAATTTAGAATTTTTTTATTATATTTAAAAAAATAGTTTTAAATTAATAATTAAAGAGTTATAAAGGAAATGATTAGATATAAAGGAAATATTTATGATTATATAGTTTAATATCCTTTTTTCCATTTTATTTTGCTTTTTTTTGTTTTGGAGTTAGTTAGAGTAACATTTCTTTTATTTTGTTCTACTCTGGAGTAAGATAAAGCATTATATTTTGTTAATTAATAGAATAGATTGGTTTGCTATAATTTCTCTGTGATTAGATGCCTGATACCCTATCTGGTTAGAAGGATGTGACTGTAAGTTGTTGGGTTGTAATATTAATCTTCCTTCTGGGATTTGTGGTTATTTCTTAGGTTTTTTATATTAACTCCTATAATATCCCATTTCTTAGTAATTATAATATTTGATTTTGTTTAAATCCTTTTTGGATTTCTTATCATTATTGATTATATTTAGGTTTTAAATCTTGATTAATTCCCTTTTTCCTTAATTCTTTATTACTTTGGAATCTTTTTTTTTTTATTATATTTTTTATATAATCTATTATTATAAAGAATTACCTTAGTTATATATTTGTTAATGGTGATAGGTCATTCCTCCTTAGAGAGTTTATCCTTTACCCAAATAGTTACTCCCTTATAGAAATAGTTGAATTATACATTTTCAGATAATTACCTTATAATTATAAGTTATTTAAATTCTACCATATAAAATATAATTCATCCCTTTTATCTAAGGTAACAGATGGTCTTCTACATTTCTTCCTTTTTAAATAGTTTATTAAATATTATCTACATTTTATTTTTAAAATGTTCATATAATTTAAAGATATATTAAGATTTTTTTAATTCTTTTTTAATAATATTAAAATGGTTTTTTAAGATAGGTTGAAACCATATAAAGATAATTTTATTCAAGAATTAAATAATAATAAATACCTATTATTCCTCCTATAATAGATTTTCTTTATAAAAGGATAAATAAAGTTTTATATATATAAGCCAATCCTTAATATCCAAAATTCTATTGTAGATTAGCAGATCTATTAATTTATATTCTTTAATAAATAAAAAAAGGATTATTATTCTTTCCCTCCTTAGTTAAAGATCTCCATCTTTCTTTTCCTTCCTATCTTTTCCATTATTATTATTATTATTATCTGGAGGTCCAGGGGGTATTAAAGGTTGATAAGAGATTCCCAATAAGGATCCCTTAAGGATCTTTCCAAATCTAACCTCCTTCAAGGCCAATTCTTTTTTAAGCTTTTTAACCTTTCTAAAGGTAATTATTATTTTAATTTATTAGTTAAGGGCCTCTTCTTCCTCTTGGTTATCTTCTTTTATTCTGACATTAATTTTTTCCTATATTTCCAATTCTAGAACTTATAAAATATATCTTAGGAGGCATCATCTTGTTAATGAATTGAAAGATCTTCTTTATTGGTAATAGATCCTAAATAATATGAATAAATATGGATGTTCTAGATAATAATAGATTGGGCTATTATAAATCATTTAGGTCTTTATTCTAAAATTCCTCTTTATCTAATTTTTCTTTATTTTCCAGATTAGGATCTATTAGTTTATTTTATATTTAATTATGATATGCCTTAAAAAATAATTCTTAAAAGATATGGAAATTTTCTATCTTATCTTCAAAAATTAATAAAATAAGAAAAGATTTGATTAATAATGATAAAGGAATATTTTATAAATGGCTTATATCATTTTTTAACCTAATATTAATATTAATTAAAAAGTTATTAAAATGTGACAAACCTATGCCTTAAAAAGGTATAATTATTATTAGATTAATTAATCCAAGATTTTTTAATTTAAAAATAATAATATTAATAATAGGTTAAATAATTAAATATATTCTATTTTATGACGAACCTATCCCTCAAAGAGGTATAATCATTACTGGATTGGTTAATCCAGGATTTCTTGATTTAAAAATAATAATATTAATAATAGATTAAATAATTAAATTAATTCTTATTTATCAGAAAGGCTTAAAATCCTCTTACTATATTTAAAAGAATAATCTTAGATTAATAATTAAAAAACTATAAAAGAAATAACTAAATATATAGAAGAATTATAATAATTATATAAATATTCCTTACTATTATTTTCCTTATAAATAAGATTAGATCCCCTTATCTATACTCATCCTTATATTATTTTTATTAAATAAAATTAAATATATTTATCTATATTTATCCATATTATATTTATTAAATAAGATTAGATACCTTTATCCATATTCATCCATATTATATATTATACATTCTTATTATTATTATCCCATTTTAATAAAAAAAAAGATTTCTTTTAAGATCTTATATCTTTGTAAGCCTGTGTAGTTTATAATATTATTTTTCCCTTCTTTAATTCTTTTATCCTTAAAGATCTTTTTTCTTGGTAGGTCCTTTTTAATTCAATCTTCATTATATCTATTAATCCATTTATAAAACATAAACACATTAATTAAAAATAGGAACATATAAAGTTTTTAAAATAGATTACCAGGATTGGTTTTAATATAAATATTATGCTATATTTATATTATTTTAATCATAATTTTAAATATATAATGATAATTAAAATATCTAAGAAATATAATAAATATATCTTATATTATTATTAATATAATAAGATAGATATCTTTATTAATTCCTTTTCCAGGCTTAAAAATAAAGAGGAATAATTATCTGTTCAAGAATATCAGGTTAAAAAGGCCCTTAAACATTTTTATATTAAAATGGTTAAGGCCTTAACTTATGTTAAATAGCTTAGGCAACAAAAGGAATTATTGAAAGAAAAAGGCTTGAAAATATTTTAGTGTGGTTTCCAAAGCCTAGAAAAGCTAGAAAAATAAAAGTAATCAAAAAAAGAACAATATCTGGCAAGGGAATAATAATATAACATTAAGGTATAAACTAGTATAGCTTCCATAGTTAACCCTTTTTTCAATTTTTCCCTTAAGGATATAAATTTTGATTTACCATTATTAATTAATCTAAATTCTAATAATGGAAATCTTTAATTAATTTTTAAACCTTTTTATTTATAAGATATTCTTATAATTTTTAGATATTATTCTTTTTTAAATAATTAAATTATTTAATAAAATATTTGATCTAATTATTAATGATTCTAGAATCTTAAATAATTTTAATATTATATTCTTTTAGGTTTTCCTCTAATTCAATATTTCTTTTAAATTTAATATTTTTGGATATTAATTTAAATATAATAATACGGAATATATTAATTCTTAACTTTATATTTATTAATAATTATAAATAATAATTTATATTTAAAAAGGCTTTTTCAATTAAAAAAGGTCCTAACTTCTTAAAATTCAACTTTTTATTTAATCTTTTAATTTAAATTTATAATATCTTTAATATTAAATATTATTTATCTTATAAGAGATAAACCTTATTTCCTTTATATAAAATTAATTTTTCAATTCTTTTTTTATTATAATATATTATCATTCATTTCTATAAAAATTCAAAATATTATTTAAATTTAATTTATAATATTAGAATTCTAATAGTAAACATTTCTATTTAAAATGATATTATTGCCAATTCCAGGATAGCCTTATTCATTAATAATTTATATTCCATATTTATTTATTATTTATATAATATTTCCTATAATGACATCTTAATGATATCACTTATTAAAATATTATATAAAGATATAGTAAATAATAAAAATTCTATCTAATTATCTTATTCATAATTAATATAATTTTGTAAATATTATTCTAATATCTAATTTAATTATTCCATTTGGCTATCAATCTGAAGATAAGCCATCATAAAAAGCTTCTATTTGACCCCTAGCTTCTTTATTAGGCTAATCCAAAATTTTGAAGTAAAGAACTTATTTTTATTTAAAATAATCTTCCTTAATAACTCATATCTGTTAAAGACTTTTTTAATAAATTTAAAAACTAAATTTTTAATTATATAGATTTCCTTAAATAACATAAAATACCCATATTTCATAAATTTATCAATAATAACCCATATACTATCATATTCTTCTTTGATTATTAGATATTATAATTTAAATAGTTTAATAATAAAATCCCATATAATAATATCCCAAAATTTATTTAGAATTTTAATAAATTATAAAAACCCATATAATTTATATTTAATTCCTTTAACCTTATTATAGATATTATAATTTAAGATAACCTTTTTAATTATTTTTTTGATTCTTAAGAAATCATATATTTCTTATAATTATATAATTGTCTTAAAAATTCCCAAATATCTATATAAAAGATATTCATATATCTTTTATATAAATTCTTCTTATAATATTAATGATATGTAAGTTTTCCCATTATATAATATTATATTTTTAATAATGAAATCCTATATTAATAAAGTATCTTTAATTTATAAAGCTTTTTTTTTAATTTTTTATTCTTATTTATATTATAATTTAATTAGATATACCATTAATAATACTAAGATACCATTAGATATTTCTTAAAATATTATCTTTTTTTCTTTAATCTATTAAGAATATTTATTTAAATATTCTTTTTTCCCCTAATATAATGAATTTTGAAGTTAAAATATATAAAATCATCTACCTATTATAATTATCTATTATTAAAAATTTTAATAATTATAAAAGACTTAAGATTACAATAATCTAAATAGATTTCCAAAAATTTAATAATTTTTAATACCTATAGTTTCCATTTTTTTAATATTTGATAAATAATTATAAATTTTTAATTATATATTTTATATTTTATTTTTAATCCTTTAAAGGTTTTAGAAAAATAGATAATTAAATATTAGTTTTTATTATTTTCTAATTATTCCAATATTATTTCCATTATTCTATTTAAGGTATTAATATATAATCATTTCTTTTTATTTAAATTAAATAATCTCATTATTAGATCTTTTATTATAATTTTTTTCATTTTTTGGAATGTCTTTTTTACCTTTTATATCCATTTAAAATCCTTTAGATTTTTGATATATATTATAATCATTATTAATTCCATAATTTTTTTAAAATCTTTAATTAAGATTTTATTATAATTATAAAAATTGTAAAAGATTTATATTCCTATAATGGTTTCTGGGGTTAATTATTCCCTTATTATAGATATTTTGGATTTTTAGATTTTGATTTTTCTTAGAGAAATTATATATCCAAGGTAATTAAATTTTTAGATAAAAAAATTATTCTTATTTAAATCCATAAGAAATTTAGTTTCTCTTAAGACTTTAAATATTTTATATATATTTTTCTTATATTATTTTTTGGTTTTTAAATAGATTAAAATATTATCTAAATATATAAAAATATTTTTTCTAAAGAATTATTATAGAATATCTTAGATTATTTATTAAAAGATAACTAGTATATTAATAAATCTAAATGGTATTATTAAATATTCAAAATAATTATATAATATTTTAATAATTATTTTCTATTTGTTTCCTTTAATAATTTATATAAAATTAAAAATAAATTTTAGATTTAATGATGTGAATCATTTATTATTACCTATTTCTTCCTTTAGGTTCTTAATATATAATAGAGGATATCCATTTTTAACTATAATCTTATTTAGTTATTAATAATTATAAACATTTCTTTATATTATTTCTCCTTTTTTGTTTAGTTTAAATATCTCATCTTTATTTTTTTTGGATATTAAAAAGATTGGATATCTTATTAATGATTTTGATTTTTATATAAACCCTTTTATTTCCTTATTTTAAAATATAATATATAAGGTTTTAAATTTATTTTAACTTAATTTATAAACCTAATATAATTTTGGATGTTTTTTTTTCTTTAATATTATTTTATAATTATATTAATTATATTCCAATATACCTATATCCATATCTAGATTATCCTGGAATAACTTTAAAAACATTTTTATATATTTTTCTTTAATTTTGATTTATTTTTAATTATTTAATTTTTTGATATCCATATGTTATATCATAAAATATAAAGATATAAAATATTTTTTTATAAGATTACCTATTTATATTTATTATAATTATTATTTTGATTTACTTAAATCAGCTTTTTTCTAATGTTCAGAAGCTGAATCTTTTTCTGATTTATCTTAATAAAATCAATTCTATACCTAATTAATTCTTGGATTACTAGTTTTAAACCATGTTTTCCCTAAAACTAATTTATAGTTTATATTAATAAGATTAAAAGATACCAACTCTTAATATCTTTGGATTAAGATAAAAAAAGCTATAATTTCTTTTTTAACTTTTTTTTTATTATAGATAATAAGGCTTTTATTAATATTGTTAACTTAATAAAACATTTTTTTTTAATATAATATTCTATATATGTTAACCAATCTTAGATGGATCAAATTGATTATATATTTTGAATTAATTAAAACATTAAATTTATATCTTTTCCATATTATCTTTATAATTAAATAGGGTTTTTTGGTTATTCCTATTAAATATGTTAACTTAACTTTACTTAATATCATCTATAAAATTTTTAACAATTTTTCTATTATATTTTATTGTTTATTAATTATATCAATTATTCTTTATAATAGATTTATTAATTATTCAATTTTTCCTTGAAAAATCATAATCTTATTTTTTAAATATTATATTTCTTTTTAAAACTGATCAATCATTTCTCTATATCATAATAATATTTATTTATAATATCCATTCAGAATAATATTCAAATATTAGATCATTTATTTCAAATATTTATAAATAGGTTTAATTAAGGTAATTATATTTTATTTTTCTTTATAAAATACTATATAGGAAATCCTATATATATTCCTATAATATCATCACATAAATTCCCAATCCTATCCATTTCTAATTACCCCTTTATAATCTAAATCTTCAAGTATATTTAAGGTAAATAATTCTAATATTCTTTATCTTTTAAATATTCTTTTAACAATAATTCTATAGGCTCTCTTATAATTCTATCTTCTATATTTTTAAATTTATATTTCATTATTTTTAAATATATATTTTAGGTTTATTAGATCATTAAAATTATAATAATAATAATCCATTTACTCAATTAGTCATACATAATATACCAATTCCGGTTCAGGGATTTAATTCTATCCTCCCTCATTATTAAAATCTTATCAATCCCATATTACCTGCTAATATATGTTGGTAAATACGTATGTAAAAGAAAGAACAATATAACAAATAAAACAAAGTAATGGGGGTGAGACGATGTGTATTATGATATCTAAGGAAGAAAAGTCTATCTATTTGAATAGGTAAGAAAATAACCTATTTAAAGGGAATTATAATGACTAAATAGATTATATATCCTTTACCTATGTAACCATTATTCACTTTATTTTCTTTTTGTAATTAATTAACTGCAAATTCGTTACTAGCTATGTATTTTACCCATCTTTCTAATCGTAAATTAATTTGGTTGTCCTCCACTAACTTCTTCATAACCTCATTTGGGGATACTTTTGTTATGATATCCATAAGGTTACAACTACTATAAATCTAACAAATATTATCTATCTCTTGGTTCTTATATAACTATCTCAAAGCTATCAAATTAATTATCAATCTCTTTTTATTGGTATTATCTATTTATACCAAACACTGGTATAAGGAGAAAGAATTGATATATAGAATAAAGGGAATCTTGATAAGCAATAGGCACTTTAGAATTGTGTTAATGGTATGATAGATGACGTAGCCGATATCAAAGCCCTAGACTATTCTATATATTTCGTTAGCAAGGACATTACGAGTAATGCACTTACATTTGATAGACGACTAATGGATGATATTTCCAGTGATCCAGATCTCATTGTCTTGGCTAGTAGGCCCTTTATTACCCAGGATGATAACGTAATTAATCTATAAACTTAGGTCCTTATTGTTTACGAACAATCTGTCAACAAAGGCATACAGGCACAGGTCTTGTAGGTCCAATTTGACATAGTTGAATCCTTGCACCTAATTATCCATTTATCATTGTATCCTGGTGTTGAAAGCTTTCATTTCCTTAGGGCCTAATTTGAGATATTGGGTTGCTATAGAATAATTGAAAACAACTTTAGGTTAACAAATAAAGGTAATATATACACTTCTTATCCTTTATTCTACAAACTTCTTGATTATATCGGGACTTTTTACATCTAAGAACTCAAATTTTTTAGCTTAGCCCTTTTAAATAATAAAGATCCCAAAGTCCTTATCATAGACAATAATACATAAACCATTAAAATCCTCGGATCTCAAACCCATTATCTTTTAAAGATATACCCTGATTCCTACTTTGGTAAATACTATATTTTCAGTGGCAAGAAAATCCATAATGCCTATATTAAAAATGTTATCCATTTAAAATCCTATGATTCTAAAGGGATCTAAATCCATCATCAGTAAATAAAGATCAAAAATTAATGATTTTATATATAACTTTTATTAATAATGATATAAATAAGTCTTAAACTAATAAATATCTAATTCTATAAGGCCATATAATGATTTAATAATTTATAATAATATTCCTTTAGGGTATTTATTTTTTAGTTTAGCTGATAATTATATGAAGATTGTCTTCTGTATTGATGTTTTGGATTAAATATATGCCATGGTTATGTCCTATATTATGATCTTTATCCTTTATTAATATAATATGGAGATAAGAACCAATATTAGTTATTGATTTACCCTTTAGATAATAGGTATGTATATTATAATAAATTCCTTATCGGGATTGCCATATCCTTAGATCATAAATCATGACTTTTCATAGGGAAAGGGGGTATTCCTGGCCTTGATTTTGCAAACCATTCTTGATTTGAAAATCGTTGTATCTCAGTGAACTGCCTCATCATATATTTCAGGTTGCAAAATACCTTCTTTAAATAATATATTTATTTCTTTTATATCTAATATCTTATATGGTTTATCTAGGATAATTATCTTTCCATCTATTTATAACCTAAGCGTAAAGATAAGGTTATCTTATTCTTTAATAATAAGATATAAAATAATAATATAGAAGAGGTTATTAATATATATAAGATCTTTTTTGGAGATAATTTTAAAATCATTGGGGTTGAACAAGGATAAAGATAATTAAATCTTTAATTTCTTTATTAGTTCTGGAATTTCCTTAGGTTGGGTGTATGGTTTGACATGGAAATTCTTGAATATTAATATGTTGTCCAAAATATTGGAAATTATAATCATATCTTTATTAATAATTATAATAACCTTATATAGGCCTTTCCATCCACCCTTTTTATAATATATCAAAACCTTATTATTAATAAATAATAATATAAATAATATCTTTTATATATTAAGGCCATTCTATATATTTAAAGAATCTCTAATAGAATATTAAACCTTAATCTTTTTAATCTCTATTATGGCTTTTTAAATTGTTTAAGTCCTTTGGGTCTGTAATAAAATAAATGGGGAATCTATGTTGATCCTAGGGTAGACATTGAAAACCAGTAAAGTTGAGACAAGTCCATTGGGATTAACTGTGTTATTAATTACTTTAATGGCCATTTGAAGTTTAGCTACCTTGGAACCGATGTCCTGTATTTTTTCTGTAATGATTTTATAAGCCTTATAAATAAGGCCATAATATTTCTCAATTTTATTAATAAATTAATATATTTCTATTAGTATCTGATAATAGGTGATTCCAGCAAAATATGCTTCATTTCAGAATTCAATGTTATTAAAATTAATATCAGTATTATAAATGATAATATCTGGGGATCCCAGGTAAATATTAATCTAATATTATTTTAATATTTCCCAGGTTTCTTTAATAAACATATTCTTTAAAAATTATATTACCTAGAAACTAATGGTTATATTAATGATATAAAAGATAGGTCATTTATTTAAATATATGATATTAATAATTATCTTATAGTTAAAATCTATATCTAAATCTTTTATTATAAATTTAAATCTCTATAAAACTTTCTTTTTAATCTAATAATAATAATAGAATTTATTAATCTCCTTAATATTATCAATATTAATATCATGGCTAACCCTATCTAATAAATTATATAATTTATTAATTAATAGATAACCAAATTGGATATAGATACATTATAATTTAATCTTAATAAAGAATACTATATCCTCTAATTAGAACCATAAATATCCCTACTTTTGGATAATATTAATAATTATATCATTTTTACAAATCAATTAGTTAATAACATTATTAAGATATACCCCAAATTAATCCATATCCTTGATTAAGAATAAGAATGGGATATCTATATCTATGATATGGAAATCCATGCAATCAAAGGGGATATTTACTACAGTGGTTCCCAGAGATCCAATAGATAATCTATCTCCAAACCTAATATTGGCTTCTCTGGTATGGTTACCATCTAGTCCCAGTTGATAATTTAGATGTTCCCTAATGAAGGTTAAGTACTGGCCTTTTCCAATTGTTAATATATAGGCAGCTCCAATATCTGATATGATTCCTTAAAAGATATCTTTACTATATTAATTTAAAAAAAAAATAATGTCAAATTAAAGGTTAACTTTAAGAAATAAAATAATAATATAATATTAAAAAACTTGATTAAATAGGTATATAATAATTATATATTATTAATTTATAGATTCTTTATTATCTAAGATTAAATTATTTATTTCTTTTTACTTAGGCTCTATATCTAAGCCTTTAAATCCCTTATAATCTACCAGGAATATAACATAATTATCCTTAGGGAAACATCTTTTGATTTTTTATTAAATATAGACCTTCTTATATTCCTATTTTAAATACTTAATAAATTAACATCTTTCTTTCTTATAAACCCAGCATTAACACTTCCATACCCTTGGTAATTATTATTTAAAAAAGAATTTACCACCTTTATTATTATAATAATATTTATAATCAATATAATAAATATTGATATTATCATTATTATCATTATTAATAAATAAATATTATTATATTCCTTTCATAACTTCATAGATATTAATAAATATTTAGAATTTGTTTGCTAGATCTTTAAAATAAATAATGGATTTAAAAAGAATATATTATAACTAAAGAATGAGATAATAAACATAGTATATTATTATAATCAGTTGCTATTCCCTTTTAAAATTTAATCTTAATGTTCTTTAATATAGGGAAAGCTTATCTAACATAATTTAGAGCATTTTTAAATCATTTTTTTCTTTGTTCTATTTTTTTATTTTAATATTAAAGAATATGATGGTTATTTAATTATAATAATATTGGATTTTGTTTTATTCTGTATTAAAATGTTATTATATAGTAAGATATATATTAATAAATATTTAATATTAAAGGATATTATATAAGAAATAGATAATTACCTATCTTAATAAAATTATTAAAAATATTATATAAAATTATAATTATTTAATCTTATTAGTATAATAAATATCTAGAAAGAACCTAAATTTATCTTCTAGAATATCATATACCTCATCTATATAATTATTCTCCTTATTCTAAGCCTTTTTAAACTATTTTATAATAATTAATGGATATATTTTATTGGATATCTTGATTAATGGAATAATATAGAATATAAATCCTTATTAATTATTAATAGATATGGTGATTTAATTAGGTAATAGATTAGGTCCTAGGATAGATCTTGGAACCATCTAGGAGAAGGAAATGTAACCTCCTGGGACACCTATAAACCCTGGTTTCTCAGCTAGAGATACTATTGGAAGGGATTATTATCTAGGGAATTATCCAGATCCTAGAAGAATGTTAATTTGAATATCTAAAGGGGATATAGGCTATATATTCCCTTTAATTACTGGATATGATGGTAATGGCTGTCATTAATTATATTCTAGATAATAAGGATAAGGATTAGGGGGAAGAGGATAGCTAAGGTAGTTAACATAGGGTAGATAACTTAGAGGATAGGGATATTAATATGGATATCCCATATTAATATTATCTAAGAGGTTTGATATAACTTATATAGGAGGTATAGGCTATCCCAGGTGAGAGGGGAGTTAGGTGCCAGGGAGGGGTGAAGGCTGGACACCAAAGGGGGATGGAACCTTTCCAAGAAGTGAAGGGTTATTAGGCATCATTGGCATGTTGTATGCCAGCTAGGACCCAGGGGTTTAGCTATGATTGGCTGGAGTTGGTTACTGAGGTATAAGGTAGGGAGGAGGGGGTTAATTAGTACCATAATCAAAGAGTTGGCGCGAGGGATCAGATGGTGGATCAATTGGAATCATACTTCCAATGATTTGTCCTGCTGGCATTATAGGTTGGTTAGTGCTTAGTAAAAATGCCGGTGGTTTTGTTGATCCAAATTAAGTTGAGCAGGTCGACATTTTTTGAGGATAGATCAGCCCTTATTCCATATTATAGATCGATGTTTTCTATATTAATGTATTAGGTCATCTGGTTTTGGCCATCTTTAATTTGGTTAAGTTCCATATTAATAATTAAGATTACATAATAAGATTAACTAAGATTGTTGCAAAGTTGACATTATATTTTCCAATATAAACACCTCTTTATATCAGTATAGTCCTAAAAGCCATATGAAATGTTTTGGACATGGCCTCAAAATCTACTTTTATGAATCCTTGGAAGTACTCTTAATATTATTTAAATATTTCTTTTGTTATCTGGTATGTCTCTGGCCTGTTATTTATTTTGTTAAAGTCTTTAAAGATGAGGAATGTCTAAGTTGCCTTCTGGGTATCTATAGCCACTAATGGGATAATTTTTATTTAATTTATAGCTATATAATCAAATAATTAAATAAAAATAATTCTTTATCCTTAAAGATAATTAAAGAATTATATGAAAATAATTATGTTTTCTTTTTTAATATTTTATTATATAGTTATTTACCATGATATGTCATATGATTATTGTGTAACAGCCTGTACAGAACTTTCTGCTTGGTCATTAGATATGTTAAGAATCAATAGAATGAGATGGGTGGAAGAAGGGAGTTAATATCGTTTGTATTATTATAATAGGGTTTTCTAATTATTATGATAATGACTCTTTTAACTTTATTAATCTATGTTATTAACTATTTAATAATATTAATTAATATTAATAAATATGTATATAAAGAAAAGAATAATATAATAAATAAAATAAAATAATAAAGATAAAATAATGTATATTATAATATCTAAAAAAGAAAAATCTATCTACTTAAGTAAGCAAGAAAGTAACCTATTTAAAGGGAATTATGATGACTAAGTAAATCACGTATCCTTCACTTATGCAACCATCAATATAATTACATTTTATTAAAATATATCAGAATAATATTTTTATTTAATAATAATATAATAAAGATGTTTTGGTTATTAACTTATACTGAAAATATCATTTTTCCTTCTACTTTTCTTTCCATGTTCTAATCCACATCCCACAATGGCCTTTATTCATCCAAAAAAAAATTAGATTCCTCCAAAGAAACATTTATTTCTTCCTCTTTAAAATCCTTTATATCTATTATATTAAGATTTTATAATTAATTCATTTAATCCATAAAACTTTTTATTTTTATTTATTAGGTGGCTTTGTCATTGATGGTTGCATAATGAAGAACACGTGACCTACTTAATCAGCATCTCTGTATTTAAATAAATTACCTTACTTATTTACTTATATAGATAGATTTTTCTTCCTTAGATAATTTAATACACATTATCTTATCCCTACTATTTTATTCTTTTTTTTACTTTTATTTTGCTTTATTTATGTACATATTTATTAACACTAATTAATATTATTAAACAATTAGTAATATAAATTAGCAAGGTTAGAAAAATCATTACTATAATAATTCAAAAGATTTTATTATAATAATATAAGTAATATCAGCATATCTATTTCCATCCAAATTATTTTTCTATTATTCCATTTATAATGGAATATCATTTTACCTTATTATATAATCCTTTTAAACCTTTATTTATATATTATAATTTAAAACTTTCATCTTCTACATCTTCAACTTTACCACCTTTAACTTTTATATATATTATAATATTATAAGGGGAAAGTTTAATATAGATATAAATATATACTATAGAAACTAACCTAATTAAACTAAAAAATATAAATAAATTATAAAAATTAATAAATTACTTTTTTAGTTAAATAATAACTTTTATATAATATTTTAATTATATAATAATAAAATAAAAAACCATTAATCTTTGAAAAACTACCTTAAAATAAAAAGTAATTTAGACATTATTTATATTAATAGATTTCAAAATTACCAATAAAAATACATTATATGTTCATATAATTAAAAAAATAATAAATAAATATTAGGAATGGTTTCAAAACTTTATAGTAATAGATTTTACTAATATATTAAAATAATTGAAATTAACATTAAGAATTACATTAATATAATAAGATATTTATATAGGATAATATAATGTTAACCATATAGAAATGTTTGTCAATCTTATATTATTATGTAAGCTATTAATATAAAATTTTGATAAATTAGAAGTAATAAAATAGAAATAACTTGATATATTAATATGGAAAATATTAATATATAATATTAAAAAAAGATTAGTTTATTTTAAGATCTATATATCCATATATATATATGTTATATTATAATAATAATTAATAATCTTTAATCCATAAATATTAATATATATAATAGAATATATAAATTAGGATTTGGTTTTGTTAATAACCTTTATTGAATTATTATTTACTTATTTGTTTTATATAATATATAATCCATAGGGAGTATTGCCTTTTATTTATAGTAATTTGTCATCATAGGGACCCATTATTTAACCCCTTTTTTAACAAATATCCAATTCTTATTTAACCTCTTTCCTTCTATCTTTATAAAATAACCAAGATAATCCTTAATTACTAATAATCTTATTTTTCCTTTTCTTATTTTAATAAAGAATAATTATATCCTTCTAAATTATCTTAAGTAACAATTATCCTAATATTTTGGTATTTGTAGTCTAATAAGGGTATAATTTTTGATATTCCTATAATAATAATTATATATAAGGAAAATAACCTAACTTATCAATATTAGGAAATATATTTAAACCCTTTAGATCACTACCAGATAATCCATATATAACACCGGCAATTCCATCCAGCATTAAACCAAAAAGAGGAGGCCACCTTACCAGAAATTTTAATTTTTCCTCCTAAATAATTCTATTATCTATATTAATAAATAATTAATAAGAATAAATACCTATATCCATTAATAATTAATAAAATAATATATATTATAATATTCCCTTGGTATAAATTCCAAATAAAATATATTTATTAATAATTATTAATTATTTTGATGGTTGCATAGGTGAAGGACACGTGATCTACTTAGTCATCAGGACTCCCTTTAAGTAGGTTACCCTTCTTGCCTACTCATGTAGATAGATCTTTCTTCCTTAGACAACTTAATACACATCGTCTCACCCCCATTGCTTTGCTTTACTGGTTATATTGTTTTCATTTACGTACGTACCTACCAACATATTTTAAAAAAATTTAGAATAATAAAAATAATTATATAAATAAAATATATAATATTTTTAAAAATAAATTCTAATTTTTCTTAAATATATATTATATAATTAAAATATATTAAATATAATTTTATATTATATTTTTTATAATTTTTATAAAAAAGGTAATAATTTATTTCTTATATAATGTATCATAATATTAATATTTTACAAATATGTATCTTGTTATAGAATAATATTTTAATATGGAATAAAATAAAATCTAATATTATTATAATTAGATTATTATTATTTTCTTTAATAACAAGGTTAATAAGAAGAATGAGGGAAAATCCAATATAGAAATACTTAAAATTATATTAGATAAATTATTATTTTATTAACAAACTTTTAAAAGAGATTTTAGAGAAAAACAATAGCTTATTATAACAATATAATGTGCTTATTATAACGTCCCATAACTGCAACATACCTTATTTATTTTATTATATTAATTTAAAAAATTGGTTAGTAAATTATATATATTAATTGGTATTTATAAGAATCTAAAGGGAACATGTTAATACATGATTGATAATAACAATGATAAGGATGCTGACCAATTCTATATTAAAAGAAGGTATCACTATAGTAATAAAGGTAGTAAATATTAATTAAAAAAAATATTATAGAATTGAAAATGATAATATTAGGTATGTAAAAAGGAAGGATATTAGTTTATAAAACATTTTAAAGAAGATTAGAAAGAGGCTAAGAGTAGATAGAAAATCAAAAAAGGATAAAATAAAGGTAAATATATTATATTTTTAATTAATTATAAAGGAATTAAAAAAAAAAGTTTTAATTTTAAAAATAATAATAATAACACCTTTATTATTAAATTAAAAGAAATAAATATTAAATAATACCTGATTATAATATATTTAACAAACTAAATATATCAATATCATATTATATTTAACTTCTATTTCAATAAATCTAAAATAAATATTACCTTTATCTTAGATTATTATATTAAAAATATTTTCTAAGGAATTATTTTTAATATAAATATAATAAAAATATCTATAATTAAAAAAGAATAATATTAAACTTTTATTAAGAAATTCCTTAAATATAATTTTAAAATAGATATTAATTAAACTAAAGAAATAAATATTAGATTTGATAATAGATTTTTAATTAAATTACTAGAAATAATCATAATTGATATTCTATTTAAATTAATTAATTTCTATATTATAAAATTAAATATTCTTTTTTTTATATATTTTAAAGATATGGATTATTTAGGTATATATTTAAATAATATTATAGATTAATTAATTGAAAAAAATGAAATAATAATTACAATTATTTATAAATAGGGATATCTATGATTTTATTTAGATAATATAATTTATTTTATGGAACCTAAATTACAACATATTCACATCCATTTTAATCATCTATTTATAAATAAACTATATAATTTATTAAACAAAATTGGCCATAATATCAACATCAATAACATCAAAAAAATTAATAAATTTTATTATTATTATTAAATTAAAAATTAGGTTTTTTAAAAGTTTAAATTTAATTTAAAAGATCTAAATATAGATTTTAATTATAAGATAATTATTAATATAATATATTTTAATAAATAATTAATCTTATATATGATTAATATAACCATAGATTTTTAAATAATATATTTTATAAAAACCATTTTAACTAAAGAAACTTAAGAAACATTAAAATAATATTAAATCAATATTTATTTTAGCCCCCTAAATATTATCATATATAACACCAATATCAATTTTAATAATACTAAATTTAGAAATAAAACTTATATTACTGGAATTATCTATAACCAGATATTAATAAAAATATATTAATCCATTAATAAGGTTAAAAAATATCATAACCCCATCTATAAAATTTATAAAATTATAATAGATAAATTTTAAGATTTTGATTTAAAAATATTACAATTTTAAATAACTATCAAAGCAATCAATAATATTATTAATCTAAACAATCTTATTTTTACTTTTTTAATTTTTAACATCTATTTAAGGATTAATATAAATTCATCATCCATCTTTTTATAAACTTAAAAGACATAAATAATTTAAAAGATAATAATAAAAATTAAGAAAATTAAAATATAATATTTTATTAAAGATATTATAAATATATAAAATAGCCTCAATATTTAAAAAATATTCCCTATAATATTCTTTATTAGTAATGAAATCTTAATTTATTAAAAAAAAGGAAAATAAAAAGATTCTTATAAAATTATTATGATTATTAATAAGGATATAACTATAGTTTTTAATACTTTTAATAACATATTAATATTCAGGAATTCCTATATTAAATTATATATCCAATTTAAGGAAATTCCAATATTAATAAAGAAATTTAAGATTTAATTACCCTTATCTTCATTTAACCTTAATAATTTTGAAATTATCCTTAAAAAAGATTTTATGTATATTAATAACCTATTCTATGTTATTATTTTATATCTTATTACCAAAAAATAAGATAATCTTATCTTTATATTTAAATTATAAATAAACAAAAAAATAATTATCTTAGATAAATCATATAAAATATTAAATATAAAGAAAATAAATATATTATTTAAAAAAAATATTTTATAATTTAAAATATATAATAAAATAATTTATTAAAGTATAATAATCTTTAAATTAAAAATAATTTATAAAATTAAAGTTAAGAATATTCCTTTTTTTTATAAAAAATCATAACTTATGGTTTAAAGATATGGTAATCTTGATAAGGAATTTATTATAATATATATACCTATTATCTAAAGGGTAAATTAATGGTTAATATTGGTTCTTATCTTTATATTATGTTATTAAAGGATAAAGATTATAATATAGAATATAATTATAGTATACATTTAATCTAAAATATTAATATAAAAAATAATCTTTATATAATTATTAACTAAATTAAAAAATAAATATTTATTAATTTAAAACTTATTTGTGTTATTATTAATAAAAGTTATATATAAAATTATTAACCTTTAATCTTTATTTATTAGTAATGGATTTAGGTCTTTTTAGAATTATAGGATTTTAGATAAATAACACTTTTAATATAAACATTATAGATTTTCTTATTATTAAAGATATAATGTTTATTAAGGTAAGGATCAGGGTATATCTTTAAAAAATAATAGATTTAAGATCTGAAGATTTTAACAATTTATATATCATTATTTATAATAAAGACTTTAGGATTTCTATTATTTAAAAAAACTAAGCTAAAAAACTTAAGTTTTTAGATATAAAAAACCCTAATATGATTAAAAAGTTTATAAAATAAAAGGTTAAAGATATATATATTATCTTTATTTATTAATCCAAAACTACCTTTAATTATTTTATAATAACCTAATATTTTGAACTAGGTTTTAAAGAAGTAAAAATTTTTAATATTAGGATATAATAATAAATAAATAATTAAATATAAAGATTTAATTATATTAAATTAGATTTATAAAATTTATATTTATATATTTTTATTAATAGATTATTTATAAATAATAAAGACTTAAATTTATAAATTAATTATATTATTATTTTAGGTAATAAAAAATTAACTAACCAAGATAATAAAATTTGGATCATTGGAAATATCATTTATTAATTATTTACCAAATATAAATATATTATTTATAACATCTTTATTAATAAGATTTATAGAATGGTCTAGGGTTTCAATATTGGCTATATTATTTATTATATTGTTAATATAATTTTAAAATATCTTTTATTTATTAAGATTTTTTTTATTTTATATATCAATTCTTTTTCCTTATATTAATATTTAGTATAGATAGATAATATTAATAA
Organism: Hypoxylon trugodes; assembly: GCF_022578975.1. Taxonomy (NCBI): domain Eukaryota; kingdom Fungi; phylum Ascomycota; class Sordariomycetes; order Xylariales; family Hypoxylaceae; genus Hypoxylon; species Hypoxylon trugodes. The sequence goes on from NW_026250021.1 coordinate 2,398,475, forward strand.
AAAGAGATTAATAATCGATTTAATAATTTTAAAATAATTATATAAGAATTAAGAAATAAATAACATCTATTAGATTTATAATAATTATAACCCCATAAATACCATAACAAAGACATCCCTAAATAAAACTATAAAAAGACTAATAAAAGATAATTAAATTAATTTATAACTAAAAGGATAGGTAAAATATAAAAATAAATAATAAATTTACAATCAATTAAATTATAAAAAAGAAAATAAAATAAATAATGGTTACATAATAAAAAACATGTGACCTACTTAGTCAACATCTCTACATTTAAATAAATTACCTTACTTACCTACTTATATAGATAGACTTTTCTTCCTTAAACAACTTAATACATATTATCTCACCCCTACTATTTTGTTCTTTTCCTTACTTTTGCTTTGCTTCATTTACGTACATACCTACCAACAGTCATAATCCGGTAATGGGTTTTTCTGTTCTTCTTCTTTTTCAATAATATCAAATATTCCTAAGGTTAAGGATCTCAATATTGTTATTATTGCATTAACTAATCTTCCTTTTGGGATTTATGATTATTTTTTGGATCTCTTATATTAGCTTTTATAATATCCCATTTCTTGATAATTATAATACTTAATTTTATTTAAATCCTTTTTGGGTTTTTTATTATTACTGATTATATTTAAACTTTAAATCTTGGCTGGTTCCTTTTTTCCCTAATTCTTTATTACTTTAAAGCCTCTCTTTTTTTTATTATATCTTTTATATAATTTATTATTATAAAGAATTATCTTAATCATATATTCATTAATGATAACAAATTATTCTTCCTTAAAGAATTTATCCTTTATCTAGATAACTATTCCCTTATAAAAATAATTAAATTATATATCTTTAAGTAATTACCTTATAGCCATAAATTACTTAAATTCTGCCATATAAAATATAACTTACCTTTTTTATTTAAGATGATAGATAACCTTTTATATTTCTTCTTTCTTAAATAACTTGCTAAATATTATTTATATTTTATTTTTAAAATGTTTATATAATTTGAAAATATATTAAGATTCCTTTAATTCCTTTTCGATAATATTAAAATAGTTTTTTAAAATAAATTAAAACCATATAAAGATAATTTTATTTAAAAATTAAATAATAATAAATATCTATTATTCCTCTTATAATAAATTTTCCTTATAAAAGGATAAATAAAGTTTTATATATATAAACCAATCTTTAACATCTAAAATTCCATTATAGATTAATAGATCTATTAATTTATATCCTTTAACAAGTAAAAAAAGGATCATTATTTTTTCCTTTTTTGGTTAAGGATCTCTACCTTCCTTTTCCTTCTTATCTTTGTTATCATCATCATTATCTAAAGGTCTAGGAGGTGCTAAAGATTAGGAAGATGCCGATTATTAAGAGGTTCTTAATAGGGATCTCTTAAAGGCCTTCCTAAATCTGGCTTTCTTTAAAGTCAATTCTTTTTTAAATTTTTTAATTTTTTTAAAGATAATTATTATTTTAGTTTATTAATTAAAGGTCTCTTCTTTTTCTTGGTTATCTTCTCCCATCCTGACATTGATTTCTTCCTATATTTTTAATTCTAGGATCTATAAGTATATCTTAGGAGGTATTATTTTATTAATGAATTGGAATATTTTTTTTATTAATGACAAGTCCTAAATGTTATGAATAGATATGGGTATTTTGGATAGTAATAAATTGGGCTGTTATAAATTGCCTAGATCCTTACTTTAGAATTCTTCTTTATTTAACTTTTCTTTACTTTCCAGATTAGGATCTACTAATTTATCCTACATCCAATCATGATATTACTCAAAAAATAACTTTTAAAAAGCATAAAGATTTTTTATTTTATTTTTGAAAATTAGTAAAATAAAAGAAGGTTTGATTAATAATAATAAAAGAATATCCTATAAATAGTTTATATCATTTTTTAACCTAGTATTAATACTGATCAAAGAATTATTAAAATATAATAAACCTATTCCTTAAAAAAATATAATCATTATTAAATTAATTAATTTAAAATTTCTTAATTTAAAAATAATAATATTAATAATAGATTAAGTAATTAAGTTGGTTCTTATTTATTAAAAAGGTTTAAAATTTTCTTATTATATTTAAAAGAATAATCTTAGATTAATAATTAAAAAGCCATAAAAGAAATAACTAGATATATAAGAAAATTATAATAATTATATAGATATTTCTTATTATTATTTTCTTTATAGATAAGATTAGATCTCCTTATTTATATTTATTCTTATATTATTCTTATTAGATAAGATTAAATATATTTATTTATATTTATCCATATTATATTCATTGGATAAGACTGGATACCCTTATTTACATTCATTTATATCATATGTTATACATTCCTGTTATCATTACCCCACTTTGGTAAGGAAAAAGGTTTCCTCTAGGGTCTTATACCCCTATAGGCCTATATGGTTTATAACATATTTATTAAAAAAGCTTAGAATTTTCTTATTATATTTAAAAAAATAATCTTAAATTAATAATTAAAGAATTTATAAAAAAAATAATTAAATATAAAGGAAATATTAATGATTATATAATTTAATATCTTTTTTTCCATCTTGCCTTATTCTTTTCTATTTTGGAGCCAACCAGAATAGCACCTCTTTTGCTTTGTTCTGTTCTAGAGCAAGACAGAGCATTATGCTCTATTAGCTGACAGAACAGACTACTTGCCGTAGTTTCTCCGTGATTGGATGCCTGATGCCCCACCTGGTTAGAAGGATGTGACCATAAGTTGTTGGGTTGTGACACGACATTAGAACGCATATATCCTTTGGGATATAAAAATATAGCCAATGGGGTCACATTTCCATCAGTTCTCTCGGTAATATCCAGCCCAGAAGCTAGTAATAGCTGCAAGATATCGGTAGATGAGTTCCCATACATAAGTGAGTGCTAAGGTTTGTCAACACTTAATAACCCGACATATACCAACCCTATGGAAGGCCACTCACATGTAAGATAGAACAACCGGAGGCATCTTTATCATAGAGGCTAGCATGACCGGTTTGTAGTGAGTGTATCAAACTTTGGATATCGCCATTCTTTATAGCTTCAATAGCCGGAGAATCTGGAGCTACACGCCAAGCTCTGAGCTTTACTTTCCATCCGGAAATCGCTCGTTTGAACTGAATATCCCAAGCCCGGCCGCATAGCCAGTAGGGAGGCTGGATTCGCACATCGTAGTCTCGGAATCCAAGCATTAGTACTTTTCCGTCTTAGAGTATTTTACTAGACTTACAGGATTCCGTAATACCACCTAAATTAAAGCTAGTGCTCCTCGAACGTGTTGTAAAACTCCCAATGATGGGCTGTTTATACCAAGGGAGCGATACTCCACGATGTGTCTCTATGTTTGGAATTTTCGTCTCATATTGTTTTACAGAGGACGTCTCTCCTTGTTCGTATCCTTCTATATCCCCTTGGGACTGTCGAATGCCCTCCATTCTTGCCCATTGTCCTAGGAGTATATCAGGTTGTAGTTCAATCTTCGCCCTAGAAGACAACAACATCAGCGAATGTACTTTTTTTAGTCAGTCTCTGAAAAAAATACATCATATAGCTATTCTGCGCAAGAACTAGCATTCTGATAGCACCTTCAAGGCGACGCTCAATCCCGGCTAGTACATTCGTCTTCAGTGATACCTTAACTTTAGCCACACACCTCTTCAACTTTTTCCGCGCGTCGATCTGGGCATATAAGTCGTCGACAGTCGCCGTCAATGCGTTAAGAGACGTACGGCAATAGTTCATACTCCTCTGTATCGCAACGTTATTAAACAGGATAGGGTTGGTTGTATCCACGTTCTCTAAGTCCCAAATCAGTAGATCAAGACTTTCTGTTTGCAATATCAAATCTTGGATGGTATCGGGGACCTCATCATATATCCCTTTTAGCCGCGCTATCACCCTCGTCGCTTTCGCGACAACCTCCATCATCATTACAATGCCTGCTGCGGCACCCAGAGTTTCCGCCATGTTGATAACGATTATAACAAATAGATGAACGTCTAACAGCTTAAAGTGTGGGATGGGTCGTATACCTAGGTAATCAGCAGATGTTACAGACTTAGAAAATGCGAGGAGAGGAAAATGATAGAGTAAAGGTCCTACTAGGTATATGACGGGAAACGGCACAGTAGACTACTCTTAAGCCACGCAATATTAATCCCCTATCGCTCTTTCGCTAAGAAATAGAGGCCCCTCTTGTCCTACTTCATAGACTGCACCCTTTCAAAATAGTGCATATTTGTGAGTTACCCAGGACACAGCCTCTAAGCATGGGATTGGAATGGATTTAACAATCACAGCGCCCCACAATGTTAGGATTTGCGGTGTAGAGGTCTTATCAAACATATGATATTATTTCACCGAAATCCAACACGAATGTAGGATTCAATTCCGCTACGGCTTTTTTTCGAGGTTGACTTCCAGTCAACCTACAAACTGACGCGGCCAACCATAAAGGCGGCCAATTTATGCCGTTGCGAAATGAGCGCGCAAGTAACTGCCACGGGGGCCAACGGATTTCCATATCGATTACTCCTTCGTACTTCCAACCTGTAAAACGACCCGGTCCTAAGCCGATACGACAACATGATACTTGTCATGACGTCAGCTCATAGCAAAAGGCACATAATTTGCGGCACAGATTCGTAATGAGATCTCAAAGTCCTGGTATTACCATGATGCATCTACTCTGCTCTACGGCGGCCGGCCAGCCCGCAGAACATTATACCAGAGACGCCGAAGTTGTGACGGCTTCGGCAGATAAGACTTATAAACAATCCATGCAAAATGGGGGTATCTTGTGTGCTCCATTTCCAGCTTTGCTGTCATCACCCTTGCTATGCTCGCTATTCCATGAAACCCAATATCTCGCTACCCAATGCAAATATTCCTTAGTAGAGACCGACGCAGATGTCACCACGCACTCTGGCAGTCAGGTGTACTTCCGCTTCCAAGTCGAGCTTGATACCGACTAGGAGAGCAGCGGCCTTTTGGTTGCCGTTGTCGTCGGTGGCACCCTTCAGGAGCGAACCTGGATGATGAATCAGCTGCTGCCGAATTAGAATCTGGGTTCTATATCTTACCTGCGGGTTGCGCCAATCCGGCCGAGGTAGGCAACTGGGGAAGAGTTTGCGAAAGCTGGTTCTGGGGGCGACGACCGCCACGGGCCTGGCCATCAGACTCTGAGTCGCTGTTGTAAGCGACGTTGTTCTTCATGGGGATGGCAGAGGTGCTAAAAAAAGGTCAGATATAATACTCCATTGAAGAGACGAGGGTTGAGACAACTCACGTGCTAGGAGTGGCCATTTTGAATTAGGGATTATCGGATTGATCTAGAGATCTCAAAAAGTGAAAGATGAGTTTTGAAAATTGAACGACGAAAGGATGATCGCGTTACAAGGTCAGGCCGGCTGAAGTAAAGAAGTGAAGTTGATGAGTTGATGCTGGATGCTGTAGATCAAATTTACCATGTTGAGTCGAGAACTACATTTATATCTATTATCACTCACTATAGACCGTCGCAAACTTCTGGGCGCTTTACCGGGGACCGGATTCCTTGAGTTCGAAACGTTGAGCGGTGTTGGGTTCACTGCGACGCAGATCCCATTCCCAAGCACACCGATGTAACAGCCTCGTCCGATATGGCACGATAGAAGTCGTCCAATTAACCCTTGTGAGAGTTACAATGAAAACTTCGTTGTACTCTTATTGCTTGCCGGGAGCCGGGATGCGGTGGACCCCTACATCAAAGCGTTGAGCCTCAAACATGAAGGGTCCCGCATTACCCCTGCCTCGCATGATAGCGCTCAGATCTGATCTGAGAATGGCATGACTGGTCGGGAAATATGAAGTGTTTGGCGGCATAGGTTATTCTTCTATTACAAGGACCCTGACATCGGAATTGGTCTAGAGCTCTCGTGGCAATTTACCAAATTCTATCTTGTTTTGCGAGAAACATCTCGCCTATCTTCAGCTAGACATCGAAGTTTCTGCGAAACATCAATTTTTCCCACTTTCTTCTTACACCGAACTTTTCAGGCAAAAGTGTCAGAGCACAAGGACTCATGTCGTCTAATATTCATACATCTCAAACTTTCACATTTCAAGGGAAGACCCTTCAAGAAGCACTGGAAGAAGTCGCCATGGCTGTGCCTATGATACTAGCTCTTACAATTGCCCCGGCTTTGTTGGGAACACAAGAAGCAATTCGGCAAAGTCAATCCAAAAATAAACGGGAAGAGCACCGCGCTCGTCGCTGTAATCTTGTGGTATCTTGTGTCAAGCAATCGATCCGAAGTCGGGACATAAACGGAAAGCTGGTTGTTCTTAAAGATAATAAGGTAAGCCGTCTCCGCCAGCTTTAATAGACCACACCGCTCATAAGAGTATTACAGCTTTACATAACTACCGGTGCTTCATCCGCTGAAGATGGACAATCATCCACACCGGACAGTGGACACCCATTCGCGGGATACTACTTGCCATACCCCGACAAATCATATGAAGGTCTCGTCAGCACCATCAGCGACGACCCTCCAATGTTGAACTGGATATATGTCGACAAGGACACATACGAAGTCAAGTACGGAGTCCGTGCCGATGCACAAGCACACCTTACAGGACCCTTCGATTGCACACGGCAGGACCGGCGCATGACCTTAGAAGGCTGGGAGGGTTTCGCAGCAGTTGAAGAATTCCCCGGTATATGGGCGTTATACTTCGATCGCGATGACGATGGGCTAGTCACAAAAGTCCCAATGGGAACTAGAGTCCTGGAAGTTGAATTGACGCGACGGGAAAAGAAGGAGCGCAAGCCAGACCCGAACGCGGCACAGACTTTAGACGAGAAGATGAAGCAGCACAAGGAGCAGACACAGAGGGAAGAGGAAGAAAAGCAAGAAATGATGCGCCAACAACAGCAACAAGCTGATGCGGAGGAGCGAAGTACGCAAGAATCGCAACAAAATCGCGCGAAAACAGCAGATCATGAAGCAGAGGGTACTACACAAACTAGCAGTGTCCCTTTTGACTTGGGAAAACTACATCTTGATCCCGCATCTGCTGCAGGGCAGTCATCAGGTCTAGCTCCTCACTCGCCTAGTGTGGCAACCGATAATGTTTCATTCTGGTCAGCAGCGAGAAAGGCAGATGGTCTTAGTGATACCGCGTCCGTCACAGCGGCTAGTTCCGTTATCGATAGACTCGACACCCTTGATGAGGTAGCTGATGGACCGGGGCAACTTGGGTATAAAAGGCCATATGTTGAAGACGAACCAATCTCTGAGAGAACGGGAGATGATGTAAATAATTAGGTATAATAGGTAGACTTGTATATAGAGCGATAGAGCTGATCAGCGAGAGTTGGGTGGTAGGACCTCTTGGCAACATTCGACTGCCAAAATGAGACCCGCTTCACAAGATAGACCGCTCTTCATAAGTGTATAATTGAAGCTATCACAAAACCTTTGGCTTTCATAACTGTTATGTGCAGATGGAATTTGCAGTCGTGTCGTTGCTGGTTGGATTCTTGGCATTTCGCTTCATACCCTGCTTCTCACAGGGCTAAGGGGTGAACCTAGGTTCGATTGAACCGTCATCAAAATCGTCGTCGTCATCTAAATTGGATGATTTAATCTCGGTATTCCTCATGAATATTCAATCCATCGAAAATACGAGCCAATTTGAATATTTGGATGAGGCTAGCTTACGCCTTACCCCAGCATATCATGATGGGGCGGGCTTTTGCGGATCCTGTCGCCGTTTCAGATGCGACTCTGTCTGGGGAGCTGGGCGTCGCTGGCCCCATATCAGCTGTTTTTCAGGACCTCCATGTCTCATCTCGCCTCCGTACATCCATAATCATGCGTTTACCACTCTTTCCCAACACCAGAGCTTTCGATAGATTCGTTCCCTCTCGTTGCTGATCATGAAGCCAGCTGCTGGCAGCTTGCCACGAGGATTTCGGAATCTCGAGTTGAACAAAATCTAATCTGTATACTATGATGTTATGATCTTCGCTTCGTACTTTCGTTGATTTACATCGATTTCTAAAAGCGGCTGGCCACAATTAAAACGAGATTGAAAAAAATAGATATGGTTAAGATACCATGTAATAATTCGGTGTTGGTGAAAAGATAAACGAATTTTCGGAAACGATGTTGGCGGAAATATTACACTCCCTGGCGAATGACTCCAATGACTCGGACGGTGTAGCGCAACTGGTTGTGACGGCTCTCGGTTCTAATGGGCAGCATTATATCTGCTGGAAGACTCATTCCGGCGAATACAGACAACGTAAGTCCATAGCTTTGCGCTTAGTCGCTATCTATTTACTTATCACCGCTGCAATGCAGGGTCCCACGGCCTTCCCAAAGCTCTACAAGACTGGCTCTTCCCAGCCGACAGCAGCACGCGCGACTTCGAGACTCTACAGGTAATCCTCTCAGGCGAAGATACATTTTGGGCGTCGGACCGAAATGGCGAAATGCGCAGTGAGCCCTCAGGCACGCAACAGCGATTGCGACGGGCTTTGACCATTTCCGGAGAGACGCCAGCCGCCGTGATCAACAAGCGAAGGATGAGTAGGGCGCGGGAGCTTTCCGAAGTAATCGGGGATTCGGAACGGCCCCGTTCTAGTACGCTTCCATCAAGTATATCACCGACGACAACGACGGTGGATCATCTCCCGGGCCCGCACTTGAATTTGAAACCGCCGCCGGCTAGCCATAGTAGGTCATCGTCAGCCGATAAATTGCGACGGATTGCTTTGGTACCTCTAGCATTTCACCAGCAGAGACGGTCATGGGCGACGCGACCGCGGAGCTTAGTACATGGGCACGAGGATCTCGGCGTGGTGAAGGAACAGCCCAGCCCGCGGAAAAGCGATACTCCAGTGACACCAGCACCAGCAGTGACCAGGGTCGCAGCGAAACCTCCAAGTCCAGCTCTAGCGCCGGTGCCGGTTCCCACATCAATACCCACGAAAGCCTCCGGTCAGAGTTGTACATGCGGTCATCACCACGATACCGCCGCAGGAATCCTAAAATTCAGGTCGAATGTACATGCAAAAGCCAGATCAGGCTACGCAGACGCAAGCGTCCAAACAGATCCGAGCCCAGACCCCGACCCCGAAGACAGCATAGATGAATACCACTACCATCGCCGGCGGAGACAACATCACGAGCGGCGTGAATCCACTTTATCAGTCACCAGCACAGCCGACTCATACCGATCCTCGTACCCCAGCAGCAAGCGATCGAGTTTTGAAACCGTGACCACGCAACCTGACCCCATCGAATGGGGCGAAAAGGGAGGTGAAGAAGACTGGCAACCGATACAACAGCACTGGGAGCAACAGATAAATCCCGTGAGAATGGGGCGGATGCAGGATTACTTCCGCTCTTCGACGTATACGCTAGGAGCTGCGTTACAACCACAGGGGTTCATATAGGGAGAGGGGGGAAGGGGAGGAAATTGGTATAAACCGTATATAGGACATAGGGAGACCAGCGTACAAAAACAACATGCAAGGCGTATGGGTACATACATAGCATCCTTCGAAGGATCTGACTTTACTTTCGATTTTAGATATTGTAATAAACGAAGAAATTGTTAGCTTTTCAACAGGTTTAGGTTGGAAATGTCCGTGACTTACCGAAGTGTGATGATTAATGAGTACCGTATTTTGTGAATAACGGAAATCGCTCGCGAGGCAAAAATAAAATAAACAATAGGGAAATGGACGTAATTCGGAGATTCTATTTCTATATTTGCGCGCCCAGCACCTAATCTACCTTTCCCTTTCCCTTGGCCCCTTTTATCTTCCCTACTAATTTCGCAACGCCTGCGATAATTCTTCCCTTTAAGCCGCCGATAACCTCGGGGCCCTCGTCAGCTCCGACGAATCGCCGAATCAGAATATTGTACAGGCCTCCAAACGCGAGTGCGATGACTGTACTGGTGAATATGATCACGTTATACGGCATACTGAAATCAGGAGTCGGCAAGCTAAGAAGCAGGGTTGTGGTTCGTAGGTTAGATGTCTTTTGTCGTGCTAATGGTGCGTTGGGGGATTCGGAGGGTAAGATAGTGATAACAGCTGCTGCGATATCAAAGCCGCGGTTCGCATCTGGTGGGTACTCTGTGTAACGCAGAATGGATTTTTCAAAATCGTATGTAAGAAAAACGGTGCTGGCGGGTGGGATGCGCATCCGTAATTCTAGTTGTGTTCCACGAACACGGTCCAAGGCCGGTCGGTAATAAACCTCTTCAATTAGGTTATTTTTCAACCCCGGCACTCCGTCAATTTGAGTCTTCAGTGTATGAAGGTAAATTCGCATAAACCATGGTAAACTCTCCATATATACGAATTCAACCTCAGTATCTGGGCTTGGGTTGGTAAGAATGGTCCTCACTCCGCCTCGCTCATATCCATGGCCTGTGAATGTACGCTCCGCATATAACAATGGAGTTTCTGGTTTTAAGATCTCGTCGGCTTCTGGCCTTATATGCTCACCCTCCTGTGCCTCTCGGGGGAGAATCATGGAGAAATCGGCGTCTGACGGAACTTGGTAACATCGCGAGAATCCATTCGGTTCCTTAATCTCGATTGCACCAGCCGTCGTGTAAAGAGGCCTACTACTCGGAGCCTGAACACAAACGGGAGGAACATTTGGGTCAGTTAATGGACATGCTCCCTTAATTGACTTCCCGAAGACTTGATCTAGAGCCCATTCTTGGGCCTCGGCATAATCTGTAGGGAAGCATATGTCGCCAGAATGGTAGGGCTTCGAAGAATTGCACTTTAGATCATGGCCTGGTGGTGGTCGAGGAATGGGGTTTTCTATTTTATGTTAGTCATCAAGGCAATGATCAAATGGATAGTTGTTGCATACCCCTTGGTCGTTTTGACCTTTCGATGTCCAAGACCATATCAATTGTCTGCTCAATCTGTAGAACACATTCCTCACCATCTGGACGTATGGGTCGAATATCAATTGCCATACTCTGCCATGATGCATCGAAGAGTTTATGACCATCAAGCAGACTTGAGATACCTGCTTTCCCCTTGCATGGCAATAACTTCAAAAACGGCGTCAAGTTTTCCGTACAGACTACTTCTCTCGGTAGTACACCGTGTAATAGTTGCATGTTCGCAAGTGTAGAGTCCGGGTGGTTTCCTTCGGGTTGGAAGGACATGACAGGTCGAGTAGTCCTGGTTTCGTCGATGAAGTTTAGAGACGCGCAAAAGAGACCGGATAGGGCATTCGTGAGAGTCAACCATTTGTGGCTAGCCCTAATGACAGAGTATTAGTATAAAGCATTGGGAGCTAGTTCATAACAATAAACATACTCTTCATCGGTCTCCGCCTCCAACCATGCCCATAATTCAACACCAGTTCCGCCTTCTTTGGTGCCATCCCACGGCCTCGCTCCCCAGCTCTCTGCGTCCCATCTTCCTAGGCTGAACCTCAAATGTAGCTCTCTCGTTCCGACATGTTGTAATATCTGCCCCAATGATCGAGGGAAGTATCGAAAGTTGTGCGCTTCGAATTGCGACAGGCTCGTATTGGATCTAAAATTGAAGCTTGCAAGGAGGTTCGATTGTGGTAAAGGCTTTAGAATTAATTGTTCGTAATAATCTGAGGTAGCAGCAACAGCAACAGCAACATTCCAAAATAGAATCGAAAGGGGTATCAAGTAGTAAGAAAAGAAACGACGCATCGTGGTCGTCGATAGTCCATCAGGACGACCTTCTTTATTTTTTTTATTTGGTAGTTGTAGAAAGTTAAGTGAAGCTGACTGGGGGACACGGTTGTGATACGGGCGATTAGATACGAGCTTCTTAGTGCACTTCCTGCAGCGGCGTGGAATAATAATTTCAGGGAGGTCCTAGTGGCGGAAGTCGGTTGGGACCCCCTGTTTCTTCCCCAGGTGCCCCTGCAGAACCCACTAACGAATGCAACTACACCGCTAAGATGTACCTGATTGGTCCCCGCAATTATTCGATTTTGGTACCAATCTTCTAGTCAATTGATTTCGATTCAGCCTTGTCAACTTCAACTTTTTTTTCTATAACGCGATTCACACGACAACGAGCTAGTCCTTACCGAGGTCGCACATCGTATACAAATACATTATTACCATAGCTGCGACACGGCTCGCTTTATATAAGTGGTTCATTTTAAGGATCCAACATGGCGGCGGAGCAAAGAAAGCTGCTCGGTACGTACACCCTCAACCTCCCTCCCTTCATCAACCACCCAACTAACCCACCACAGAGCAGCTCATGGGCGGTCCCCAAACCTCACGCGCATCCCAAGTATCCCTAACCGACCCAAAAGTATGCCGATCCTACATCGTCGGGACCTGCCCGCACGACCTCTTCACCAACACAAAGCAAGACCTAGGTCCCTGCCCCAAAATCCATGCTGAATCACTCAAATCCGAGTACGAAGGCCTCCCCGAGCCCGCGCGGCAGAAATACGGTTTCGAACTCGACTACGCGCGTGATCTCCAGAAGTACATCGAGGAATGTAACCGCCGGATAGATGCCGCGCAGCGCCGCCTCGAAAAGACTCCCGACGAGATCCGGCAGACAAACGTCCTGCTCAAAGCCATCTCCGACCTAAGCTCCACCATAAACTGCGGATTACACGAAGTACAAATCCTAGGTGACTTAGGCGAAGTCAGTCGCGCATACGACGAGTTCTTCAAAGTGCGACAAGCGGCACAGGCCAAACTGGAACGAGAGCGTGAACTCAAGACTCTCGCTGATACAAGTGGTCCGTCCGGTCACCAGAAACTCCAAGTCTGCGATGTGTGCGGTGCGTATTTGTCTAGACTCGATAATGATCGTCGACTTGCGGATCATTTCTATGGGAAAATGCATCTGGGTTACGCGCAGATGCGCAAGACGTACGACAATCTACCTAAGGACGTAAGGGGTCGCCCCAGGGCGCCGTTACAAGATGACGGACCCCGCGACGACGGTGGTTACGGTGATGGTGGCTGGAAGGGTGGGCCCAGAGGACCCAGACGTGGTGGCTATGGTGGAAGAAGTGGACGTGGTTTCCGTGGATGGTAATGCAACGGCGATACTACATGTAACGCATGCGAAGGAGTTCCTGGCGTTTTAAGGCTTACCTGGTCAAAACTAGACATGATATCACTCTGGACACGCGAACACAAAATTTTAATGCTGATTTGGTTCTCTTTTTTTGGTAAAATAATGCAACGATCTCTTTTTGGTTGACGCCTATGGTATCTCTAGTGCTCGTTCTCCATGTCTTAGCAGACGTCATGAAAACCTGTAATCGTGATATCCATCTCTGTTTGTGGGTGGATTATTCTGACGCCTTCCGATATACTCTAACAAACAAAAGCAACTCAACTCAAACACAACCGAACTCCCCATTGCATGTCCTAATCTTTAGAGGCCAAGACCGCACTGGCAGCAAGATCCGCATACTAAAGTCCGGCCTTAGCTTTATCATCCAGTGCAGCCATCTCATCATCCCATTTTCCAATGGGAGGGGAATTAGCGCCAGGGGAGAGACTGGGAAAGGCAACAGGTTCTGCTGCTTTCTTCGATGTATCAGTTCTCTTAGGCGTTGGCAACGCCGGGAAGTCATCGGCAGTAGGTGGGACTTGGGGCGCTTTTTGCGGTTGAGCCTTGTTGCCATTTTGTGTCGCCGCAGCTGCGCCCCCTCTGTTGCCTCCTCTCTCCCCATCGTGGTTAGATCCACCTCGTCCTCGGCCGCCTCCTCTTGAAGAACCTCCTCTTCCGCGACCACCCCTTCCACGTCCCCGGAAATCATCAGGGCTGAATTCTCTCGGGGTAACATCACCATCCCTCTCCGCAAACCGGCTCCCTGCCATACCACTCTTCGCGCCCCGCACACCACCGTTCGCACCTCGGAATCCAGCTCTTCGCGCGCTCTCTTCCTCCTTCTCCCTGCCCTCGTCCCAGTTAGCGCCGCCACCCATAGCGCGTAATTTGCGCTCACGATTCGCCGCACGTTCCTCATCCATGCGACGGCGTTCCTCGTCACCCTTGCGGCGGCGCTCCGCCTCCTCCGCCCGCCGACGTCTCGCCTCTTCCATGCCCTTCTCGTACGCAATGGCATGCGAGCGGCTGTCGCGCTCGGCCTGTTCGAAGCGTCGCGTCTTCTCCGCATTAAGGATGCGCATCTGCTCCATCTTGGCCGCAAGCTCGGATTCCGTGAGCTTGGTGCGCGGGTTCGCTCCCGAGGCTAGCCGGTCTGCTAGCGCGGTGTTCTGGCCCGGCTTTGCAGCGTGCGATTTCTTGGTGCCATTATTGTTAGCACGAGCCTTTTTGCTGCTACTGCTCCCACCGCTGCTGCTAGTTACCGAGGCCGTGTCACTGCTACCCTTTGATACCGCGATAGGTGATGTTTCCGGGACATCGTGCTTTTGCGGGTTGGCGACAGTAGTAGTAGGGGTAGGGGTGACAACGGGCTTAATCGTTGCGGGCTTCGGCGAGTTCTTGCGTGGTCGCGGGTTGTGGTGCGACGACGAAGATGGCGCGGGTTTCGGATTCGCGTGTCGCGATTGTGCTAGAGATCGGTGCACAGGCGGCTTAGAGGTAGGCTGGGTCGCAGGAATGGGTTCCTGAGTACTTGCAGGAGGCTGACGACTCTCACGGCTCTCGGTTACAATAGGTGCATTTTTCTGAACTGCCTTAGGCGCCTGTTCTTGGGATTCAACGGGTTCAAAGTCGTCGGCAAACAGATCGTCATCTGTTCGCCCGTTGAATTGGTCGTCCATGATAGGTCGAGTCGAGGTGCGAAATGTTAGGTACTCAAGAAATGAGGGGTGATGGTGAAGAACGGAACTGAGCAGATGATCACCGGAAAAAGATAAAAAGAAAAACTTAGGCTGTCAGGAAGAATTTATGCTGCGAAATCTTCCAAAATTTATCCTAAGTTAGACTTTTTAGAAGGAAATTACCATCAAACTCTGTTCTTTGGCGATCAATTCACGATAGGTCAAAATAGTGAAGGGATAAAAAGTTAAGCCCCGCCACTTGGTGTTTGCTAGGTAACAAGGTTGGGAGCGAGCGGGGCGCTAGTCCAGATTTGTCCTCGATTTAATAGTGTATTCCGCCTGCAAAGTTTAGGCGGAGTAATCCCGGTCCGCTTTTCCCCAGATAGCCCGGTGTAAGTACCTAAGTACCTTCGGATAGTACCTTCAATTCGAGACACTGATTATTGCCTCAGAATGAAATCTTATTCCTAAGATCATCAAACTTTCATCCTTAACCACCTTATCAAACTTTAATATCTTCTCAAAGTTAGAGCTTGCAAGAAGTCGCTATCTAGCCAGCTTTAATATTAGCTCATCCAAATCATTCGATCTCCAGTACATCATCCGACCTAACCTTCTCTCCCAAACACGAAGTAACAACTGGATTCAAACTCACAAAG
Source organism: Hypoxylon trugodes (assembly GCF_022578975.1). NCBI lineage: Eukaryota > Fungi > Ascomycota > Sordariomycetes > Xylariales > Hypoxylaceae > Hypoxylon > Hypoxylon trugodes. The sequence continues at coordinate 2,414,003 of NW_026250021.1, forward strand.
AGTCTTTCGGCAGCCTCTTGACAATAGCTTGCTTCAAGGCTTCAATGCTCTCAACTTCTTCGATTCCATATCTTTGACACACAATCTGCACGTTTCCTCTCTTTTTATACCCCTTAGGACAGACAACGATAGCTTTCTTGGCCCTAGCACAAAGCCCAAGCTCTAGTAGGCTAATAGGCGCCTCGGTCGTTGGGTGGAAGTATACCACTACTATATCGGCTTTCTCTTGCATGTCGAGTTCCCATTCTACTTGTTCGCGAAACGGTGCGCATGTGACTTCTTCCCGCCAGGTTGAGTCCCAGTCTGGTCTAAATGGGTTGATGATGGTAAGAGACCGGTCCGCGAGAGATTCAGTCAGTACCTCGCGCCAGTCACGGTCTTCCGTCTTAGTGGTAGTACCAGCTAGGAACACGGATATGATTCCGCGGTGATCCTCCCTTGATGGAGCTAGTATTACTTGATTTTCGGGCATGTTCAAGGTTTCTTTAGTCTGGTAAAACATGTTCAAGATGAAATACCATCAAATATTATCAAACAAGGCTCCAACTATAACGATTACCTAGGATATAGTTCTCAACGGATCGGAGGCTGCCTACCTAGGTATGAATAAGCCTTAGGCTTTACCTAACCAATAGGTTACTTTCAATGCGCCACAACTCGAAAACGCCTATAGCTAGGCGACCCCCACCCCTAATATTTGATTTAGTGTGTCTGATATTCAGCCACCCAAGCAGTGTTCTTCCCGTCAGATTTATACACTTTGAGCTACGTCGATACCAGGTATCTATTTCAATATCCTCTCCTTTTTCTTGGCTAAGCTCTCTAATAATATCAAACATAATGACATTATCATTCACATTTACACTTAGATTACACTAAAATTTAGCTCCTAGTTATCATTCTAATAGCTACATCGTATCATGCCGCCACCACAGATAATATCTAGTTGCAGCACCTAAACACCTAACTAGGTACCTAACCCAGGATGTCTTACCGCAAGCAGACGAGCCTGCTTACTCGTGGGAAACTCACCTAGTTTTGTTCTAAGACATGTCGGTTGGTGTCGTCCCAACGCACTACCAACATACTACCAACACTAACAAAACCTCGTGTCTACGGGCGGAATAATCCCCTGTCGCGGATATGTTATCTATAAAGTGGTTATACTAGCCGAAAGACTCCACCATTCCAGATTTGGGGAACCATTTGGAGGAAGTGGAGGGGTGGATAATCCCTCGATGATAAGGACCTCGGGAATGGCACACCATATCCTAGACATCCCTTTGTTCTAGCCTATTCGCCTCTATCTTGAGGTCTCAGTTCTTCTACCCTCGGCGGTCACCATCGGCTTCCAAGCTACCGATACTATCGCAAAAGCCACCAATGCTTCTCTAACATCATAGGTCAGCTTGGCCTACTTCGGGTATAACTTACATTCAGCGGCGTAGTACTTCCCGGTTTTGGCCACGCGTCAACAAGGCTTGTTCTTTTTGGAAGGTCGAAAATATGGACTGGAAACTAGGCGATTAATGGCGCGGGGTGTCCAGGGTATAGGATCCCGGTATACTGGCAATCTCCAATACATCGGCTAGTACACGTCCTGATAGGTGGTTCTCGGAGATGCGCCGACTGAAGAATATCTCGATCAATCGCATCTAGAAAAGATAAGACTTTCTCTTTGTCCGTGTGCATGTGCTCTTTATTTACAAATATGGTAAAATTCCAATTTTTCCACATCCCAAGCTAGATTCATAGCGAATACGGGTCGTTAACCATGGGGTTTCCGTTCAAAGGAACAGATGCTTCTGTTTCTGCTACGTCCGAGATCACATCCAGTCCAATCGACGATGTTACACCTAAATCGTCTGATGAGAAGCTCCCCCATGTCGATGTGTCCACCACCACGGCGAGTCTTGACAAGATTCATCACTCCCATCAATTGGATTCCGATTCCACCCAAGAAAAACCCGATATCGTTAAATCGATAATTGAGCAAGGCGATATCAAGGAGATTACCGAAGACGACTCATCGTTTACGGAGAATTCGCCCTATGAGGAAGTGCGCGCTGCCGTGCGCAATACCGATGGTGGAGAGGTTGCTTGTACCGTGAGGGCGTGGATACTTGGGATGATCTTCGTCACCATCGGTAGTGGTTTAAACATGTTATTGAGTATGCGAAATCCACAGGTTAATTTCCCGGCCTTGGTTGTTGTGCTAGTGGTTTATCCTGTCGGGTCTCTCTGGGCAAAGGTCATGCCGACGAGAGTGTTCAATACGTTTGGTCTGCAATGGACTTTGAACCCCGGGCCTTTCACTATCAAGGAACATGCCGTCGTCACCATCATGTCGAACGTCTCAATATCGTACGCCTATTCCACAGACGCGCTGCTTGCGCTTCAAGGGAAACCGTTCTATAACATCAACTTGGGTTGGGGCTTCGCTATAATATTCACCCTCAGCTCGCAGCTAATTGGCATCGCGTTATCCGGAATGTTCAGGCGCTTTCTCATTTGGCCCGCAGCGATGTTGTGGCCCAATCAGTTCTCATATACTTCACTTTTCTACGCTCTTCACGATAAAAGTAAAAGCGACGGTACCACTTCCAATGGATGGACCATCAGCCGTTATCGGTATTTCTTCATTGTAACGGGAGCTATGTTTTGCTATTATTGGATACCAGCTGTGCTGTGGCAGGGTCTTTCAGTCTTCGCTTTCATAACTTGGATTAAGCCAGATAATATCGTACTCAATCAATTATTCGGTGGATACACAGGGCTCAGTCTCATTCCAATTACCGTCGACTGGACCTACGTTTCTGCGTACCTATACGATCCTCTCTTAGCACCCACCGCGTCTCACGTTAATACGCTGTTAGGTCTGATCTTTTTTGTCATCATAGCGACGATTGGTATCACCTACACTGGTGCTCTGTAAGCCATATTATCTCTACTGCGTTTTGGTATGTAGCTTCTAACTTTTCCGTAGGTATTCCGAGTATCTTCCGCTCGTAACATCGCAGACATACGACAATACGCAAAACGCTTACAGCGTGCAGAAGATCCTAGGAGAGAACTTCACTCTCGATCTGAACAAGTATCGCCAGTATTCGCCACTATTCTTGTCCCCCACACTAGCTTTGAATTACGGCCTTTCCTTTGCTGCCTTGACAGCATCCCTCGTCCACATTGGCCTTTTCCACGGAAAAGAAATTTGGTACCGATTCAAGACGGCTCGTAATCAGGAACCAGACATACACCTCAAGCTAATGAAAAAGTATGCCGACGCCCCTGAATGGTGGTACATATCGCTTCTTGCACTCTCCCTCGCAATGGGTCTTGCAACGGTCCTCGGCTACGACTCGCAATTACCATGGTGGGGTTTTTTCATATCCATCATTCTGGCGATGGTTTTCGTGATCCCGACATGCATGATATTAGCGATATCAAACATACAGCTATCTTTAAACGTGATCTCGCCGTTCATAGCGGGATTTATATTTCCAGGTCGCCCGATCGGTGTGATGATTTTCAAGGTCTTTAGTACGATTACATTAGGACAGGCCCAAACTTATGGTACGTGGAAATATTCTAAACACGCTGTGACAAGAAGCTAATAGGTTGTAGTACGTGACATGCCCCATCTCAGCTTTACACTTACCCCCGTTATTTGAAATCTAGCGGCCTTTTTGACGCTTTGCGATTAACAAGCAACATCGCTGGCTGAGTTTGGCGCAAATTGCTGACATAATGTAGTGTTCTGATCTTAAGATGGCACATTACATGAAAATCCCGCCCAAAGTCACGTTTTGGTGCCAAGTGATAGCAAGCATATGGGCTGTCTTCGTACAGATTGCTGTGATGAACTGGACATTGGGGGCTATTCCGGATGTTTGCTCCAAGTACGCTCTGCTGTTCCGTCGTAACTTGTGTGCAACAAACTGACGTGTTTGCAGTACACAACCTAGCCACTTCACTTGTCCCAATGGACGAGCATTTTTCTCGGCATCGATTGTATGGGGTGTCCTTGGTCCCGAGCGAATGTTTGGTCCGGGTTCGATGTATGCCAACTTCAGCTGGTTCTGGCTTATCGGAGCTGGATTTCCGGTTGTGCTATGGTTCCTCAGCCGCAAGTTGAAGATCGGTTTCACACGTCACCTCAACGCACCCATCATGTTTGGCGCTATGAGCTGGTTACCTCCAGCCACTCCAATTAGTTTCTCATCATGGGCGATCTTCGGTTTGATATTTAACTACTGGATACGAAAGAAATTTAGCGGGTGGTGGAAGACGTACAATTACATTACCGCTGCGGCGCTTGACGCAGGACTTATCTTATCGACCATCGTCATCTTCTTCGCGATTACGCTCCCTGGGGTCACCATACCGCAGTGGTGGGGAAATGTAGATGTTTTCAATACGGCGGTAAGTGATACCAGCTCGAAAAGAGTTCTAAGGCATTTCACGCTCTCGGGACTGCTAATAACATCAAACAGGATGCCTCGTACACAGCATGGCTCAAGACGGTACCGGAAGGTGAGACATTCGGCCCAGCGACGTGGTAGGACCGGATCATAGCAGGCTTCGGGAGCCTTGTGGTATCATCGAGGCCGTGTTTATGCCACTTAGTACATATCAAGCGTCGGCTATATATCCAACAGTGGTGACTCACAATTGAATCAAAGAAACGTTTATGCACAGCCATACTTTCACACTATTTATACTACGTGTTGGACTTCATCCTGACTACTTTGTGTACTGAGAGTAACGCTGACTTACCCACTATCCGCTCACCTAGCAGAGTTTCATATTGTACTTATCACCGCTAGCATCATTCTCAACAACACAAGCTAGGCGTTAATCCTCGATAATAATAATAGTCATGACCACATACGGAACAGCAAGTCTATCTGAATATTCCCTTCTAACAGAGAAAACACAGGAGAGTGGCGATGGCACCACAAATTTGTCACTTACCGTATCCGGTTCAGTAGTCGAAAATACCCAAAGAGTGATAGACTTATATCGTTCAGGCGCGAAACTATGGACCAAGAGCGATCTCGAAAGGATCGAACACGAGCTAGCTAATTTCAAGACCACCCCAACGTTTAACGTTCGCCGCATCGACGGGACGATGGATTCTGTGAAGAATTCCATGTTCGGGGTGGAAAATCTGTTATGGTATATGCCCCGAAGATTCATTTCCATATGAGCTAACTAATCAGGAAACCATTTATCACGTTCCAACACTACTGGTACATGGTCGGGACAAGCTACGCGCGTACATCATCTATACGCTCCGCTATCCCCCAGAGCTTTCCGTATTACTCGTACTACATCACCTGGGAGAACCAAGCATTCATCGAGTTTGTCGCTGGTGAGGACACGACTCTTGAGGCCAAATTTGAAGATGCGAGGAAGAAATGGGAGAGTAGCCAGACCTGCAATTGGCTCAAGCGCAAACTCGCAATCTTACAGGGCGGTAGAAAGGTTACGAAGTTAATATGCTTTGGCCTAGGGACGATGGAACCCAGATCCCAACTCGACTCGCGCGGCTCGAGTTCGAAATACGAGAGAGATCGTTTCAAGTACCAGAGGTCTAGTATGAATCAACACGCCCTTGCGCTCACGATTGCGGAGACGCTAGGTAAGGATGTGCCGGTTTTGGCGCAGGATCCGACGTATACGATGGAGAGTCGCGATGTGTTGAAGAATAATGGTATTACGACTGTTAGAGACCATGGCGCAGGCAGGTCTGCGATGGTGGATGATGAGTCTGCGGTTTTGTTTTGTTATCCGAGTTGTCTGGTTCGCCAGCTTATGGCGGATTTGGCGAGACCGGCGTTGATTGTGGGGAATGAGGGTGGGACTGTGATGAATGATGATCAGTACGTTTTCCTGGTCCTTCTATGCGTATTATTATCGTGGGCGGGTCAGGGAATTGCTTGCCAATGTTGATGGTAGGGATGTTCTGTTCCCCTACGACGCAGCTTTCCCCCGCACTAGGGAGATGTTTGAAGGGTATACTGAACACAATTTTGAAACCATGGAACCGGATAAGATGAGAGAGGGAATTGTCGATTTTAGGATATGGGTACGGAATGATGTGAACGGTGCTTCTACCCAGGTGATGGCGTGGTTGGGTGAAAAGGGGGAGAGTGAGTGATGAGAGATTGGTGAGAAGATGGGATACATAAGCCTCACGGCATATGTGAGTAAGTTCAGTGCATCCATCCCGATTCTTATTTAAATTACTTTCAATTCAACTTAGCAACTTTAATTCCATGATAGCTGCGAAGTTTGAACTGAATGTCCACAGTAAAGTTAATAGTGCACTCTCGGGCGCTAAGATCCAATCGTTCGATCAGGGTTGAAAATGCAGAGGCAATTCCCGACCGAGGATATCGCTGTTATATCTCTTGCAAATTTCAATTCAAATTACTCAATTTAGATTACTAATAGTAAATTAAGCTGATCATCAACTTTACCACACCGTTTCAAGGCCGTTTACTCCCACCGGGCGTTCGCCGAGGGTGGTGATACGGAATCCGTGGCGCAGACCTTCTTCCTCGTTATGGACGTCATAGTCGGATATAGCAGTGTGCGCCGTAACTCTGTTATCCCAAAGTGAGACGGTTCGGTCATCCCACTTCACACGAACTTGGACATCCGCGCTGTTGGAGATGTGCTATTTAAGAGACGCCATTAGCTAACGTCGGGATATAGATACTCGTCGGTACGAACCTTGAAGAGTAGCTGAAGGATCGCATCGGACTCCTCCGATTTTAGCCCCACGATCTTCTTCGTGAAGCCGGGGTTAACGAAGAGCGCCTTCTGGCCAGTCGCCTATGACGAGTTAAATGGTGAACACAAATGAGGACCTGCGTATTCTGGGCTTACTGGGTGCACCCTCACAATTGGGTGTTGGGATAATACGGGCTCGCGCCTCACGAATTTGCCATCTCGGCGGGCATTTTCCGCTTGGGGATAACCGCTGTGTTCGGCACGCAATCCTTCTAGGAGCGTCTTGATTGGCTCCGAAAGTCTTTCATACGCCGCGACTTGAGACGTCCAGGCCGTGTCGCCACCGGTGGATGGTACCGCCAGTAGAGTGAGAAGTGTGATTCCAGGAGGCTGATGTTCATAAGAGACGTCGGAATGATATCCGGTAGTAGTCAATTTCTCGGAGCGTCGTTGCGCCCGGTACAAGTTGTCCGGACCTAGGTAAATATTGTGGAATTCGATGGCGCCCTCGACGTGAGCTCCGACGGGCTTGTAATCAATCAGCAATGGCCAACGACAATGCGCATGCGCTTTTTACTTACGTGAACATGAAGGCGGCCAAAGTACTGGCCAAATTCTTTCTGTTTTTCGACACCAATATCCTTGAAGTCCTGGTTTCGGAAGACAACGACACCTCTCTCGGCAATCAGCAGAGCTAGCTCGTTCTTCTGCTCATCTGTCAATTGGGAGAGCTGAAGACCGGTAATTTCCGTGCCGACGCGAGGAGTGAGCTTCGTAACAACCACGTTAGGGTCCTTCAGCCCAAGAAGATGGGGCTTGGCCTTGTCGGCCAGGGTCCCCTTGTCGACGAACTCGAAGGGTTCAGTTGGTGGAAACGTTGTAGTCTCATCGTACACTGGCAAATAATTGGTGTACTTGTACTTTTTAATGGTTTAGTATATGCATCATTCATTCAATTTTATTGAATTTCTTACTGCTGCGTGTTGAGCCGAGTCGTAAGCTCGACTGAGCTTTTGCTCTGCCTTCTCCTTCAGCTCGGAGGTGCTTGGTAATACTTCTGCGACTGAGGGCGCCATTGTGAAAAAACCTAGTTCAATTGACTTGGCAGTATAATCCCTTCATAACATGGTCGAAATGTCCATTATTTATCTACCCTTGACTATAGTGTCGACGACAATGATTTTGATGCTATATCGGACCCCCGCACATTCCTCATACCTTCTCCATATGGTGCGATACTAGCTATAGGGATGCATCTCCAACTAAAGCAAGCACGCCAGACTCAGCCAAGACCAACGTGCTACCCTCCACTAACTTCTTTGAAATAGCTTAAACCTGGTTGCTCAGTTCGATCCGTGTACCGTCGCTTTATGTCGTCACACGCCGCGGAGATGTTACCATTGATGGGACCCGTTTCCCAGGAGACTGGAGTATACGAAGCGAACGCGGGTCATAATAGCGCGATCATGCAAGTGCCACCAAAATGGCGATTGACGGTGATAGTATCAAGGTCGGCGATAGATAAGAGAGCTGTTTGGCTACAGATGAGAAAGGGTGGAAAGTGCATCGCCTCAATTTAATTAAGCTAGAGACGCAAGTATGTCGTCCAAGAATGATAGTATTACTATCAATGCTGTTCCGAATACGGCAAGTTCTTCAAGCGACGGAGTCAATAACACGGACCAGGAAAAACAGCCTACCAAAGGGATTGCTGAAGCTACGATCATAGAACAAGCTCCCTCCTCTCATCCCTTACTTAGTCTTTTCAAACGGAAGGAAAAGCATAGACCCGATGACATTGCTACTCAACCTTCGGTTTACGACGACCCCCTTAAGGCCGAACAATTCAAACCGAGCCCCAAGTATGAAAATTTGCATCGATTCGACCCATCTTTTAGATGGACGTGGGGGGAAGAAGAGGTATATTGGCCCTTCTAGAGATACAAAGAAAATAATACTAAACATAAGGTTCAGAGACTGGTTAAGAGGATTGATTGGAAAGTGACCGCCTGGGCTTGTATAGCTTTCTTCGGATTGGACCTAGATAGGAGCAATCTCAGCCAGGTAATACAAAACACCAACCACACCAGTCGAAGCCGCGACTAAAATTATCAAAAGGCAAATACAGATAACTTCTTGGAAGACTTGGGTCTCACTACGAATGGTAAGAACGATACGTCGATACCTCGCTCATCACTCGAAAACTAACAATTCGATTTGAAGATTACAACTATGGAAACACGGTGTTCCTTGTATCCTTTTTACTAGCAGAACTGCCTTCGCAGTTAGTTAGCAAAAAAATCGGTAAGTTTCCCATCGAGA